>NC_090932.1:189291446-189916446 GCF_040938575.1 Ambystoma mexicanum
AGCCATCCCTTTTTCATTGTGGCTTTAATTTTGGCTATTTTCTCTTTTAGTAGGCCATTGAGGCGCTCACATATTCCATTCGCTTGTGGGTGATACACAGGAAAACCTGCACTTAATCCCCAGTAGAGCTTGAAGGTCTCATTTACGAAATGAGGTCCATTGTCTGATTGCAGGGCCACACAAACCCACTATTGTGGGAGCAGCTCTCTAACAAGGAATGTAGTGGCTCTGAGGGCTTCGGGGTGCACACATGACTACCTTTGATCCATCGGGAAAACAGGAATACAACTACTATCATGTAGCAGTAGCCTTGCAGACCTGGATCATGTCTATATAATCAACATGGAGATGTTGGAAAGGCCCAATTGGGTGGGGTATTGCTCTCGCACTACGCCCAAATTATGGCCCGTGTTATACTTTTTACAGACAGTATAATTTTCCATGAATGCGGCTTTAGGCTCTACCATATTAGGATAAAAATGCTCTTCTCCAATGTGTGCGGCAAGTACGTCCCTACTTAAATGAGTGTGATGATGCAATTGTGTGAGTGCAATTTGCAAAAATTCTACTGGAATCACTAGCTTGCCTGTGTTATCCTGTCGCCATAGTGCATCTGTAGGGAATATTGAACAACACCTCCTTACCCAAAATTACTTTTCTTGTAATGATGCCTATCCTTGAAACACCATTATGTGTGTGTCAGGTAGTGAGCTAAACCCTTCCTTCAGTATCATATCGCGCACTCGTATCTGTGTATTAGATGGAGTATCAAACTCATTTATTTATTTATTTATTTTATTGGTTTAGTTGATAAATCAACTTTTCAATATAAGTTTACATTTATTTATGCAAAATATGCTGTGTGCTTTGCTTCTGGGGATTCGTTGCCTCGGAAGACTAAGTACTCCTCATTTGTCTGTGCTGGGAACTTCACGAACTCTATGTCTGATCAGAGTTGTAGCATGTCTATGAGTCTACCCAATACAGGCGTATGCGCACTAGTGTGCAGTCAGCACATCGGAAGCCCATCCTCTGCCTTTGTGACAGTCCAGCGTGTACTGTAGACGTCACATAGGCCTAATCGGAATCCACTAACCTCCTTGTCTTTGCACGCTTCTAATGCCATTATGAGAGCCACTAATTCTGCTGCCTGCGTGTCTAGTCTATGGTTGATGACCCATCAATAAAAAGTATTTCTCCCCCTCAAGGGCATTCTCCCCCATTCTTGGAATGTTGTCATATTGTTCCATGTATGTAGTACAGTAGTGCAGTCTCCCTCCTCCACTGGTTTAGCTATGAATGTCGCTGGGTTTACAATTCTGCATCTCTCTGCCTTTATCGCTGATTCGAGATAATCACCTCGTATCAAGATGCTCTCTGGGGAGTCAACGTGCTTTTGGGCTTTTCGAGGGTCTCAAAGAGGGGATGCTCCACGTAAAGTGTGGTGCTGCACCTTATTGTGATACTCGCTGACTTTTCTACTGCAAATGCAGCAGCAACCAAAGCTTGTCCGCGAGAGTAATGTCCTCTGCTCACTGGGTCTAAACATCCACCCTAGTAGGCCATTGGCTTGTGTCGTATGGTTGTCTTTTGTATGAGCCTCGCAGTCATCACTACTCCATTGGAGTGTCAGAACAAATAGAATTCGTCTTTGTAATTGGGAATCCCTAACACTGGATATGTGCATATTGCTTTCTTCAGCTCCTTGATTGAGTCAGTCATTTTGTGTGTCCATGATAGGTTACCGTCCCCCCTCTGTGCCTCACAAAGCCCACTTAATAGAGGTCTCATATATATAAGTACTGTAATCAAATGCACAGGCTCTGCAATAATTACAGAGTCCAAAGAATTGATGCATTTCTCTCACGGTCTGTGGCAGCGGTGTTCTGAAGATCATCTCCGCCCTTTCTGGAGTTACCTTTCAGCCTTCTTGTGATATCACCTGTCCGATGTACAACACCTCCTCCTGGGGATATTGTAGTTTTGCCTTGTCTACCTTGTAACCCTTCTCTGCTAGTACTGTCAACAAGTGCACCGAGTCATTTCAACACTGTTCTTCAGACTTGCTGCAAATCAAAATGTCTTCCATGTACTGAATGACGCTACTCTCCGTTTGTATGTTTCCGAGGTCCATTTGGAGGACCCCATTAAAAATATAGGGTGATTCACAGTACCCCTGTGGTAATCTAATGTGCTTACACTTCCGGTTTCTATATAGGAAGGAAATCAACTCCTGTGACTCTTCGTGGAGCGGTATATAAAAAAAGGCGTGCTTCAAATCTATTACGGTGAAATGGGTAGCTTCCAGCAGAACGCTAAATAAAATTGTCACTGGATTGGGAACTAATTGAACTTTTGCCTCAACAATTTGGTTCAACGGACGTAAATCTTGGATAAAACACCACAATCCCTCCATCGCTTTCTTCACTGGGTACAAATCGGTATTACACTGCAACTCTGAAGGGACTAGAATGCCTTGAAAATCAGTCAGTCTATGCCCCTTTCCCACCGCAATGACTGTCCTGCATGCTCGTCTTGTAAACTCAGTCCCATGCAATACTACTCTCTCATCCTTTACTATAACTGCCTCCAGTTCTATTGGTATCACTGCCCTTCCTCCTCATCTAAGGGAACCTCTGGTCTGAACAAGAACTTGTTGGGTACATGGAGCAATTTGCCTTGCATCTCTGAAAGCCATGCTATTAGCACTTCCACTCAAAACTGGAAAAGCTCAATGTTCACTGGCACCCCCTCTCTACAGTGTGCCCGCAATATGCCTGAATTATGTCCCTCATGTTCATGTAATCAATTCATGGAGTCAAGCAGACTATCCCCTGGTCAGTGAATGAAATAGTAATGTTAAGTCAGCTCATCATGTCCCTACCCATTATGTTTACTGGTATCTATCAGGAATATAACAATGACACAGTCAGGTCATCTTCTGCTATGGAAATAGGAACAGTAATTTCATCTGCACTATGTGACCTGTCTCTGAGACGCTCCATTCGTCCCTCAGGTTCCCCCTCGTCTCTTCCTGTGTCTTCCCCTTTTCCCCATAATGTGTCTCGGTCCTGGTTCACTTCTCTGGAGCGGCAGCGAGGCCTCTCCCTTTCGTCATCGTCACTTTCTTGTTGATCTTCATCTGACCTCATAGTCCCAATACTATTGTCACTGTTTCCTTCCCTTTCGTCCACAAAGCGGGGCCCCTTAACATCGGTTCCTCCTGTTATTTCCCCTATGTTTTACCTAAAGAACGGATTTCCCCCCTCAACGAGTATCCCGCTGTACTCTTACTTGCCTTTGGGGCAATCAAACCGTTCCTTATGCTCCTATAGAGTTCCCCTACTCTTCTTTGTATCTCCTCTCCCATATCATCATTGATTTGCTTTCATCTTTTTCCTGCTTGCGTCTCCTATCCTCTTCTTCCGCTCTGCATCGGCACTCTTTAATGAGTTGCTTGACTTCCAACCTTCTATTTTCTCTCTTTATTTGCAACTGTCTTTCCATCTCTTCTTCAGCCTTCCTCATTGCTGCCTCCTCTAGTTCTCTCTGCCTTTTCTTCTCTCTCCTCTCTTTCGACTTCTTCTGTTCGCTTGCGTTCTCTTCTTAATCCATCATATTCCTCCTTCTCTTCCCTTTTTCTTCTCTGTACTTCCTTGATTATCTCTGCCCATTCTTTAGCTTGTTTCTACGCATATTTACGACTTGGGGCTCGCTATCCTGTATGTCCTAGCTCGCTTGTGGTCTTCCCATACAATTTAAGCAATATCTGTCCACCTACCCATTCATTTGTCAGGACTGTCGCCCCATGATCCCCACTATATCCTGTCTGTCCCTCATCGTCTTTTCTCCGTTTCACTTGCAAGTCGCTGCGCTCCTTATGTTCACCACTGATAACTTCTGTTTCTTTGTTCACCTGCTTCACGCTGCTAAGTATTTCCTTGCTGCTATACGCTGGAGGTGCAAAAATAGGATTTCTTGTATCCTGCTGCTGCATTCAATTCCCTTAAGGGCTAAAATCCCTGACTTTCTGATGTTGGGTCTATGTCTGCATTTTGAGGACGAGGATGGATGTCAACGTCCATTGCTTTTGGGTCGGGTCACCTTCCTCGTCCTGAAACATTTTCCATAGCTCTAATATAGCCAATTGGTTACTTAATTTCCTCCCCTTATAGGCTGCGTGTAAGTACATGGTCATATGGTGCTGCACACATTTGGAAAAGCTTCCGTCTTTGGGCCATGGCTCCACCAATTTTCCCTCAGTATCGCAAGTCCATTATGAGTATTTTATCCTTATATCGTGGGAGGGACTTGCATAAATGTTGAAGGGGTGAATCCCTCATTTTGAACGTTACTTTTTAATCGTCATTACTTACTAGACCTCAAATAGGGATTTTGACACGTTCAATTTACCCTTTGTCAATTCAGTAGTAACATCAATTTTTGATAAAATTCTCAAAACCATAACACTCCAATGAACCTTTTCAACAGCTTCTCTGGCTCACTGCGATCAACAAGAGCGAGCTCTGAGCACCGCCCACACTGTGTTTTCCACCCTTAAGGCCCAAACCGCGACTTCATTCAAGTGCTCCTTAAACTCCGCCCAAATAGCACAACACTTTTCATCAATTTAAACAACCTCAACACAATGTAATCCACCACCTTCCAAGCACCTCAAGTCCTATTCAACAAACTCAGATATGATGTCACCAACTGTCCAAAGAATAAAAACCTAATACTTCGATATATGTCTCCTCTTTTGACAACATAAACAAAATAACAATCATAACATAATGCACGGCTGTCTTCCTGCCTCACAGGGTATCCCAAAAAGTAATGTGGTCCTTCTTCTATACCGCCGCATATAGGAATACATCTCAATGAGATACATTAAGAAACCACCTTCCGGGATATAAGCTAGCACCCCTTGCTTATACCTATTCACAAACAACCATACATAATCATCCATGAACCAAGCTAAACTGCCTAACTTATAGGTATCCTTTTTTTGTTAAGTATTTTTAGTATTTTTCATCCGTAAACTAAGCTGACCGTCTAAGCTAACCACCTAAACTGACCCCCAAGTGATGGGCAACCTTCACACGAAGCACAGAAACACAGCACTAAGCGGAACTTTCCCTTCCCCTATATTTGCCGTATAGTTGAGTCTATACTTACAATCCGTGATCCGCTGAAGCCCCTCAGACACCAACTCTCCCAGAATCTGCCACTCTGCCATCCGGTCTGCTTGATGTCCCACGGGGAGCAGACAGGAATTCCTCCAAGGTGGCTCCTGATGACCTCTTCAATTATTCCCAAGTGTGGTATTGGGGTCCGATCTTCGCGGATCGCTGCGCAGCCCTTTAGGCATGCGACGGGACAAGTTGGGCTTAGTGCCGAAAAGATCTTAGCGACCATCCATCTGGGTTGTCCTGAATTTATAGTTAGATTAAAGAACTATCATCACCTGCTGATTTGCAGATCAACGATATAGGGAAGGGGCATATAGAGGACTTTTGTTGGTGAGAAACAGTGTGGCCAATCCGTGGACCTGTTTGAACACCACTCATCCATGAACTAGGAGCCAGAGATAAGACGCCATGATGACGAGAATGGTTCCCTTTTTGTCAGACCGTATATACAGCTGTATTTTGGGCCGCCTGGAGTGTTAGACCTGGTATGCTGGTAATCTGACAGAGTATTTGCATACACCAAATTGCAGTTAACATATTGTTAGGGAATGAGAACCTAGAGCAGGTTCCCCTCCTCCCGAGTCACATCTGGCAGCCCAGATGGACCTGCTGATGCTCGTTAGCTGTAGTACTACGGCTGTTCTTCCTAATTGGAAACCAAGAGGGTCATCAGCCGATCCCAAGATAGCCAACGGACGTGTCCAGGCGGGTAACGTTCTACACACGTGGAAAGCGTGATATAGGACTGAGGCTCAGATACTGGAAGAGAAAGAACAAGAATGCATACGCCTCTGTGTCTCGCAAACTATTCCTATTCTGATCTGTACAGTTGTAACAGAGATTGCCCAACACTACGACCTGCACGTTTCTAAGTACTCTAAAGACCATTCATTTTTTTTTTTAAACTGATTCCAGGAAGGGCGCCAATGCTTCGACCCGACAGTCGGCTTCTAAATAGGTATTTAGCCTTCAAAGTGATTCCCTTGGGGGGGTTCCTCTAAAGGGAAAAGACTAACTCTCGCTCAGACTATCAAGCCTTGCTCCAAGATTAGGGGACCAGAATTGCTTGGGGAAAGCCCAGACTTCTTCCCTCTTTACCCGAACCATGTTTTCTTTCTGAGGTCCCCTTCTGCGCTATAAGAAGGGAAGGGATCAGACAGTCATAGCTGGTTGTGTCAGAGAGTTAGTATCATTGGTTCAAACTATTGCTTACTGGGAAAGGAGCCTTTTTGCCATTACTGTACTCCTCTACAACTCCTGAACCGCTTCCCATGTATGATTTTAGGAGGTGTGTTAGATAAGCCTCCAGTGCCTGGAAAGGGGAGAGGATCTTGACCCTATATAGTTTTTGATGGGGGAGACCTCCCCTTTTGAGATTTGGTTGGCAATACTTTTTGACTTCCAGGAGTCGTAAAGTTACCATTCCGGCAACGATAACATACAGTATCTGAAAAATGCAATGTACAGCAGTCCGGGACAGAAGTACCCCCGATCAGTTATTGCTCTCATATACTGAGATGTCTCCTAGAAGCGGAGACATCCATGGAGGAACCACATACAAGTATTTCCAAATACAACCTAAAAGTAGCCTATTGCCTCGCTGAAAACAATATTGAGAGAGATGGGGAACAGCGTTAGCGAGGTTAAATGAGAGATTTTTAAAGTCGCTTGTGCCTTGTTTTTGGAGGGAAAACATATTGCTCTGGCCCGCTGTTTCGAGGCCTCTGGCATCTGTGACAGCATGGCGGCTTACAAAGAGAACTGCCTTTTCCTAACGTGCAGTTCTGCTGGATCAGAGTACGTTGTGTTGAGCTGGGATGTTTCACGGTCAAACGTTACATTTTACACACAAGCTGTCCCGCGCCCTTCTTACCTCACGCTGACTGACGACTGTGGTCGGAACCCGGGTGCGCGCCGCCACAGCTCCAGCCTCATTGCTTGGTTTCTGACAGTTAGATGTGTGGCCTCAGGCGTGTAAACATTTCGGTGGATAAATGTGGTTTTCGGTTTTACTTCAGATAGCAGGCAGTGGTGAGCTGGGTGGGTTGGTGGTAGTGGGCGGGGGCTCGCGCCTCAAGGCCTCAGGGCCTGCTTGTCAACACTCGAACATCTCTCACAGAGACCTTCTTCATGGCACTGAGTCATCCGGCGTACGAACCACCTTGCAGGGCTCCGGCACCTGATGCTGCTGGTATGACTTTCTTCGCTCCCAGGCATTTTCGGGTGATGATGCAATGGCTCTCACTCATATAGGTGACATCAGCGAGCTGCAGTCCTAGCCCAGGCAGATGAGTAAATGTAATGTATTCCCCACCTGAATACTCGTCTGATTTGAGCTGGGTTCATTTGCAGTGGAATCCTTTGGGCTGGTCACACTAAGGCTACGTACGCTCTAAGTTAACTATAGTCTCTCTCCCAGGGTGCATTGAGTCTCTCTCCCAGTGTGCATTGGACTGGCTCCAGGCGGAAGGCACATCCAGGACAGTCCTGCTAAAATGGACTGCCCCTCTATAACCCCACGCGTAAACGGATTAGCCCTTTTCTCCTGTGCCGCATGGAATTGGCCCCATGCCAGTGAGTGGTGCATGTACCAATAGTGTGTATCGGATTAGCCCCCTCAGCGCATATAGGTGTCCCCACCCACTTTCAGGATGCATGCCAGTGACCTTTCTGCACTCATGGGAATGGGACCCCACATGTAGCCATGCAGATAATAAAGGTAATGTCGGTAATTCATGCCCAAATGTAGACAAGCTTTGTGGGGTACACATTTGGAGAATAGAAGTGGTAGGGTTCCTAGAGGCATATAATGGGCCTCATTACACGGACGGCGGTAAGGGTTAACGGTCACCGTTAATGGCAACGGTGACCGTTAACCCTTACCGCCGTACTACGAGGTCCCTTTGCGGGTTGGAGGATTTAACGCCTGCTTCTTGCAGGCGCTAAAATCCAACCCGCAAAGGGACCTCGGAGCTAATTACGGCACCGCAAAATTGCAGTGGCGTAATTAGCGCCTTCCCCATTTCCATGGAGCCCTATGGGGCAGAAATGGGAATGGGGAAGGGCAATGGCGGAAAGGGGATTTACCGCCCCTCCAACCTTGGAATGGGGCGGTAAATCCCCTTTCCGCCAAGGCGGTGCCGGTATTTTACCGGCATGAGCCATGGCGCTAATAGCACCATGGCTCACCGCCTACTGTGTAATGAGGCCCAATGTGTCCTAGCTCATTTCCATCAAAAGCCTATACAGTCATTCGCTAAAACAGGCAAGACAAAATGTTCCCGTCTCACCTTTGGTAACGTGTGCTAAACTCAGGACCGTATTCTGCTCAATCTGATGTTAGTTTGCAGCTGCACAAGAAGACCTGCACAAAACAAAGAAAGTAAGGCTTGAAGGTGAAAGGATTTTAAAATAGACGAATGTTATTAACTGCATATCACAAACATATTTTGGGGTGAAAACGGTAGAAAATACATTTATGTAATCTCAAGCATTTTATATTGTTAATAAAAAAAATGTAATGGGCTTCGATGGTCCTAACTAAAGACTGGCAGGCTACAAAATCCGACTGGGCCACACGGGGACTGAGTTGGTGTGTGCACTGGGCCCAGTGGACAAAGTAACCTGGTGGCTTTTGGCTCAGCTTGGCCCAATAGTCACAAACAGTGAAGACATCTGTCACAAGTGGAAACGCTTAGAATGGGAGAAGTCTCCAGAGATTGGAGCCTTCTTCTACAAACCACCAACACCTGTTGGTGGTCTCTCGCTGCCAATTCCCTATGTGCAAATTAATGGTACCCCAGCACGTCAAGGGGTGCTCGTGACCTTCGATGATGGCTCCATGATCTTGGTTGGGCAAGCCGCAGCAAACATTCTTTTGGGGAAATTGAATTGCTTTGAGCAGGAGCTATTGCTATTGCTATTTGAACCCATATAGGGTATGCACAACTGGCACCAGCTCAGCAGAACATGCCAGCCTCACGAGGCACCAAATGCACACTTCTTTTCCTGCAATTTAGGCTTTTGGTCACCATTCGATTCTGTGGTCTTTTGTACTTTGAATTTTCTTTGGATTGCACCATCAAATGATGGACTTCTGATGCAGCACCTGCCTTATGTTGTGGCAATAACTTAAAGCAGTTGTTAGCTTTTCACCATGTTGCAAGCACAACAAGGCGATTCCTCTTAGTTTCAGTAACTATTCCCTTGGTCTTTGCATGTGACCCATCACAGGCTCTTCCAAAGCATATGGACTCCTATTATCTGGAGGGACTGAGCACAGCTGCACCCTACTCTGCGTCCAGGGACTTCTAGGAGCTTGAACTCAAACAGCAGGGCCGAATTTGGTATCTTCATAGGTGTACAGAATATTTCACTGCTGCTTTTGCAGATGCCAGGAGGCTTGCTTCCACAAGTCCCAGAAACAAACTTCAGCCAAGCAAGGACACCGTAAGGAAAGATATTTATTTTTGGAATTGAGGCAGGCAGTTTAAAGATCCGAATGTTTAAAAGTGGTGACTTTTTAAAGCATGGTATTAAATAGGGTGATTAAGCTGTGTAATTTGGTAGGACAAGACAGTTCAGGAAGGGGAAAGGGTCGGTAGGAAAAGGATAAGGCAAAGAAGAACAGGCATTCATGATTTAGTTGAGAGGGCAGCACGTATTAAAAGCAGCGACTACATTGGAGAAATTGGTGTAAGCAGCATATATTCTCCTTGGGGAAAATAGATGGAGAGTTCATGCTCGACATTATAATGAAAAAAGCAGATCAAAACCTGGAGGCCAAATAATCAGAGATACAGATGAACTAGATAGAGGAGAGTGTATGGATGGTGCATTTTAGAAGTTTTTATGTGACAATTAGAAACATCCCTGATTGCGCCCTTGAGGGTTTTAATGATAGGTGGCAATTGGATATTGTGATAGAGGACATAGAACGTTTAATTAAGAATGCCAGCAACTCTAGAGCTGGCGGACCAAATCAATTGTCAGACAAAGTTTTCAAGTCACATCATGAATTGTGGGCGTGGATATTATTTGCTCCATTCAGAAATATTTTTATGGTGCAGAGAACCTCGACTACCTGGAAAAAATCCATCATTATCCCTATATATAAGAAGGAGGATAGGTCAAATGTGTTATATAGACCAATCACGCTCCTAGGTGTGGATAGCATCATTTTTGCAGCCGTTATCTTGGGAAAATTAGAAGAATGGGAAAAAGAAAAGGGTATACTGAGTACATTTCAAACAGGCTTTCTGAGAAACATAGGTAAGGATTGTAACACTTTTCTGGTGTCCTGTATTCAAAATATAGCTTGGGACAATGATGAAACTCTAATTTATGCCAGCGGGCCTTGATCTCACAATGGCGTTAGACTTGGTAAACCGTAACCTTTCCCCAAACAGATACTTCTGTGCAAGTGAGACTCAATGCAGATGGAAATATGTCGACAGAAATTAAGACATGCTCATGTTTAAGAAAGGGGTGTGTCTCTTGGCCCCTTGGCTTTTTAATCTATATGTGGAAGACATTGGATCAAACCTAGAGAAGGCAGCTTTTGTGAGCCCTAAGGTGGGTAAAATATGCATTATATGGACAGCCTATGCAGATCTTTAAATATTTTTTATAGGACACTCATTGGACTCCAGCACCTTTTGGATGCTTTTAAAGACTATATGAAACCAAACTATTTAAAAATGAATCCATCCGACACCAAAATCATTAACGGTTGGAAATAGGAGTGCCTGAATTAGCCCACCCAAGCCAAACATTCTTACGAAATTGGTTAAAAAAAGGCCAGCTTCTTGCAGGACAAATGAGGTCAATAGATCGGAAATGCTGCAAATTTTCGCTTTTACTGGTGATAAAATTGTATAGGGGGAAAGTCGTCCCTAAACTAGTATACAGCCTGAAGGCACTTCCTATTTGACTGTCTGAAGAGGTGACATATTGTGAATCTTTAATTTGCAGGAAAATGCTATTTTCTTTACCAAAATATATTCCGATAGAAGTTATGTGATACGATATTGGCTTGTCTTCCTCACAAAGCATTTATCCTGTGGCGATGTTTGTCACTGTATCAAAAAATGTTATGCTGCTCCCCCAAAAATGTATTTAATTGTTTAGGAAATGAATCAAGAGCGAAAGGGGGTCTTACCTATAAACATTTTGTAGAATATTGTATAGGCAAAATGCAGGAGCACGAAGTAAATGCAGATTGGTTCATCCAAGATCCTAAACGTGTAAAAAGAGAATTTTGCAGAATGATTGGATATTTATATGGAACTCAGTTGGGGAACATCGATTGTATTTGAGCGTGCTTTCTGCACACAAAAAGTATGGGGTGGTAGAGATGTATGCCCAGAAATTCTCTGATCGAGACGGGCGTAACATGTTAATGAGATTTTGTATGAATGTTATAAATAAAAATTAAATTGTAAATGAACACGTCTCAGCCCCTTCGGGTATTCCCGCTAGTATCACCTACTTATTCTAACAATACTATAACTTCGAAAAGCAATTTTGATACTGTGAAATATTGAATAATAACTGTGAACACTTCTACCCAATAAGATAATTGCGTTCTTCTTTGGAGGACTTGGATACATTTTTTGAAATTTCAGTTTTATTGGTTTTTACAGGTAAAACAGAGACACCGCTTTTATGCAAGCATGCGCGCGGAAAAAGAACATATAACCTGGAAACAAAAGAAACCATATAAGAGTATGGCATGTGATATACTGGTAACAGCAAAAGGAGAACATCACAAACATCAATCACCCCCTCCCTTTCAGTTGCGTCCCGGATGCGAACAGGGACATTTCTCCTGTTACATATTAAAGTTCTTTACAGAGTTCGAATGGCAACAGTAGGCACGAGTGTTCGAGAAAAATGAAAACAACATGTTATTTATACAGGCATCAGATAAGTCTATGAGATCAAACTAAGGCATTACACACACCAATTTTCATGTAATATATTGTGCACGGAAGTCAGCCCATTCGGTTTCCACCGAGGTACCATGTCCGTGTAGAGCAGCGGTCAAACTCTCCATTCTGAAGATGTTTCGTTCAACATTTACCCATTCCGTCTTAGTGGGGAGGGATGGTCTTTTCCATGCCATTGTGAGGCAAGCTCTTGCAGCCAGCAGTAGACCCAAGATCATCTTAGGGGCTTTTAGGATCATTTCGTCTTCCTCAATTAAGCCGAAGAGGACCAGTAGGGGATGTTTCTCTCTGTCCTCATCATCTAGATCTTTTATCCAACTGAGGACTTCGTCCCAATAAGCCTGTACCTTGTTACAGCCCCACCACATGTGCCAATAGTTCGCGTCTTGGCAAACAGCCCCTCCAGCATTGCGGTTTGACCCCTTGATACATTTTAGCAAGTCTGAGCGGGTCATACTGCCACCTGCGGAGGAGTTTGAGCGCCTGAAGTTTATATTGACATGATATTGATGACTTGGCTGTCTGCCTACACATGCGCAGCCACAACTCGTCGTGCAGGGGTCTGCGTAGGTCTGTTTCCCATTAGTTCCTCAGTTTGGTTGAGGGGGCTGTATTGGTTGTTATCAGGGCGTTATACATGGTGCTTATCAAACCTCTGGAGCCCGTCCAGGTGTCCAGAATTTTTTCAAAAGGCGTGATGTCCCTCTGCAGCTGGTCCTTCCACTTCTCTCGTGACATCACCCCTTTTAGTTTTAAGTATTGGAAAACTGATAGAGGACCTATATTGAGTGCCTCCTCGAGTTCTTGTATGGTTATGAAAGCCTTATGTCTCCACAATTGGCCTGCCCGCTCTAGGCCGGCTTCATACCAAGACTAGTAGCTTAGTGGTTCGGATATGTCATTACATATTCCCGGGACCCAAAGATGTCCTAGGGGAGAGGGCCAGGTTGTAATCCCTTTCATATCCTTATTTGGTTTCCAGATTGACCAAATGGTCCCGAGTATCGGGTGATTTCTGATACTGTTTCGCAGATGGGGTCCAGGAACCCATATCCATTCGCCAACAGTATACGGACAAAGATAAAAATTGTCCAGAGCTATCCAATGTGAGTCCGTCTGCTGTCTCAGTTGAGGGATTAATATTCGCAGCTGAGCCGCTCTGTAGTATGATTCTAAGTTCGTGAGGCCCACTCCCGCGTCATCTTTCCTGAGATACAGAAGGGATTTGGGGACTCTCGGTTTTTTACCTTGCCACAGGAAAGCCAACAGGGACTTCGTCATTTCAGTGAAGAATTCTTTAGGCATCTTTATAGGGAGCATCTGAAACAGGTATAGAATCTTAGGGAGAATTACCATTTTAATGGCGTTTAGGCGCCCCATTCATGGGATTGTGAGTTTGGCCCAATTTTTCATATCGTTTTGCAATGTTAGTGACATGGGAGGGAAGTTAGCTTGGTACAAAGTATCGAGATCTCGGGTGACGTTGATGCCCAAGTATCGCAGGGTGGTCAGGCTCACTTTAATTCCTAGTGGGGCGAATCTTTCAACTTCATCGTCTCTGCTCTTGTCAAGCGGGAGCAGGATTGATTTCCCAGTGTTGATTTTCAGGCCTGCCATCTGTCCATATTCTTCAATAATATTTAGAGCTGCCGGGATAGATTCGAGCGGGTAGGTGAGATGAAGCAATATATCGTCGGCATAGAGACCCAACTTATATTCTTTGTCTCCGACTCTGATTCCACGGACCCCGGTGTCCCGTCTTAGCCGTTGTGCCAAAGGTTCGAGAGAGAGGACAAACAGGATGGCGGACAGTGGGCATCCCTGTCTCGTTCCTCTTTCCAGGGGAAACCATCTAGAATAGCCACCATTGACAGAGACTGATGTTTGCGGGGATGAGTATAAAGCTTTTTTATAGCAAGGCGGAGCCTCGGGCCGAGTCCCACCTCGATAAGTACCTTTTCTAGAAAGTCCCAGTCACCCTGTCAAAGGCCTTCTCGGCGTCCAGTGACAAGAGGGTGGGGTCCCCTGGCATGCCCCGTGCTTCGTGTATCAGATGGAGTGTTTTCCTCATGGTGTCTTCCCCTTGTCTTTGGATCACAAAGTCAACCTGATCCGGATTCACCAGTCGCGGTAAATGGACTTCTATTCAGGCTGCTATGACCCTTGCGTATATTTTGGCGTCTATATTCAAAAGCGATATGGGACGATATGATTCACATAATTTCGGGTCTCTGCCTTCTTTTGGAATAACCGTTAGCAGTGCTTGTGCGAAGGAGGGGGGCACTTTGCCTGTTTCAAAGATTTCGTTAAAGAGCGTTGTTAAGAAGGGGACAACGTACGTAGTGAATGACTTATAGAAGCCAGGGGTGAATCCATCGTCTCCTGGAGACTTCCCTGCTTTGAGTCTCTTGATAGCGTCGGCGACTTCTTCTTCACCTACAGGGACATCGAGCGCCTCCGATTCAGCACGTGACAACGATGGTAGTTTGACGTCTTTGAGGTAATCTTCTATGGCACCTGGCGGAGATGGAGGGTCACAAGTGTACAAGTCTTCGTAGAAAAAAGCGAACGGTGGTGTCTAGGAGTGTGCCGTCCATTCTCTCTATTACGTTCACCCACCTCCCAGCTCTCTGTGCACGTAGTCTTGCTGCTAGAAGAGCATCAGCCTTGTCACCTTTTTCGTATAATTTTTGCTTTAAATACTGTAGGGTTTGGGTAATTTTGCCGACTTCCAGTATTTTTAGTTCTTCTCTGAGTTCCCTGGCTTCATTGATGTATTTCGCTCTTTCATGTGGGTTAGATTGTGCCTGCTTCTCTACTGCGCTCAATTTCTGCCTGATATTTTCTTCGATCAAGGTTCGCTCTCTCTTTTTGCGGGCCCCCTCTCTAATAAGAATACCTCTCCATGTTGCTTTTGCTGCCTCCCATACCGAAGTTTTTGAAATCTCCCCAGTGTCATTGGAGACGAAGAATTGTTTAATTTCGTTTTTAAATTCCTCTCTAAACACTGTGTCTTTCCACAGAGAGTCGTTGCACCTCCATTTTGTGTTTTGGGGGATGTGCGTCACCCATCGTATCTCTGTCATAACCATATCGTGATCTGACCACGAGATCGGACATATTTCTGCAGCGAAGGTTTCTCGTAGTAGGTTTTCGGACAGGAACAAGTAATCAATTCATGTGAGGGTTCCATGGGGAATGGAGCGGAAGGTGAAGCCGCTTTCTGTGGGGTGGAGATGACGCCAACTGTCAGTTAGCCCAAATGTTGAGAGCACTACTTTCATATTGGTGTCCTCAGCCGGCCGTGGTGGTTTGAGTGTGCCTGTTTCACTTTGTCTGTCTAGGGCGGGGTCCATCCACATATTGAAGCCTCCTCCAAGGATCGTTTGCCCTTTTGCCATATTAAACACTTTTTCAATTGCTTTGTGGAGAAACCTCTTTTGGCCCTGGTTGGGAGCATATACCGTGGCCAGAGTGACAGACACGTTCTGTATGAGCCCTGTAATGATTGCCATTCTTCCCTCTGTGTCCACCCATGAGCTTTGGACCGACATGCATAGGTTCTTACGAATTAATATCCCCACTCCTGCCTTTTTTGTTATACCGGAGCTCCATAGGGTATAGCCAATAGGTCTACCTGGGATTGCCCTCTCTTGTCCTCTCGGGTAATGTGTCTCTTGGATGAATAAGATGTCAATCTTGGAGCGCTTAAATTCTCTTGCAACCAAGGAACGCTTTGTAGGGGAGTTTAGGCCTTTAACGTTCAGTGTGCCTATGCGTAGTTGATCCATGTTATGTGTGGTTGCCATCAGGGCTTACTGATGAAGATTTCGCTACTCACTGTGCCTGTCGTGTTGACTCTGTGGACCCTCGTAGCCATGTGGTCGAAGTGTGCTCCTTGCCAAACTGAGTAAGTGCTCTTAGGTCGACACCTGTTTGCAAATGTATCCTGCGTTCTGTAAAAGGAACCTGTAAAAGTCCAACTTTTCTACCCCAAACCCCCTCCCACCCACCAAGAACAGAGTGGCCCATTGTAGGGTCACCCCTAAACATTCCCTCCCGCGGCGTCCGATGCAGTTGGGTTGACATCACCCAACCGTTATCGAACCACCAGTGTGAACCGCACAACAATCGGTCCATTCTCAATAAAAACACATCATAACTTAAACTTTCGAGCCCCCCAATCAAGTCATTCGATGCCTGAGGGCAAGAGGCCTCCTCCATTACCGGCCAACAGAATCTCGAAAATGGCCCTTTCCGCCCAGGTGTAGTCGAGATCTTAAACATTTCCCCCCCTTGATCCCACCCTGTACCTCAATTCGCATGACTCCGCCCTCCAACCTCTTACTTGGGTCCAGCTTGGGAGTCAGCGTAGTAGAAGTGTCACCCGATTTGCTTCTGTCGTTTGAGTTGCCTCTTCATAGTGCATGATCAAAATAGTGGAGAAGTCAATGTTCCATGTCTGATGAGGCGTTCATCCTCCTAAATTTCCTGGAACCCTGCATTCTCCGTCTTCGAGGGCCTTTAGTTTGCCAGTTTTCTTCAGCATTCTTCTTTGTTGGGATGGGAGTTCCATCTGCTTGGGGGCCTAGTAATTCAGCAACGGCGTTGGAAATGTCTCTTTCTGAGGTGAGTGTCATCTTCGTGCCGTCCCATTCGAATGTTAGTGAGAATGGGTAGCCCCACCGATATCTGGCACCTTTATCCTTGAGAAACTTGGTAATTGGTTGGCATTTCCATCGCAGCGCTAGTGTAAGGGAGGACAGGTCCTGAAAAATGGTGATGTGTGACCCTTCCAGGGAAATCTGCGATGCAAGCCTGGCTTTATCTAGAATCCGGGCTCTATCTGCATAATTGTGGAACCGGGCCAGGATGGACCTCGGGCTACCCGGTTTACCTCCGGCTCTGTGGATCCTGTCAATTTTGGGTTCATCTATTCCATCGTCTTCAAACAGAAGTTTCAGGATGTCATGTAGGGTTTTTTTGAGGTGTGTCTCTGATTCTTCGTCCACCTCAGGAACACCAAAGACACGTATATTGTTCCGACGCTCTCTATTTTCTAAATCATCGACTTTTAGCCGGAGTTCCTCCTCCCTCCCCTCAATTTCCATAAGGCGGTGGTCGACCTGCATTCCAAGGATGCCTGAGGAGGTCTGATTGTGTTCAACCTCCTCGATTCTTTCCTCCATCTTGTCAATTCTGCTTTTGATCTTGTCAATCTTATTGCCTATGTCTGCTCTCATTCCTTTCATTTCCGAAAGGAGGTCAGCGATGTCACCCCTGGTCAGTGCAGCCTCTGGATTTTTGGAGGCCATGGTAGAGGATTCGCGCAGGGGCGGTGCTTCAGAGACCTGATTATACTGAAATTTGGCCAATTTCTGTTTAAAGTCCATAGATCTAAAGTGGGCTAGTAATCCGTTAAGCAGGGCCCCAATAGTGCTGGAATGAGTCTGTAGCGAGCCAGAGGGGCGGCAGAGGGAACTCTAAGTCGCAGTGTGGATTTCTGGGTGCAGGGTTTGTAGCTCCTTACCTCGGTCACTGTGTGCGCAATGAGTGGGTTGCCTGATTAACAGGAGTAGGAGAGACTCATCGCTGTGATGTCCACCCTAAGCGTGTGAGGGGTCCACCTACTGACGTGGGTTGGCTGTCGGTATTGGGTGAAGCAAGATGTCCAGCGTAATCGAGGAGGGCACACGCCCCAAGGTTTGGGGGCCCAACCCTCAGCTTGCCAATTGTCACAGTAACTGGGCGAACCCCACCATGCTATGTGGCCCTATGTAGAGGAGTCCATCCCGTGGGTCTGGGTTGCTTTTTCAATTTTCCCCCACGGATGTCTGTTAGATGCCTTGTCCCTGGTCCTGCAGTCTGCGACGCAAGTTGCCGAGCTGGCCGCCTTCCTAACAAATGTTTTGCTGTGCACTCACCGGAGTGACCCGTTACTGTAGGAAGGGGTGGTCGCCCTTTTTCGTCTCGGATCTCATGGGGATCCGTGGCTCTGCGGGGCTACCCCGCCCCAACCGCGGCCGTCCGCACCGCACTGTTGAGAGGGCGTAGGGCGGTGTAGGGCGGTCTTTCGAGCTCCCAAATCCGTGGAACCATCCACGGCTCATCCGCCCGGGGGTGAGAGCCGCACGCTGCAGATTTGTAGGTCCCCTTACCACTACAGCACACGAGCCGTGCGCAGACGGGGCCTCCCGCAGACCGGGAGCGCACCTCCGCGCATCGTCGGTGCTCCAATGTCCACGGCTTTCTCTGCCGATCCGCCATTCGAAACTGTGCACGGGGGGAAGGTGCAATATGTGCGCTGTGCCGCTGCCGCTTCCAGTCACTCGAAGCTGCCTGTATTTGGAAGCAAGGCCTCCGCAGAGCTCCTGCTAGGCGGGGCCTACGCTGGGCTCCGCGCTTTCGTTTCGTTTCGATGTGGAAACTGGGGAGCACTTCCGTTCATCGGTGCGAGGCGAAAACTCCACCGATTTGCTTCGAGTTTTTTGCCACAGGCGGGGGGCACCTTCCCAAAGCCTCGTCTCGAGTCTCAGCTGTGGGGGGGTCCTAGAAGTGGGGGCACAGACCTCTCGCAGGACCTCTGATGAGCAAGCTCAGACGGGGCACGACATCACCCGTGCGCCCCCTGGTGGCCAGATTTGGATTCATTTTACAGAAAATGAAAAGATGAAAATGATTGAGATATACTCTTATTTACAAAAACAATGAGGTGTATTTGTGAATCCATGGCTTTTATCCTGTGAGCAGTTGCAAATATGTAATGAACAGTCCTTTGTTATCCAAAATCGTCTGAAAACACATTTAGCACATCTATACCTACTGCACTTCAAATATTCTTTAAAAAATACAAATAAAAATACCTATTTGAATCCCCACTCCAATTCGGGAGCGATTATAAAACTGCAGCAAGATATTTAGACCAGCCTGCTCTGACACAGGGGGTACCAATAGGGTTAGAAAGTCTTGGCTTTCCCAATCATGCAAGGACAAGAAAAAAGCTGTAATGTTAGCCCTAAAATGCCAGCCCCCTGATATTTCATGTATTAGAGACAGGCCTCAGGACTATAAAAATGAACTGTTGAGGAGAAAGGGGGAGACTGTGACTGACAGGTGGGACAGGCTATGTCATGCAGCAGGCCAAAAAATAGCAATGATTTTTGGCTTGTAGTGTCAAGAAATACCAACGAACTTGACAGTAAGGGAGCTCCCACAGATCCATATCACAGAGAAGGTCTTGATAGACCACTTGCAGTCCTTGTATCAATGTGGAAACAGCCAAGACACATTAGAGGTGGTGCGGCCAATGACTGAGGAATTGCTAGTGTACAGTGGCTGTAGTGACTTTTGTGATCTCTAAGCAGATGTATTTCAAATCACCAGGAATAGATGATCGTGTCCCAGGTTACATTTTCCTCAGCCAGCCTGAGCTATGAATAACGGTGTTGGTACAATATTTGAACTCACTTATTAATACAAATATGCAGCCACTAAGTTGGAGCCTGGGGATTATCGTACCAATATTTTAAAAGGGTGATAAAGCAGACCCCTCTACCTATCGCCCGTGACACTATTAGACGGCTCATTGAAGCTGTTCGCAGGAATCCTGCTCAGGAGACAGGAGGAATGGGCACAGGACAACAATGTCCTGTCAGATACCCAGCTCTCCTTTAGACCAGGAACAGGCACTATCTATCAGGGCCTAACCCTGTACCTAATCCTGGCCAAATATGTAAATATCTGGGTGCTGCAGTCCACGTGGCCTTTGTTGATCTGATCTCTGCTTTTAACTAGGTGGACAGGAAACGTCTGTGGAGAATGCTGAGCAAAATGGATTTGCGCAGGCCACTTCTGAGGATGATTATTAACCTCAACAGCAACTCTAGGGTGCGCGTCTGCTTTGGACGAAATAGGAGCGAGGAGGAGGGTCCGGCCCCGCTTATATATGATCTGTACACTAACTCACTGGAAGAGCATCTGCTTGCCTTAAAGGCAGATGTTCTAAGGCGTGGTGGCAGGAAACTTCCAGTTTTGAGTTATGCAGACGACACGGTTCTCCTGGTCAGTACACCCAAATCACTTCAACATCTGGTCGATGGGTATATTGAGTATATGTTGGACAGGGGACTCATTGTTAATTAAAGGAAGTGTTTGATAATGTGCGTTGAAGGCAAAAGGAAGACCAAACCTGGAATATGTCTGAATGGGTACCAATTGGGTGTGTGTGAAAATCTGAACTACCTCGGCAACAGATTGAACACTACACTGACCTGGGAGAGTCACACAGCCAAATCAGTGGCAGAAATTAGACAGATTTCTGGGGGTATTTTAAGATTTGTCAAAAACATCAGGCATCACTCTACAGAACACATGTTGACTATCTATAGAGGCAAAGCAGTGGCGGCAGGCACTTACTGATGCAGCATATGGGGTTATGCCAATTTCTACTGCCTTCAGATGGCAGAGAATGATTTTTTCAGAAGATTATTATCAGTACCACAATACAATTTGGTTTATGTAACTCATTTGGAGACAGGAATGTCGTAGCTAATGGACATGATTCGATCTAGACCGATCTTATTTTGGCCTAGCCTCTGGTCAGCTAGCAGCTAGCATGGGCAACCTAACAAAGTTCCTGGTCACTAATTTATGGTCTTTTACCAGCTGGAGCAAGGTGGGATGGCTCTCCTACATCAAGTCCCTTTCACACAAGTGGGACTTGGGAACCTGCTTTACTGACTACAAGCTGATAGCTACGATACCCAAAAGGACTCTGAAGGCTAAGATTGAAAAGTTATTTGCCGACAAAAGGGACCACAAAATGATGCTCAGTTCTCCGGTCAGAACATGTCTCCCTTTTGCACCTAGGAGTCTGCCAGGGTGCCTCAACTTTGTGACAATTCAGCAGCAAAGGACTCTGCTTACCAGTGCCATGTAAATGCTCTTCCACTGGCAGTGTACATACAAATGGAAGGCGAGAGCCAGTTTACTGCTGTTTCTGTGGCGCTGTAGAGAATTTGGCACATTTTATTCTTTTCCCCCCATTTATACAGATATTAGGAAGAGCTGGCCGACAAGTGTCCTCAGAGACAGCAGGATAAGGCACTTTAGACCTGCTCTCACAGTCCTACTCTTGTGTTTGAAGGTGGGAATTGCCTTTGCCCTGGGTTCATATCTAAGCAGGGATTGGACAAGAAGAACCAAACTAATGAATACCAGCTCTTTTCAAAATATTATCCCTAAACTCAATTAGGCAGGTGTTGCAGAAATGTAATTACTGCATACACTGTTGAATTTTCTTCCCTGTACTATGTATACCAACCTGGGCGGACATTTGCACTCATGCACTTTATCTCAATTGTAGATATGATCAGCTAAACCCAGTAGGTTATACTCCCCACTAGAGCATTTTCTTTTCTTGCATTTGCACTTTATCAGTATTGGACTGTATGTGGCAATTTCCACCTAAGATGCCCTGTATTTAATGTTCCCCTTGAACGTGTGTTCTTCCTCTGCAACTGCACTTTACTTGAGATATACTGTATAAAGCAAAATCTAATTAATGAATCTTATTCACCCCCACTTTGCACTCTTGTACACCAACTGGGGTCGTCAATTGTACTTTATTAATTTATTCTTCTATACGAGTTTTGGACATGTCTTGTCAAATCCTGTATCTAATCCATTTTATGTGAGGATCCTTGAATCAGAACGTATGGATACTGGAATTTCCACCTCAAACAAATTGTATTTCTGGTCGTTCCACTACACTTTACGTCCAGACAAGAGGGCTGCTTACCCAATTTAATATGTGGATGTGGCATTTGCCACAGCTTTACTTTTACTCACCGTGATTGTTGTTTTATTGTTTCTCTGACTAAGTGTACAGGATTGTTTTATTGTGAATCTTTTATGCCCTAACCCGCTGAAATAAAGATGTATTGATTGATTGAATACCTTTTTCATTTTGCAACCAAAGACCACAGAAGAAGAATCAGAATGCAGAAACCTTTAAAGTATTTGTATTTTTGCTCACCTCCTATAATAACCGAAATGTATTACAAGCACCTTCTTCCAGTGCTGGTGAGTGGGTGACATCATTGAGCAGGAACTTCTCTCAACACTTAACTTGACTTAGATTGTCACTACTGACCTGACATGGGTCTTCTTTGGCGTTTCCCTCAGTAAGCAGTGCCAGTTGCAGGTTCTCTGTTTGTTGGGTGATCCATTCTTGGATCAGTAGGCAGGCATACCCAAGAGCCAATGTTCAAGAGGTGTAGGTCTGAGCCATCTCAGTTAGGAGGGAGGTGACCGCTCCTAAACCACTTCTGCTGAGATCCTTGTGGGTCTCCAAGGACATTCAAAGTCCAGTTACAGAGCATATCATTTGTTTTTGGGTGGGAGCCTTGAAATTGGATGACCGTCATGGCTCAAGTTACACAATTGCATTAATTCAAGCTTTAGATGCAACACAGTCAACTTTCTTGGTGCACATAGATATGCACGGTAGCCCAATAACGTAGACCTTATGGATAATCCCAGCTTGTTTCAAGGTGGCCACTCTCTTACTCCTCTGGCAGAAAGACCCCACAACCATGCAAACTATCGATCTGTTTCCCATCTGCCCCATTACTCAAAGGTTCCTGAGCATGTGGTTTTCAACCATATTACCTCACACCTGTAGCTAAAGAAACTCTGCAATCCCCTCAAACTTTATTTCACAGCAGACACACCAATGAAACCACACTCACCCACATCTTGAATTTCCTTATAATGGCACACAACCTTCAATTCTAATGGATTGTGTCCTCCCGTGAATTCATCATCTAAGATATATTTGTATTCTGCTTTGCAGTATCAGAAAACGTTTGACAGGAGAGGGCGCTGTGCAGCTTTAAGTGGATGTCCCTCGACGGTTACCATTCCCAGTAGCACACCCTGTGCCCATTGCCTCAGTTCTGATTTTCTGCATTCACAGTATGCTCTCGGAACGGTTCTACTCGCCTCTTCAAATCTAGTCGACTCTTTTTGGTAAATCTTCACAATATCTATGCCAAAAACAGGCTTTAAGAGATGGGTGGACTGTGAATCAAAGTTGTCGATTACTGATCTGCACAGAATTTGTCTCTGGTGCCTCAGCGAAGAACATGAAGTCATTGAGTGCAGCTCCTGCCAATCGAGGTCCAGCAAGGCCTTGAAGGAGAGAAGATCGAACCTCACCCTAGGTTGGTCGGTTTCCAAGTCTCTGTCTTCCACATCTTCGAAGAGAAAATCTTGCTAAGGTAGAAGCTGCACCAGAGACAAGTATCACAAAAGAACGATCTAAACATTCCAAACGGTCAAGATCCAGGAGTGATTCCAATCACTCTTCTTCTTCGTCGCTGCGGAAGAAGTCGTAGTGATGCCATCATTCCTCACCTTCCGACTCCTCGCCTGACTTGCGCCAGGTACGTTTTCCCAATAGGACGTCTTCAGCAGCCGAATGGGAAAGGTGACTGGAAGGCCTGACTGACGGGACTGGCAAGAGGCCTCCTTACCATCATTGATGGGATTATTGAACCAATCTCTCATCCCCCCATCAGGAATGTTTTCTGCAGCTTGCAAAATAACATTCCACAATGTATGTGTGTATTTTGCCAGAGCACACGGGGATTAATGGCTTTTAATGCCATGATTCCAGCAGAGAATACTTTTTTTTGGCTTGTGCATCATACCTCTTATCATCCCTATCTGGGGGGCTGGTTGGATAAGCTGCAGCCTTTGAAGTGAAAGTAGCTGCATGCCTACCCAAACTGTCTGGTGTAGGATGCCTGGAAAGAAAGTCAGGGTTCACAGAGGAAGGTCTGTATTTCTTCACCAACAAGGGCAGCACAGACTCCTTAGGAGGGCCTCTATCCAAGATTTCTGTGAGGTCATCCTGGGTAATGTCCTTAGGAGGACGCCCCCAACCCAAATACCTTTTGACCGTTCTATAGTCCGCATTTGGGTGAGAATGGACATCTGAGGTGTCAATTCAACCTCAGGAGAGGTATCCAGACCACTGTCTTCCTTCATAAAAGTGGCTATTTCGTCTAGATCCGAGACCTATTCTTCTGAAACATTGGGAGTTCCAAAACGTTCATACCCTGAGGGTATGACGTCGTCTCCCTCCTCGTCTTCCTCCAAAATGGCACCAATAGATTTGAAGAAATCCGTCTTCGACTTAGGTTTGGGAACTGCTACTCGGGCTTTTGGTAGGGATAAAAAGAGATGTTTCATTGTCAACCAGTGGATCTGCATTTTTTTTTTTATCAAACAATTTGTATTGGTTTTTTACATACAACTCAACAGTGCATCCGCTGCGAAGCGCGATGCAAACTCCCCAAACCCTTTTGCGCTCTGAGCATCAGCAAGCTGGTTATTAGACAACATCACAGTCAGTATAAGATCACATCTCATTTACATTTACTTGTTCTGCTCTTTCCCAAAAGGTGGATATTTTGGCTAGGCAATTTGACCAGTCAGTGTAAATCCTCCCATTTATGCCATATCTTTCTCGCCTTTTCCAGGCAACCCCTTGCGGTATACACCCTGTGTTCCATTGCTGCGCATATATCAACATCCGTCACCCATTGGCTGTAGCTGGGTGTCTCCTCCGACCCCCATAGCTGAGCAATGTTCCTTCTAAGTACTGCTGTGGCAGCTGACAGAAACAGCTTTTCATATCGTGTCAGATCGCTTTCGTCATCTGCCTATGACTCTTGTCAGCTCATCACAGCATACTTGCCAATATCTTTGAATGCGGTCACACTCCCATAATGTGAAAGAAGGTGCCTTCTATGTGTTTACATCGCAAACACCGTGGATCTGAGGTTTTGCCCCACCTGAAGAGTGCTATTCTCGGGTAGTATGTGCGATGTAGGATCTTATACTGAAAAAGTCTTAGTCTAGATGAGATTGCTACCTCCTGTGGGTACATAAATGCAGTGATCCAGTCTTCTGATTGCAGTGCCCCCACATCTCGCTCCCATTTGGCCCTAAGACTGCCTATGTTCCTTTGTGGCAAAAGAGGTGATCGCGGTGTACATGGTTGAGGTTACTTTGTGTTTGATCTGTTCCGGAACTATGTTGCGTTCAATCAGGGTATATTCATGCACACTGCTCATGTCCGGAAGGTGGGCTTGTAAGGCATGTTTGATTTGAGTGTAGTGGTATTGCTCTGTTGGTGGGAGAGCAAAAAGGGCTTGTAATGCTTCGAATGTGGCCAACTTGCCCTCTCTTATGACGTCCTCAATTATTGTTATTCCAAGTGTTACTCACGTGGGCCATTTGGGGAGCTTGTTTATTTCTGGGAGGTGTCTGTTGTTCCATAGTTGCTGCCCGGGTGTCAGTTTCCCGTCCCATTCCATGTACTTGTGTGTTTCCACCCAGATACGTGACAGGTGGGATAGCATGGACGGGGGGAGGGGAGGTTTGTTCTGCCTATGACACAATATAAGCGCTCATTGGGGGGCATTCTACTGTTGGCTCTGATCTCTCTGATGTGTGGTAGTGTTATGTTCCCATGCAGCATGTTGTTCACTACCGCCATCTGGCTAGCCCAGTAGTAAGTTTGTAGCCTGGGTAGCTGATTCCTCCCTCCCAGATGGACCTCTGGAGCGTGGCGAGTGCTATACGCGGGTGACCATTACACTATAACAGTTTCCGCAGTGCGCAATCGATTTTCTGGAACTCGTGTCTTGGGATGTGTAGTGGGGCATTTTGAAGGACATACAGGAAACGGGGAAGGGCGATCATTTTGAAAAGGGCTGCTCTCCCAATAAGGTTAGTGGTAGCGAGGTCCAGTGGTGAGTGTCCTCTGTGAACCTCGTTGTGATGGGGTGTAGGTTTGTTTGTGTGTAGGTTGTGAGGCTGTTTGTGATCTGGATGCCTAGGTACTTAAATTGTCTCGCTTCCACGCGGTATGGGTAGTTTGTAGGAATTATGGCGGTCTCCCTCCCTATTGGAAAGAGTATGGATTTTAGCCAGTTGACGCGTAATCCGCTGAAGGCTTTCCATATCTCTCTAGTAGGTGTGTGGGTATATAGGGCATGGGTTGACCGGGTCTTTCAGGTAGATTAGCAAATCGTCTGCATACAGTGATACCTTGTCTTCACAAGTGTTCGACCATCGGAAGCCCTCCCATGCCTCTGACTCTCTCAGTAACACTGCGAGGGGTTCTATGGCTAAGGCGAAGATCATAGGGTGATGGGGTCTGGCCGCCATCCATTGGCTCTCGTTCTCACTGACGGGCAGTTGTAGAGGAGTTTTACCCATGCCATAAAACTGAAACACATACGCTGCATTACGTCCCATACGGCCTCCCAGTGCACCAAATCGAAGGCTTTCTCGAAGTCGATGGATAGCAGTGCCAAGGGGCCTCAGAGTGTATCGGCTCTTTCCACAGCAGAGTGTAGTCTGTATAAGTTCATTCCTGTTGAACTCTGCGGTATGAAGCCACATTGGTCTGGGTGAATGAGGGATGAGATGACCTTTTGTAGTCTATCGGCTAACACCTTTGCTAGAATTTTGGTTTCACCATTTATGAGGGAGATAGGTCTATATGAACTACATTCTTCTGGGGGTTTGTCCACCTTGGGCAGCACTATTATTGTAGCTTCCCTGAGGTCTGGGGACAAGAGCCCTGGTCATGTGCATTATGGTACATGCACAGAAGGTGCGTGGCGATCTCGTTTGCGCCTATCTTCTGCCATATCTCAATTGGGAAGCCATTCGGGCCTGGGGATTTCCCAGATTGGAGGCCAGACATGGCTGCCATCACCTCTTCTTCAGTGATTTGTTTCTCCAGTAGGGTCTGTTTCTCGTTGGTGAGGGCGGGGAGAGTGATTTCTGTCATGATTGTTCTGTCTATGGGGGAAATGGGGGCCTTGTATAGGCTTGCGTAGTATGTGGCAAAGCCTTCTGCTATGTCTCTATCTGATGTTAGTTGGACCGAGTCCCCATTACTGAGTCATCTGACTTGGTTGTGCCCTTCATCCCTGCACTCCAGCCATGCCAGCATTTTGCTGGCTTTATCCCCCTTCTCATACACTCACGTGTAGAGCTCTGTGTGCTTGCCTGGCGTTATACAGGGCTACATTTTGGAGGCATTTCTGTGCTAGTATTAGTGCCCTGTCTGTTTCGGGCATGGCCTGGTACAGGTGAGTCTCCTCTGTGTGTTGGACCTGCTGTTCAGCCTCGTGTAATGTGGCGAGGTGTTCCTTTTTATGTGCAGTAGTCCAGGAGATGATGTCCCCTCTCAGCACTGTTTTATAGGCTTCCCATAGTATGCCCAGGACGGCTACAGTCCCTGTGTTTAGTTCGAAGTATGTTTTGGTGGTGTCTTGGATTCTTTCTACTAATTCCGGGAATCCCAGGTAATAGTTATTTAGGCGCCAGCAGGCGGTGGGGGAGTTGGCCTGGAGGTGCTGATCTCTAGTATCAAAGGGGAGTGGTCCGAAATTCCTCTGGGGAGCAGATGCGCCTCGCATACCTTGTGTATATCTATAGCTGGTATGACAAAGCAGTCTAGACTTGAGAGAGCGAGGCATGGGCACCGGAGTAATAGGAGTATTCTCTGCGTTCCAGATGTGCAATGCGCCAGGCATCCTGCAGTCCCAGTGCGTCCGCAATATTGTTATTTTTGTGTTCGTGGCTGGGTTTCTACCTCGTAGATGTGTTCGGTCCAACTCTACGTTCATTACTTTGTTGAAGTCTCCTCCTATAACCATGACATCCGACATGTCATGAGTGATCACGGGAGAAATGTCTTTGAGCAGCGTAGATAGCATAGTTGGTGGTGCGTATACAGCTAGTAGCGAGATAGATTGTTCCCATAACGTCCCTGCAATGTGTGTGTATCTACCCCCCATGTCCTGAGTGACCTTGGTCAGGTGGAATGGTAGTTTCTTTTTTATTAGAATCAGTACTCCGCGAGAGCCCTTAGTGAAGCCAGCGTGAATTGCTAGACGGTAGTTTGTGCGTTTAAATAGGGTGCAGTTTGTTCCTGCCAGGTGCGTTTCAGTCAAGAATGCAATGTCGGGCGCCTGTTTAGAAATTGCATGACTAGGCGTCGTTTAATTCTGTTCCCTAATCCATTTACATTCCATGTCAGGAACCGGAGGTTCCTACTGGTAGTGTTATGTGAGGCCATGGTCAGCTGTGGCGGGACTTTTGGATGTCATGGTGTTTGTTATGCACTTCTCTTGCGTACCTCGTGCCTTATTGGCCCTTTGGTTCCGACTTTGCCTGGTGTTCTTATTGAATACATTATATTCAGGAGTTGATTTTGTGTTTGTGGCTTCGGATATGTGCCATGCTTGATGGCTCCCTGGGCAGCCTAGTCGGCTTCCTCTCTGTACTCGCTGCCTTGAAACAGGACCCCTCCTCCCCATATCCCACCCTGTACTTCCCCCCAACCAGAAGCACCTGTAGCCCAAACTGTGCGCCAACTGTGCGCGTAACCAGTAACAAAACCATCAGTGGAGATAGCGGATGCTTACGTCAACTACGAGTACGTTTTCGTTGTTCTGTGGCGGCCGCCAGAGTGCGGTCTCCTTACTTCTGCATTGTATGTGAGAGAGGAGTCATTGCGGCCGGCTTCATCCGGTCCCCTCTCTGTACGGCTGTTTTGTGACAGTGCGGGGTGATTGTGGCTCCGTGGGTTCTGCTGCTGCGGCAAGCTGTCCTTTTCCGGCATCTGCCTCGATGGTTCTCGTGGGGATCTTGGGTGTTCTGGACCGCTCAGAATTCGGGTCTCCATCCAGTCCCAGGCTTCCTTGGGTGAGTGGAACAAGTGGGTGGTGCCTTCGTGGTGCACTTTTAGTAGCGCTGGGAAGAACAGAGCGTATTTAGTTGAGAGAGAGTGCAGCTTCTTTTTGACTGAGTCGAATAATTGCTGTGCCTTCTGTACCTCTCTAGTGTAGTCTGGATAAAAGCTGACCCGGTGGCCGTTGTAAGTAATGGGCCCTGTGGCGCGGGCCATTTGGAGAATTGCGTCCCTGTCTCGAAAGTTCATGAGTTTTGTGATGATTGCGCGTGGCTGAGCTCCAGGGATGGGTCGGCCGGTCGGGACTCTGTGAGCTCGTTCGATGGAGAAGAACTTAGAGAATTTTTTGGGGGCAAATACGTCGGCCCGGGTCGGATCCAATGGTATATAGGTCCATCTTGCTTTGGAGGGTCTGCCTCTTGGCTTTGTCCTTACCTATTGCGGTGTTCGGTGCAAGCTGAGGTGTGCCGGTGATAAGCTGCGCCTTTTGGCTCGTGTGGCCCTCTCTGCGCCAGTGGTTGCCCCTTGCGGGCACGAGGTTGTCACAATGTTCACTTCTGTCCGGGTTGCCGTGTTTCCACTTGTTTCTAGTGCTCTGCAAGGTAGGTGGGGGGGTTTCCCTTTTGTCTGCTCCTTGTGGGATATCTCGCCTGGTTGCCAGGAGTGTGCTTACGCTGCCTTGCTTTGGAACATCTGCAGGCTATTGTTGCGTGGCCAAGTCTGTGGGGAGGTGTGCTGCTCACTTTGTCTCTGCAAGGGTAGGCTGCAGCTTGTGTGCGTGAGGCGCAGCCTCCTGGGCAGCCTGTGTTAGGTGGTTCTGTGCCTGAGCTCAATTGCTGTAAGGGGCTGCGGGTTGAGTGCTGCTGGTGGCAGTTTTTTTCACCCCCTCTGTCTTGGGCTCCCCCCGTTCCCTAACCACAGCCCAGCGCCCCCCCCTCGGGCCCGGTATCTCGGACATACCTTCTGCCCAGTGCTGGTCTGTTTCCTCCTGGGGCTCCGACTCTAGCGACCCTGCTTGTCACTGTCCGCTTGTATTGGTGAACCCTCTTGGCTGCTTACAGGGTCGCTGATGCAGCAGCGTTCCTCCGGAGTTCCTGCTGGTGAGGGTGGGGGGGGTTGGGGCTGTATTCTTTCCGGCTTCAAGTGTGTTTCACCAGCCACGGGTTCACTGGGGCTTCATGTCGGGTTGCGGTCACCATGGGCTCGTGCGCTCATAGGTTCCCCCAGGCGGAGGTCTCCTGACTTGGGAAGGATAAATGCGGGCCCCCGACAGCCTCCGTGCCGGCTGCCTGTTCTGTGTGGTGGAAGGGGCGGTGTTTCCTTTCAGCCGCCTACGGAGTCTGCTCAATGTTGGATCCCGCGTTGCGGTGTAGGTGGGCTGGTTTTGGTTTTGGCCCCCCTCTGCTGTTCTCGTTCCTTTCCCGCTTCGGGACAGGAGCGGGTGTGCTCTCCGTGTGTGGGGAGCAGCTTCCTTTGCGCTCCGCAGGTGTCTGGCTTAGCGAGTGCGAGGGGAGAGTAGGCGGGCAATGGCGGCAGCCGTGTGCTGCATCTTAGGACCGCTTTGGCTCCTTCTCCGGCTTCCAAGCCCCAATTTCGGTTGGGGTTGGAGCTGTTGGCAGTTGAAGTGTTCCACTGCAGTTTCATGCTGATTCCTCTTTATTTCGCTCGCTCGGGATCAGGATATTGAAGGATGTTTCTTATGGCCGCCGGGAGCTAGCTCTATCAGTTCCTCATGCACGGCTCACGCATGCGCAGTAGTGTATCTGCATTTTTGATCATTATATTACAATTAGTATTCCAGAGAAACCTATCGATTTTCCTGTTGGTAATGATTCTCTTATATTTTGGAACATTCCCATTCTTTTTAATTCAATATGTAATTATTATATCAAAAACTGCAGAATAATTGGAATAATTATCCGGAAAATAATACGACTCTTTTAAGGATTGCTGAAAAATGTAAAAATGTCCATGTGTCGTTTTACTAGAGCTGGGTAAGACTGCAATATGTAAGTAAAAACAGCATACAAGAATGTTTGTAACATTATTATTATTGGCAGCATGGGAGATATGATGTGCTATTTTCCTTTGGATCTGGTACGCCAATGCATTGTCTCTTTCTCCTATCTAAAATAGTTCTGGAACTGTTTAAAACATTATCCATCCTTCTTCTTTGCCTTGAAAAGTTCCTTAAGGATTCAAAGTGTCCTTATTTCGATTAATCTTAGTCTTGGTTCTTTGCAGCCGATCTTGTCATCATTCGTGAGCTGCTTCTCTTGCTTCACTGTCAGGGGATGCAGGAGGGGTCAAGGTTTCTCCCTTGTACGACTTAATGTCGTGCAGGTGTAGCCAGGCTCCTCTTCCTTGTAGCTTAACAGCTGTGGGGGTAACCTCCTCTACTAAGCATGGTCCTTCAAAGCAGGGTTTATTCCAGATGCAAACAAACCTTTGTACCAGCACCTGGTCCCCCGCATGCAAACTAGGTTGCTTCAATAGATCATTAGGACTGACTGGATGGCTGTCTTCTTCAATCCTCCTTGACGGCTCGGGTTTCATCTGTTGAGAAATAGAAGAGAGACTAGCCGTCATATTTGTTAAATAATCATGCATCTCATCACCTAATGTCTTTGCTATACTGTGGGCATCAACTTCTACTCTGGTAGGAGGAGCCAGGGGTATTCTCATATGGCCTCCAGTCACCAACTCATGAGGAGTCAGGTGGGGATCTGAGCCAGGCCAGGGACGTCATTTCACCAAAATGCCAAGGGTAGCGGATTTATGCAACCAAAAAAAAAGAAAAACAATTCCTGTAACAGCGCCTCGATGCCCACGGGCTGTGTGACCGCTTTAAAAATGTAAAGTAAAAAAAAAAATCTCATCAGAGGTCAAGGGTCGTGTGATGTCACTTCCGCTACCCTTGGCATTTTGGTAAAATCACAGGAAGTGTTGTCATCTGACTGCACCCTGAAGTGACATCACAGGAAGCAATGGTGCATGACCTTTCACCCATTGAAAAAACAGGAAGTATAGCATTGTTTCTAAGTACACTATGAAAAATATGGTTACAGCATCACTGTAAAGTGATATACATTGCATACAAGAATGGATCACCATATATTTTATTTTTTTTACTTTACATTTTTAAAGCGGTCACACAGCCCGCGGGCTTTGAGGTGCTGTTACAGGAATAGTTTTTGTTTTTTTTAGGTGCGTAATTGTCTTTTTTTGTTGTCTTAGTTGCGTATTTATAACGCGCTTAAACACCCAGAGGTTTCTAAGCGCGGACACGGGGATTGAACATGTGTTGCTTTGTGTCGTCTTGCTTCCAAGGTGCGCACGTTGTCGCAGAGCTATCCTCCCGGGATGATATGTATCATTAACATCCGCGCTTATAGGCCCATATTACCAAATTACCTTGAATGCAAGCTGATGTCCAAGGCCAAACGATAATGATGTGTTATTTTATAGCACTTACGCTTAAGCGATTCATATAAAACAAACATACATACAATATCAACTAACCTGTGTTGGTACTCATCTATCAACCTCAGCAGGAAGAAAGGCTGAGTTGGCCTTGCTGGGAGTTGAAACTACAATTCACACACACACATTGCGGCAGCGAGCGCTCAAACCACTGAGCTATCTTACCGGCTATCGCTACCAGAAAACCAACCACACCAGAAACAAAGAGCGACATGCTGCTAGCCACAGCTGAGGAGCCTCAAAAAGAAAAGGAAAAACGTTTTATTTTTTCAATAATATTTTGGGTTAGCAAGGGAGACCTCGGGGGTAGCAAGGGAGACTTCAGGGGTCGAAGATGCGACCCCTGGCAACCCCTAAATGACGTCCCTGAGCCAGGCAGATTTCTCAGTGCAAATAATGCAACAGGTAAGCAATGTAATGAAGGCAAGTCACCGAACTCTCACACCAGAGCTAAAACCACCCGCTAGGAAAGAAAGGCCCAAGTCGATCTTGTAAGGATAACAAGTTTGTATCTCATACACAGATGAGCCAACAGCAAAGGACTCTGCTGTTAAGAACGCTCTGCCGAAAAGTAGTACAAGCAGAATCTTATAAAGGAAAACATTGTTATAGATGATGCAATACATACAGTAAAAACATGCACAGCTGGTTGGTGTGTGCCTATACACAAGCCACCTGCCCCATAAGAGATGCCAGGTCATTGGTTCCAGCCCAGTCCGTCCATCTTCCATCACATGGGTGTTGCAATGATCATCTTCTTCTCACGTCAAAGAACACTTTAACTTTACTCCTATCACATTGCTACTTTGTCATTATACTGTGCACCTGTCAGAATTTAGGGCTGGCTCAAAGGAGGTTCTGGGGCACTCTGACCTTCACACACACATCCCACTCACTCACTCCCCCACCATCCAGCACCAAGGTCTCCATCCTCATAATGTATCCCCTCCGGCACCTCGCAATATAAATCACATGGTTGTATTTCAAAGACATACAATGTCCACGCTCTTTGAACATCCAGTTGTTACTTTTAGGGTTGGTGGTCAGAGGCCACATGGTCCCATGGAATTCTGGGGTCTCAGGGCTCAGTCAGTTATATGGGCTATAACTTGTGGTCACCTGGGGATGGGCCGTGTCATGCTTTAGCCAATGTAAGATAACATGCAAACCAGGCGCCGGTCTCTGATCTCGACTTTGTAGGGCACATTCCCCTTGGGTAAAAAAACGCATCTTTGCAACACGGTTAGAACAATGAATAGGCATTGTGGCGGTTGGGGGTTGTGACTGTCCTCATGGGAGCCCGGGCATGGCTGGAGATTTCCCTTGTCTCGCAATTTTGGCCTAGTGCATGCAATGCCGCCTACACCACGCATCCCTTACCTTCTACCTATGATTACTAATATCAACGCAAAATAGCAATGTTGCTTGCGCTCTGCACTACACTGTGTGGATTGATCATATTTGATGATATTGATGTGGGGTCCTTTATATTGGGGGTGGTCTTTTCACCGTCTCCCTGACCGATCATAGTGTTTCAAATGCACCTCGCCTCACTCTAAAGCGCTTAGGGGGTAGGATGGGGCTGTCCTCTTCCCAACAATAAACACCACTTCTTTAAAGTAATTTTAAGATTAGCTATCCTCCCTTTAAGGAGTCAATTTAAACGCTCACAGATACCATTCACGTGTGGGTGATAGGGAGAAGAAAATGTATGCTTTATGCCGAATAAACCTTTAACCTGCTCAAATAGTTCATTTACAAAATGGCGGTCCATTATCAGACTGCTTGACTTCGCACATACCCCATCTTGGAAATGTCTCACGTACAAGAAACTTATCAGCACATGTGCATCGGGGTGTGTACATGGACCTGCCTCAATCCATCTGGGAAAGGGACATACTACAACTAACATGTACGTATACCCGTTACATACTTGTAACATATCCACATAATCAATATGTAGATGCTGAAAGGGGCCATTGGGTCTTGGGATTGCTCCTCTCACTGTCCGCAGAGTGTGCCCTGCTTTACATTTCTGCCACACAATTCAATAATCTGTGCCACATGTTCTAATAAATTTGGTGAGAAACCATTCTTCTGAAATCTTGGCAGGAAGACTCTCTCGAGTCATCTCTGCTGGGTAGTGAAGCTGCTCCAGCGCCACCTTGAATTATGCTAGAGGAATAACTGGCCTTCCAGTGCCATCATGTCTCCATATAGTTCCAGTGGGTGATAAAGAACACCATGTTTCCTCCATAAATCTTGCTCTTCTTGTCGGGCTCGACCTTGTAATTCAATCATCTGGACAAAAGAAAGCATATTAAAACCCCCCTTCAACATCATGCACCGTCCTGACATTTTTTTAATACTTTTTACTTCAAAATCTGAAATATTTGGAAAATATGCTGCCCTTTTAGCTTCAACATCTGTGGCTTTTTTACAGCGAGAAATCATGTCTGACCTCTTAGTGTGGGCTGTACATGTCACCACGGTGATAGCCAATGGACGTCACAATACCTCAATAGGTTTATCCAATAAGGATGCATGTTGCACTGGCGTGACGTCTGCGCGGCAGAAACCCCTCCTTTTCCAGCGTGACAATCCTGCATGTACGGTTGACGTCACATAGGCGGAGTCACAGTACACTGTCACTTCATCACCCTCATATCTCTGGAGTGCGGCGATAAGTGCCACTAATTCTGCAGCCTGTGCTGAACAATTTGAAGACAATTTCACACTTGTCACCATTTCAAATTCACCATCACGGTTCAGTTTCACTGCTGCTGATCCCGTGTGTCTTTCTCCCATCTTTGGGTCAATTTTTGAAGAACCATCAATGAACAGAATTCCCCCCCCCCTAGAGCATTTTCTCTCATGCAGGGAATATCATCATAGAACTCAGTATACTTTGTGCAGTCATGTACATAGTCCTCCTTGCCTACTGGTTCTTCTATAAATGTTGCTGGATTCTACACCTAACAATTTTGATCGCTGGGTTTGAAATAATCACCTCATATCCTGACGCTCTTTGTGAAGTCAATGTACTTTTTGGTTTCTCTAGAATGGCAAATAACCTGTTCGACAAATAATGTCACTGAACACCCAATAGTAATGCTTGCAGCTTTTTCAATAGAAAACGTAGCAGCAGCTAATGCTTGTTCGCAAGAATAATGTCCTTTCATTATTGGATCTAAAATCCCACTTTAATAGGCTAATGGTATATGTCCATGTCCTAATTTTTTTGTGTGAGGACTGCTATCATTACTTCTCCATTTGAATGTGAAAATAGATAAAAACGCCTCATTGCAATCTGGAATTTCTAATACAAGGGCTGTGCTGATCGCCTTTTTTAATTCTTCAAATCCGTCAGTCATTTCATCGGTCCATGTTATCTTACTTTGGTCTACCTGTTCTTCCTTAAGTCCATTCTTTTTGAAAGTGGTTGAATACATGTGCTGTAAACAAAAATCCAGGCTCTGCAATAGTAACGTAGGCCTATAAATTGTTTCATTTCCCTTACTGTTTTAGGTTCTGAAGTCTTCATGATTGTTTCTGCTCTCTCAGGTATCAATGTTTCTCCCTTCTTGAGAGATTAACTGTCCTAGATACAGGAACTCTCCTGACAATATTGCAGCTTTTCTTTGTCTACTTTGTATCCCTTCTCTGCTAGTATGGTCTTTTCTACACTTTTCTTCGGTCTCACTGCACACTAATATGTCATCTACCTACTCTATTATGGCACTCTCGAGTTGTACATTACCTAGGTCCATCTGAAGGACCTATCAAAGATCGAGGGGGACTCACAGTACCCGTGAGGAAATCTTGTATGTTTCCAGCACTAGTTTCTATACAAAAACGAGGTCAAATCCTGTGAGTCCTCATGAAGAGGTATTGAGAGGAATGCGTTTTTCAAATCTATTACGTAAAATATTTGTCTGTGACTGGAATATTACATAATATCTTAGTTGGATTTGGAACTAAAGGAAATTCTGCCACAACTATATTATCTAAGAGACAGATATTCTGAATAAATCGCCACAACCCTCCTGTTGATTTCTTCACTGGGTACACAGCTGTGTTACATGGGGATTCTGATGGTACTAATATTCCCTGCTGCACTAAAGCGGAAACGTTATCAAATATACCTTTATCCGCTTCTCTGGACATGGGGCATTGCTTTGCTCATTGCAAACTTGCTCCATGTTTTACCTTAATTTTAACTGCTCCTACTCCACTCAATAGACCCACGTCATATGGACTGCTGGTCCATAAGATGCTTGCCACTTTTTCTAAATCTTCCTGGGAAAATGAAGGTTTGTTTTTTACCATTACCATTATCTGTGGTATCTCTCTACTCTCTACTTTAATCCAATAAGAAAGACCTATGAAAAATACTAACTCATCATCTGAGTCCTTAAAAAGTTCTTCGTCTGTCAATCTGTATACTTCATCAAGGCCTATCAGTGCTCTCCATCCTCTCCCCTCATCATTAAGGTCTGCACTTAACTATTTATTTCATCTGTCCTCTTCCTAGCCCTTCCTCCACTGAGCTCTTATCTCTGCTGCTCACTCAAGAGCACAAGCGCTCCTAACACTTACCCCTCACTCCCTCTTCCCCCCTCCTCTCTCTACACTTGCACGTTCTGAATGCTCACAAGGCCTAGTAGGCCATTCTTTATCCTCCAGTGTATTAATTGTTTTAATCCCTTGTTCCCTCCCTGTTGCCCTGTGGGCACTTTGAAACACAATTTACTTGTTGTATAAGTGCCTAACAAAGGCACAATAAATAAATAAATATAAATAAATCTGTCCCATGGACAACCACCCTTTCCGCTCTGGCCACTGCTGCTACTCGCTCTAGGGGAGTAACCTGTCCTTCATCATCCATAAGTATATCTGGTCTGAAAAAACAATATTCAGGTATACTCAATATTTTACCTACCAGTCTTGGTAAACACGTTAATAAAACAGTCACTTCATACAAAAATACTTCTGGGTCTAAAGGAACAGCTTGTAGGGCTTTTTGGCCTGCAAATGCTAATATAAACTCTCTTACATTCATATATTGTATCCCTGGAGTGGAACACACAATTCCTTTGTCAGTAAAAGATATTGGGCCTCATTACGAGGTGGGTGGAATGGGTTTAATGGCACTGGTAATGGTGCCGGTTCCGGTAAACCCATTCCGCCCTATTACGAGGTTCCCTTGCGGGTCAGACCAGACCAGACGTCCTTTGCGGGTCCCGCAAGGGGACCAGGGAGCTAATAACAGGCCTGTTATTAACGGGCCCATTATTGCTCCCTCCCCATTCCCATTGAGCCCTATGGGGGCTCGAATGGGAATGGGAATGGGTTTTTTGAATGAGGAATTACCGAGTCCTCCAGGGTTGGAATGACCCGGTAATTCCTCATTCAAGGAACCCGCACCCGGACCTGAGTTTGGAGGCAGCCATGGCGCTAATAGCACCGTGGCTACCTCCAAACTCGTAATGAGGCCCATTGTCATGTTAAGTTTTGTCATCAAGTCACGCCCTGATATATTAACTGGTGTTGCCGAGAATACAATAATGGCATAGACATGTCATGTTCTCCTATAGAGATTGGTAATCCATCAGTAAGAGGAACTAAGTTCATAGCCTCTGAGAATCCCTGCACATTCATGGCAGTGCCAGACATTGGGTATTTTCCCTCTCGAACAAAGGAACGATTCACTTCAGTGTCTACAATAAATAAAAATGTCTTGCTTCCTATCGTTACCTTGACCCTCGGTTACGTTTTGGGGGTCTGGTGTCACTGATTGTACTGAACACATCAAGTCGCTCTTTGGGCTTTCCTATTGTGGATATAAATTCATCCCTGTACCAGTAGTATTCCCTCCTACCATTGTCACAGTCCCTATTCTAGGTGTGGGAACTTGTGGTACTTGTCAGACCCCAGCATTCGTGTTCCATTGTGCTTGTGGTGAAGAAAAGGGCCCAGGCTAATTAGCCATCGGTGTGGGCCGCACACCCTTGTACCCACTTGGGGTTATTTCAATCTTTTCAATACTTGTCTTATGAGAATAATGAAAATGGTAAAAATAAGTCTTCTTCTATTGCAAAGAAAAATGTATTTTGATTTCTTGAGAAAACAATGAATACATTATGTCTGTCTGGCCAATACATTTCAGACAGAGTGTCCTTCGTCAGGGTCTAGTCTGATCAATTAAACTCAATAACACATGATAATCAAAGCAAAATTAATAAAGCAAAGCGTAATTCATAGATATACAAAAAGCGTTATGGTGATATACAGAGTACGGACAAGACACACATCTTATATTCAGAGAGAAAAAAACATTTAACACATCCAAAAGAAGCTTTTACTGAAGTATTGCAGTAGCTATAATATTAAAGCAATTCTCATTATGTAGCGGGACCATTATGCATCATTGTGCTCACTAGCCATGGTTTGAGGATCTTGGTTCATGCATATCGTGTGACACTATTATTCTCATTATGTGGTGCCACTCTCACAACGTTATGGACCAAGCGGCTTGTGTGGAATTCTCTGTGTGTTTCAGCAATGATGACTCGATCGGTGTACTGCTCGAAATAATAGTGTTTTCCGGAGTAATAGTGTTTAAATTCCCAATGATGGTGTAGACCATGCTTCCTCGTGATTACCTGTCTACTATTCATACTGTTTGAATCGAGTAAGTGTCATCCTTAAAAAGGCTACCTTTCTCGCGAACGCTGCTCGAGTTCGATTTCTGCACGTTGCGCTCTGAAAGAAAAAGTGTACAAAGGCAGACAGTTTACAAGTTTGAACCGTACGTTTGCATTTAAGGTTAGGTATTTGATTGTGGGTCATTTTACCAAATTAGCATAGTCTGATCGATCCTGGGGGCAATCATGCAAATGTAAAACCGGACTGTCGTGCTAGCAGTCTTTAAATAAGTTGTGATATGTAGTCATGGCAATGTTGCTTGACAAGATGGCCGTCACGCTGGGACGCTTTTGGTCAGTTTATGTATGTTAAGCTGGTGTAGTGTAGTGATGTTGCTGGTAACGTTGCTGTTATCAGATCGATTCAGCTTATTATAACTTCACGTGGCCAGTAGTAATGGCCATTGTGGATCTAGTATACATGTATGTGTATTATAAATATGTTTAACATACACTAAGTCGAATGTATACTTAAATAATAATTGTAAGATGTGGCAGCTGAAATGCTGTGATTGAAGGTTGCTTGGAAGAAAAAAATGAACTTATCTTGCAAAGTATAATGTGGCCATCCTATATGCTGTCAATGTTGTAATCAATACCTATCTCATTGGTACTGTGTTCATGATTGGACTCCCATAAATGAGAGCCAAACTCCTAATCTACACATATGTATACATAGGCTAATGATCAAGCAGTGGTGAACCACCAGTGATATATGAGGGTTACCTTGGTCTAGCTGGTCCTTGGTCTCTTTTAATGTGGTTGTCTAGACTCAATAAATCCATCGTTAGTTGCATGGTTAGTGTGACTGTCTACTGATGAGCCTCTTGTATCTTTGTTTTGTGATTCTAGTCGTGGAGTCTACGACTGAATGTTCAAAAATAGCTGAATTATAAAAAGCAGTTCAAATGCCAATCGAATCGTCGAAAGAACCAGTGAAACTCAAATCAGACGGAAGAGGTTGGAAGTTAGCCTGTGAAAAAGAAGCGATATTAGATCTGATGTACGCATTAATGAAAGAAGCCCCAGAACAATGGGCAGAATTGTATTCAACAGAATATTCGCGAAGCGTAAAATACCGAAATCCTGGAAGTTGGCCATAATGATTCAGATTTTCAAACTAGGGAACAGGAATTCCCAGGGAATTACAGACCTATCACCCTACAAGATGTGGTAGGGAAAATCTTTGCGATGGTCATACTAAACAGATTTAAAAAAATGATTAAAACATCAAACTCAATAGATAAAAGACAAACAGGATTTGTGAAAGAAGTGGGATGTAACCTAAATCTCCTGATCTTAAACCTGCTTAAACAGCACGCAGAGTATAGGAAAGAAAAAATCTACACAGCCAGCATAGATCTAAGTCAGGCATTTGACAGTATTGATCGCAATTTACTATGGGAGAAACTGCAAAACAAAGGATGCCCAAGCTATCTACTCAAAATTATTAGAGAACTATACTCAAACACAAGCATGCAGGTTAAGCTTCATCATCAAGCAAATGTATAAAGAGTGATTCAAACATCCAAGGGGCTGAAACAAGGGTGCCCCCCAGCAGCTACCCTGTTTAACTTTTTTCATTGAGGACATAAAAGAGGTTTTGACCGATAGCTCCACCTTTCCCCCAAAAATCAACAGGGAGGCAGTAGGATGGTTGTTGTATGCGGATGACTTGGTCTTTTTAGAACAGACCAAGATTGGCTTACAAAGGAAACTCACCATACAATAGAAAAGCTTTGACAAAAATCATCTAAAGATCAACGTTACCAAGTCTATGATTATGGTATATGGAGATAAGAGAAACAACACAAAAGACTTGTGGATACTGGATACTAGATAAGGAGAGGCTCTGTCCAGTGAGAGAGCAGAAATATCTAGGAGTTATAAATGTGTTTAAAAGCGAAAGACCCTGGATAGAGTATATGAAGAAGAAACTCTGCCAATTGACAGCACAGGGTAAAGCCCTAAACAAATGTTTTGGAAGAGAATCCTAAACCTACCAGCTTCCATCCCGGTTGCCATAATCCGTCACGAGTTAGGATTGAACTCACTATACTCAAAGATTATGTGGAATAAAATTTCTCTGTTCAGGAAAACAATTGCAGAGGATTGTCCACCTCAATTTGAAATATTTAAAAGAAGAGAAAGTCTTGAAGATGGGAGGGATAATTACCTTTCCAATCTTGGAATATCAAAAGGGTCTTTGTGCAAAAATCCTCTGCTTGTAAAGCGAACAATATGGGCTGATGACTGGTGAAAAACAGAGCAAAAGAGCAGCGTCTAAAACCCAGACGTTATCCAAAAATAACATTGGATTCTTAAATGTGACAGAGATATCTGAACAAAATTCCCAAATAACCTAGCGCAGAATTTACTGCTGAGGCTGAGGTTAAACATTTTACACAACAACAATACCCTAAAGAGACATTACATAAAGAAATTGTCCACGAATGTTGGCTATGTGGACAGAAGACTGAATCATTAAGACATTTGATATTATTCTGCCGAAATTAAAGGAACAAAGGTCGATCCATCTCCTCCCTGATCTTGGTCCTACTGTGGGTCTGGATGCTGAGGAATGGTGGCAAAGAATATACCAAGCAGACACCCGAAAGAGTTAATTTTGCTACGGTTAATTTTATGAAAGCCACACTGGAAAAATTTCAAGAAAAACACAGAGAAAGAACTAATTCGATCTGAAAGATCTCAGAGGACCACACATATAGACAATAGATCCTTTGTTGCTTGTGCTTCGGTGACTTAACAAAATCTGGATTGTTAATGGGGAGGAAAAGAGAAGGAATGGAATGGTTTTTAGTTTTGTAAAAAGAAAAGCAAAATGTTTGTAATAAACTAAATTGCTAATAAAAAAAAAATAGACAAGAAATTAGTCAAAGAGAATCCTGATGGGGCAAAACGGAGGCTAAATGAAACTGAATGGATTAATTTATGGACCGATTGTCAAAGACTCCATGTAATGAAAACTGGTTGTTTCCTATTTAAAAAGAGGAAAGAGACTCCAAAATATTCATGAAAATTCCCAGATCCTACATATTGAAATGCACTCCTACGAATGCGTTTTGATCTTTGGCCAGCTAAACCGGTTCTGGCAATACGATCAAATGACCAAGCGCAATCTAATACATGTCGCTTCTGTAACAGTGTCTCTGTAATTGAAAGATAATATTCCACTTTGACACAGCTAAGGAAAGATGTTTTTATTTGTTTTTTAGGGCTTTTAATGTATTAACATGTGATGAAATGTGGATAAGAATTTTTACTGGAGGAATACATATTTAAATCTAGCTACAGTGACCTTCTTAAATACTTTGAACCTTGGAGAACTCAAATCACTTTCGTCATTTAGACTGAATCTATTTCAGAATGTTCTTAATTCATTCTTTTAAAATTTTCTAATAGCTTCTGATTATTTTAATGATGTATTAAGTAATTTGTTGGTAAAGTATTGCTATATGAAACCACATTTGGGAACCTAGAATCTAGAATTAGACGAACGTCACTTGTGATGCAATCCTTGTTTTTAAGCTGTTGTCAAACCTGAATGTGACTGAGAGCTCAGAGATTTTCTTGATGTCCATAGCTGTCCCTGTTTAATATGATTGTGAACAAAAAAGGTATTTGTCAAATACTCTTCCGTTATTGGGCATGGGATTTCCTTGGACTGTCCTATCAGCTTACCCTGAGGTTTCTGCCTCATCTTAACATTTTGGTCATCATTATGTGCATCCAACTAATGGAGGAATTGGGAGCTCTTTGTTGTTCTGAACCGTATCTCAGGTTTTTAACAGGGGGGCTGGTACTACTTCTTTCCCCTTCCTTTGTCCCAAAGGTCAGTCTCGTTCACCCTGTCTCAGGGAGTGGTTCTACCTTCCTTTGTGTCTTTGAGCTGTCCTGGGACTTGGCACCACCTTCTAGGTGTGGATTGGGCACTCCAGCTGTATCTAAAGAGAAGTATTCAGTTTGGATGCTCTAATTGCCTTTTTACCTTTGGTTCCAGGCACAATGCAGGTTACAGCTTCTCTCAGTAAATGGGGTTGGCAGACCATCATCACTGCATATGAGCAAAAGGGTCTGGCTTTGTCACAAACGGTTTAAGGTTGTTCCACCAGAGGGGTGGCCATCTCCTGGGCCAACAGGAAGAGGGTGTACATACCTGAGATTTGACATGCTGCCACATGGGGTTCCACACTCTGTGTTTGTTTATCATTCCAGACCAGGCTTCCTATTAACAAATGTCAGCACTACCATATTATTTTATTTTGTATTTTATTGTTTGCTTGTTAGGTGCTTATACAGCAGGTATAGGGGGGTGAAATACATTACAAAACACAATATTTAGTAAGAGTAGTCGATGGAAAAATGACGAAAGAACAAACCTACTATGCCTTGTGAGCATTCGGAACATGCAAGTGCAGCAAGGAAGAGTGCAGAGTGGGTAAGTGCTGGGGTGTCCGAGCTCATGGGTGAACCACAGTTCAAGTGCTTGGGTTGAACAGTGCTACGCGGCCAGGAGCCACGTTAGGTGTAAGTGCGAACCTCCAGGGCGGAGGGTGTGCCAAGGCAAGTGCTGAGGGTAGACAGGAGCTGGGCTAATTGGGTGTGGGAGGTCAGGGGCCCGAGGATGCATAAGGGCCCTGGATACCAATCACAGCAACTGTGGGGTTAGCAGAGGAGAGAAGAAGGGAGGGAGGAGTTAAAGAGGAAAGTCTTGAGGAGCTTCCAGAATTTAAGAAAGTCCTGCTGAAGGCGCAGAAAGAGTTAGTGCCAGAGGAAAGTAGAGAGTATTTAGTAAGATAAAGATGAAGATAGTGTGGTCCCCGGGCCCAGACAGCCTTGTGGATGATGCAGAGGGATTTGAATTTAATCCGGGCAACAACTGGAAGCCAGTGAAGACTTTTTAGGGCACGAGAGATGCGGTCCCTGGCCTTGAGGCCAAGGATAAGTCTTGCTGCCCTATTCTGAATAAGCTGGAGAGGTCGCAGAGTGTAAGGAGGTCGCAGAGTGTAGGAGGTAGCTGCGGAAGGAGGCTATTGCAATAGTCAAGCATAGAGAGAACCAGGGCTCGGGTCACATTGAGACTCTGAGGGAAAGTAAGAAAAGGGAGAAGGAAGAGCTGAAAGTGGAACTTCTTGGCAATGGCCTGAGTGTGAGGGAGGAAGGAGAGAGAGAGGAGTCAAAGATGACTCCACGGTTTCTAGCTTCAGAAGAAGGATCAGGGAGATAGTCAGGGAGATAGCCCAAGGAGGAAGGCCAGAGCAAATGGAAGAAGTAGGGAGCCTGGGTCCCAATGGAAGGATCTTAGTTTTACAAGCGTAGAGGCAGAGATCGTTGGAATTTCAACAGGACTGGATGGCAGATAGGCAGTCAAGGATGATGGAGGGTGAAAGAGGGTCAGCAGGAAGTTTGAAAAGGAGATGTGTGTTGTCTGATTAACACTGGAAGTTGGAGGAGAAGGAGGAGATGAGGCTTGCAAGCTGGGCAAGGTAGATGTTAAAGAGCCAAGGGGAGAGGATAGAACCCTCGGGGACACCACAGCTGGAGAAGCAAATAGTAGAGGAGAAGGTGCCCAGGATGACTTGGAAAAAGCTGTCGGTTAGGAAGGATGTCAGCCAGTCCAGTGCCCATTCCGAGATACCAAGGGTATTGTGGAGCTTTTGTATGAGGATTGAATGGTTGTCTGTGTCAAAGGCAGAGGAGAGCTCGAGAAGGATGAGGACAGCTGGGGAGTTGCAAGTAGTTCTTCACGGGTGTTCAGAAGAGCAGTTTCCGTGCCTCTGGATGCTCGGAAATCCAGATTGATGGTCCTGGAGACCACCAACAAGTTTGGTGTGTGAGTTGAATTGGGACAATGCCACTTCTCCAGCAGCTTCCCCAGGAAGGGGGTGATGGAGAAAGGGTGGTAGTTGGCAGGGCAATTAGGGTTTGCTGAAGGTATTTTCAGGAGTGGGCGCACAATGGAGTGCTTATGGGAGGAGGGGGAAGGATCCAGTGACAAAAGAGTGATTGCAGAAATCAGCAAGTGCGGGGGCAAGAGAGTCAATGGTATCCTTGATGCTCGGTGAGCAAGGGAAACCTGTTTAGAAGAGACCTTCATGGAGCGGCCAACTCTGGTAACTTCTTCAGGTGTGACGACAGGGGAGAAGGAGGAAGAAGGAGGGTGAGGGGCCAAGGGAGGCAAGGGTGTGTGGGATGGTTTGGGAGGTTGGGTAGCCAGCGTGTTCAGGATATCCGGCGTTTTGGTGGCAAAGTGTGTGGCCAGTGCTTTGCAGAGGCCTGGGAATCAGAAGGGAAGGAGGAGACTGCAGAAGGGTTGGCTAGTTCCCTGCAAATCTTGAAAAGTTCAGCCGTGTTGTTGGATGCACCAGAAACCCATGCATGTATGTGGACTCTTTTCTTGGCACAGATGGAGAGTCTGTATTGCCTTTGGAGCAGGTGGCAGGCCAGTTTGTCAGAGGATGAGCCTGAGGTTTGCCACTTCCTTTCTGCCACACTGCACTTTCGTTTCAGTGCCGCAGATTTGGGGTCATACCAAGTGTTTATGCTTAGAGGCAGGTTTCAGGCAGATCCTCATGACTGGGGAAAGAATGTCAAGAGTATTGGTGATGGACAGGTGGAGGTTGCTGAGGGCAGAGTCAGAGGTAGGAACTGAGGTAGGGGGATGAGGGGGGATTAAGGTGGAAGCGAAGGCAGCAGCTGACACTCATTTCATCAGGCGGATGTTAGTGAACGATGTTGGCATGGCTTTTGGGGGGCGGTCAGAAGGCCAAAGGGACCCAGGTCAGAGGAGAGGAGAGAATGGTCTGACCAGGAGAGAGGGGTGACTAGTGGGGGGAGAGAGAGAGAGGGGTCAATGTGAATGAGGGTGTCCAGAGTGTGTCCAGCTGAATGGGTTGGACAAGAAGGGAGAATGGTGAGGGAAAGCGAGGTGCTGTGGTCAGTGAAGAGAGTGAATGCAGAGCCAGGGAAGTCTAGTTGGATGTTGAAATCAGGAGGAGGAGGTTGGAGGTGGACGAAAGTAAGGAAGAACAGGAATCAGCCCATTCAGAGAGGAACAGGGTGGTGGTGCCAGGTCAGTGTGGAGATGGGAGAGGTAACCAACTTGCAAACCAGGCTTTCAAAAGGATGCGTAGAGCAGGGTGGGAAAGATGGAATCAGGAACCCACTCAGGGAAGATTAAGGCAACCCCCTGCCAGTGTGGTCAGGTCGAGGCTTTGAGATGATCTTAAAGCCACCAGGGAGAAGGGAGTCAAAAGCAGTGGCTGAGATGGCATTGAACCATATCTCGGTAAGAGCGAGAATTTTGAGGTCAATGTCTTCAAGAAGAAGGCAGATGTCAGCAGAGTGTTGGTTGGCTGAGTGGGCGTTAAGAGTCGCCAGATGGAGGAAGTCTCTGCCTTTTAATGTTTTCTGAGGTGGGGTACAGGGGCGTGGTACACCAGTCAGAGGAGGGAGAGAGAGAGAGCAGTAGTAGAGGGAGATGCAGGTGAAGGAAGGAAGTTAATGAGAGAAGGCAGGATCCGGTCAAAGAGAAGGAGGTTGGGTTGTGGACCCTGAACCAGGATAGTGCCTGTGTGATAGACATTAATGAAGCAACATGAAGATAAGAAGCCGGCAAGAAGACTTGCAACTTGGTGACACCGTTAATGGTAGAGGATGTTGAAGGAGTGAGAGTGGAGATGAGATGGGGGTCCATAGTTCTGGAGAGGAGACAGAGAAGAGTATATCAGTGAAAACCTGTCTGGGAGGAAGTGCTGACATAGGTGTTTACAATGGCAAGTCATGGGTTTGCACTCATGATGTCTTTTTTGTGGTTTTTCCAACCGGACTTCGTGGGAGACAGGGATAGGTGATAGTGTAGCAGTTAGAGAAGATGGGTGAGATGGAGAGAGCGATAGGGTTGACAGAGGTTAGTCGAGGAATGAAAGAAGAGTGGCTGCACAGCACAGTTCTAGCTAAACTCACCAAGTGGCCTAGTAGAGGTTGTCAAGAAGGCATACATGTAATCCAGAAAGAAATAGAATTTCAAGAGGTGCACAGATGAAAAAGTACACACAACCTAATTTTGATTTTTGACAAGGAGGCACAAATGTAATGCAAGAGCGGTGAACAGATGTAAAAGTACACACAACTGTGAGAAATCTGAAGGTGTCTCACCCGCTAGTTCCCGGGCATCTGTCATCCAGGTGGCTAGGACATGGCCATCGCTTTTGGATCCAGTTCCAGGGAGTCGACCAGGGCGGGAGGATCACCTGGATGAGGGGTTTTCTGGGAGTGGAAGTGGGAGACTGGAGGGTGAGATGCAGTACACCCTTCCTTGTAACACCTTTTCCCCATCCTACCAGGTAGGATACCTAGGAAATCAGCCCCCCCTTTTCCCGACACAAATACTTTCTCACAGACATTTCACTGTGATCAACAAAGGACTAACACCAGAGCTGTATACCGGATATGTTCCAACACTATGGTCGGGCAAGGTAAGGCAATTACGGATCATTACACACATCTGACTTCCATCACACTTCCCCACACAAATAAAAGGCGGACCACAAAAGCACACTCTGAGCGAGGCAAGACACACGAGGAAACAGCAGTTCCAAGATGGCAGTTTCATACAAGGAGAAGGATGGCGAGACCAGAGAGGGTTGCAAGGAGGGAAGTACCTTTGATCTGTAAAGACAGTTACTTTTGTGAGCCTTGGAAGTAAGAAATCCTGCGTCAATGACCAAGGCGAGGAGGAGCGATTGCTGCCGTTGTACTATCTTGGCTCCTACAACAAAGCACCGTCAGAAAAGACAGCACAGCTGATGAGTCGGAGAGACTGATACCAAATCAGCTTGTGTTTTGAACCAAAGTTGCAAGCGGCAACATTGTATAAAGAGAACAGTGTGTAAGGCGTGTGGGATGAGCGGCGCAAATACAATTGGAAGCCAAAGGAAGTAGTTTACTTTATAATTGAACTTTGGGAGGTCAAGAAAGTTTACCATACACAGAGTGGTCCGGCACCATGTGGATGCTCATTTGAAAGTCTCTGTTAGGTATCCAACTGATGTGGAGTGTGAAAGAAAATATTGAGATCGAAGTGGTCAAGCTAAACCCTGTGCACATTTGAAAGTCTTTGATAGTTTAATGTACGTCACAATTAGTCTGGGTCTGGCTGAGGGAGACTAATTGAACAAATGAAAGGGATTTGAGCCCGGAGAGGGGGATGAGGGGTGAACTGTAAATATTTACTGGCGCCTGACTTCCGTTGCTACCGGGGGATTACAACCCTGGCGGCCCGGTAAGTCAGCCGCCGATAAAATGTTGTTCCCCATTCCCATAGAGTCCAATTGCTAACGGTGCCAGTGCTTCCGTGACAGTCTGCCTACCATGGTCACTGTGCCGGCAGGATCAGACCTGTCGGGCACGGCGGCTCCGGAAGGCAGACCTGTTGTATGCTGTCCAGAAAACAACAGTGCCGGTCAGCTTACCGGCACTGTTGTTTCCAGACCGGCATACTTCTAATGAGCCCCTATGTATTGTAAAGATAAAGGGTTTATTTAAGTACAAGTAGGCCAATATAAATCTTGGCTAAGTACTATAACATCTCATATTAACACAATTATAAACCAACTCATTATTCATGGTTTTCAAATCTAAGTATAATCTTATTTAGATTACAATCAGCAGTCAAGATGAGTCAACCCTATAACACATTTAGAATGGCATTCAGCTATTTTTGGGGAGTAAAATCACAGTTAGTTACTTTTAGATTACATTCAGTAAATCAAGAGTAGTAGACCCTATTGGTCTCAACATACAGTGTTATTCAGTTTAGACACACTTAATTGGACCACCTCTGTTACAAGGATATCTTGCAACAAGTATAGTTTTCTTCTAACAAGAATGGATACAGTTATACACAAATGTGACTTTATAGAACATAGTTCAAACAGAGGCACATAATTAGTAGTGGCTTGCGCCAGCATTGAGCACAGCTCAATGACAGTTCAATTGCTTAAATAGTAGTGGCTCACACCCGCACTGAACACAGTAATGACAGCTCCACTTCTTAAATAGTAGTGCCTTGCACCGGCAATGAACACATTCACATTATAGTTCAGTTATAAGCTATTGGTGTTTAAACTACTACACTATTTCTAAGCACAGGAATAGACAGCTTATCCAATGATACTATTCAGAAGTGTGTTATACAATTCTCGGGTAAGTAAGAACACTTATGACTGTTTGAGAAGTACTCTAAGGCACTTCAGGGAAAGCATAACCCAGTTATACACTTTTAGAAAGACACAATGAGCCTCACTACAAGGTTGGTGGTAACCCGCCGGTGCCACTGGCGGGTTGCCACCGATCACGAAACAATATCGCCAGCACCCGACTTCCCGGTGCTACGAGGACATTACAAGTCCCGGCGCCGCTGGAAGTCAGGCGTCGGATTTGGTAAATTCTAGTTCCCGTGGATCCCATAGAACTCCACGGGGATGGGGACTCTGAAGCAACGGCACCGCTGCAAATGGTGCCGGCGCTTCAGTGACAACTCTGCCTACCAGGGCCGTTGTGCCTGGCAGGGGCAGACCTGCCTGGCGCAACGACCGCTGCAGGCAGACTTGTACTGTGGCAGCCCGGAAACAAGGGTGCCAGTAAACTTACTGGCACCCTTGTTTCCGGTCCACCACACTCGTAATGAGGCTCAATGTATTTCAAGATAAGTAAGTAACCTAGTATACTTTTAAGAAGGGCATTCAGCAATTCATAGGTAAGTATTAACTACTAGACTGTTTTAGAAATGCACAAGGCAGAACAGGGAAAGCAAACCCCAATGGTACACTTTAAGAACTAATTTATTCAAGGTAGGTAAACCCTATTGGTAAGCTTTTACACTCATTCAGTTAAGAATAATAAAATAGTACCAACACCATTACTTTTAAGAAGAGTGGAACACTATTCAAAGTAAGTAAAGCGACGTATATACTTTCTAAAGGAGCAACCAGCCACTTAAAGGTAAGCAATAACTTTTGTAACCTATTTTCTTCCAGAGATACAGTTACAACACTAACTTATTTACAAGTAGGGGCGTGGCTTGGCAGCCATGGAGTAGGCTGTGTTTCTACTGTGCTCCGTGATCCGACGATCGATCCTGGGATGCTGGAGCTACCACACTGCAAGCTGACATATGAAAATAACGCTATGCTGTGGGAAAATGGCAGGAAGTGAAGGAGTTCATCCGCGCCTGAATCGGCCCAGGAGAACGTGTGTTGTGACACTTTGTTGCACGGACCGATTGCGGCAACAAAATAACAAAATGGCGGCTAAGCGAGAACAAGGGGTCTGTTGATGAAACTCCGAGCGCACACAAAATGAGCTGCATGGGAGGCAGGACACGGCCACTACAATGAGAGCAGATGTGGAGTCTGCTCTGCGCTCTGCCCGACTCGCAGAGAAAAGAAAGTAAAGTGAGCAGAGCCGGGCAGCGAAGGGAGACCGAGGTGAATGGCGAGGGGCTGCGAGGGCATGTGAGCACAAACCGCGGCCCGCCGTAGGATTGAAGCAGACCCGGCCCCCATTGAGCAGAGCTCAGAAGTAATGGAGGATTTGGTGTGACCGCGGTCCGCGGCAAGACTGGAGCGGGCCGAGCCCCCTGCGAGGTTCAGTGAGTGGGGCCCGCACACAACAGGAGACGCAACGCTGTGAGGGCGTGTGTAAATGATCCGCGGTCCGTGATGGGACCAGAGCGGACCCGGCTCCCTGTGAGGTGAGCGGAGCGGGGCCGGCATCATCGAGGGAAGCAGCATGCATGAACAGCAGACTGCGGTGTGATCGGAGCGGTCCCGGGCCCGTGGGCGGACTGAAAGGGTGATGAGTGTTCCCTGGTAGGGATACTGCAGCGAGGGCACAGAGGCCACTGAGGCGGCTGCCGGCAAGAATAGCAGGTTTGTGAGGACGGACGGCTTGTGCCCGCAAGCCAAATGCTGCAAGCCGAATGAACAGCGAATATAGTGCACGGCAATCACGCGAGTGTATAGATACACGTGTGCCTGGTGGCACGTTGAAAATAAAACACTAAACTGCATAAAAGTCTTTTTGCCCTGGAGGTAATAGAAGAGCTGCCAAAATCAGCAAGTGCCCACTGAAGCAGGACAAAATAGGTCAGACTGGATGAAGCAAAAGTGCATGGTGGTGCCTGGACATAAGCTTGCAAGCTGAACGAAAATAACTCAGGGCGGGCACTGGGCACGTTGGATGCTGCCCATTATAGTAAGTCCCGGTGTCGTGGTGAGGAGGGGCTGCTGCAAGCAAACAATGTGGCTAAGGAGGATGCTACAAGCCTGATACACGACAGCAAGTGACAGTAAAGAGAATCTGGCCCGGAAGTATGCCTGCTGGACTGCCAGGCAAACACCAAAGATTGTATCATACAAGCGGAAGCGCATCAAGGAACATAGTGCTGAGACTGCTCGCAGGGCGGGAGAGGTGCGCGAGGAGCTGTTAATGGTCTTAAAGATTGGGTCGGGCTCAGAAGCCTGTGAGAACACTGCAAGGCTCAATGCCTGGTTAGGCGCATGCAAACTGTGGCGAGTTGGAAGATAGTGGACTAGGGACGAAGCGCCCACCAGAAAAACAGCGCAGCAAGTCGGTTTGCGCAGGGAGAGTAGAAGAATTGGTCTGAGCACACTTAGAAAGGCATGTGGCCATAACTGAGACACGATAGACTGTGGCCAGACTAAACTGTAACTGGCTCTCAGGAAACGCGCTAGAGAGGCTAACGAAATAACGTGGGAGGACACAGCCCCACTCAAAACGCAGCTTCCAAGCCGCCGCATAACGCAGCTGGTTGGGACGGATACCCTGGTACCCAACAGGACTGGGGACTTCAAAGTCACATTGCAGAGTTGAGGCCAGATACGCAAAGAAGATCGCAAGATGTCAGTGAAAGGGCTGAGGACCAAAAGCAAACAACCAATGATGGAGACCTTTGCGAAAACACAGCAAACCCCTTTGACCCTGACACAAAGTACGGAGGCGGCTTCCGCGGACGGAGCCCCAGAAGGAGCAAACCATCAGGTCCTAGCGGCCATAACAGAACTGAGCACTAAATGGGGCACAGCAATGGCAGACCTACGTACAGCCCTTGAGAATAACATTGACGCAGTAGGAATCAAAGTCACCCTGCTGAGACAAGATGTTAGAGCGCTGGCGGAAAGGACAAGTGGCCTTGAGAGCGCGGTGAAGACTAACACGGAGGTTAGCACAAATAACGCAAAAGAGGTCCACGTACTCAAACAGCAGGTGGCTAATATTGAAAATGGAGTGGAAGAGGCGGAAGGACGGGCGAGACGGAACAACATCCAAGTGGTCGGCCTGCCGGAGGGAGAAGAAGGCCAGGACCCTTCAAACTATTTGGAGAACATGATCCTGCAAGAGATAGGGGTGGATAAGGTTTGCGGTTGAACGTGCTCATCGGGCTCTGATGAGGAAACCGCGGCCTGGGGCCCCACCATGGCCGATAATTGTGAAAATTTTGAACTATAGAGATAGGGAGAAGATCCTGGAGTACTTTCGCAAAGGCGGAACGCTAGAAAGGGCTTCTACTAACAGCACTGCATACCCTGACAATACTATGCTGGTGCAGAGACAGAGGTACAGTTATGTGGCGATTAAAAGAAGATTGCGAGCAGCTGACATCAGGTACATGCTTTTGTACCCCGCAAGGCTGAAGGTCTTGCATAAAGGCAGAGCGTTCTTTTTCGACACCCCAGAGGAAGTGACGTCCTGGCTGGACTCGCAGGGCTGCCCGGAGCAAGATGAGGAGCAAGACCGCCAGAAGAATACATCAGGTCCACTGTGGGGATAAGCGGGAGAGGGGAGTTCTAGTACTAATCTTGGGAACATTTGCTAGATAATAGGTAGCTTCTGGACTTCGCTGCCGAGGTGGACTGGAATATAGTACACTAATTGCATAAGCGAGCTGGGTAGCGCTTTGCATAGCAAATTTAGGACAACCAGGAGCAACAGAATAGAGACCTATTTTCACCCCCCAAAAGTTAGTAGTAAGGCACCCGCTAGGGCGCCTTTACCCTGCTGAGCCGCGAGCACAGGCTTTTGCCGGACCGGGCTAGATGTTGGGATGCCTGAGATCCAGGAATGGGGTTGGGCAATTGTTGGGGTGGAAGTTGGGGAAGGGAAGGGTGGTGGGAGGGAGAGAGGGAGGGGTGTTTGGGGTGTTTGTAGTTAGGGGAAGTTTGAACTGGGGAACAAGCCTATATAGACAGGAAGGGAAACTGGTCTGCACTGATGGGGGGGGGAATGGGAACTCTAACAAGCCATGGGGGACATTAAAATAATTACATGGAATGTCAGGGGCCTCAACAGTTATCTAAAAAGGAACAAGGTTATGTTGTACCTGCGCAGACAAAAGACAGGTATTGCACTGCTGCAGGAGACTCACCTGACACGTGAAAAGCTGGGAAAGGTGGTGAAGAAATGGAAAGGGGTCGTGGCGGGCTCGACATATTCTGCCTAAGCTAGAGGAGTGCTCATCTGGGTGGCGCTGCATGTCCCATTTCACTTGTTGCAGGAAGCTACGGAAGCAGATGGGAGTATGGTTATGCTGAGGGGACTGGTGGAGAACAGGGAGATATGCATTGTGAACACCTACACCCCCAATCAGAATACAGCAACATATTACAGAACCCTGAGTACTAATCTTAGCATGTGTATGGGGAGGTCGGTGATCTGGGCTGGGGATTTTAACTGTGTACTGAACCCTAAGGTGGACAGATCAGATCAGAGGTGTTTGATAGACCTGCCCCGGCGGCCAAAGTGCTGCAGACATTGCTAGACGACTTTGGTCTGGCGGATGTGTGGAGAATGAAACACCCCCAAGAAAGGCAGTACTTACACTATCCTGCCCAGCAACAGTTGCATATGAGGCTGGACTATGTCTTCGCCACGTCGGAAATAATGATGGCGACGGTGCAGGCAGAATATAAGACGAGGGTCCTGTCAGACCACTCGCCCCTGGTTATTGGCTGGCAATACTGCCCCCCAAGAGCGAGGATCCCGACATGGCACCTCCTTGAGGTGAATATGGGTAGTGTGGACTCAGCGAGTACGCTATGGGAAGCCTTTAAGGTGGTGATGCGGGGCGTCGCCATAGCAAAATCTAAAAGCCTGCAAGGAGGAATCCTGGCCGATCTACAGGAAGCAGAAAGGGAATTGGAAAAGGCGCTGAAGGGGAGAGATAATACTGAAAGAGACATGGAGTTGATACTTAAACTGCAACAGACATGTGCAGAACAATGGGATAGACTGTGTAATCTTAACTATAAAAAATATATAGAGAGACAGCATGTGGGAGGAGATAAAACAGGAAGGCTTTTGGCATGGTTATACAAGAGCGAGATCCCCAGACCCACCATTAGGACGATAACAAGAGAAGATGGCAGTGTAGCTGACACCCAGGGGGGAGTTAATAAGGAGTTTGCAAATTACTACAGGGAACTATACGGGGATGTGGAGAGAAGCAGTTATGACGAAATAATATCTACACTAGAAGACATAGGTTTGCCTAAAGTAAGTGCTGAAGAAAGAGAGGAGCTGGACGCACCGATTACCTTGGAGGAGTTAGAAGAAGTGGTGAGACAGCTACCTGCTAGTAAGACCCTGGGGGCGGACGGGTTTCCAAGTGAGTTCTATAACGTGTATAAGGCAGAAGTGCTCCCCCCAATGTTGGACATGCTAAATGAAGCGTTTGAGATGGCACGGCTGCCAGAATCACTTAGAGAAGCGATCATAATACCGCTTCCCAAACCTAATAAGCCTGGACATAGCTGTGGCTCCTATAGACCATTGTCAATGCTGAACCAGGACAGCAAGCTGTCCTGGCAAGCACACTGAGAAGAGTCATTGGCAAACTATTACACCCTGACCAGACGGGCTATGTCCCGAATAGGAACATAACTCATAATCACAGACGACTCCATCGGGTGGTTGAATGGGGGAGTAAGAATGAGGGTGAAATGAAAATAGTGTCCCTAGACGCCGTGAAGGCCTTTGATTCTGTCAAGTGGCCATGGCTGCTGGAAGGCCTTGGCAGACTATGGTATGGGGCCTGGCTACATAAGATGGGCAAAGATGCTATACAGTGAACCGTTGGCTAGAGTCAAAACAGGAGCAGTGATCTCCGAGAGATGGCATCTAGGCAGAGGTACCAGACAGGGGTGCCCATGGTCCCCTATGCTGTACATATTAGCTCTAGAACCCATGGCGATATACCTCAGACAACAGTACGATACTATAGGCATCAAGGTGGGAGGGGAGCGACACTTGATCTCCTTGTATGCGGATGATTTGCTGCTGTACCTGAAGTACCCGGAGTAGAATCTCCAGTATATCCTGGAAGTTATGGATAGGTACGCGGGGCTGTCTGGCATAGCGGTGAATCCTCAGAAGTCTACTATTTTTCCGCTAGGTAGTTATAAGGGGATCCCTGTCGGGCAGCTGCCGGTGCTGCAAGCTCCGTGGGCTGTCAGTACTTTTCGATACCTTGGGATAGATGTGTACCACACGGTGGAAGAAGAACATAGGCACAATACCGAGGTAGCCATAGTGAGAAATGAAAAGAGTATGACATTTTGGGTGAAGTTGCCCCTAGCAATGATGGGACGAGGAGCAGTGCTCAAGATGGTGGTCTTACCCAGGCTCCTGCATTATTTCGAGAAAACATTCCGTACCTAATACCTAAAAAGTTCTTCACCAGATTGAACGGCATGTGCAGGGACTTCTTGTGGCAGGGTACCAGGAATAGGGTGGCACTATGGAAGCTGCAGAACTTCTATGAAAAGGGGGGAATAAAACTGCCCAACTATGAGGTCTATTACATAGTGGCCCAACTGCAATATGTCGCTAAATGGCTCTCAGACGAAGCGACCCCTGAATCCAGGTTGTTTACAGCAGATTGTGCCCCATTTTATTTAAAAGAGATGATTTGGCTGCCCAAGACAGAAATGAAAGTGCGCCCTAAGATGATGATGTTTGGGTGGAGGATGTGACGCCGAGCATGCCAGATGATGGAAAACCCAGTCCCATGTTCCCCGCAGATACCGCTGGTTGCGCTGGCTGGGGTAGATGAGCAGCTACGAATGACAATCAGGAACCACTGGGAATCGGTGGGGTTGGTGACTATGAGAGATGTCTGGCGGGGGGGGGGGTTTATCATACACTTTCAAGAGCTAGGAGAGGAAGTGGGGTTGCACGTGGGTCAATATATTACATATTATAGAATAGCGCAGAAGATCAAGAAAACTTGGCCTGAAACAGTACTGGAAGAAGAGCCAGATGTTACCATAGACACGATATATGATATAACGGAGAGAGGGCATGAGATTTCTAGATTGTACGAAATGATGATTTCCAAGGTTGGGAAAGAACTAACGCAACTGAGACTAGACTGGGAAGTGGAGGTGGGAGCCCCGATAGAGGATGGGATGTGGGAACGTGCCCTGGGGAACCATAAAAAGGTGTCAAGAAACGCTAGATTGAAACAGATACAATTATATATTACGCACAGGGCATACATGACACCCATGAGGATATCAAGGTTTGCAAATGCTGGCAGACAAGCATGTCCCAAATGCGACGAAGAACAGGCTGATATGGTACATATGTTTTGGTCCTGCCCGGTGATTGAGCGCTTCTGGAGCAAAGTAGCCGGGAAACTGGCCGAAAAGGGGGTCACTATAGTTATAGATTCAGCCTGGGCCTGCTTACTGGGGGGGGTTCCCCAGATCGCAGAAACTTAAGCATGTCAATAAACTGAAGGATTTAGCGTATGTGCTCGCAAAAAGGAGAATTGCCATGGGATGGAAGACTTGTCATAGGCCACGAGTGGAGATGTGGTGGAAGCATTTGCAGAAGTGTGCGGAGGAGGAGTCATGGTATGGCAGGAGGCAAGTAACATAGGGGGAGAGGAAGAGGTGGGAACCCTGATGGCATGGAAATTGTTGGTAGCTGAACTGTTTGGAACGATACAAGATTTGACAGAATCTACTGAAAATGGGACCCCACCACGTGGTGCGGATACAAAGTGAGTGGAATAAATAGGCTCGTAAGGGAGGGTGGGATAAGGGGAGCAGTGACTAAAATTGTGAAATGAACAATGTGGAAACAGTACTATTGATATTTGCATTGCAAGTTTGGTTTGTATTGGTTTTGTTTGTTTAAATATGTAATAAAAATTGTTTTCAAAAAATAAAATTATTTACAAGTAATTACTTTTTCACTTATTGTAAAACAGAAGCCTTATTTTTTGTAGTCCTTCCCTATTCTAAGCAGGAGTGATCTCAGAGGCAGAAAAGGCACCCTAGTGGTCTATGAAGCAGCTGTAGGCAGGTCGGGATAGGGTTCAGGTACAGAAAAGTCAGAGTTCCAGAGGATTTCTTCTTTAACAAGTAAGTATTAGCTCCACAGTTAATTTAAAGTGTCCAGGGACATCACAGAAGTTTCCCATATATATGCTTTCCAGAATTAGGCCTGGGCAAATGGTATTGGCAAATTCCCAATAACATGAATCACCCACTCAGGTTCACAGAATTCACACAAGGCTTAAGGTATTACCCAAGCCAACATAGTACCTTAGGAGGAAAAAATAGCTTCTGGGCGGATGCCTTCAGGATGCAGCAGCATAGGACCCGGACCCTGGATTCTTGGTCTCACGATTTAAGAAATGGACACTGGATGGGAACTTGCAGCAGTCACCAAAGGAGGCTTCCAGCAATGCAATCTTCTCAGATTCTCGCTGTCCTGCGGATTTGGCACCTTTTTACAGGAGCCAGATGAAGAACGCATATCGCCGGTCAGATTGTCTTCACTCTCTTGGCCCAGCACTCTGGTGAAGGGACTTCAGGGATTTGAATCATGTCTCTGGAGGTCCAGCAGGAGTCCACCAAAGTTTCAGACAGACGCGCGCTTCGGCAGACCATGCACTGCACTCAGGCTCAAGGTTCCCTGGTATTGGCGCTTTATAAACCAGGAAAGTCACAGCATGTCGAGGGATGGCTTGTTTTGCAGGTCTTCTCGAGATTAGTGGGTCCCTCACACCTCTGGGTAGGTGTCATCACATTCGGGACCCCCAGGTCGATTGGAAGGAAGGGTTGCATCAGGCCCGGTTACATCGCTACAGATGTGTTTTCTTCATCTTCCTCTTCGATTCAGCTCCAGTGGTCGACTTGTCAGCTGCCTCCAGAATCTGAGTATTCATCAGGAACTACAGCACAACTTCTGCAAACTCTCCCGGCAGTTTACAAAAAGGGGCCATCTGGCTGTCCAATCAGGAGAGCCAACACCGCATTGGGAACTGGTTAATTTCAGGCAAGGTGAAAGACAAAGGGCTGCATAATTGTGGACTCTTCCCTCGCTTCCTGCCTTCTCGGACGCTCTGTAGACTCTGCAGGGACTACAAATAATTCCTGCCGAAGACAAAACTTCAACCAGTGTCTCTCCCCCCTAAAATGGCAGAAGACGACCTTGGAAACAACAAGCAAATGAGAAATGGCAGAAAACAGAAAAAGAAGGAGCCCACTATTCAAGCAGAATGGTGGTGCTCCTGTGGATTACATAGGCTTATTTGACAGCCTGTGAGTAATAATGAATACAAGTCATAAAGGTAATAATTTCACTACCACCAGCAATTCAGGTAAATGTACAAATGTAACACAAATGTTACCAGGTAAGTAAGAAAGGGGGTGCATTGTATCCCCCCAGCACTCCACATAAGGCGGGGTGTGCTGGCTTACTAAAATAAATGTAAAGGGGTTTGGGAATCCCACTTTACTTCTTGGAAACAGTAGTTAACTCAAATAATAAGCAAATTAAAAAGGATGCCACTGCATTTGAAATGCTGTGTGCTGCCTTAGTACTTTTCAGACAGTCCAAAGTTATAGGAAACTATAACTCCAATCACACACTAGAGAGAGAGACATAAAAAGGTCACCCATAAATAGAGTAAAAGACTAGGTGAGAGGGGAAAATGATCCCCACTCACGTAGAGACAAGGTTATATAATTACCGAGTCTAAGCAAACTGTTCTGGGGTTGAAACAGGTCAGGAAGATTATTCACTGAAATGGAGGTTGAACCACTTCTACAGTATCTGAGTTTTCAAGAGGCTCACTCTCAGTGTTAAGCAAAGGTGGGGTCACAAAAGTGACCTATTTTCTTTTTTTTAAATTGTATATGGTAAGAAAAACCTTTTACAGTGCACAATCATGACGCCTAAATAATATATAATCAGATTAAAAAAACATGACCTATAAAACATAAATACAGCAAAGTATCATAAAATGCCATAATACACAATTAAGAACTGAGATACAGAATAATACTCAAAGGGGTCCATGTAAAAAGACAATTCGATAAACATAACAAAAGGAAAAAAGAAAAGAGGGTTATTTAGGGTTATTCTCCCCCATTCCAACATAACAACCCCATAGCAACACAACTGATTGTCTCTTTACTAAAACTGCCCCATTGTGGAAAAAATAAAAAATAAAAAAAGGGGATAAAAGATAACTGAACCCAAACAATTAAGAAGGACAAACTGAACTGAGTGTTGCTACTGTAAGTGCAACAGATAGTACAATTCACAAACCCCCTTTAGAGAACTTACGACCATAACCAGGTGACCCAATGCTTCTTAATCTCATACACAAGAAAATAAGGTCCTAGAGTACGATGTTTATTTTCTCCAGAACTTGAACCACTGCAATCATCAGTGCTACTTCATGTCCCGTTACAAGTCTGTCCCAGAACATACTCTGAGAGTATTTCTCATTTCCCACCCCGAACCTACCAAACAATGAAAGTCTTGTGGGCCAAGTGCCTTCACAGTCCAGCAAGTGTTTTAGAGATTGATTAGCTGGGTTGTCACAGACTCTACACATGGCAGTTGCAGACCCTCCCAAGCACCTTTTAAACAAGATTTCCCCTGTGTGAGCCACATTTAGGAAAATTCTCATAAAGTTCTTCCGAATTCTCCTATCGGGGAATTTTACTAGGTATCTAGCTAGAAACCCCTGTCTTATATCCATTTTTTTAAACAGATTGACTGGCACCAACGATCGCATATTGTCAATCGTTTCTATCCAGTCGATCTCTTCCAAGGCTTTTTTTGCTTTTCCAGAGTTGTCAATCAATATTTCACAGTTCCTGTTTGCCCGAGCCAACCCTTCTTCGACCTTTGCTTCTAGTCCAGAGTGCCCAGATGATATGTAATGTCTGAGTACAATGTGCCTTCCTGAGCTGTGATGATCAAACGGAAGAAAGAGCTTCATTTCCAGCCCGCAATAGCCTTCAATGAGCATACGGCAAGTTCATATCCCAAACTGACCATAGGGAGATACAGGGGGAGACCAAGAACCTTTTTCAAAATTAGGCCTTCTAGGCTCTGCCAATTCACATTCCAAAGGAAAGGCTTAGCTTCAAGTCCATAAAACAATACAGGGACCACCTTGGTTCCTGTATTGAATAGAATTTAATCAAAGGAAGAATTGAAAACTTACAAAATGTTACTAGTACCTTTTTCATCTGGGGGACTAGCTGTATCAACTTTTTCCTAATTTCAGTTTCTGCTTTGGAGATGGATGGAGAAGCATAAACTTTATAACCCAGATAGGTCACCTCTTCGACTCTTGGAACTGGCTGTCCCCCCAGCAACCATTATGCAAATGTGACCCTTTTGTGGGGATGTCTAAAAACCACAATTTTGGATTTCTTAGGGTTAATTGCAAGGCTGTTCTCATTTGCATAGCAGTCTAGTCTAATTAATAACCGCTGTAGCCCGACTGCAGTCTGATCCAATATGACCACATCATCGGCATAAGCCAGCCAGTGAATCTTAGAGCCATTGATCACCGGACTGGCTAATGCTGAAAAACTCCCCCAGATCTGCTAGATATAGAATGAGAAACAGAGGAGCCCCAGACAGCACTGACGGACCCCTCTCTCAACCCTAATAGGATCTGAGAGGTGTCCATCATGATCTAACCTAACTCTGATTGTTGTATCCTTAGGAAGCTCCACCAACATTGCTAAAATGGCTTCCGGAATGTCCCACCGCCTAAGTTTTGACCATAGCCTGTTTCGGTTGACTTGGTCGAACGCCCTCGAGAAATCAACCCAAGCCCCATACAGTTGTTTTCCTCCCCTATGTCCTGTCTTCTCACTCAGGACACTCAGCACCAAACGGTTTAATGCAGTAGAAAGGCCCTTTCTGAAGCCTGTTTGGTATTTGGACAGGATCCCTGTTTCCTGTACCCAAACCTCCAATTCACCCAGAAGGATCTTCATAAATAGCTTACTCTCAATGTCCGAGAGGGCGATCGGATGATAATTTATGGGTAAAGTCCGATCACCCTCCCTTGAAGAGCGGAATGATAGTTGCTGTCTTCCATGAAGCAGGGAACCTCTTCCTCGCAAAGATGTCCCCGAAAAGCCAAAAAAGTAACTTTGCTCAAAGGTTTCAGTTCTTCAAAACCTGATAAGTTAAACCATTTGGTCCAGCAGCCCTTGATGATGAAGACTTAAAAATTAATTCTCTCAAACTCTGTTCGTCCAACGGGAGGTACCATACAACGTCCCACTCCGGTCGGAAGGTAGATTTTATTGGGTCCTCGAAAACTCCAGACAAATAGTCCACCCACCCTCTTTCCGACACTAAGTTACACTGACTACTATTGCATTTCCCTCTAGTTGATTAATCACTGACCAGAAGTTCCGAGAATCCTGATTGTTAATTAATTTTAACATCAGTTCCCCATCCTGTTGGAGACTGAACATTTTCCTATCCACTGAACATTGTTTATATTATGAGGACAGATGTCTATGTTCCCTCCTGTAGTCTTCATCGCTCAAACCCAGTTTTTTAAACTGTCTTATTTTTTGTGCCCGTAGTTCTTTTGCCTGCCTTGTTTCTTCATCGAAGGAATGGCGATGCACCTGCTGTTTCTCCCCTCCACCCACACTTGGAGGGAGTGAGGATCAAATGAATTTAACGAATTCTTCCGTGCAACAATTCTGCTGCATAATACCTGGGATTGCCGTCAGGTTGATATTGAGGGCTTCCCCATCTCTCTTATATTTATGGAGACAGACATTCCCTTTCCAGTTCACAAGAGACTGTTTTTGACTATCCGGCATCCTAACTGCAAATCAGCAAAAGTCAGCAGCAGTTGGGAATGGTCACTACCCCCATCAGGCCTGATGTTCAAAGACACCTTTTCGAGTGAACAATTCTGATGACATGAAGATGTAGTCCAAAGCCGAAGTGGACTTGGTACCATGCCAAGTGGGGTGAGGGGGGATATTCCATGGGATTGACCCATTTGTGACCTTTAGTCCCCAACCCGCAAGGAACTCCACCCACATTCTTCCCTTTTCTGAGATTCTCAGCGTGCATGTATTTGCAATTTTTTGCGACAATGGAACACATTGGTAGTTCAAATCCCCAGCCAGTATTATCTGGGCTCCTTCGTATAGTAGTTTACGGGAAGAATGTGTCAATGCCCTGATGACAATAACAACTATTGTATGTTAGTCAAACAGTTCTTGACTAATTGTTGAATGAATCATTGCACTAAATGTCAAATGTAATACTAAGATATATATATTTAAATTTGTTTGTAGAAACTCATAAAACTATGTTTTATGCCCCTGATGAAGAGTGAATTCTCTAAACGTGTTGGGCCAACTTGCAAACAATACATTTTGTGTTTTTTGTGATACAAAATTGCTTCTGAATGGTCATTTGACTAAGCTACAACGTGTTTAAACTATGTTTCATAGTTTGGATTGTAAAATTTCAAAGACTTTAAAAATTGAATGTATTGGTTGGGAGAAATAGATGTCTATCTTATTACCTTACAACCACACACCACGTCTATAAACTATTGATCTGTTTCACAGATATCTGATAGTGTGCAGGGGACGGAAGTTCCCTAATTTTGAGAACAATTTTTCTCTTTCTCTTATCACTTCCAACCCAGATGCCAAGATTGAGACTATCTCCCCTGCACCTCAAATCCTTATAAATTCGTAGAATTTAACATTACAATCTTCATACTTGACTAAATATAGGTGTGCCCAGTGTTTCTTCCATTGGATGTAAAGGAAAGGGGGCACTGCCAAATGAGGGTGACAAAATGTTGTGCCACGAAAGTTGGGGGGGGGGGCAAACACCCTTTTCCCCACTAAATATATGTGCCTACAATATGGAAACAATAATATGTTTCCATATTGTTGGCGCATATATTTAGTGATACGTATATTTAGGGATACAGTGTGGACATCTGCCAGGCATAAGGATATTTGGGACCCTTATCGGGCTTACCAGATTCCCGAACTCTCACGATGGACACTTATAGGGGGATGATCCCGGGAACAAACTTGAGGATGTCAGTGGTGGGGATGGGCGCGGGGTGGGAGAGCATTAACATGGACATGTGCGCAATGCATGAGTTTAGTAACCTGCACAGCCTTTAGTTCAATTATCATTGCACTCAGTTTTATGGAAATGCTGTCTTTGTTTTGATTGTTGGTTGTGTTGTTTGAAAACCACAATAAAAATAATGTTAAAAAAAAGAAAGGACAGTGGTGGTATGAAGTAAGGCGAGGGTTTGGTAATTTCCCCAATTACAAGCAAGAGGAACGGGTCCACAGGAAATCCCCTGCACTCAAAAACGGAAGGGTCCAAGATTGTGACAAATCTCACTGTTTAGTGAAAGCTTTCGAAACAGGGATCACGTTATGGACAAAGCACGATTTCCCAATACTTTTTCAGTGGTTACAGGCTTGTCATGGAGTTTTAATGTGTGGTGACATCACAAAATAAATGTTACATTGCAAAAACCTAAGGTGGGATGGGATTGGTTAATATGGTAGGCTACATATAGAACAATTATGGGGTTAATACCCTTATTGGCTAAACTGGATCTGTTGGCTCCTCCTGTAAATGTTGCATCTACAGGCATGTCAGGTTAACGCGCTACCATTGGGTCTTGCAACAAAGTGTGAGCCAGCGTGGAAGGTTGGTAGGGATTGGTCATAGAGGGTCTTCTCAGTCTTGGCGCTTTAGAAGGTTACCAGCCCATGAGCAACATTTCAAGGTGGTGGGAAAAGCCCCAAAGGTGCTGCTTGTTGCCAATAGAGTTACCATCTACGATCCTCTAGGCCAGGCTTGTCCAAACTTTTAGATTGTGGAGCCGAAACATTAACCTTTTTGTCACCCAGTGGGCCGGCGAGCCAAAATTCAACAACCTCACCGAAAGCAGTATCATATTAGAAAGCAATATTGTGTGACCTTGGACACAACAGCATCACAGGCAGTGATGTACTATCCAGTCCCAAAGATGGCTCTTGAAGTCAGGGGCACTGAGTATCTAAGGGGGCTCCACCATCAAAAATTATCAAAAATCAGTGGCTTGTGATTTCTTTCAGTGTGTGTAGGTGTTCATATTCTCCTGAAATAGTGGGAGCGACTGAGCGTAGCCAGGAAGCTATAAGGATCTAGAGAGGGTTTGGGGCGGGAGGATGTCCAACCCCAGTATTTTCTTCTCAAATATAGTTTTAAAAAGGTGCATTTTACAGCAGGAAAACACGCACAGCCAGCATGAAAGTGTTATATACTGGCATATGTTGTGGGTAAAGGCATAATGAAAATGTGCTGGAAAGTGGTCCTGTTGGTAACTTGCATCTATTGGTTTGTCTCATGTGCAACCATACAAAATGAATTGCAAACACGTGCTGCACATTCCATTCAGCAGACCACTTGTACCTTTTTTCTTTTGCTTCCAAGCACAACCCTAATCCAGCTCTATAGGTGTACCTTACATAGTCACACAACCCTGCATCGGTTTATCTTCTCCTTTAAGCACACAGGTTTCCACACTATCAACATGTTGGATAGTGTCTTTGCGCCGCTCTGTTCATATTACAAGCATACAAAGAGGGCGTTCAACCTACAGCGTGCTGTGCCATACTAATGGTGAAACGCGCTATACAAGTGGCACATTACTACTACCTAGATCAGTAAGGTACATGCGGTCCAGCTTGCACCATATCACAAAAAAATGATTTTAATGGACCAGGAGGGACGTGTAAGGGTGAAAATACCAAACCTCACACTCTACTTCTTTTTACATATTTATATAAAGTACAATTACAAAGTGAGGCACAGCACTATAAAATCATTTACACAGAATCATGCCTAAAATATGCATTGTGATCTGAGAACTAAGCCAGAGAACATAATATGTAAGCTTAACTTACAATGCAAGCAGCACTGCATAAATAGAGTTATAAAAAAGACTAACAATATATTTTAATTTTAAGAAGAATGGCATTGCATTGCAAAGTAAGTGTCTTAAATTTTGCCTGCCATGAAATAAAGTTTAGGCAGGTTAGATGGGAATAATTCATTATTCATGTTTGTATTGAAAGAAAGTTACACATTAGCACGGGGCAGGCCCAAGCAGGACACCTGCTAAGGCTCCTTGTGCTGCCAATCATAACGGGACGTAAACAAATGAAGGTGAGGCATGCACCTGTCCTGCGACATTGGGCCCTTTGTCTTTTTTATTATGGTCAATTACAGTATGCAGAAAGCGAGAGACATCTCAAAGGAGGCAGAGGGAGCATTTCAGCATAGCGTGCCAATGAACGCCAGACACTGGATGTGTTCCCCTCTGAATGCAGCAACATGTCTGCCATTTCCATGTGCACCACAGAGCGGTATTTAATGCATCGTGAATGACTGAATGAAGGATGAGTGGACGCCAACACAATAGAATTTGTTTAATTTAAAAAAAACATTCTTTTTTTTTTAAGGTAAAGCCGTTGAGCATTGCCGCCCATGGGCCCTATGTTGGACAAGCCTGCTCTAGGCCTTGAGTCAGAACATTAAGCTTTCAACCTAGAAATACTTTGTATCATCTGTCTTCAGTTGGATGGGAACAACGGTCTCCGTCTGGCTCGAATGAATAGGTCTTGTCTTCCAGGTTCAGATCACGTGTTCAGAGACCACAAACTCAATTTTCTTGCTCACATTTATGAGGATTTTCAGCTCTCACACATGCAGGTGTCCTATCTCTTCTGCTAATGTGGAACTTTCTCTCCCTCTGTGTACTTGGCCAAAATATGTGTGCTGGCTGCACAGGCAGCCTGGTCTGTGCATCTCTGAAAATTCAACGTGTCAGGCCTCTCGCTGTTCTTGAGTCCCTTTCAGTGTCTTCCATTTATTTCAATGCAGCTGTGGCTTCCATCTTGAATTACATGGTCACATATGTTAGTTGCATTCAGCATAAGCAAGCATTTCCTATGTATTCTTGTGCAACATGTGTTACTGCATAGCGATGGTGTATCTATCCTCTATCTAAGTGGGTCATAAGCATGTCCTTCGTGTCTACCAGCAGTTTAATCTACGTGTCTGCGTAGCTTCATGCAGGGATATATATGGGCTTCATGTCTAACGCATCTATGTCATAGTCTCAGTCGTGATGTCATCAGCTCTTGAAGGGGCCCCTGAGGGACCCTCAAGCATGGAAACAAGGCACAATCACCACAAACGAACTGATACGCCAGACACGAGGTTCTATTCCCGAAATCTAGGGTTTATTGCAAAGCAAATAGTTTCAGTTGGCCAACTGGGTCCCACGCCCCGTGACGTGTGCCTACCAGACTTCGGGGGACGCAAGAGAGCGAAGATCGTACAACAGTTACATATATACAAAACAAGCATCTAGTAATCAGTAGTGTCACATCCAATACCGCCCCTAATACATTTCCTTTGAACTAGGCACAATGATTGACAATGGTGGCGAGTATGACACCTTCAAACATTCATTTAGTAACAGTTTGCAATTTTGTGAGCTCACAGACACAAGTCTTTGTTTTAAAGAACATGATGCTTCTGTTTCTGCAAGCAAGCTGCGCGTAGGGGAGAGGCACATTCCAGGCCCTGCTATCTCCTGGTTTCTATTTGTGTGCTGGGGGTCAACTTGCTCTCCAGGGTTCTACAAGGCTCAGAAAAGGGGGGCTGCAAAGAAGAGCATAATTCAAGTCATTAAATGTTCGCTTCTAGCATTTCTACTGTGTTACCGAGACTAGCTGGCACCTGCTATACTGATTAGAATGCCTTGCTGCTTACTTCCCAAGGATATGTGAGGGAGGAAACCGGGCATATTCTGTCTGGGTTAATGCGTTATGTTTCAACATGTCTCTCGTGGCCTTGCGTTATGCACCAGTGAAGCAGAATAATATTTCAGCAAAGCAGTTTTTACATGAAGCAAAAGGCAACATTAGAGAAAACAAAATGCCGATTTCAGTCACCTTAAAATGGCCGCACTTTAGTTAAGCTCATGGCTACACCTTTCTAATACTAAGCACATGAGGCGGTTGGTCTTCGGCCAACAAAGTACATTGCCTTTCGATTGAGGGGATGTCTACTTTTTCTGGACTGACAAACCCTCCTTTTGGCCGTATGCCAAATGCCTCATCCATACATCACAATCTCTTCTGACCAAGTATCTGAATCAGATTCTGAATCCTGCACACTATTGGTCTCATCTTCATTGTCATCAATATCAATTGACATGAATTCTTTTACTGTCTTTGATTCATCATTACCGTGAGTGCTTGGTTTAGTAGTGTTTTTTCTTTCCATCTTCTGTACACATCCCTCACTAATTTCAGTGCATATTATGGGTAAGCAGTGTATGCAACAGCAACATGTCATAAATATTCCTAATACTGCTACTAGGATCGCAAATAATTTCCATCCCCATGATCGTAACACTTCCCAGAACCAGGAACTTATGTTTAATTCCCAACCTCCTTCAGGGGATGAAGGTCAGAGCTCAAAACGTGCAACTTTCTTATTGCTTCAAAAATCATGGGGGAGGAGTCACTTACAAATACACAACACGCTGATCCCACATTTTTGCAAACACCACTGCGATCAACCAAAATTACATCAAGAACCATTCTATTCTGAAGTGACATTAATCTAATTCCTTTCTCCGCTAGGGTCATATTATATAGTATATCTGTCGTTCCATTTATTGTTTCTTCTAATATTCTGGACAATCGTCTTATATTGTAAGAGTTTATTGCTTGGCCCCAGAATGGTATGAATTATTTTGCTATATCCTCTACAATCAAACCTCCTTCATCATTTCGTCGAGGTCTTGACCTGGCCAATTTGGGTATGTCTGCTGTTCTTGAGAGGAATACCCCAGGGAATAGAAAGCCTAAGTAGCAAGTACCTCCCCAGTTTCTAGGTAACCAGGGATACGTTTTTTCTCCACATATAAAATAAACAGGATCTCCTACATAAATAGGCTCTACCTTCTTATCAAGGAATGCTATGTTCATGCATCTAGTGAATGTTCCCAACAAATAAGAACCCTTCTTTCTCAAACAAAAGGGGACAGAACGTGGACTATAATTTACTGTATAGGAAGGGGGCACTGCGTCTTTATTTCCTTCTGGGTTCATATGAAACGTGATCACAGATGACTTATAGGGCACCGACAATCTATCTTGTGGCATCATTACTAGTGTAATCAATCTGCTTTATGAAATATGGAACAACCTACTGGTTTCATAATGATCTCTTCACATTCATTCATGTTTGTTCTGTCTAGTTGACCAGTTTTACTTGCGTTCCATTTTCCATAATATAATGCACTCAAAGAAGCGTAACATGCAGAACTCAATGCCAGGGGCTGCACATACCAACCAATCCCCTTACCACCATGCTGAGGCAAATGGGCACAAAGCCAACAATTATTTTGTCTTAATATTGAGTGTGTCTTTTTCATTATTAGCAGTAATGTGTTATTTCCATAGCCTTCCCTGTGTCTTTCTTCCATTGGGGACAAGGTATAAGTAATCACATGAACCGGGCTTTCAGTAGTGGAAATGTTCCTAACAGGCAAGAGCACTTCTAACAGGTGTACTTCTTCCAAGTACCATAATACCAGTACTGTCATCATTGGGGCCAATATACTCATTATACACATTATTATCATTAAACTCAGCATACAATTTTTCCGACCATTTCCTTTTTGTAACCTTCTATGCGCTATGTTTAACTCATTATCAGCAATGGTGCAGGAGGGGGCAAAAGTTGGTTCCGGCATTCTTCTTTCTCTGTCCTTCTTCTTCTGCAGTGTTCGTCGTGAATATCTCTCCTCGTTGCACTCATTCGAATGTCAATAAGTTCGATAATTGTCCACAGTCTATTCTGCCAGTTCTTAGTAGCCTGGATTGCTTATACGTTGGGCAAGATCTGTGTGCACTTGCACATTGCTCAAAGAATTCCAGAGCAGTTATCAATTGCCTTCGTACCATGTGCGCCCCGTTCATTCGCACGGGTTCAGGACACATAGATTTTATGTTAGCACCGAGGAGCCTCGTTTTTTGGGCTGTCCGATTTGCACAACCCTCACACCGCTCTCCTCTAGGCCTCCGGTTCCTATTTCATCCGTCATAGGAAACAGAGGCAACGAAGATCAAAAGGAATGAAGATTTGATCACTCATTTTTCCGATTTCGCAAATTATACCGCCTTCTTCCTGGTATCGTGTGATCAATGAATAGTGCAGATGCACTTCCAGACTCAAGTTTGGAGTCAGCTTGTGGCGCAATGACTGATGATGGCGGGCGCCCAAGTGATGATGCAAATTTCGTTTCAGGCTGTGGTGCAACAATAGATGGTGGGCGCCAGAGCGGTACACGTTTTGTGTCTGCCAGCAATGATGCAGGGTCTGCTGGACAATGTTGGGGCACTCTTTGCCCTTCCTCTTTCACAGCAATCTCTCCAGGCTTTGTTTCAGGATCAGACAGATTTTGTGGCAAAGAACTGGCAACCGTCTCTTTTGTTTCTGGGACCGCTGTCTCTTTTTGGTCATCTCGATCAGTCAGTTTTTCAGACGGTGATGGGACCTTTTTAGCGTGCGTCGCATGGATCCACGCTTTCCTTCCATCCACACGAATTGCATTTTGCGTAGTTAGGAGGATCAAATAGGGTCCACGCCACCTTGGTGCAAGCGATGTCTTCCGCTCAAAGTTCTTGATGAGGACCCACTCTCCGGGTTCCAATGCATGTCCCGGACCAGTGTATCTTATTGGTAATGCCTCCTGTACCTGCTGATGAATCAAACGCAATTTTTCTATTAACAGATTACAATAAATGCTGAGCACAGGGTATGCGAGCTCCCGCAACCGTTTCGGCTGCGGTGCACACCATACATTTGCTGGCCTCCCCATCACGATTTCATAGGAGGAGAGCCCAGCTCTTGCCTGCACAGATGTATGCATACACAGTAACGCTATTGGTAATGCGTCCACCCAGCTTAACTTGTTTCCTGTGCATATTTTGCTTATTTTTGGACTTCAAACTACCATTGTGGCGTTCAATAAGACAGGCACTCATGGGGTGACTAGAACAATGTAATCGCTTATCGATGATCTGGAGACCTGCACAAATCTGTAATATCACTGCACCCACAAAATGCGGACCATTGTCTGACCATATGACACGGGGCAAACCAAAACGGGAGAAATACTCCTTCAACATCACTTTTGCAGTGCTCATGGCAGTACAGTCTTTTAGTGGGTATGCTTCCACCCACTTACTGAATGCACATATAACTACTAGGACATACTTCAAGTTTTGGCATCTCTCCATCTCTATGAAATCAAAATGGACTACCTCAAAAGGCATAGAGGGAGGGCCGAAACTTCCTGTAGGAGTCACCGTTCCCTTCCCCACATTATGCTGTAGACACGTAATACAGTTCTGCACCATCCTCTCTGCATTTTTCTTTATGTGCGTGTTCTCTCATACTGTGGCTAGATGTTGGACTATTTTTTTGGCACAAATATGAGTGGGGCTGTGGGCAATCGTGACCATTGCAGTTACATAGGAATTGGGCAGCATCCAGTTTCTACTCTTCTTGTCTACCCAGCAACCCTCCAGATCTAATTCAGCAGAGCCCTCAGCCCACCCTTGTATTTCAACCACAGTGGCTTCTGCCTGCATCTCTTTGACGGTGGCAATTCCATTCTCTATCATGCAGGGCACTTCCTCTGTCTGTACTGTTAACATTTTGGTATTCAGGTCAGTTGCAGTTTGTTTTGCAATCCTGTCTGCAAATGCGTTTCCTTCTCCCACTTTGCATGTTACTTTTAAATGCACCTCGCATTTCACTATCGCTAGGCGCTTTGGACACGTAAGTGCAGACAGCAATCGTACAATCAAAGGGCCATGTTGAATTCTGACTCCATGTGATGTCAAGAAATCCCTCTCAGCCCAAAGTCGGACAAAGTTATGGACCAAACCAAAGGCGTATTGGCTGTCAGTATATATGTTTACACTCAGATTCTCAGAAATCCCACAGGATCTGGTCAAAGCTATTATCTCTGCTGCTTGTGCAGAGTTGTAGGGGATTCTTTTACTCTCTACAATACTCTTTAACGTAGTAATAGCATAGGCAGCAGTTGATGTGCCATCAGGTCATTTAAAACAGGAGCCGTCACAAAACAGTTCTCCATCTGGCTCTTTTTGTGGGGTATCTGTCAAATCAATTCTCCCCTTCTTCCTCAGTAACCATTAAGGAATCATGGGGAGGTGATTCATTTACACTGAGTTCTTCCGTGGGCAGTGGCATTAATTAATAAACTTGCTTTATGGCCATGCACTGCTAAGTGTGTTAATAGTAAAACAGTACTCTTTTTACAAATCTCCTCTGTATCTGCAGCGATCAATAAATCATCTATATATTGTAACAATACACAATCTGCCTTTAATTCTAGCATATCATATGAAGCAGAATAATATTTCAGCAAAGCAGTTTTTACATGAAGCAAAAGGCAACATTAGAGAAAACAAAATGCTGATTTCAGTCACCTTAAAATGGCCGCACTTTAGTTAAGCTCATGGCTACACCTTTCTAATACTAAACACATGAGGCGGTTGGTCTTCGGCCAACAAAGTACATTGCCTTCCGATCGAGGGGATGTCTACTTTTTCTGGACTGACACTCTTTGCATAGGCACAGTCTACTTGCTCCATCGACTGCAGACGTATCTCTTCAACTACATCATCAGGATGGGGTCTAAATGGCTTTCTTAGTGAATAGTGTTTTCTCACATCTGCAGTACTTCGGTGATGGGGAGGAGGAGGCCAGGATCGATTTACACCTTTCATTTCTGTGACATGGAGACGAGGGCGGGACTGGTGCAACGAGGGCCACATTCATGTCTCCCTCTTCAGGTACCTGAAGGTCATTATTGCTTTCATGTTTCATTGTAGATTCCAGCCAAGGTTAAGACAGAAGCAGGTGAAGGAAGGGCAAGTAACGGTATCAAATTCCCCTTTCCCATACAGGGATCCAATATACAACTGATAATATAATAAAGCTTTGGGCGAGTACCTTACGAGGGGGTCTGTGGGGCCAGCAACTCGAGCAGTATATGACAATTGGGACCTGATATATGAATATGCAAGTGCCAGAAGAGGGAGCACCAGGTCCAGCTGCTGAGCAAATGTGAGAGAGGGCAGAATCCTGGCACCTCACTGAAGTCTAAGTGACATCCAACTACTCACCAATACCCTCTGTGATTCTCAGCCACTAATTGCAAATTGTTATAGCTACATGTTATATTCAACCTATATATATGTATGTTTCACTACAGTACTGAAGCAGGGTTTATAATCTGTGAGGTCATCAAGAATGGGGTGACATCAAGAGAGTATATGGACAGTAGAAGGAAGGCTGAGAGAGGAGGCTATGGGGTGAATTGATATTGATTTACACCAGGGAGGGTGCTGAGTCAATCCGTTGGATGAAAAACAGGCGAGAACACGCTGTGTTCCGGTGGATGAAAAGCAGGCGAGAACATATTGAGCCTCATTACGAGTCTGCAGTAACCGTGCCTGAAATTCCGGCAGGTTACCGCCGGACTCGTATTACCATTCCACCTCCGTGATTCCCGGAATTACCGGGGCATTACGATCCCGGTGACCCCAGAATTCCAGAGGCGGAATTCGGTAAATCCCCATTCTCTTTGAGTCCCATAGGACTCTCGTGATGGTGCCGGTGTTTCCACGTCCGCCTGCAGGATGGTGGTGTTAAACCTGCCAGGTCAGACCTGGCGGGAATGACACCTCCCGTCTGCAGAACTCGAGATCACCCGGTCCGGAAACAACGGTGGCGGCGGATTTACCGCCACCGTTATTTCCAGACTGGGTGACTCGTAATGAGGCCCATTGTGTACCACCGCTTTTTGCAGCCACCCGAGGCCCTTCAGTGTGTGGCGCCATATTTATTGTAGGGTTGTAACAGGGAGCCAACCCCAAAGATATCCCACACCCTTCCTTCAGCCCCTCCTTCCCCACTTACCTTTGGGACCAGAGCATGGTGCTCTGGTCCCTGCACTCCTTCCCAACCTCAGCCGCCACCATACTATGTCCTCTCAGTGCGAAAAATAATTTTTATTATCTTGCAAGATTTTACCGACAGACTGGCACTAACCAATTTTTAGCACAGATAAGAGCAACTGCTATTTAATAATATTGAAGTAGAGCTTGATTAATTAATTTTAATGCTTAATTTATGTAATATCTTAAGGAAGAAAGGTAGTAATTTTGATTTTATATCTAACATCTAACATTACTTACTTAAACAATAAGGAAAACTATGAAATCTATATCACCCAGAAATTCCACTGTAATCACTTACCTACTTATTTGACTTTTATATGTTCGTATAATATTCACAGATTTATCACATATTTGCGCTTTAGTATTCTCCCGTCCAGAGACCATACTGGGGATTGGATCAAATTGGCATGCAAAGATAGGACTTGCCTTATCTGTGGATTGGGGCTTGAAACTTCGTGCCCCTCTCTCAAAAATGGTTATATTAGAAGCTACAGTGGGCTTGTCTCTGATGTTTGATCTATTGAAGATGAACAATTCTAGAGTATGATGTTTGGGGGGCTGAAGTCATTGTTTATTCTGCAGCAGCATACTCTGTGTGGAAAGAAGCTTTGCATGCCATTTCCTTCGCTTTTTCAATGTCTTAATTACACGTGCTAATTTTAACTTTAGTCAGTAGTAAAAGTTTAGCTTTTATGAGTCTTTTTAAATTGTTATACTGCTGGAATGTTGTTTGATTTTTATTTTGTAACTAACCAACTGTGCAAAAGGTTTGTATTAACTATGTGCACTAAATAAATGTTTAAAGAAACAAAACAAATGAAAACGAAGACCCTTTTCTATTTACTACGGTGTTGACCATCTTGTTGTTTTTTGTTTTTTTTTAACAGAGATATGAGCTTGCGCAATATGCACGTAGCCAGTCTGTGTTAAAAAAATGGTTTAATATTGGGGTGGGGGGTGAACATGGGCAGTAACGGTCCACAGCCTTCGCCCATGTACGCCCCCCTACGCGGGATGATAGCTACATTAAACTCCTTACCGCTATTGTGGCTCGAGTGTGATTTATAGAGACAGCCTACTACAGGATCCCTAGCGACTCACGCAAGTTATTTAAAAGCTGCAGTAATGTTTCCAGTGGCCCATTTGAAAATCCAGTGACTGACTCCCAGCAACTCATTAAAAACACCCTTGACTCCCAACAGACTAGTACAAGTTCCAGTGACTCCTGGCAGCTCATGAAATGCCTCTGGGAATCCCAACAGCTCACCGAAACACCAAATGACTCCTACTGGCTTGTGACTCCACCAACCTACTCGGTCATTTAAAGTCCCAGTGATCATCAGCAGATTGTTTTACAAGTCCCAGTGATCATCAGCAGATTGTTTTACAAGTCCCAGTGATCATCAGCAGATTGTTTTACAAGTCCCAGTGAATCACAGCAGCTATTAAAAACCCTCAGTGGAACAGAGCAGCTCATTAAGAGCCACAGCGACTCCTGAGCTCATTGTAAGCATATGGAGCCTAGAGATTTTATTTTTTATTTGTAAAGGACCAGTGGCTCACTATGCCATTCAAACCACCCGTGTATCTCGGCAGTTCATTAAAAGGCATTATGATTCCGGGCAGCACATTAAATGACTCATAGCAGCTCATTAGATGTCTCTGTGACTTTAGAAGCTCGTTATACTGCTCTGTAACTCTCAGCAGCTCATGGATGGCTCTACCCTACAACAGCTTTAAAGGTGCAGTGACTCACAGCGGTTCATTGGGAGCATTGCGTGCTGGTAGTGGTAGCTCATTATAAGAACCAAAAGAGGCCCATGGACCTGATTTTGAAAGTGGCCCAATATTACACGTTTTCAGCAAGCCCAAATTGTGGGAAAATTAGAAAATAAAATAGGTTACCACACACAAGAGGCACGGGGCACAGAGGCCTACAGGGTGTTGGGGGTGGCGGCGCCACACAGGGCAATCTCCAGAGTTCCTTATAGGCCAGTCCGGCCACCAGGACGCCAGATTGCCCCGGACCGGAGCCTGCACGTGATGAACAGGGAACATACGAATTCCTGCAGTTCCTTTGGGGACGATCGGCTTGGTTCTGGCTCCGGGCCAAGTCTGCTTCCGGTGGTGAGAGCAGCATGCATGTGCTGCCTGAAATATCTCTGTGCGCGTGGGTCCTGGAGGGGTGTGTCACCTGCGGTTTAAACATTGCACACAGCACGTCTTGGGTGCACACATAACGACAGTCCCCAGGTCTCTCTGATCCAGACACAACAAGCTCTTTCTTCGCAGGTCTCGGGAACATCAGCCTCTTGTGCTCGCTGCCAAGTTCGCCTGATGAGAAGGCCCCAGGCCCCAGAGGAAGAGCTTTTCCGGGAGACTTTTATGGAAGAAAAGGAAGTCGTTGGCCATGCTCCCGGGAGCTTGGCCCGGAGCCCTCTGCGATCGCCTGCCAGCAGCACAGGCATGCAGAAGCCATCAGCCCATGAACCGTGCTGCCCCTGTTGGGCAGCCTGGCATGCAGAAGCCTGCGCGTGGCAGCCATGCACACGGAGGTCTAACACGCGCGCACTAGTCAAGCAATTGACCCCTTCTCGCGGGTCCGTTCTTGTGGGACCGGGGGGAGGAAGGGAGACATGTGTGCTGCTGGCAACTTCTCTTGGACTGTGAAAAAAATCAAAGATAAAAGAACGGCGTGCTTCCGGGGCGGGCTGGGTGTGAGCTCTGCTAACCACGCACAGACAGCCAGCACATCACCTCTCAAACTTTTCGGTCCCAGTGAAGTTTAAAACACAAAAAATGTCCCTCCCGCGGCAGGAGTCCCGCTGCACCCTCACGTGCTCGCCCCCCTGCCGAGTGTGTACAGTGCATGTTCTACCGCATCACGTGCAGGCTCCGGTCCGGGGAAATCTGGCGTCCTGGTGGCCGGACTGGCCTATAAGGAACTCTGGAGATTGCCCTGTGTGACGCCGCCACCCCCAACACCCTGTAGGCCTCTGTGCCCTGTGCCTCTTGTGTGTGGTAACCTATTTTATTTTCTAATTTTCCCCCAATTTGGGCTTGCTGAAAACGTGTAATATGGGGCACTTTCAAAATCAGGTCCATGGGCCTCTTTTGGTTCCCAGTCCACCCCGTTGTCCAATTAGAGCAGATTTCTCCTATGTGCTTGCCTGATTAGCGTGTATGCTGTCTCAAGGCTCCCTCAAAGCGCTTTGTAGTAGAAGCAGCAGAGAGGGAAGAAGAAACACGAGGGAAGGCGTAACAATGTTATATTTGTTCTTGTTGTAGTTTGTGTATGCTGCCCCAATGCACAGAGGCGGGACAGGAGCGAGAGAAGCAATTAGGTGGGGCTGTGCTGAGTGCTTATGAAGGTCTGTTGCTGGTGGAGTGGGTCTTTTACGGGAAGGGGAGCATCTCTTGAGAGCTACACACGGCTCTGTGGCTGTGAGGCTGTTGAAAGCTTCACAAGACTGATATGTAATGTTTATTTTATATTAGAACAAAGGTGTGGGAGCCCTTCTAGTGAGAATGAACACGACCAAATAACCTGTTCTCTGGGTAGGTGCCCACTCACGAGGGTCTGCAACCACGTTTTTGCTGCTCACTGTACCTTTCACAGAAGAGATACATTCATTTTCATATCACTCTTTGTCCCACCCACTTGGGCAGTCCAGCACTGCAATGCTAGGAAACTCGCCCCTGAACAAGAGTACCAACAGACACCGCAGACACTTGCTTAGTCCCAGACCGATATGCAAATGGCATTTCTCCACTGTGAAAGGTAGAGTGAGCTAAACTGTGGTTGTGGGCACTCCCACGTGGGCACCTTCCCATAGAACAGGTTATTTGGCCGTGCACGTTCTCGGTTAAGGCTCCCAGACCTTTTTGCAAATTTATTTTATATTAGTTTTGCTTAAGTGGAACTCTGTATAGGACCACAACCATCCACCATTTTGTTCTATTTTCGGTCTCGCAAGATAGTGTTCAGAAGCAACCCGCGGGTAGTGTTCCGATTTTGAGCTGCTTAGGAAACGAGAACGGGATAGAGGTCAGTCTTAAATCTGAATTGCAGAACCGCTAAATTGAATGCGCCTTACAGCAATCTTTTCCCACTTACATTTGTTTTCTCAGGTTAAGAAGAAAGCGTCCTGGGTGGATAATAAGCAGGGCTTGGTTGGACACACATGGGGGAGCGGTTAACAGCTGCTTTGTTTTGTATTTTTTGTATTACAGTGGACCACCTTCCCAACTTCAGTCTCGGGACCGAGATAGGATCAGAGCTCTCAGGTTACCTGTGCCATAGGGTTGCCACCTTTGTTTGAAGCAAAAACATAAGCCCATTCCATATTTGTATAAAACCCTCCCCCTCGACACACTCTTTGTGTAGGTTTGAAAACTGTAATACAATAGCAAAGATGAAAAGCTGAGCTGGGTCTGGCAAAATTGGACCCAGTGGCAGGGTCAACATGTTCAGATTTTAACAAGAAGTGCATTAACCCTCCAAGCCAACATTCTAATATAACCTCACAGGAGAACATGTGAGAGCGATTCTTTAACCATTTTAAGTGCACACCAATAATGGAATGGTCCGTTACAAGTTTTAAGAAACAGTCCCAATTTTCCCCACCAAATTAATTTTATAGGAGCAAAAAAGATTAAAAGCTAGTTTAGACACAATTAGCATTAAGTCAGCTCTTCCCGGTCCTTATGAACCTTTGAGAGGCACGGACCAGTCAAAGTCTTAGTATAATACAATAAGGAGCAAGATAATTCGTGTTCTTTACTAACACCCAATCCCCTCAAACAAGAACCTTTCTTAGGTTTTCCGGCACCACAAGTCCTGACAGGATGGACCGCGTACTAAGATTGATTTACAAAAAATATAATTTATTCAAATATTCCAACTAAGAGTTGAACATAAAATACTACCCTCACCTAACACAGTGTAGCTTCTAATACTAAAAATACAATTACTAAAACATAAACCACAATTTTACACATACATAAGACACAAAAGATATCTCATAACAAAACACAAACAATCTCAATGTGTCACTAAAATAAGGATGCCAACATGTTTCTGTTCTTCACAACCCCTTTCGGGTGAACATTCTTCAGGGGATAATTTAAAACATCCACTATTCTCCACAACACTGTGTTGGATGGGTAGTTTCAGGCACCCTCAAAGGACAAAAGAAAGACATCGGGGCCTGTAAAAGGGAAGGAAAACAGATGAGCTCGAATAGGGGAGGGGTACTACAACATGTAGATAAAGGGATGGCTCATAAATTGTGCCACCCTCACAGGGGTCCGAAAAACGAATGGATACCCAAGATTTACCTTAAGTTGGTGAACCTTCAATGCACGTCACAAAATGACAAATTTGCTGGTTTCTCGCCAATGAGAGACCGCTACTTCAGGAGGCGTCACAGTCCGCTGAGGTATCGCCACACCTAGATGAGACAAACCAATACACAGAGACCACATGCTCTGTTACATACAAAAAGCACACTCAGACAACGGCTTCAATAGAATAGCAATGAAGCTGTAATCATAATTACCTCCACAAATGTCGGGAAGGGTACTGCAAAAAGCAATACAGCAGTGTGCGTGCCACGAAAGAACGATCCATGCCACGAAAGAGCCGGAAAACCTAACAGAGGTTCTTGTTTGAGTGGGTTGGGTGTTAGTAAAGAACACGAATTATCTTGCTCTTTATTGTATTATACTAATTGATATCCCCATCGGTGGCATAAGATGTCATTATATAGATAGGAACTGTGTGTACCTATTTGAACATACATACCAGTCAAAGTCCTGACAGATAATACTCTCCAGAGAATCATATTCATTTTGTCAGATGAGCAGAGGCTGAGCCAGGTACACTGTTTTAGAACACACTTTTCCTAGTACTGCTTAGCCTTTTGTATTGTTGTTGCCCTTGTTGCGTATATCATACAGCAATAGTATAGAAATCTTTCTCCCTTACTCAATACTCAAAACCCTTACCCAGGATACAAAGTTTTAGTGATTGCTGAAAATACAACAAAATTAGCTATTAAAAAAAAATCTGACGTTTTTGCATAAACTATCATTTCTTCAAAAAAACACAGAAAATCAGAATTTAAAAAATGTAATAGTAGTCACCATATGAGGAGTAAAAGGAGAGAGGGAAGGAGCAGTGGGCATGAAGGGGGGCGATAACCCAGATGGGGCTCTAATTGTAAGAAAGTAGAGGGTGAGTGGTGGGCCAGAGGAGTGTGGTAGGCAAGAAATCAGAGAGGGCGCGATGGGCAAGAGAAGGAGCAGTGAGCCACAAAGAGAGGGAGGGGTGAGCCAGAAAAAAGAGGAGGAGGATCTGCAGACTGGGAGAAAAGACAGGGCAAACGTGTGATGGGATGTGAGAAAGGTTACGAGATGGAGAAGGAGTGAGAAAGAATGAAGCACTGTACACTGCAGGAGGAAATTGAGAGCATAAGGCAGTGCTCTTCAAACTGTGGGGCGGTCCCCCATTGGGGAGTCCGAAATGTATCCAGGGGGTGCAAGATTTTTTTTAAAAGGGTTCTGGTGACTGCTTTTAAAAGAAACTATAAACATGTAATAGAAAGCAGTTATGGCTTGTGGGGTGGGGGCCCGGAAACCATTTGTATACTCAAGGTGGGCGGGGTCTCTATAAAAAAAGTTTGAATACCACAGGCATAAAGTATGAGTTGAAAGGAAGGTTGGGAATGTGACAGGGACTGGGGAGAGATAGTTGTGACTTGGCAGAGTGACAGAACATGTAATAATGCACATGAGAGACATGTAGACAGATATGGTACTGTAAATTATGATGAATTGGTGAGTGTGAGGGGTGTTGGTGAATGTGGGTGTGTCTCGGTGCTTGGGCGATTAGAGAACATAGAGGGGGAATACTTGCACCATTACAGCTGGTAAAAATCAATAAAGTTAATAATATAAAGTATGCAAGTGCATTAAACCAAAAAAGTTTAAAAACATTACTCTGTTAAGCTATGGGCATGTGGGACTCTATCAACTTGATACCAGAAACTATATGCAAAAGGTGAAAATAATGACAAGCTTGCTCTTTTGCAGCCTTACAAACAGTGCCTCTTTCTAGCAAGCTTGCTCTTTTATGTAGAGAGGCAGATGTACATGTCATCTCTAGTGTCTGCCCCCTCACCTCTGTCATACTGGAAAAACAGCAAGAGAGCACTTTGTGTGACAGCAGGTATTGTCCCAATACCGAATAAAAGATATGAGAGATGTTACGCACTCAGAGAAACATTGAATGTACCCTCACACTGACGTGGTGGAAGGATGTCTGCATACACCACTGGACATAGAAGTGAAATCAGACCAGAGTAAAGTGACATCATAAAGAGAAGATACGAGGACGCACTTAAACCATATGCAAATACTTAAAGAATGATGATGTAACTGAAGGAACAGGAGAAACATGTATGCAAATATGAAAAAAATCATATACACTAAGAAGATAAGTAAGAAGGGATGCAGTAGATGTATATACGCAGAAATGCAAGGTAGATGAGACATATAGAAGTTTACTGCAGGACAAAATATAACGCGAGTAAAGCGGCCATGATGGAAAGATGGACGCCGGTTTCGTGTGATAGTTAGCTAAGAAGCCTAAAGGAGAGAGACCATGGCTGCAGAGCTTACAGGTGCTGGAACCCAGCTTTGTGCAAAGAACAAAGAATATCTGTCCTTGCTTGGGATGAAGGTGCCACATCAAGAGGCACCCAAAAGGCACAAGGGCAGTCAAAGAGGATAAGCTACATAAGCATGAAACATTTGTAGAATGCAGTAGATGTATATACGCAGAAACGGAAGGTAGATGAGACATATAGAAGTTTGCTGCAGGACAAAATATAACACGAGTAAAGCAGCCATGATGGAAAGATGGACACCGGTTTCATATAATAGTTAGCTAAGAAGCCTAAAGGAGAGAGACCATGGCTGCAGAGCTTACGGGTGCTGGAACACAGCTTTGTGCAAAGAACAAAGAAAATCTGTCCTTGCTTGGGATCAAGGTGCCACATCAAGAGGCACCTAAAAGGCACAAGGGGAGTCAAAGAGGATAAGCTACATACGCATGAAACATTTCTCTTAGATTAAGTGAAGGAGAAAACATTTGCAAGTGCCAAGTATTGAACAATTAAAGATGCAGAAAGCATATGCAAGATGGAGCAACCCAGTCTCCAGAGGCCAAGAGGAGTAATAGCACCTAGCTTAATTGAATTAAATAGCACTAAATAAAAGGTCAAAATGGACAAAATCGTGGTCTCCTCACACGCGGTGCAAGACTCAAAAACAAGGCTTATTCATTAAGCTCCAACTGAAGATAGCGATGTACCTACACTGCCTTAAAAGTCCTAAGAAGACAACCGTCAACAAGGTGAACTACAGAAAAGAAGCTTTGGCTTAGGGCCTAACTTATGAGAGATGATAGGCTAACTAAGTGGGCAGTGGTCTGACTTTGTTCCCCAAACCTGGGTTTCATTTTGCGTACGTGCTGCTAACGAACCGAATGTCCACGGTTGGGAGAAAATGCCAACCAATCATGAGGGCCTATGTAGTAGTGTACCAAACATTGTTGCAGAAGCGAATATGCTGCTGTTATTCTGCTATTAATATGTTTTGTACGTAATAAGAGGTAGTTCAAGGAATGCTTAATAGATAGTGAGCAGACAATTATGTTACTAAAACCTAAATAAAGTATAGGAATATATGTTCCCTTAACCAATTCCTCCTTTTGATGTGTTTTTACTGTTTACCATGTAGGATGACATCATAGCTGATGTACATTGAGGTATAACACCTTTGTGTAATTGAAATGTAGGTGAGAGTGAGTGAGCTGCAATCTGTTTGTTCACCAGGTTTCCCTACTTTATTTGAGCTGATAATAAAGTAGTATTTTGCCATATTCTTTGAGTCTGTCCGGTTATGTGTGTCTGAGATCGTTCATTGGTAATTCCACCTGGCACTTGGAACGTTCCAGGTGTGACTGCACACTTACACCATGGTTCTCTAGCACTGACCAGTCAATACAAAATATGTCACTAAAATACTGCAACAAATACTTTTGTTTGTGGCAAAATTAGCTTTTTTCGTTTAATTTCATGCTGCAATATGCTGAGGGTCTGAATAATGAAGTTTAAGTTCCCCAATGGAAATGCAGGTCTACAAATAGCAGGCTTGAAGGTTAATGTGTGCCTGAAGGCCATGAATGGTGTAACTCTCACTTGAAATTGGTTAGCTAAATGGGGGCTGTATTCCAACAAACCTTTAAGTTTTGAGAAGTGATCCCATAACATGTCTGACACCACCAATACACCTGCAATACACCCTGGGTGCTAACTCAACAGCAGTTTGGATTCTGGGACTTGTAGTTTAGCATTTCCCATATGTGTGCACTGCAAATGAAATGCAGATTGGCATTGGTGAAAAACTCTAGTCAGTTGCTTTACTACTACTTACTCCTTACTTTCTATGGTGGTTAGAAAGCAGAGATGTATATTTTTTAAATTTTATTATTATTATTTTTTTATTGTGTTTGGTGCAAGCACCTTTACAAAAGTTACATTAAACCATAAAATCATTCAATCGCATTACACTTATTTACACAAGAAATTTAAAACTTTACCACAACTGAAATGCACCATGCGATGCAAATTAACAATTAATGTAAGTAAACTGAATGTAAAGAAAAAAATGGTCACATTTTGTATTATACATTTGTTTCTCAGAACACTCCAAGGTTTCCATATCAAAAACTTACATTCCAACTTGGCATTGTAAATACACTGATCTTACTCTCTGAATGATTGGTCATATAACCCTGCAGAAGTACCAATGACATGTTTTGAAAAAGTACAAGCGATTTAAAGGCAGTTCATCATTTATGCAATAGATGCTATGAGGTAGATGAAAGCAATATTATAGGTGTTAAGGAAATACTATAGCATAAGTCAAGACAAGGTGTGGGTTACTTCACTTCCTGAGCAGCTCCAAAGAAAGAATGATGTTCTGGCATGATAGAGACAGCAGATGGCTTACTCCATCGCTTCCTTAGCTACTTCAGAGAGACCGGGAAGCACGAGAAAGCATTGTTTGCTGGCCGGACCCGACATCTGTGGCTCGTGAGGACTGCTTCACTACATGCCCTGGAGGACGTCTTTAGCAGGTACACCACGCTGCCTGGAGTGTGCGCCCATGGCTCCTCCCATTCTGTGCCTCGGGCACTTTTTTTTTCTATTAAATCCCATGGTGCAGCGCACTCGCGCGTGCACCGGGAAGCTGGCCGGACCCGACATCTGTGGCTCGTGAGGACCTCTTCACTACACGGCCTGGAGGACATCTTTAGCAGCTACACCACGCTGCCGGGAGGTGATTCAGCGTGTGTGTTGTGTCTGCTTTCCCTCCCTTGGACACGCTCGACTTGTGTTGGACTTGTGTTGGACTTTGTTTATGTGCACTGGAGGGAACAGAGTTTCTGACAGCCTTTTTTTCTTTAATTTCTTTTCAGTGTGCACCCGTGGCTCCTCCCATTCTGTGCCTCGGGCACTTTTTTTTCTTCTATTAAATCCCATGGTGCAGCGCACTCGCGCGCGCACCGGGAAGCACGAGAAAGCACTGTTTGCTGTTCGCTGTGTGCAGTGGGAAGAGTGCCTTGATTTCTCTATCTGTAACTGTGCATGTCTGTTATTAATCCTCCGCAAGATTTACTCTCGACTGGCTACACTCCATATTATACTGTTGGCCACTAAAGGGTAAAAATAATTTGACACACTTAGGGATTGATTTAGGTCTATGTTGTGGTTTTTCAAGTAAGAGTGTTTAAAGATGGGGAAAAAGAAACCAGGATTACCAATGAAAGATATAAGAGCAGATTTTTTCAACGCTGTTAGTACGCATCGCGCTAGTTTGGCGCAGGCTGCTGCTCTTCCTCTCCCTCTAGTTAGTGATGAGGAAGAAACCCTGCTGCAATGTGCTCAGGACTGTTCACCATACTGCAAAACTATTGAGGATACTATTGACCCCTCGCAACCTCTTTTCGTTGATGATGAACTGTTAGAGCTCACTGAGGGGAGGGAAAATGGTTGTGTGGGTGAAGCTGTCTCTGTGACTTCTAATGGACAGAAAGATAGTAGTTTCTGTTATGACAACATTTTGGAACTGCCAATCAGTCCATCAACTGCTTTCGGGCAGGCCTCCATCCCTGAAGTGAAACTTGACAATCAGGTGGGGGACGGGGGTCTGGGTTCGGATCTTGTTACCACTCTAAGTCTATTTAATAGACTACTCCTAACCGAACTGAGAAAACAGACACAGGTTTTGAACAACTTATCGTTAGAACTATCTAAAATACCCCTCTACCTATCGGAGTCCATTTCGGTGGCATTAAATAAGGAAACCCCCTGCATTATGGCGCAGGTTCTTAAGCTAATAAGGGACAATTCAAACACTCTGCAGGAAAAACTAGTTTTGTCTGATGTCATAATCACTATTCCATCCACACCGACCGTGGGGGAGGGGATGCCTCCAAAAAGTCCTACAACCAATTTACAGGCCCATAATACAGACAAGGTCAAGGAAATAAATTGTCCCTCCCAGATCCAGGATAACGAAGTCTATGAGGTAAAAATCTCTAAATGTCAAAGTAAGAAACTGGCAAAGCAAAAAAAAAAAAAATAACAATAACAATGCAGCCAGAAATAAAATGTCTCAACATTTTTTGAGAAAATTGGATCTTCAACAGTTAGAGCCCATAGAGGGGGCTCTACTTGTGAACCCTACTACAGTCCATCTTAATTTAGGCACACATGCATTGTCAACTACTAACGCTAAGGGTCTCACACGTGACGAGGGAACTTCTTTGAGGGACTCCTTTTCAGAGGGGGCTAACACTCTAAGTGAAGAGCTAAAAAAGAAATCGGACGTGATGTACCAAATCTTCAAAGGTCCTCATTCACTTGAAGCAACTAAAGGCAATACTACCCTAAAAGGCGTTTGGGGAACAAATCTCCATGACGCATGTGCATCTATTATTGCACGGGAGTTCACCCAACCACTGCATTCCGAAGGATTGTCAACCTCCTGCCTGCCACGAGAACCCTACTATGATAAGCATACTATGATGCTCTCTGATCCTAAAAAGACACTAACATCTATTAATAAGTGTTCAAATGGCTTGGAGTTGGATGTTGACAGCAGTGCCGGAACAGTAGACAGTAAAATTAAACTGAATGAAAATCTGAATGCCAATTGTATCCTTGACAATAATGTAGTGTCTCTTGGCTGTTCGGAAGATGAAAAAGAGCTAGAACTTAGACGTATTATTCTGAAGGTTTTGGGTGAGAATCTGACTCCAACAAGTAGTTCTACTCTGGGTACGAAACAAACTAGTATGCAAACTGGTGAGAAGTTTGTCTCTACCCATGGCTCTATGCAGGATGGTATGGGTAGAATTGATCACAGAATGGGAAGAGCTGACAAAAAGGTTATATTACAGGAAAATGTATACACTAATGGGTTCTCACCGTTTGACAATATGGGATCTGATTTGAAACAACCTGTCTCTCCTGAAATCCCGGGTCTGATATTGACAGCACTATTTCAAGAGCAAGTGCCAATTTCACTGAACCGATCGTACATACTCTCATTATTCTCTACCATGCCTGAACTTAGTCTGATCACTTTGGCCGATATTACCCTGGTTGATTTCATTCATAGGATCAGATATGATTATGTGAGACTTGCTATATCCTCTGCTCTGATTAGATCGGTTCTGTTGAAGGAATCAGAATCTTTTCAAAAACTGGGTTTTGATATCTATGAATATAAGTCTCAAACTATTGCTCAAAAGAAAACTATGCTGTCTGAACAGGTGCAAGTTCAACCTAGTCAATTCACTAATCCTCCTGATGAGGATTCAAACCTGAACAAGCAGGAATGCAGGTGGCTCGCCTTGACTCTGAGGGAGTCTATTGACTCACTCAGGAAGCTTGGCAATACCCTCTAGCCTCCTCCTCGTTCTTCAAATTTGTGAGTTGGAACTCTCGGGGAAATGTGAATCTTTTGAACAACGAAGAATGCATGAATTTTCTGTCACAATTTGACTTTGTTTTTCTTCAGGAAACCTGGTCTAGGGAACAGCTATGCTGGGAAGGGTTCACTGTGGTCAATTTGTGTGCACGGGGCTCCAACAAAGGCTGCTCTAAAGGTGGATTACTAATAGCCATCAAACAAAACAACTCTTGGTCAAAAATGGGGGAATGGTGTCTGGAACACCACTTTCTTGTTGCGGCTTTTAAAATGGATATAGAAAACGAGTCTCTCTGTATTTTATTTATTAATATCTATTGGAACCCCAGTGAGATGTCCGATTTACAACTAGGTAAGGAACTGACTGTTTTGGGATCTATAATTGAATCCTGGCGTGAGACAAACCAGGGAGGTCAAATCATTATGGCGGGGGACCTTAATGCAAACTGTCTATGTGATACGTTAGTGGGGGATGAAATGCTGGCCAAAGCTGAACAGTCTGTGAGGGTTGGTGGATCTCGAGTATTGAGAGGCAGATTGTGGCTACATTTTGCAGAATCTCTGGGTTTGGATCTCCTTTGAGGGCACCAACATACTTGGAAAGCCAGAGGCTTGGAATCCACTTTAGACTATATTTTTGTGTCTATTGGTATTTTTAGGAGTGTATATGATTTAGAGGTGATTGATTCTAGCTTTAGTGACCACTCTTTTCTTACCTGTAAAATGGCCTTGAAATTCCCTAACCCAATTAAAGAAAAATATACTCATGGTGTGATGATAAATCAGCAGGGAAACAGAATTAAATGGTGCCATACTAAAAACGTGAAGTTTACTTCAACTACGATAAGCGACTATCGGGTAATGACTGAGCTTCTATGCTATTCTCCCTCAAACTTTTCTACATATATTAAGGACACCATTGACAATCTGTCCCCCCGTTTTACACCAGGGTCTAAAGTAAAACCAAAACGTAAACATCCTATGGATATGGTGATCCATACACGGAAACTTGCTTATAGAAATGAACTGAGAAAATTAAAAAAGGAAGTACTGTCATCCTCTGATTTCTATAAGAGGAAAAACAAAATCAAGCAAACCTATAAGAATTGGCATATCCAATATAGAGCAGTACGCATGCAGCAAGATGGTGAGCTTATGTTGAAAGTACTGCGAGGGCACTGCTGTTCAAACTTCTGGTTCCTGATAAATGCAATTGAAAAATCGCAACAAGATATGGCAGTAAATGTAATTAATGAGGATGTTTGGCATGGACACTTTACAAACCTTTATGCATTGAACAAAGGTAACCAACAATTGCTCATGTCTGAACCTCAGTCTTGGTCTTTGAAGTTTTCGAGTTATGATATTACTGATATGATTAGGAAATCCAAAAACTCTGGAGCCATGGGTCCGAATAACCTATCTAATAAACTCTTAAAAAGGGACCCTGTGATTTGGGGAACAATCTTATATATATTGTATAACAACATTTTGGAGACCAAGCTTATACCCCTATCATGGAAAGTGTCCATCGTTATTCCTGTCTTTAAGAAGGGAGCACACATGTCCCCATCCAGTTATAGGCCATTCGCAATTGCGGATCCCGAGTCCAAAATTATTTGTTCGTTGGTCCTAAAGGAACTTCAAGAATGGATTACTGAAAAATCCATTCTTGACAACAAACAAATTGGCTTCAAAAAACACATTGGAACAGACTGTGGTGGGCTAGTGCTAAAAACGTTGATAGCCAACTCTACGGTAAAGAGGACTAGATCTTTGTTTGTGGCATCGATGGATCTTAGTTCAGCTTTTGACCTCGTTGATAGACAACACCTCTGGCGGAAGCTACAGGATCTCAAAATACCTGCTCCATTACTCCAGATTATCAATGCCTTATACACTGACACCAGTTTAATGGTCCGCTTGACAACGGACGGTTTACTTTCCAAACCTATTACAATTCCGAATGGTTTAAGACAGGGTTGTATGCTGGCCCCGACGGTTTTTAATTTTTATGTGTGTGGAGCCCAAAATGCCGTCAGTGGTAAAGGTTTGATTTCCCCCAAGCTTTATAATGTGTGTATTGACTGGTTGGCTTATGCTGATGATTTTCTTTTACTGGACAAAACAAAAATTGGTTTGCAGAGGCTACTACAAGCTTTTGAATCATTTGTCGAGGGTATTAAGTTGAAAACTAACCCAACAAAAACTGTTATTGTTAGATTTGGCAATAAGAATAAAAAGGAGAATGCCTTTACTTGGTTATGTGAAGGAAAGAGAATTAAGGCACTACCTTCATTTAAGTACCTAGGTTTCTATTTTTCTGGTCAGGACTCTTTTGCCCTGATAAAAACTCAGCTAAATCTAAAAGCAGACATTGCCATTAGGCAATTGAGAGCAATAGATAATACATTTGGTAAATTTACTATGGTACCGCTGAGAGACTTTTATATAAAAAAGGTTATACCACGCTTAACCTATGGTATAGAACTATTTACTAAGGAATTACATACCCATCTGATAACTATTGAAGGGAGAATCTTGAGAGCGGTGCTATGGTTCTTGCCGAAATGTATACCCTTAGCCTTAATCAGATATGAACTTGGTCTGCATTCCCTCTCCTCCTATGCAGTCTGGAAAAGACTATGGGCCTCATTACGAGTCCGGCGGTAACCGCGGCGGTAAAACCGCCTGGTTACCGCCAGACTCGTATTACCATTCCGCCTCCGTGATTCCCGGAATTACCGGGGCATTACAACCCCGGTTTTCCGGGAATCACGGAGGCGGAATGGTGTTCATCCCCATTCCCATCGAGTCCTATGGGACTCGATGGGAATGGGGATCATGGAAACACCGGCAGCATCTCGTAATGCTAGCGATGTTTCCTCGTCCGCCTGCAGGCGGGCGGTGTTAAACCCGCCAGGTCAGACCTGGCGGGAAAATCACCTCCCGCCTGCAGGGGTCGGACTCAGGCGGTCCGGAAACAATGGTGGCAGCGGGTTTGCCGCCACCGTTATTTCCGGACTGCCTGGGTCGTAATGAGGGCCTATGTCTTTGGAAAAAATGCAAAATCAGCAAGGAAGAAATGCTGTATAATTGTGTGTACCTTGATTCTCCGAATCCTTTTATGGCTGCCTTAAAGACAGAAAGTGAGACTTGCATGATAGAATTAGGTCTAGCTATGAGCTCACTATGTGACAAACCTGGCAAAGTTAAATTTAGTTTAATGGGTTCAGATTGGCAATCTACGAAATCAATCATTGAAGACTCTAAACTGTATAATTCAGCCTGCTCCATTTGGAAATGGCAGGCAAATATGGAAGGCTATCTATGTAAATACCCAAGCAAGAGATTACGCAATGACTTCATGCGCTTCAGCTTTAATATCTTACCTACCAGACACATTTTATGTATTATAAATCAGACCAATGAGGTTGTCCCTTGGTGTAGATATTGCAAAACAGTTGAGACTGTTGAAACCTTACAGCATATCCTACTGGTGTGTCCTTCCTTAAAATCACAGAGGATTAGGTACTTCTCTAAGTTTGTAGTCTCTATTTTTGAAGTACAAAGAGACAACTGTTTAAGTCTAAAAATAGCTGTGACAAGTTTCTTGAGAAATGTCTGTGATTTGAGTTAATTGGGACAATTAATTTTCTGTTAAGAAAGGTGATTTGTTCCTAACTTTTTTTCTGCAAGTTTTTACTGATATGTACAAAGTTTGGAATTTTAAGCTTTTGAATTCTATTTTATGTCTAAACACAATGTCGAATCAATTTAATAATTGATGATTTTTTGCAAAAATTGTATAACTGTATGTTTTCTCTTGTGAGATTGTAAAGGTTTGTAATAAACCAAAACAATAAAAAAAAAAAAAACTTCAGAGAGAGTATGATCTACCCATGTCTTGAGGTTAGTTTCTAAAACTTTTTGAAAGCATGTTAATGATAGAATTAAAGAAATACTGTTGCCCCACATACACGTTATCCAAAAATAGCTCACGAAAATGCAAGGGATGACCATTTATATAGTGTCCCAAAATCGACTGTCTGCTACTATCAAAGAAGCCACAAAATAAAACTAAGTGGTTCAAGGTTTCTTGATCATTTCCACAAAATCTGCAGTAGCCATCATTACTTGTCTCGCTACTCTTCTTCCAATGTTTTATACGTTCTTTATTGAGGAAGAGGTTAAGTCTGAACCTCATGTACATCCTCCTCGCTTGATTACATGGAAGCAACATGAGATACGTTAGACGCGGCTTCTGTACTTGCCTAAATTTGGCGTATTCCACAAAGGATTTGTAGCAACCAATCCGATTCATTCAATGTATTAGCCCAATCAGCCTGAAATACCTTTTCCTTTACTATGCCAGGACGATGTCTTCTGGAGTCATAGCAATCTTATCAAGCAGTGCACGCATTTGGATGTGATAGAGCCAAAGGATACGGGTGTCTCATTAACTAGCTTGTCTGCCAAATCCTCATATAGAGAATTTGGAGAGGGGGCAAGCATTTTTGTGAAATTTGAAATCCTTCTCCATTGTAACTTGGAGGCCAACGAGAGCAACCCGAGTTCATGTATAATTACAACATTGGGGACTCTTTGAGGAAGACCCAACACAGTTTTCCAAATAATACCTTGACTTCTGTTAAAATCATCACCTATGGGCAGCAGACAAAGGTCAAGCCCATATAGAATTGTGGCCTCTACTTTGAGGAAGTAGTGGTCAATTAGGGGTAGCATTGAAAATGTACAATGCTTGTCCATGCTGATCCTCATCTGTGCAATTAACGGAGTGGTTTTAATGGTTTTAATGGTTATGGACTTACAACACTCTGTGATCGAATTTGTGTTTGTCAAATTATACCCCAAGTAAATCGTTCCCAGTGTGCGATGGATTGGGTTGCCTTCCAGGGTCCATTGGAATCTTGTCACCTTTCTTTTGATAGAAAATACCAAAATATTTGATTTGGATGAGTTCATAACCAGATTATGTTGGCAACAAAATAATGAAAAATGGTGGAGTTGTACGGTCAAATAAAATAACGCCATCAACAAATGCTAACCAGTTGATTCTCAATGCTCCCAACTTTACGGGGAAGGTGTCGGAGTTCGTCCACTATGCATCAATTTCGGCAAGATAAAGATTAAACAGCATGGCTGCAAGATTTCATCCTTGCTTTACGCCAATCTCAGTTGGGATGCTGTCTGTGAGTAACCCCGTCTTACCGATCCTAACTCTATAGATCGTCTGGTTGTGAAGTAGTGCATTCATTGCGATGATATGAGATGGTATGTGGATCCGTTGCATTTTTTCCCACAGAATGCCTCTGATTACACTATCAAAAGCAGATGATAGATCTAATAAAGCCATATATATAGGACCGTTTTTTGACTGATGCAAAGCAGCCAAAATATGCGCTAGGAGTGTTGCATTAAGCTGAGTCCCCATTGATTTCCTGAAACCAGTTTGAAAACATGATAAGATATGGTGAGTGGTGGTGAAAGATATTAAATCTTTTAACACTAATGAGGCAAAAACTTTCGCTGCGATATCAATCAGTGCTATAGGTCGAAAGTTATTGGCGTTTCCTGTCAAACCTCTTTGTGTGGTCGAATAATTATGGAAGTCAGCCAAGATTTTGGAATCCCCCTTGTCAGAAAGATGGAATCAAAATGACGCTTCAAATCAGTGGCTGGAAAGTGAGGATCGTCTTTTAAGACACACGGCGACGCGCCATCAGGTCCGGCCGCCTTTGAATATTTGAGTTTCTTAATAGCCCAAATCACGTCATCTATTTCCTACGTACACTTTGAAAACATGAGTGTCGCTATTACATGGGGATTGAAACTTTGAATTTGAGGTGGAAGCCGATATTTGTTTTGATAATATTCCATCCAGGTGTTACCAGACATGGAGGTCTGAAGCTCAGTGCTTTGCTTACCCATGGGATTCCTTAGGGTGGGCCAAATTTCTCTTGTTTTTCTTTTTTTTTTTACATAGAAAGCTAATCATGTTTTGGTTGTTTTTCAAGCGCTGGTTACTTCTGATTGCTTTCACCTCTTATTTGTACTTCGAGATAACATTCTTTTTTAAGCCTATATAGTCTAGATTGCGCCCTTTTGATCTTAATAGACATCTGAGTGTCGCGTTTTTAAAACGCTTCAGGATGTTAATTGCGGCGCTGAATGTATTTAAGGGGGTAGGAGAGATCCCAATGCTCTCAAGCATTGCATAGCTAGGGACCTAAGATGTTTCTGGATCATCTGTGCATTCCATGCACCAGCAGACACACACTCCCCATTAGATGATCTTGCTTCATCAACTATCCAAACATCGCAGTTTACAAGATAAGACATTTGTCTGCAGAAGGAAGGCTTCCAACATACAGACAAACAATATCTGTCAGTCTCTGGTAAACCCAAAGGTGGAGACATAAAATGAGTTGGGATTGGAACTTCAATGGTACATTTTAGAATAAGATGATCACTTGAGTTGGAATTGTATAGAGTGCAGTAAGAAGCCTTCCCAGCTAAGTTATGGGAGAGGGCAATATAATCTATACATGAACTAGCATTACCACGATGCCAGGTTGCATAAGGCCTATCGTGATTCTGACACACGAGGTTGATATCCCAGTCTGCCAAAAAATGTAGCCATAGTATGGTATTACCCAAATTGTTAGTTTACAATTGTTCGAATGAACAATTGACCGAATTTAAAGGGTCACAATTGACCTTTTCACAATTGACCGTATATATATATATATATATATATATAGTTTTGGGCGGGTTTGGGCTGGGTGGAGGGTTGCAGGGGGTTTCCCCTGCAGATATGTTACAATTGACCTTCACAATTCGGTCAATTGTGAAAAGGTCAATTGTCATTCGAACAGTTGTAATACGAACAATTCGTATACAACACATAGTATCCCTCTTTCATGAGAGATGTTAGCATATTGATTGTAAGAACTATCTCTGGATGTGTTAAAATATGACAATAATGTTGAATTAAAGTCCCCTCGAATTATAAGTTCATATTTAGGGTTCCTAAGGGAGGCTTCTGTCAGTACTGCATTTAAATTAGAAATCATCATATCAAGAGGCATTGTGTTCGGGTTCCAATATAAAGTTATGACCAAGATAGTACAGATGAGTTTTGCTTCAATTGTGATTTCAGTCACCAATAACTCTGATGAATCAAACATTTGTTGTGACGTAAATTTGAGAGTGTTTTTCTATCAAAATTGCTAGGCCGCCAAATGGTCGCCCAACATTTCCTCTTCTAACTTGCTTTGAGAAGGAAGAGTAACCACCTATGTGAATGTCGTCCAACGACATTGATTCTTGGAGAAGAATTATACATTTTTTTTCCACTTCAACTAAGGAATTGTACCGTGCAAATAAGTTGTTTAATCCACAACAATTCCATGAGTATATTGACAATGTTTGGGATGATAAATTAGCTGTCTGAGCATTGGATTTGGCAAAAGATTTAATAAACGGTTCAAGCCAAGCTAGACAGTTTATGATTTGGGAAAATGAATCAAGTTGTTCCTTCATTTGATTATTCATAACATGTAGTTGCTGTCCAGATTGTGTAATTTCAGTTGTTACAGTGGCCACAGGCAGTTGAAATTCAATGAAACTGGTGGCATCTTCCATGGCCCGAAAGGCAAACAGATGGACCCCTATAGATGCCAGATCTGAGTGATGGTCCCACAGTAGCTTTGCTATGATATATGATTGCAATTTGCAAAGCATACGATTGTTGGGACAGGTTGGAAGTTTTATCCATTCAACGACATCCGAATTTAAGTTGCGCAGCGCCGGAATCTGGTGAAATATTTTCATCAGCGCCAAGCGATTTAGGCTTGCTTTACCTTCCCTTGATGGATTTACTCCCCATCTCATCAATACTTGCATGTCAGCTGATACCTCCTCAAAGACAGTTTGACTAATACCTAAGTTATTAGTGGTATCAATTAGACTGTCAGCAGAACTACTTTCATGTTCAAGCGTTTCCTCTCTGTGAGAAAGGGATGGTTGACCCTGTCCAAAGGGTTGGGCTACCACCGGATCTGGTTTTGTAGTAGTCCTGGGCTGAGCATTTGAGGGCTGATGACCACTTTGGGTGCCTTCTACAATAGTGGCATTGCGTGGCTCATCCTTATTCCTTAGAGCTGAATTTGTGGGCAACAAGGTGGTGACCTCATTAGTGATTTTGTCTGTTTGGGATAACACTGAAGACTTTTTGTTTACTGTTGGACTATGAAAGTGTGACATATGTGTTTGAGTCAACAAGGCGCTAGCAACGGGACCCCAACAATCTTTGTTTTTAGATTTACGGCTTGGGCTGGCTCTTGTGCATGGTCTGTACAGGCAATAACAGGGGATACACCTCCATTCAGTGGAGTTTTAGTTTCTTTTTTTAAGTCCAAAATCCGACAGCTTTCGGCATTAAGTTGGTTCAAGTCAATGGTGTCATCATGTGACATAAGGCCAATTTTTTTAATGGCTGAGTTATGCCCTTTGATTTTGATGGATGCCATATTTTTTGATTTAGGATGGTTAACTGTAGGGCATGACAGATTCGAGTTAGCCGATTTGGCTAAGAGTCGTCTCTTTTGTGCTCTTATGTGAAGGTTTCTTTGCTTTTCTAGACATAAACTGAGTGGGGGGTGATCTTCATTTAGGGAATTTCCTCCCCAAGAACCTGTCTCGCCTCGTCTTCTACCCCAGCTTCGGCATCTAAAATGTCGGTTAGAGCTGTTGGACTGTCAGAAGTATCTGAGACCAACTCACCGGGTGTAATTTTTATATTTGTCTCACAATCCCCGTTAAGCAGGTCCAAAGGTACCATATTTGTATTAAGAAGGATGTTTTCTATAGCCAAAGTTCTATCATGTTGTAGTTCGGCTACAGCCATGTAATCAGGCTGCAAGGCAGCTCCAGCGCTGGAATGATCTGAGATGTGTTGTTGAACTATATCAGCAAAAGATTTGATCGGCACTTCCATAGGTTCCACACATGCATTAGTTTGTGTATGCTGTGAGTAGAATGTTTTGGGCCTGGGTGGTGGTTCATTTTGGGGTAACTCCATTCTTTTGATGAGCTGTCTAGCCCACAGTGAGGGGCAATTTTCTTGGGCTAACATAAAACCCTCTATTTTACTTAATTTAAGAAGAATGTCGAATCTAGACATTTTGAGGGCATTAATGGCTGTGTGAGTGTGCTCGTGTCCTCTATCCAATAGGTTGAGAATCTGTGTAAGTACGGGAACGTTTTGTAATTCCTGCTTGTTTAAGTCAATAAGGTATTCCTCCAGCAGGGGAGGGACGAGTTTGGTTGCTGTGTGCCTTCTACAGGAAGTTTGGATGTTTCAAGCCATGCGTTTAACCTGGAGAATGAGGATACACTGGTTCTATGATGTTTGGCACGGCATTGAAGGTGGGAGAGCTGGCATTTGCTTGTGTGTGACCTGGGCTGGGAACCAAACCTTCATCACTATTAAGGATAGGTGCGGTGCACAGGCGGTGTCATGTGAAAATGCACCTGTTCACAAAATTTATATGAGCTACCACCTGGAGTCGAAGGACCGATAGTCGCACCCGCTTCTGCAACTCTGCCATCCCAGTGGGTCCTACTAAAGACTTTCCATTGCTGGTAAATTATACTCCTCCCTACAAGCACCAAGCAAGGAGTTGTCATTTATTGGAATATTCGAGAGCGTTTTCATGAGCGTCATTTTTTCCGCAGAATTCACCAAATCAGTTTGAGTATTCCCTTCTACTTGGGAGAGATCTTTTACTGAACGAGAAGGAGGCAATCAGGGTGCAGCTTCGCAAGCAGCCTCTGTATATGGTGGGAGGCTGCATGTGAGGTCGGCCCCTTCAGAATTTGCACAAGCATGTTCATCAAACACTTCTGGTAAAGTCTTTATTTTCTTTGGAAGACATGGAGGAAGGAGTGTGGGACGCCGGAAGTAATTTGGCCACTGCATCAAAGATGCGTTTCCCACTCCTTAAACTCATGTCCATTGTACAATAGATGCGTATCACGTGACCTTCAGGGCTATGTTTGTTGAGAGTGAATTCCAATAACAAAAGCTATCATACACACTAACTATCGTGAACACGTAACTCCTTGAGGTCTAAATCAAACAAGGCCATCTCAAGATTCAGTTAAATAATGCCCACCTTGAGACGAGCTAGCACATGAGAATAAACCCTGACACGGTAAGCAGCTGATCTCACGCGCCTCACGCCGCCCACCCGAACAGCCAAACAGCCACTTGGGGTCCACTTGGAGGTGCGTGAGGATAGTGGCAGATGTAGGCTTGCTGGGTAAAAGGGGGCGGGCCAGCAGTGAGGCGGAGACGCTGCAGAAACGAGAGGAAAGGAAAAGAGTGAGACTCGGAAGCACAAAGTACAAAGCACAAAGTCCAGGCACAAAGTCCACTTATCTCTATGTAAACAAAGAGAAAGTATATTTACACTAAATGTTGCTTTGCAGGACGGAGCACTGCGTTTCCACGTATCACAGGCTTCCTCTTGCAGAGGGCATTCTCGCACAGCATAACGCAGCCAAACAGCCACTGGGGGCCATGTATATTCCTTTTTACCATGTTGGTCAAGTGTGGGTGGTGCGTCCTGCTCTGAGTGTTTCTCTGTATTCTGGTAATTATAGTTTTGCTTTTAATTTATCATTCAAGATATGCAAGTGACAGAAAGCAGTGCAAAAGATGAACTAGGCCTAGATGTTCTGCTCACATGTTGCACTGGGACAACTTAAGGTGTTGGTAAAGTGTGATGTGGGTTATTTTTATTATTAATTAACGTTGCTTACTTTTCTAATTACTAAAAACAGCGTTTCAGCATATTGTCTACATAGTGTGCATTGTGGAGTGAGGAGTTGGACAAAGAGTTGGTAATTTTAAAATCTAGTTCATTAACTAGTCAGTGAAAAAGGGGCTAACTTTCCCTATCTCTACAGGGTTACCCCTACCTATTCTAAGATAACTCGGTCCTAAGGATGAGGGTCACAAGAAAGTCTCTTTCCTCTGTCCAAAACCTACTCTAACCCTACCACTAAGTTACAAAATAGTTCAGCATTTATAGAAAACAGAATTCCAGGAGAATCGCTCCCTTCACCTGGTAATCTGGTTCAGTATATATTTTGCTTCTGTTTCTGATTCAACAAAGGGTTCCGGGCCAGGAGAATGACTCCATTCTCCTGACCTACTCAATAGTCCTCAAAAGTCTCTTTAATTCCTCCTACTGAGTTTTACAGATTTGTTCCACAATTTCAACAGTCCTTCTTGACCTTTTCCCATACTCAAAGTTCTCTCTAAACAGCTCTGCTTATCTGTTTGTCTCTTCACTGCTGTTAATGTAATCACTGTGACGACAGAGAGTACTCCCGAGGCACTCTTGACTTTTATTAGTTTCACTGTCGCAACTGTGACCAGGAAGATCACTCTTGTTGCACTCTTGACTTTGTCCACTTTGCCAACTATTGCTGTAGCAAAGGGGACTGCTCCCGAATGCTTCTTCCCTGTGGCTTCTCTTGGTCCTGCCACTGTAACGAGGGCGATTACTCCCAGGTGTTTTCACTCTTTGGCTTCTCTTAGGGTTACCACTGTAACAAGGGAGATTATTCCAGAGTCTTCCTTCTTTTTGGCTTCTGTAAGGCAAGACCTCCAGACAACCAGACAATAAAACACTTCTTTAAGGAAAAAGGCCCAGCGAACCTCTTTGCAAGGAAAACAAGGTTTATTTTGTATACAAAAAGGAAAACATTTACCTGGAATGTTACCTGCCCCTTCGGTCGAGTCACATGGTGTGCACCTGGTCATTAACATGAGTTCAGTGTATAACTCTGAGATCAAATTGGCTCCTTGGAATAATAGTGTGCCTCTCTTGATACCAGACACACAGGCGCCCCCGCCATGCCTCCCCATCGCTGGACTAGATTAGTTGACATCAGCTCTTGCTCCTCGTATCACAAATCACAAGGTGTTCTGCTGCTCGCTCCCCCCTATCAGCTTCCCACCCACAGTCATTCTGATGGATTTAGATGCTCTATTTTCCAGCTGTCTGGTAGTTCAAATAGGATGGCCGTTGTTCCGGGGAGGGGGGCAGTGGTGCCCTAAAATTAGACTAAGCATTTTGGCAGTTCGAGCCCTCTAACCTGCCTCCCATGAGTTTGTCCTTCAGGGCGGGTGCAGCCCTACCCTTGCTCTGCTGTTCACATTCAATTCTAGTTTCACAGTCCTATGCTTGATAAAATTAAACAGTAGAGAAGGCGCCAAGTACCCCCACCTCAAGCATCGCGCCCATGTTGCCTATATGTTGGGAACCAGAATGTGAAATACGTGCAGTGCCAGTGAAAATACCAATACCAAAGAGAATCCTGCAAGCAAGGTTCCTGTTAAGAAAACCATACCTGCATACACAACAGTATGATGGCCATTTGAATGAATTACCAGAAGTATGAAAATTGAGCAAAAGAGCAGATTGGTGATTTCGCACAAAGTAAGACTGATGCACCCAGAAGAAATGGAGAGACAAGAGAACATAGATATTCTATAAGCTTCGAGAAAGTATCAAAGATAAGTAACATTTTGGGATCGAGATGAAGATATTTATGTTGCAGAAATAATGAAGATATCAAGTTATTTTACACGTGTACAGATGCAAAGAAACGCAAGCAGACAAAATATTCTTGAGGCCAGCTATGTAGTGAATAGGTTGCAGCAGGCGCCAACATGTGTGTGTATATATATATATATATGAACGAGTGAACTATCAATGATTCCACTACACATTATAGCAGAGCTGGACCAGAAAAAGGAAGGCTTTTCACGTGCGTCACAGTTAAAAAGCAATTGAATTACCGGAGTGAATTTAAGAAGGGTGAGGCTGGACCAGCCCCAAAAAGCCAAGGCCGCTTTGGGCTGGAATGATCAGACAGTAGTTACAAACGTGTGAAAGAACAAACTCCTGTTCAGAAGACGTGCACGAAAACAAGGAAGACCTCAGAGGTTCATTAAATAATAGTATTTTAAATACACCAAGAGCTCAAAATCATGGTCTTCAGTCACATGGATAGGTGAAAATGGACAATCATGACGAACCAAAGCTATGCAAGGAGACAGAGCATGCCTCTACTCCCTTGTATTCTCCAGAGCAAGGAACATTTACAAGGCCAAGTACAAAGCCTTAATTGATGTGCAGACCACAGAGATGAAGATAGGTTATATTCTAATTGGTGCGAAGCTATGGTCAAGACCAACCCGCCAACACCTGGAGACCAGCCTGCGTGCTGCTGACGTAGGTGGAAAAGTACTGACGAATGTAAGGGTGCCAACCAACTATAAAGGGCCATGCAGAAAAGAGCCCTATAGTTTGTGTAACCATTGGGACATTCTGTATTTGATGATGTTCATAGTGACCTGTTTGGGGGAGGGCTTAGTTGCCCCACCTGATGCTAGAGACCTTATCACTATCTTAGACAAGTATGGAACGTATACCTAGATGTTCCCTTAGACCCAATCACTTTCTCCATTTTTATGAAATGTTTCAAGATCATGCTCTGAGACGTCCGTTGATGTCCGTTGTACTCTCTGTTTTAAATAATTGACATTAAAACAGTTGAACTTTGCCAGCTTCCTGAGTTAGTCTGATTATTGATGTTTGAGAATCTTCTGCATCCCTAGCCATATCAAAGTATTACTACCTCGTCTTAAAGGGCTTGGTCCGTAATCCTGGTTCACATGAAAGCAGAGAGATGATGGTTAAAGAACTGTTGACACAGTAAGCTTTGGGGTCCCGGGGGCGTGGCATGATGCCTACGTGAGAGGACGTTCCTTGGAGGAGCTCCCGATGATCCGATCCTGATCCTGGGGAAAAAGTGATGGTTTTTGGCGGACTTTCGAGCCCACGGTGCATCTAAAGGCGTATGAAAGTGTGGGGCATACGGTGCGTGCCCTCCCCAACGGCGAGACTGCATGTTCACAGAACTAGACCCCAAAGAAGTTGGCGGTCACACAAAGGAAGGGGAGCACCCAAGATGGCCACCTGTGGACAAAGGGCCATAAAAGGTCCGACGAGCTGAGGAAGACAAGGTTGGTCGGAACGTGGGCGAGCCCAACCAGATAGACGGGTCGCATGCGCCTCGGGCTGAAAGCAAGAACATAAGGGCCCCCACTGCAGAGGCCATGGGTTGTGGCGGGCTAGCAGAGTGAACCCAGGTTCAGCGAAACCTCGCTGAGAAGGGGCCGGCGAGCGAACCCCGCGAGGATACAGCTGGGCGCGTGGGCCCAATCGACGCAACAGGATGTCTTCCAAGGTGGTGCGACCCCGGATCAAGCAGCCTACGATGGAGACCTATGCTAGGTCGCCCTCGGGCGCGGAAGGGGGCAAGAGCAAAGAAACCCCTGCGGCGGCGACGGACCCACCGGGTACCATCCAGGAGGTGCTGGCAGCAATTGCTGACCTGAAGGTGGCCTGGGAGACGAAGCTGGGCCTGGCCATGAAAGAGTTGCAAGAGGGCCTAAACCTCAAGATAGGAGCGGTCCGAGAAGAAGTGAACCTGTTGCTCCAGGATGTGCGAACGATCGCGGAGCGCACTGGGGAACTGGAGCAGGAGTTGGCCCCGACCGTGGAGGCGTGCAATACACACGCCAAGGAACTTCATGCCCTTGTGCAGCGAGTGGGCAATTTGGAGGACAGAGCAGAGCAGGCGGAGGGGCGCGCCAGGCGCAATAACATTTGCATAGTGGGGGTACCGGAGGGAATGGAAGGATCGAACCCCACGGACTTCGTTGAAACCATGCATTTGCAGGAGATTACGGGTGGAGAGCTGACCCAGGGGTTCGCGGTCGAAAGGGCGCACAGGGCCCTGACCAGGAGACCGGCCCCAGGAGCCCCCCCGCGGCTGTTGATTGCAAAGATCTTGAACTATCGTGACCGCGAGAAGATTCTCGAATTTTTCCGGAAAGGGGGCACGATAGAAAGGGGGTCAGCGAATATAACCGCGTATCTGGATTACACGCTGCTCGTACATCGGAGTCGAATGAACTTTGGAACGGTGAAGAGGAGGCTCAGAGAAGCAGGCCACCGCTACATGTTGCTTTACCCCGCCAGGTTAAAGGTGATCCATAAGAACAGATCCCTCTTCTTTGAGACGCCGAGCGACGCGATGGAATGGCTGGATATGCAAGGTCCACCACAGGAATCGGATGCCCAGACAGAAGTGGATGGAGATAAGTAGCGCGCTGCAGAGGCACCCGTGAGGCCAGAGCTATGACATTGGGACTAGAATATAGCTTGATATTGTGCTTGCGTGGGGGAAGTCACGGCATCTGCCGGCGGGTCCCGTTGAATTCACTTCCCCTAAATAGATGACTGGGAGCTCCTGGGGAGCAACCTCTGCACCCGATAGTAGTACATTTAGTTAGGTCACTGTTAGATTGGTGACACCCCGCGGGGTCCTTGTTCTTGGTCACGAGACGGGTCCAGACGTGGATAGGCCTGAGATCCAGGGATGGAGCTGGGCTACTGTTGGGGTTGGTGGGGAGAGGGGGGAGTTGTGTGCAGTGGTGTGAGGTTGGGGAAGGGGGAGGGGGGCACGGTTCGTTAACAGAAGGGAAGGAGCCAGGAAACGACCCTACATGGGGAACGTTATGGGGAGGGATGGGACGGAGATAGACCGACTAGATGGCATCGGGTAATCTCAGAATTGTGACCTGGAATGTACGGGGCCTCAACAGCTACCTTAAACGCAACAAAGTGATGATGTATTTAAAGAGGATGCGCGTGGACATAGCCCTGCTGCAAGAGACCCACCTCATTAGGGAAAGGCTGGAGGTGGTCGGGAGGAAATGGAAGGGCACCGTTGTGGGGGTGGCGTACTCGGCGTATGCCAGAGGGGCCGTCACTTGGGTGGCGCCCCATGTGCCGTTTCGAGTGCTTGATTCTACGGTGGACCCGGAGGGTAGAATGGTGATGGTGACGGGTCTCTTGGAAAACAGAGAAATACACATCATAAATTTGTACCCCCCAATAACGATACAGCGGCTTACTTTAGAACCCTCTACGGTAAACTTGGCCCCCTGGCGGGGGGTACTGTAGTGTGGGGGGGGGACTTCAACTGTACCGTAGACCCCAGTATGGATAGGTCCAAGGATAGGGCAGGAAAAACGGCACCGGTGGCTTAAGCACTGAGTACCCTACTGAAAGACCTAGGCCTAGAGGATGTGTGGAGGAGGCTGTATCCCACGGATAGACAGTACTCACACTACACAGCGCCACATGATTTGTACACAAGGTTAGACTACATGTTTGTAACAGCCGGGATAGTGAGAGAAATAGAAGGAGCAGAATACAAGGCCAGAGTGCTGTCGCACCACTCGCCTTTGGTGGTAGACTGGAGACACCAGCCCCCACACCCGCAGATCCCTACATGGAGACTTAGGACCGAGGCTCTGCAGGATGAGGGGTTTCGGGAGGGCCTGAGGGACGCCATTGAAGAATGTTTTGATACAAACACGGGAAGCGTAAACTCTGTGGGCACACTGTGGGAAGCGTTTAAGGTGGTGGTGTGTGGGGTAGCTATTTCCCAAGTCAAAGGGCTAAAGGGGGGGGGGGTCAAAAGGGAGCTCCGGGAGGCGGAAAGGGAGCTAGAGGAGCTAACACATTGCGTGAATACCGCTCATGATAACAGAACCAAGGTAGAGGAGCTACAGTTGTCCTACAGTGCACTCTGGGATAGACTGTGCAGACTCAGCTACAGGAAATATACTGAGCGGATACACGCAGGGGGCGATAAGCCGGGAAGATTGCTGGCTTGGCTGTACAAGAGTGAGACCCCCCGCTCGGTGATTAGTGAGATTCAGGGCGAAGGAGGTAGCATATGCAACACCCAGAAAGAGCTAAATGAGGAATTCCTTAAGTTTTACAAGGCGCCGGGTTCGGATGGGCTGCCCAGCGAGTTCTACAAAACATACCAGCAAGAGCTGCTCCAGCCACTGCTTGCCACTTTCAACGAGGCCTATGAGAAGGGAGAACTCCCGTTGTCCCTCCGTGAGGCTGTAATCATCCCACTCTTGAAACCAGGCAAGCCGGCCGTGGAGCGCGGGACTTACAGACCGTTGACCATGCTCAACCAGGACAGCAAAATACTCACAGCGGTGCTGGCCAATAGACTGAAGAGGGTGATTAAGAAACTGATACACCCAGATCAGACGGGATACGTTCCGGGCAGGAACATCACCGATAACCACCGGAGGCTACACCATGTCATAGACCAAACTGAGGAGGACATGGGCGAGCTGGCTATAGTGTCGTTAGACGCGGTCAAGGCCTTCGACTCGGTACGATGGCCCTGGCTGAAAGCGGTCCTGAAGGGGTATGGAGTGGGACCCGGATACCTCAGATGGGTACAGTTGTTTTACAGCACCCCGATGGCGAGGGTCAAGACAGGGTCCACGGTCTCAGACTCTTGGCAACTGGGCGGGGGGACCAGACAGGGATGTCCCTGGTCACCTATGCTATATATACTGGCATTGGAGCCGCTGGCAATATGCCTGCGTCAACAATATGGGGAGGAGGGCATAAACACGGCCAGTGGAGGGCATTTGATATCATTATATGCGGATGATATGCTCCTTTATTTACGCTACCCAGAAGAAAACCTACAGTACGTCCTAGAGGTGATAGAACAGTACGCCATCCTCTCCGGTATATCGGTGAACCCTGGAAAGTCCAGCCTGTTCCCTTTGGGTAGATATAGGAATGTCCCGGTGCAGAGGCTGCCTGTTCTGCCAATAACATGGCAGCCTGTAACATTTAGGTATCTGGGAATAAACATTTAACACAAGATCGAGACAGAACACAAGCACAACACGGAAAAGGCGATAGAGTGGATTAAGAACAGTATGGTATTTTGGTCCAGGCTGCCCCTGACCATGATGGGGAGGGCGGCCTTGCTCAAGATGGTGGTCCTGCCTAGACTCTTGCACTTTTTTACAAACGTCCCGTTTCTGATACCCAGAAGACTATTCGCGAAACTTCACAGCGTGTGTAGGGGTTTTGTGTGGGGCAGCTCTAGGAATAGGGTGGCTCTGTGGAAGCTCCAGAACCCGTGCGACAGGGGGGGGATAGGCCTGCCTAACTTCGAACTCTATTACCTGGCGGGGCAGCTGCAGTACGTGGCCAGGTGGTTCTCGACTGAAGATTCGGCGGAAGCCAGGCTCCTGCGCGAAGATACCGCCCCATACTTTCTGATGGAAGTGGTGTGGTTGAGCAGAGATAAACTGGTGGGCAAGGGGCGGTTACTGAGGTTGGGCTGAGAGATCTGGCACAGGACATGGAAGATTGGGGGGATTCGGAACCATACTCCCAGCAGGCCCCTTTGGCGGCTCTGTGTGGGAGCGACTCCCAATTACTTGAATCGGTCTGCAGATACTGGGAACAGGTAGGCCTAGCCACCCTTGGGGACATATGGCAGGAAGGGGAGGCGGTGGACTTTCAGCGACTGCAGGAAGAGACGGGAGTACATGGTGGCCAATATATAACCTACACTAGGCTGGTGAAAAAGACTAGAGAAAGATGGCCGGAGACAGTGCTCGCGGGGGATCCAGATGCCTCCCTGGAAACCATGTATGATGTATCGGAGGGCGGGCACGAAATATCGAGGATATATGAGCTCCTGCGGACAAGGGCAGGGAAGGAGTTGCTCCAATTGAGACAAGATTGGGGGGAGGGGGAGGTGGGAGGACCCATGACGGATGGGCAGTGGGAACGGGCCCAGAGGTACCATAAAAAGGTGTCCCGTAACGCGAGATTCCAACAGCTTCAATTGTGTGTTACCCACAGGGATTATTTAACCCCCGGGAAGATTGCAAAGTTTGGGGGATCAGCTATACAACAATGCCCCAGGTGTGGGGAGGTGAACGCGGGACTGCTACACATGTTTTGGGCTTGCCCGGAGGTGCATAGATTTTGGAGCGAGGTCAAGACGAGACTGGCTGGCGGGGGACTCGTGCTGGATGTGGAATCGGCCTGGTCATGCTTGCTTGGACTATTCCCTAGACCCCGACATTTGAAACACATAAGCAAAATGAAGGACCTGGCCTATGTCTTGGCCAAACGTAGGATCGCCATGGGCTGGAAGGCGGCCCATAGACCTAGGGTGGAGTTGTGGTGGACAGACCTCTTGAGATGGGCGGAAGCTGAATCCGTAGTCTGGTTTGAAGCGGTCACCGGGGGGGGCGAAGAAGAAGTAGGGCCCTTGCTGACCTGGCGGCAATTGGTGGCCTCATTGGCAAACCCTCACCAGGCTGACAACGAAACAGAGGACCCGGTTGATGGCAGTCTAGGTAGTGTGCCACCCAGTGATGTTCCCATATATGATATGTGAGAACTGGCTCTAGTTTAAAGGGGGAGGGGGGAGTTGGGGAGTTTGAAAATGTGTTGAAATATGATGCTTCCTATGTTTTGAAACAGTTGTAGTGTGTTTGTTTGACCTTAAATAATAAAATAAAAATATATTTAAAAAAAAAAACCTTTGGGGTCCCGGTAATATCGAAGGTCCTCCGCCATTCAGCTGAATGGACATGAAGCTCCCTGTAGATAGCGGAAACTAGCTTAAAGAACGTGCAAGTGTAGGTGGGACAGGTCCCTTGGTTTCAATGGAATTCCCTCCCGATTTCTACAGGAAGCTGAGCAGATGGAAGGCTGAAGCGGCTGGTTGAGGAGGCCACGATCCCGAGAGTTGGAAGTCGAAAACGCAAATGGTGAGTAGAACTGAGTGAGGTGGCAAATTGTGAATGGGCAGTTAGTGGAGAGAGTGATAAGGGGAAATAAGTAACAGAGGGTGGTTGGGGTAAACAACCTGAGACGATGAACGTCAAGTTAATAGTGAATAGCTCGAGACGATGAGTGTCGAGTTATCAAGTAATTCACTTGGGACGAGGATCGTCAAGCTATTGAGAAACTGTGAGATGAGGAGCATCACAGTTAGATTAAGCCCAGTATCCTGCGTCATAGCACGTTTTCAGAAGGAGTCGTATCCAGAGTCCCAATAGTGGATGAGGTAGACTACGTTAAAGAGTGTCTAAAGGGAACGACTCAAACTTTATAGGAGTATTTTAAGGGGCAATGATAGTCACGAAGAGCGTGAATAAAGGAATAGTCACGAGGAGCGTAGACTGAGATATACGTAGGCCGGCCAAGTCTGTCAGTTTGTTTGTTTTATGTGTTGTATAAAATATATGTGGTGAAGAAATACCGAAGAATTTAACAGACGTAAAAAAGAAAGCACAGAGATTTGAATTTAATTATTTGTTTATTTAGTTGAACTGATGTTTAGTGAATAAGTAGACTGAAATAAAACGTGATATAAAAGGCTTGGAGTTGCGACGACAGGTGCACACTCATATTGTGTTATTTTTGTGAAAGTGTTTATAAAGTGTAAAACGTAACGGCGAGTAGTGACAGTCAAATGTGACAAGTCAAAATGGAGGCTATTACTCCGCTTATACATCTATGCAAGCAGTTGCCAAAACACGCACCCAAGCTTAAACAGTGCAGTGCGGAATGGGTTAAGGGCATGGCAGCTAAGATGTTCATGCCATGGCCACAAGGGGGATCACTATCAAAAGCAATTTATATTTGGACGCAGCATACACGGGAAAAAAGTTAAAAAAGAGGTTTGCGAGCTTAGAGCTCTGGAAGATGTACCAGGAGGAAAGCGAAGATCCACCTCCTGTAGACTAGCTGCTTAACCAGTGCAAAGAGGGGGGTGAGAAGTGTACTGCGCCCCCGCCGTGCCTGAAATAAATGGCAATAGTACAAAGGATGACGGATTGCACCGATTAAGAGAGCTTAAGGCAGCAATAGGATACAGCAATCCAGCATATGAGTCGCCTGCACATAGCAGCAACGAGAGTCCAGAGAAGACTCTGGAAAGAGATGTGATCTATAAAGTCTTAAGGGACAAGGAGAGAATTGATCGACTAAGTACATCCTTGGATATAGGATGGGAAATAAAGAGATGGAAAGGAGAGAAAGATAAGGCTGATGAGGTAGCGCTGATACAGAATGAATTGATGGGAGGTCAGATTTTGCTCAAACTTGATGGAAAGAGCATTGAGAAAGTAAGGCAGAAGGAAGATCGAGACGAACAAGATGAGAAAGACAGAGAACGAGAGGAACGATTGAAAGGAGATGAGGCTAGAAGAAAGTATAGACAGAGATGGGAACAGCTGTATCAAGGTAGTCAGCTAAAAAAACAGGTAAGGTCAGAGGAACAAAGGAAGTATGGTAATAGGCAAAGAGCAATTGAAGAACGAGACAAGATAGAAAGAAATAGAGGAAGAAGGAGAGCAGAAATTAAGAGATAAAAGAATACAAAGACGAAGAGACAAAGAGATACGTAGGGCAAATGAGAGAAGAGAGAGGACAAGATAGGAAGAGGAAAGGGTAAGAGAAGAAGCAAGGAAGTGAAGAGAACTTGACGAAGAAATAGAACTAAGAGAAGGCAAAGAGCACGCAACATTGATCGCGAAATGGAACCTAATCCAGTAGTACCATGGGGGGACATAGAAGAATTCTTCCCGACACATGAGCCAATACCAGGTCAGTCTACAGCAAATCTAGAGGATGAGTTTGATATAAGAAGCATTGGGGACGCAATCTATAAGGTCTATCATGATATGAAGACTAAGAAAAAAATGAAAGGAAAGGGTAAAAACGGTCGACGCGAAAGTACGCAGTTGCACAACAAGGAGGGAGGCTTATACCATTTTGAGCATAAAGAGTTGTCTCTGGACAGGCTAAGTCTGAATAGAGACGAAAAGGAGGGAGGTCATACAAGTTGGGGACTGGATATGTCAGACAAGGATAGAGAAATCTTCCATGGGGAGGCGGGAGATAACGTATGTGGTCTTGAAGGATGTTCTCCGATGGACAAAGAAGTAAGATGGTCAGATCTAGATCTACCCAAAACTCAGGCGTCAGAAACTCTGGTGCGGCTAGATCGACACAGAGGGTGATGCCATATTGAGAGGGGGGACTTGCCACCTTATGTGAGCAGGTTAAGGTCACTACCAAGAAGAAGGCGGTGCAGAATCATTGTCCGTGCTATGGACAGACAGACGATAGGGGATGAATGTGAGTTTGGGATCTCACAGTTTTCTTTGTTAGAGAAAGGAGGGGCCAGGCCGCAATATATACCGTGGCCACAGATGGAGAAGGATCATTTAAGGTGTAAACTTCAGAGTTTAACTTTTGGTGCTGGGAAATGGATACATGAGTTAGAGAAAATGACAGGAGGAAACACGTTAGCTATCGGAGACATTAAAGGTCTTCTAGCTGCTATTCTTGGGGAGAGAGCAGACGACATTTGGTCGAGAGCAGGATACTCGAGTGTCACTGCGCAGAACACTGCTCATGATGGAGTGCCGTTTAATAACTAGAGCGGTGATCTGGAAAGCGCTGCGAGTGTAATATCCAGATATGTCAGATATGGGAGCTATAATGGTACAGAAGATCCTCTTGTTTACATTCAAGAGCAGTGGTCTTTGGAAAGTGGGAGCCATGGGGAAAATCTATACCTGTATTCTACCATATATTATGTCAGGGGGTGCCAGATCCAGTGCAGAAACAGTTCAGGAAACTAGTGGGTATGGAGGCAAAACCATGGTCAGAAATAGAGCTGACCATTGCGCATTATTGCAGATTACTGCAGGAGAAAAATCGAAAGAAAGATGATGTTAGGAAAGGTGAAGAAGCAAAATTTGTGCAGAATAAATTGTCAAAATACGGCATAGAAGGGGCTATGTTGACTAGCGGAGAAAGGTCAGGATCACAGCAAGCAGCAGGCATGCCACAAGTGAATAACCAAAGGCAATTTGATCAAGGTAATAATGGATTCATACCAAGGGGAAGTAGAGGCTTCCAAGGTAGAAGCTTCCAGAATAAGCAGGGACATTTCCAGAATAATCAAGGTGGGTTTCAAAACATGCAGAATGATAGTCAAGGCATGCAGGGAGGGAAGATTAGGAGACCTCCTATATGTTGGACATGTGGAATGATAGGGCACATTGCATGCATCTGTGGGAGCCAAGGGTTTGTGCAGAATGGGCCATTCTCAAGAGGGGGGACCACTCATCCGCCTGCATATAGTCAACAAAGTAGAGAGGGCTTTGCCCTAAATCAAACAGTGCAGCAAGCACAAGCGTTGAGAATGCAACAAGATTTGCAAACACAGCAGACAACAGTGAATCCTCCACAAGGGCAGTCACATAATTCATCCCTGCAAATACAGCAGGGCACAAGCACAGGACAGATAATGACTCCTAGGTTAGGGGTTGTCACTGTCGAGGGAGGGAATCCTTTCACAGGCACGGGAATAAGCATGTACCCACAATAGGACAGCTCACTGGGTGAGTCGATGTGTTCAGTGCTATCTGTTACTCCCAATCCTCAAGAGGAACCAAGGGTTGATGTCACTATAGGAGGCAAATCTTCTACTTCTTTGGTAGATACGGCTGAAACATGCTCATGTATACGAGAGGGGAAATTTACATTATCTGGGAATGCCATGAATGCTCAAGGTTTCAAAGGAGCTACAAGTAGAGTTCCTTTCACTGAAAAATTCCCCGTCTCTATAGGAGCATGTGATATGGCTGTACCATTATTGTATTCAAGACAGACACCAGTTAATATACTAGGTCGAGATGTAATGACAAAGTTAAACATGACGATTTTGTTTACTGATGAAGGCAAAGTGTGTTCAACACCAGGAATGCATTATTTAAACGTGAGTGAATTTATCAGGCCAAATGAGGAGTACCATTAGAACCGCATGTCTTTCACTATGGGGTATGCATTTTGTTAACATTGCTACCTGGTTTAGTGGGTAAGACTGTTTGAATGCCTGATGAGTTTCTATTTAGGCCAAGGATACCTATGGATGAAGAGGGGGGACAAATCATTCCCCTAGAGTTTCAAGCAGCTATAGTGCGAGGAGAATTAGCTATGCTTGATGGAGCTGTTTCTGAAGGCAGACGATGGAGCACAGTGATTGCCATTGGAGAGGGTTACAGATTGACTGAAGAGGATATGTTTAGGGACCACCCGTCAGATGACGAAGTAGTATTTGAAATGAGTATCATTTATTGGGTGAGAGCAATAAGACGTGAGGTTCCCCAGAAAATAATGTTAGCACGGAAGAGTCCCAAATTTTTTGATGAAGACATGGTGCAAGTGCTCGTTTCATTATGAACAACAGGCCCTTATGACTTAGGCCTATTGAAAGGGGTTGGAGAAGTTAAGATTAAACTGAAGGCAGGAGCAATTTTGCCCCGAGCACAACAGTATCCCATGTCTCGAGAGGCAGACAAAGGTATTTTTAAGACAATATCCACCATAATGGATCAAAGCATCTTAGTGACGTCAGAGTCACCATGTAATACTGCAGTTTATCCGATTAAGAAATCTAAGGGGGGTCATGGCATTTAGTTCAGGACAGGCACCCAATTAATCAGATGGTATAGGCCAAATTTCCTCTAGTTCCTAATCCAGCGACAATCTTATGTAGCATCCGTGTTGAGGCGCAATATTTCACTGTGATTGACTTGAAAAATTGATTTTTCTCCATCCCAATACATAAGGATTCTCAAGATCTGACATCATTTACATCCAGACAAACCAAGTTAAAAAGCAGGAGGTTACCCCAGGGGTACTGTGAGTCTCCATCGATTCTCAAGGACTTAAGCAATATTGATTTGCAAAGTGTTGTGCTGCAATATATGACATATTAGTCTGTAGCACCTGTGAGGAAGAGTGCTGACGTGATTCCGTTTCAGCTAATGATTATTCTGGCAGAAAAAGGCACATGCAAAGATTTCTGTGCCTATGCAATTATGTTAGAGCATGGTATTTGATTATAATTCATATATAAGGCCCCTGTTACAGGATCTGAAAAAAGCAAAGGCAATTCAGGAAACAATTGTCTGGACTGAGGAAATGAAGGAAGGGTTTGACGAGTTAAAAAAGGCAATTTGCCCAGCTCCAGTCTTAGGGATCCCCAATTATGCTGAGGAATTCTTCTTATTTTCACACACAAATGGCAGAGTCATGACAGCAGGTACTTTGGGGTACAAGCCTCTAGCATACTATAGTGAGATTCTGCACCCAGTAATGAGGGGTCACTTTCCTGGCAAACAATCTTTGGCAGCCGCCGCATTCGGCAATGAGAAACCTACCAGCATAGTAATCGGGTGTTCCATGATGTTATTTGTTGAACATGCTTTGTTTTTTGTTTTGTTTTGTTTGCCATCTGGAAAAACCTAAGGTACCTTGATGCCTCAAAGGGCTTCTGCCTATGAGGTGGTTATATTGAATCCAGTGATTAAAATAGTCAGATGTAGACTAGTGAACCCTGCCATGTTTGTAGCAGAACCACTGACAGAAGACAAGCATGCACATGACTGCTCGAATTATGAAGAATTCAATGATGACATCCCAAGGGTGAAAGAAAATGCCTTACCAGCTGGGGAAATTTTCTTTATTGATGGTTCTTCTAGAATCGATCAGAATTATGGACAAAGATATACAGTTGCCGCTGTGGTATAGCACAGGGCCAATGGGGAGTTTGAAGTATTGTTAAGTGCCTGACTACCATCTCACTTTTCAGCACAGGCTGCAGAGCTAGTGGCACTGATTGTCGCGCTCAAGAAAAATGCAGACCAGGAAATAACAGTGTATGGTTACTCCGCCTTTGTGACATCGACAGTACATGCAGGGCTAGCACGTTGGAAAAGGAGGGGCTACCTCCGAGCGGACGGCACTCCAGTGCAACATGCCACCTTATTGGACAGACTTATTAGAGCACTACAACTCCCAGTAGCCATTGCAGTCATTAAGTGTGCAGCCCACACTTAGAGAGCAGACTTTATCTCACACGGAAATCAAGCCGCAGATGAAGAAGCAAAACGAGTTGCTTGTTCAGAAGTTATAATGAATTTTGATACGCATGAAAGAATGGTGGTGATGATGAGTGTGAATGACAGTTTAGCAGTTTGTCTAGAACTCAACTGATGAAAATTCAAGGGGAAGCACCACAGGCTGAGAAAGATCTGTGGACTCAGAGGGGGTGTTTTGAACTCCTGCCGAAGCATTGTGGCGACAGGAAAGCACTGGTAAACCAGTGATGCCTGTAGCCTTATGAAGGGTGGCGTTAGAACAGCTGAACTACCCTGCGCATGTCACTAGAGAAAGCCTTGTAGCAGCTATTGCGGAGGACTGGTTTGTATCGAACCTGCTAGAACATGTTGCATTTTGATGTAGTAAACTGCATCGTATGTCAAACGTTTACTGGTGGGAACAAGGTGTGTATAGTTAGAGGAGTCATCCCGCGACCTAATGGTCCTTTTCAGCATTTACACATCGACTATGTCGATATGCTGCAGATCGGTAATGGATACAGATAAATGGTAGTGGTAGTATGTCCCTTTTCAAGGTGGATTGAGGCTGGTCTGTGTACACATCCAGATTCTGCCTGCACAGCAGTGTTTCCTAGATGGGGAATATGTGAAGTATTAAGGTCATTTTGTCAACAAAGTCTTTGAGCAAATAAGCTTGTTGCTTAGCATAAAGCACAATTTCTCATTGGCTTATCACCTGCAAGTGAATGGGATCTGTGAGAGACTCAATGGCATACTTAAAGAAAGGATAGCTAAATTGAATTGAAGCTTACATTGAAGAAAGGATGGTTACATTGCCTGCCCCTTGCGTTGTATGCGTTGAGAAATCAACCAGGCTCTGACCATCATCTTACGCACCATGAACTAGTGACAGGGAGGCAAATGAGGACACCCCTCACTCTTCCATCAATAACTCGAAGTGATGCCCAGACAACAGCAGAATTGTTAGGAAAGGAGTTACATGCCTACTTGACGTGTATGACTACAAGTATCTCTGTCATTTCAGATCAGCTCAAGCGGAAGGGGGTTGGAGCTCAGAGCGCAGATGGAGATCATACAACAACCGAACCTGAAAAATCACGTCTTCCCAAACTTTTCCCCGGAGATGAGATCCTAATAAGAATCTTTATGAGGAAGTGGCACAAGCCCCATTTTAACTGTCCGTTTGTCGTGGAGGACGCAACGCCATAAGCCGTGAAGGTCCAAGGAAGATGGGCGTGGATATATCTCGGAGACGTGAAGATCTACACCGGAGAGTCCCCTTCAACCCCACCCCAGTCGGAAGCAAGCAGCGGAGAAGAACTTCAGCACATGCAGACTAGATCCATGATGAAGAAGGACGCAGAGACTGTCCAATAGACAGATAAAGAGTACATTGGACTGTGGTTCTGTAAGCACACTTTTTGAAATTGCTAAACAAGGAGTGAAAGAAGAGTTATTTGTTCTTGAGCCACAGGAGCTTGCTAACTTTGGACTGAGACACATTTAATTCTTGATCGAGAAGGAAAGATGCCAGATCTGGAGTTCCTTTTCGATGACTGGAAGAAGGAACAGTTCCCCGATTCCTTTATCAATGAATTTCTCTTTGGAGGCACCCATGGATCATTCTTATTGTTTTTCTCTTCATTCTTCGAGCATACCCTGCGCCTGTGGGGAGAACGACTAATGTTCATCTGTTCCTGCAAGATCCTAAAAATGGTCCAATCGTAAGGAGATTGCTCTCGCCTATTATAGAGTAAATTCTACAGCTTCCTGAGTACAGTTTGGAAAACACAAATACCCCTATCTGAGGACAATGCTAATAGACTAGTTGGAATGGTCTTTTATTTTCTGATTGAAGAACATCCTCATCTTGTTGGAAGGCAAACTGACGTTCGTACTTTCCTGAGAGATCTGAGAAATCTTGTGGTGCTTAATAAATTGCTACGTGACATTATTGAGCAAATATGTCTGTGTTCTGAGAGGATATAAAGAACTATCCTGAAATTGGCTTTTGAGGGAAGATATCCAGAACTTTTTACTGTCCTTGGTCTTTTACTACTTACTGGAGACGCACCCTCATTTTGTTTGGTGAAAGGACGACTCATTTGTGTACATCAGGAATCCTGTTATTCTGTCCTGCAATCAGCCAGCTGCTTGAAGAGCGTGTGGAGCAGATCGAGATGTTGCCAGAGTATTTCATGATGTTGCCCGAATAAAGTTTGTTTTTTCCCTTCCTTAAAAAAGATTGAGAATGGGCAACATCGACAGCAACAACAACGTGGCCAACAACGAGAGGCCACCACGACGAGCAAGAAGCTATTGCTGCATCAAGTGGGCCTATTTGTAGGTCATTTATACAAGCATCTTATTCGTTGTGATCCTTCTCACGCTTACAGTATGTACTGTCTACTATGTGAACCCTAGTAAAGCAAGGATACCAGTGTATTTTCCTATACAGAAGGAGGGTACAGATGTGGCAAATACAAGGCAGTCAAGAGCTTATGTAGTATTCCCTACTCCAGAGGTACATTTAAAGGCACCTAGCCCTATGATAGATAAATCTAGGCTTCCTTTTGGGGGAGGTGACGTATGGAAGTTATATGGGACTACCTGATACCTTCATATTATGTTAATAGGATGAGGTTCTGGAGCTTTCTCCTACACAAGTAGCACTTGTAAAGACACCAAGTTCACTGACAAATGTTCCTATGATTCCCCCAGTAAGAAGGAATTATGCTGATATAATTCATGAGATGGTTATAGAAGCTCATGTGAAAAGGAGGAGACCAAAAAGAAGTACTAGGGAGGATGATCATGAGTTGAGCGATTACCTGGATAGTACAGCACATTTGGGAAATAACATATGGTATCGGCATAAGAAAGAAGTGGGAAGGAGGACTTCAAAGAAGGAAGGCTTTGTATGTGCACTCTTGCCCTATAGTATGGGGAAGTCTAAGAGTTTCATAGCTATTGAAATAGATGTCCAGACAGCACATTGTCTATCACACTTTGCGCTGTACCGGACAAGAGGTCAGTTCATGGACCGAATAGCCTATCTCAAATGGGCAACTGAATGGACGGATCCAGAGGAAGATGATTATGTCCAAGACACAAAGACAAGGCTAAGAGAGCATACCAAAAATCACGTGATCAGATACGAACAGCCTGGAGTAAAAGGAGCTGGAATCAGATGGGAAGTAAACAGAAGACTTGAGAGTCCAGGAAAATCTGCAGAGGAAATCCGAAGATGGAAGAATAGATGCCAGATGCAGATTTGGGGATCAGTGCTTTCACCAGATGGATGGGAAGAAAGTGTGGTCATCTGCAGAGCGTGGGTAATCATTGGTTTCTATCAGCCAACCATTGACCTAGTACAACATGGATGCAAACCTTTATGGCCTAAACTGGCTAAACTACTGACACGGGTCAAAGACAAAAGGAGGGCCTTTGCAGATAGTGCCCTAGGACAAATGCACTGCACTACTTTCATCAAAATCTTCAGCTGACTGAACACACGGGAAACAAGGCATGTAACCCAAAAAGAAGCCTCCAAAGTGCACGATCACAACATGTACAGTTGCTGAAGAGGCCAGGCGTCGACATTCCAGAAAGAAAGCAGTTCGCCGAAACAGCACAATTCCATACCACTCCACAAAACGTCCACTCCCTAAAAACCTGAATTGCTAGACAAATCTTCTTGGATGCCATACACGCACAGATCTTCCACAAAGTAATCCCCCACGACGAAAACTGTGTGCCTTGCCATGTTTGCCAGACGCAGTACACAAAGTAATGGAAAAGTGAATGCCTCCCTTTCCTGTGACGCACACCCAGAGCACCTGACTGGCCAAAGCCCATAGTCCCATTTCCATTGGCCAACATGGTGAGAAGGGCAAAATGTGGCACGTGCCTTTCCGCAATGACCACAAGGAACGTTCCCCGGTGAAGCAGGACTCCTCCTTCTCCCTATTGGTGCTCTTTTCTTTAACGTACACCCTGACCACCTGATTGGCCAAAGGGCATAGTCCCATTTTCATTGGGCAGAATGTAGCATGTGCCTTTCTCCAAGTACTGTGAGCGCTGCGCCCCAGTGAGGCAGGAATAGTGCTTCTTCCTATTGGTGTGCTTTCCTGTGACGCACACCCTGAGCACCACCTGATAAAACAATCGCTACAGTTCCATTGTCATAAGGCAGCTTGTTGAGAAGCACAAAATGTGGTACGTGCAGATCCCCAAGTATGTCGAGGGCCAGCCACGAGTGAAGCAGTAGTCCCTCTTGCTATTGCCAGACACCTTAAGCATGTGCATGGACAATCCCCACAGTTCCGTTTAAGTGTCCGCCACCCGCAAATTCCCCAGATATGCCTTTCATGTTGCGTGCATGCGTGCCTGGGGGAATAACTTGCAACCAGTGTAAGGGGAATTCATGGGAATGGGCAGCTCTTAAAAGACTCTGTTTTTTTAATGCTTCTACAGAAACACCATTGCTTCGGTTTTTATTAGCTTTTGTGTTGTCTTGTGCTACCTTTAGTAGAGTAAACTCTTCACGGCATCCTGTACAGGAGCAAACAAAACTGCATCCGCAATGTGTGCCAATAAAATGGCATTTTGTTTGAGAAACTCTGCAACTAATGAGGTTAGTGTTGCAGAACAACATTGCAGGAGCATGCAAAAAAGTATATACGCTTCTGTTGATGAGACACCTTTCTATGTGTGCCTTGGAACAGCATCCATGAGCAGTAGCCCATACTCTTCGTCGTATTATGGATGAGAAAAGCACCTTGGCAGTGGGAAAATGCATCCTCACGACAGCCAGCAATCTCTTTGGTCTACGGAACAAATGTAAGCAAGCCAGGTAACCTATATGCATTACGCCGTAGTAGATGACCTTAACATCTACTACTGCAAAATTGGCAAGGTCTTTGCAAAGTGCATGCATATCGATGAAATTGCACTACATATCTTTCCAGGGCCTAGTTGTGCAGATGTATCACAAAGGGATCACCTGCAGTGAACACAATGCCTTTCGTCATGTCAGTCACCCTCAGTATGCACAATATAATGTACAGCACTTTCACCTCCCCTTCCTGTTAACCACACCCACAATACCTCATTGGGTAATCCCCACACTGCCATGTCAATTAGCCAAGGTGGTGTGAAGGGCAGATTTTGGCACGTGCACCTCCCAAAGTAGTGTGAGGGCTGCACCCCTCTAAGGCTAGAGCAGTCCTTCTTCCCTTTCCACTATCTTCTCTACAGCTGTACTACATTGGGTTACGCGTAAATAGGTAAATAGGCACACACATCCACCAAATCACATTGACGAAGCTGCCATCATCCTACACTGTCACTCCTGTACAACACTTTAAGTGTACCGTTACACATTTACAGTACAAATGGTGTTCCATTCCAATGCACGTGCTCTACAAAGTTCAATGAAAGTATGCACGATTTTGCCATCCCCATACATACACATAGCCACCCATCATGTGGCACGTGTAATCCTGAAAGTACCACTTAATGCACAACCTTTTCCTGATAGTGGGAGATGGGGGGGGTTTGCGGGGATGCAATATCGAGCAGGATAGGGCATTCGGTCTTCCATCGTAGTTGTAGAAAGTTTTTTTTTATACAACAGCTTTTTTTTGTTTGTTTCTCTTTATATGCGTTTCTGTTTCTCCTCACATTTTCACCACATTCTGCTCAAGGCTTTTTGCACAGTGTGCATGAAAACTGCATTGCCGTTGTCGCTCAAATAAATGCCATTTCTTCAGAACCACTGCATACTTTGCAAGCTCATAATCTCATATTGCGTGGAGAACATGCCTGCAGTTTCCATATATTCAGACATGCTTCTGTTTATAAACACACCTTCCGGCCTCTGGCTGGGGACAAATAACGCTGACATGCGCCCATACTCTTCTTGGTGTTATGCATGAGAAAACTACCTCTGCAGTACGAAAAATCTGCATCACTGCGTTCAGCAACCTCTTCAGGTGACTGATTAAACGTCCACACGACATGTTACCCAAATGTACACTACCATAGTGCACCACGACAAAGTCAAAGTTCGTGACAGAGGCCACATATCTGGAAAGGCAAACCATCCCTCCGAAACTGCAGTTATATTTACAACCCCAAAGAGTGTCCACTCCTTCCAACCCGAAATTACCAGCAATCCCTCTTTCCACACAACACATGTGCGAATGGCGCACAAACTATCACCGACGATAAGCGCTGTGTGTCTCTCCATGTCCACCACCCTCACAACACAGTATTGGGATGATTTGGTACTGCCGCTTCCTGTCAAAAACCCTGTAAACTCCCAATTGCCTATTTCCCACAATTCCATTTCCTTTTCCACCCTGCTCATAATCACAGGATGTGGCACTTGTGCTTTTCCATCTACAGGGAAGGCCACGGGCCAGTAAAGCACACACAATACTTCTTCCATTTGCATGGTCATTTTTGCAGCACTCCCCCATTGGGTGCGGTCACATTTTCAAACACACATGCACCAATCACATATAACACCTCTGCATTGCACACTGTCATTTCTATACAGCCCTCCATATTTACTGTTACACACTCTCAGTACATGTTCCTTTTCATTGCAAAGCCCCACCAGTAGAAACTTCTCATAAATAATGCACGCTTGCAGCATCCACACACATCCTGATATGTACCCAGCTCACCTTTCGCCATGCACACAACAGTGCAGCCCTTTCCACACCTACCACAACAGTATACAGTATAAGCAATCAACCATGTGGGCACCTACCATTATGCATAAATGTAACATATGTAGCAGCAGTTCCACCCAACTCCCCCACACGATAAGACACAAAAACGTGTCACACTTCGCACAATCCACAAACATACCACAGCCTGCACCACCCCTACTCACTGCCATTCAGAAAGGATTGTGTTAGTAGCAACCTATGCGCAACACCTTCACAACATTAGGCCTACTTCAATATATCTGCACACAACAGAGTAACCAACCACATATAAGCTGCACTTCAACCATACCCACTTCAATACTCACATTACATACACACTGCACCCTGTGCCCACACTACGCAACTTTTCACTGCACCATCTCCTACTGCACACTAAATACTGTAGCATGTTGCAAGTATCACCACAACCATGGAATGCACAATGCATGCTTTGCAACTGACTTGTAGTGCTGTAGCACGTCAACATTGTACTCCACATCCATTTTTCAAACATCACCACCCTGTGCCTCATGCACTATCAAACCTATATTGCTGCAGTGGGTGTGCTACTTGCACACATTCCCTGCACCGTAATGCATCCATACATTTCAGCATGTCACCAACTACCACTATGCACATATGCACCACTGGCACCAGCACTCCTAACCAACCTCCACACCGCAATGGACATGCACAGCGTTACATGCAACAGGTACCGTAATGTATAAACATTTCACTGTCTCCGGCATCCCCACGCCCTTTCATTCACATACTATTGTGTTACCCACTTGCACTCAGAAAGTATTGTGTGACTGCCAACTTTACCACAAAATGTTTACAACATTGCCCATAATGCAAACATTGCGCACACAGCACACTATCCAATCCCATATAAGCTGCCCTTCAACCATACCCTTTAGCATACTGACAGTATGCAACAGTGCATCCAGTGCCCACACTGCGTTACTTTTCATTGCAGCATTTCCAGCCACAGTGCACTGCCATGGAGCTATGCAGTAACAAATTGCAACAGTTACCATAATTTAAAAAAAACACTCTGTCCTGCACCCCTGTGCACTTTCAATCACATACTATTGGCATACCCGCTCCCATGCACAAAGTATTGTGCCACTGACAATTTACCCACATTCTCTTTGCAACACTGGCCTACAACCATTTCTTACATCTCAGCACCCTCTAACTGATGCTCAGTTAAAAATACATTACTGCCGTGGGTGTCCTCAAGGCCTAGGCTCTTGAGTGCATGGCCTGCGGCCTTCGGCCATGCACCCAATAGTCTAGGCATTGATCACAACCACAGCAATGGAATGACACCATGCATATCACCAAAGTATTGTGCCACTGCCAACCTACCCACATTGTTTGAAACACTGGCCTATAATAACTGAAATGTGCTCCACAACCATTCCTTAAATGTCACCACCCTCTAACTGATGCACAGTTAAAAATACATTACTGTCTTGGGTGTCCTAAAGGCCTAGGGCCTCATTCCGGGTTTGGAGCTAACCATGGAGTAATTAGCTCCATGGTTGCCTCTGAAACCGTCTCAAATCCGGCATGGTGAATGGAGTAATTACCGGTCCATTCCAGGGTTGGAGGGACCGGTAATTCCCCATTCACCTTTTGCCCTTCCCCATTCCCATTTCTGCCCCATAGGGCTCAATGGGAATGGGGAAGGAGGTAATTAAGGCACCGTAAATTACGGTACCGTAATTACCTCCGAGGTACCTTTGCGGGTCCCGCACTTAACTCCTGCTAAAAGCAGGAGGTAAGGAAGGACCCGCAAAGGGACCTCGGAATACGGAGGTAAGGGATTAACGGCATCGGCACCCTTACCGGTGCCGGTAATTCCTTACCTCCAACCTCGGAATGACCCCGCTAGGCTTTTGAGTGCATGCCTACAGCCTACGGCCTCCACCCATGCATCCAATAGTCTTCTCTTTCAACACACCCAGTAAAATGCAGTAGAGGCATGCTTAGTACCACGTGGCCACGTACCTTTGTTCCCTACTGGTACGTATGGGTATACTAACGCAGTCACACCATGCTACATTTTCCAACCTACTTCCAACCAGTGGGCAGCATAAAAACATGTGTCCACTTACCTTTTCTGTCCACAAGTACATATGGGTACAGTAATGTACCCATTTAAGGGGACTTTCTGTTACCTAATTCTAACCAGTGCCTACCCTGTTATGTCCAAGGGCCCCAGCCATGCACACAAACCAATATGGGTTTTACAGGCACAATACAACATAGCACTCTGACTGCAAATATCAGCATATTGGGCCTCATTACATGGTAGGCGGTAACAATGGCGCTATTAGCGCCATGGTTGCCGCCGGTACCGTACCGAGTCCGCCTTGGTGGATGGCGGAATTACCGCCCTACTCCAAGGTGAGCGAGGGCGGTAATTCCCCAATCCCCATTTACCCTTCCCCATTCCCATTTTTGCCCCATAGGGCATAATGGGAATGGGGAAGGTGCTAATTACGGTACCGCAAATTGCGGTACCATAATTAGCTCTGAGGTCTCTTTGCGGGTCCCGTCCTTAACGCCTGGAAAAACCAGGCGTTAAGGGAGGACCCGCAAAGGGACCTCGTAGTAAGGCGGTAAGGGTTTACCGGTACCGGTGCCCTTACCGCTACCGTGTAATGAGGCCCATTGTCTCCAATGCACTCTCCATCCCCAATGGACTCTCCCTGCACTCACACAAATAAATGGCTGTCGCCTCCACAGCTGCCCACCAATTAAGTATATGTGAGTACTTGCGTACACATTGCTTCCATGTGCCAATGTCTCATTGCCCTTCCTAAAGCAAGTCTGTGCCGAAGCCCTAGCCTCTACATAGCACTCCGACTGCAAATACCCTCATATTCTCCCCAATGCACTCCCCATCCCCAATGGAGTCTCCCTGCACTCGCCAAAGAATGATAGATGCGTCCACAACTGCCCACCAACAAAGTATATGTAAGTTATCAAAAATTGTGTGGGATCGCTATAAAACTGTGTGCGCTCGTTCCCACTCAAAAAACTTGAAATGAACAGGTTGGCTGCAGGTTATATCCTACCCTCAAGCTTCCCACAAAGCTTGTAAAAGTGAAAATTAGAATACAAGGTTCGGGCGGATATCTTGCGCTCTAACCATATGTTTTTAACTTCAGTTTCAGAAATTATTATTTCTACAAGTCCATCCTTTTTATCCATAGATTACTTCCAAGTCAATTCAATAAACCTCTGGCATAATATATCTCCAAATGAGTGAATTTATTCTTCGAGTAAATACAGAGCCGACACGTGTTTCGTGTTTTAAATGTGGAAATTGTAATCAGTGTAAATATGCCTACGCCAATTGTGATTCTTTTACTGATGCAAATGGAATGAAAATTGAGATTAAGGAGTTTATCAATTGCAAAACATGCTATGTAATATATGCGATTATTTGTAAATGTGGTAAGCTGTATATTGGTAGCACCATACGGCAACTTAGAATACGAATAAGAGAGCATTTAGCTTGTTTAAGAAATGCTGATCCGAAGTCACCATTGGCCATACATTGGCAGCAATATCATCAGCTTGATAATCAAGAAGATTTAAGATTTATTGGACTCATGCAAATCAAGCTGGGGAAACGAGGGGGCAATCTTAGGCTTAAACTCAGACAACAAGAATGTAAACTAATCTGTTATTTAAGAAGTACCATAGTGGGACTTAATCAGGACCATGAGATGCATATATTCTTATGAAATATTTGTAAATAATACTAATTGGCAAAGCTTCAAATAATTACAATTTGTGATTCCATTCCAGCCCTACCCACAATGGAGTAACACACAGTAACCTTCTGTCTAATACCATCTATAAACCCAGTATAATGTTCAAATACGTGATAATGATACATGGTAATGCAACAACACAACTCTGTTGGGAGATTATTAATCTAGTAATGATTATATATTAGGTTGTATCACATGTGAGAACACGATATTAGCATATATCAGCAAATCAAAAAGATGTTTTCGGGATTCCCGAGTCATAAACAGTGTTCTATCAACTCATAGTGCTTTGTTTACATTACATGCGCGTGTGGCGTCGCTGCGTTCGCGCCCGGGTGACGTCATTGCATTATATGTGCATGACGTCATCGCGTGCGCGGGACGTCATCACGATGCGGTTTTCACTCTTGAATGTCCTTGGTGTTTATAAAGTAAGCACAGTCTCGAGTGACTCCTCTTTGGAGCACGCATTAAAGAATTTGATCTGGGATTGAGCCCGTGACGAGGTGAGTTCGAATCTCTTTTGACTCTCTATGGGACAAAGTTAGTCTATCGTGATTTAATTTATTAACAGGAAAATGAGGAATATAGAAAGACATGGGATAATGGGAACTGACAAAATAAGATTCAAAGAAAGATGGGGACATTTGGTCAACGAGAAATTCAATTTTTATTATCTTGAATGGTTACAATTTAAATATGACTTTACTAAGATAAAATCATTATTTTATAGTTGGTCCGCGAACGTTGGAGCACTAAAAATAACTTACCGATATAATACTCGAACATAATCATCCGCCCATGTTAGTGAATTTTTCTAATAACCTTTTTCAAAAATACAAGAACCAACTTATGGAACTGTAGATACTGCTCATAATAATATATAATATATCAGAGTTTTTTCTACATAGGCTTGAAAGGAATTGTCAAATGAAATTGTCGTGTACTGGCAACCGAAATCAAAAAGATATAGGGAGAACTTTTAGGGTAAGCATAAATCCCATAAAACCTTTAAATTCTGTGTTTAATGCACCAACATGCTATTTGAATATATTTCTAGTCTCTAATTAGGCACTCACAATGTGGGATTGCTGGAATGGGTCACATGGAGTGTGGGACACCAATTGACAAATAATAATGAACCATATATGAGGCTTATATAATGCTGTTTATATGAACCTAAATTTAACACTAATTTGGGGTTTCTATTTTGATTTTCTTTGAAATTGGAATTTATTTATTTGAATATGACGTGACTTTCCCATCATCATGCCCTGGCATGTGACACTGTATGGTATGGATTATAATTTTATTTATTACCAATCTTTGTTTTTTTAAAAAACATACACAAATGTATAAACGTGATGAATATGTAACTTGGTACAGCCTTGAAAACGACCTGAGGTCGAAACACGTGTCGGCTGTGTATTTACTCGAAGAATAAATTCACTCATTTGGAGATATATTATGCCAGCGGTTTATTGAATTGACTTGGAAGTAATCTATGGATAAAAAGGATGGACTTGTAGAAATAATAATTTCTGAAACTGAAGTTAAAAAACATATGGTTAGAGCGCAAGATATCCGCCCGAACCTTGTATTCTAAGTATATGTAAGTACCTGCGTACAAATTCCTTCCATGTGCCAATTTCTGACTACCCTCCCTAAACAAAGGCTTTGGCCAAGCCCTAGGCTCTTCTGTACATAGGTGGAGGCTTGTGGCCTCTGCCCATGCACCCAAGTGCCTAGTCCTACTACACACCCACTGGAATCAAATAGAGACATTCATGGTAACATTTTCCACTGTGCTTTCCTGACTACAACCTACTTCCAACATGCACACAATGCAGTAGGGCCTTTGCAGGCACAACACAACGTAGTACACTGACTGAAAATACCCTCCTATTATCTCCAATGCACTCCCCATCCCCTACATAGTCTGCCTACTCAGACCAACATTTCATAGTCCCCTGTGCACCTAACCACCAATGCAGTGTATGTCATTAGCTGCGACATTGGTCCATATCTCTACAGTGTGCTGGCAAACAATCCTTCAATTTCTCCATGTCGTTGTCGCCTCCCTTGCAGCAACGGTGTGACCAGACTCAGCCGCATACCTAACCGCTAAGTGCCTCACTGCTCTCCCATGCATGGAGGCATTACATTGGCGGGGTGGCAAAGCCCCAGGCTCTTCCTACATACCATACCAATGCAGTAAAAAGGCTACGCCTTACCCACAGCCACTACAAGGCAAGTCAGAGCAGCATGGGAACATTTTGCCACAAACCCACCACCGCAAAACAACACAAACGCAGTATGTCAACATAACCACCGGCAGCCGTAGCCTACAGCACAAAAGATTGCCAACATCTTCAGTTGGGCTTCTTTCACCCAGCCGAACCTGCAAACCATCTTCTCCAACGCTTTTTGGCTCCCCACTATCCTCCGATACACGATAGTGGCGTTTCCCAAAAAGTTTGACTGACAGCACGCTTCCCTGCAGCCAGCCACCGGCCGCGTCCACTGTTCACCATCACCCCGGTGTACTGCAGGCCAATGACACTTCGGTCCGCGGAGCGAACAGGGAAATGGGTCCGCAGAGTAGACCCAGATATCACTAACTGTTTGGGACATTCTTTTCAGTATTTTGCAAAAAATGTACTGGTCGGATTTCCACCAAACACACAAAAGCACACTTTCTGGCCCAAGCCCCCGCTCCTGCCGCAAATTTGGTGAAAATTCATCCAGCCATTCGGCCAGTAGCCGTGCGCAAAGTTTTTCCCCCATTCAGTCTATGGAAAAAAAAATATATTTTGGGACCTCCCTATAACATTGCCCCCTCCGCACAAAACCTTGTCCTAATTGGCGAAAAAATTCAGAGCCGGCCATTTACTTTTTTGCAAAGTTTGGTGAGTATCCGTCCAGGGGGAGCAAAGTTATACGCTGCAGAAAAAGTGCTCTTTCAGCGAGTTTAGCAACTTATCCATAACTACACGGCTGCTACCACGGGCCGTGTAATAGGAATGAGTGAACTATGGAGGATTCCAGTACGCATTATAGCAGAGCTGGACTAGAAAAGGGAAGGCTTTTCCAGTGTGTCGCAGTTAAAAAGCAATTGAATTACAGGAGTGAATTTAAGAATGGCGAGGCTGAACAATCCCCAAGGAGCCTATGGTGCTTTGGGCTGAAATGATCAGACAGTAGTTAGAAATGTGTCAAAGAACAAACTCCTGTTCAGAAGACGTGCACAAAAACAAGGAAGATGTCAGAGGTTCATTAAATAATGGTATTTTAAACATACCAAGAGCTCAAAATCATGGTGTTGAGTCATGTGGATGGGTGAAAATGGGCAATCATGACGAACCACACCTAGATGCCCAACCTGATGCTAGAGACCCTATGACTCTCTTAGACAAGTATGGAACATATACCTAGATGTTCCCTTAGACCCAATCACTTTCTCCAATAGGTTTTTGTAGTTTGTTGCGCAGGTTGACGTCAGCAATGACAAGGTTTGACTATATAACTCATGTTTTATATGAAATGTTTCGAGATGTCCGTTGTACTCCCTGTTTAGATATTTGACATTAAAACGGTTGAACTTTGCCAACTTCCTGAGTTAGTCTGATTATTGATGTTTGAGTATCTTCTGCATCCTCATCCATCTCAAAGTATTGCTACCCCATCTTAAAGGGTTGGGTCGGTAATCCCGGTTCAAAACCATTTTCTGCTTGGCACGAATGTCATTACTCTCAGCTTCACTACTGGGGCTTGGGAAAGGGAAAATGATTCAAACACTTCATTGTGCTGCGCAGCTATGCTTCCAACAGGGAATACAAAATGCTAGGCCTCACTTCCAAAATGGCAATACTTCTGTATTTCCTGCACCCAGGCCCTGGCTCTACATCATAATCATTACAAATTATATTTCACTGAATGACATGGACTCCTCCTGCCTCTTTTACCCCAATAGTCTTCACAGTCCCTGAGCAATTCTGGAACCTGTAGTTTGATGGGTTTTAGAATAGATTTTCTTCCCCATGTTTAATTAAGAGAGGAATTATAGGATGTAGCCCCTTTAGTGACATAAGGGTCAGAAAATGTCACATGGTCATTGTTCCTCTTGCAATATGGTGTGGTGTGTTGGGTTGATATCATTAAGATGGCCACCAACAAAGCTAATCTCTTCATTGTTTAAGGACGGACTTTACTTTCTAAAATCTCACTTGAAAGATCCCCTTAGGCCGGGAAAAGTGGTCCTAGCAACATGCCAATGGTGTCCATGTTCATATTTCAGATCTCATTTGTACTTTTAATTGGATGTTCACAGTAAATTAAACCTGTTAATATGAAATGTAAGCATTTGCTACTTTATTTTAACTTGTGAAATATTACATGCTAGGACTGAATTCTTGAAATTGCTAACCTTTAGCCAGCCTTGTTTACTGCATCTGGCACTCACTTTAGCCTTAGTTGTAAAAAAACAGTGGGGGTCATTACGAGTTTGGAGGTAAGTAACTGTCCTTACCGGCATGGAGCAAATACCGTGTCCGTGTAGGTAAGAGCCCGCTAATAGAGGGCTTTTACGACTTCGCGGGCACGAGCTTTGCGCCATGCTGGTAACGACATTCCTGGCATGCCGCTAAAGTCCTAAAAATGGCCCTTAACGGCATCGTGTAAACCGCAGATAGCACTACCGGCATGAATCAAGACGGCATTAGCGGTCACCGCAAATAAGCGGAACCGAAGTAGTGTCATCGCACAGGAACGGGAAAGAGCACGGCGGCCATCTTTAAAAACACAATCCATTGCTATACTCAGCACCCAGGATCTGGAGTATATTGTTGTGTACCCACATCAATCCACAACAGGTATATAATGCCCAAGGCAGTGAAGAAAGGCGCCTCCCACCTGCGCAAGGAGGGCTTCAATGAAGAAGAGCTCACCATTGTGGCCGAGACCCTGGCCGAGAATGCGGACGTTGTATTTGCTCAGAGCCTCAAGAGGGAGGCAGTCATCAGGAAGAAGGAGATCTGGGCACTAGTTGCAAAAGGGTCAGCACGGTTGGCAACACCCCACGCACAACTAAGGATGTCAGGAAGAGATGGGATGACCTGCGCCTGTGCGTCAGGAATATCCTGGCCTCAAACAGGAGCCAGGCCATGGCAACTGGCGGAGGAGCAAGTTCTCCGATAAAGCTGTCCTGGTGGGAGGAGATATGTGCCAGCACGATCGGCGTAGAGGTCATTGAAGGCGTGGGTGACATGGAGAGTGGCGCAACCTCATCGGCGGAAGGAGGTGAGTGTCCTAAGACAACACTGTAATGCAGAGTCTGATGATAGTCCACCAATATGTCTGTCTAAAGAGGAAAGCCATGCCCCAATACACACACATTCCCAGCCTAGTCGTCGTCCACAGCACAGACACATGCAGATGCCTGCAGCAAGGCAATGCCAGACCTTACACCAACCACACTAAGATGTTAATGGCATAAGACACACTGCATGCAGCCCACAACAGACATGCATGTCACATAGCATACGTCCGCCCCAACATGAGTGACCCCGACGGATGCCTGCATTACCCACCCATATAGCAAGAATCGTGATCATCCAAACTCCACTGCCTATTGCCCTCTAATGTGTAGATGAGCAATTATACAAAGTCATGCATGATGCTTCTCAAACCATCACTCATGTCGTCCCTCTGTTCGACCCCCACAGGCTCAGACCCTGACAGCGAGGCCCGGCACTCACAGAAGAGGGCCCAGGATGAAGGCAACAGGCCTTCTACCTCCAAAGCCCCACAAAAGCCACGGCAGGCACTGAAGAGCAAACCGCCTCAGAAAGCCACGAGACTGGTGCTGCCAAGACACTAACACACGAGTCAGTAGATGGTGCACTCTGCAGAGAACAGTTCTGTCTTTGAGGCGGCAGCTACCGCACCCCTGACTGATGACGAGGTGCGGGGACAGGTGTGGGTGCCCGTGGAGGACGACTCCTCCGACCTGCCTGGCACACCAAGTCCGGCACCATCTCCCCTGCTCACATTGGTCGACTTTAATCACGGCACCACCTGGAGCAGTCTGGGAGGGGGAGTACATCCAAGGGGGAATGAGTATTGAGCATGACACGCAAGCACCCTCCACCTCCACTGGTGTACCGGCGGGGGTGCAGCAGGCAGGCCACGCTTTGCAGCGGCAGGAGGAGCTAACTGCCCTGGTGAGACAATTTGTTACTGCCAATGCCCAAGCAAGGCAGGAGTGGCGCTAGAACAATGCCTCTCTGGGGAAGATCATGGCCGATAGCACCAGTAGACTGTGCGAGGAGGTATCAGCCGTGCGGCAGGTCCTCAGCCGCATTGCTGATGCAATGGAGGCTGAGCGTCCGGCCCCCCAAGCGGAGCAGGCGGCCACCCCATCGTCCTCGAGCTCCACACAGACCAGCCCACTACGCCGGTCGGTGCGCACCCTGCATCGCCCGGACATGCCGCCTCCAGGTGCAGGGAGTGGCAGGATGTAGACTGGCCAGCCTGATGAAGGCAATAGACAATTGTTTGGACACCATGTGTGGGGGAGTTGTGGGGGGAGGCAGAGGGGGGTGAGGGTGTGGGGGAGTTGTAGGGGGGGTGAGGGTGTGTGGGTGAGTTGGGGGAGGCGGAGGGGGATGTGTGTGGTGGAGGGTTAGTGCACTTTCATCTTTATTGGACATTTAAATACACCCGTTGTGTGAAAAAAATATCTTGAGTGGACATTCATCATTGCGCAATTGTCATTTATTCATATACAATGCATAGTGTACATGTACTCCCACACCCAGTGCCCTCTGTCCAACTATCATGTCAGCCTCTGCAGCAATGTGTGTCAGAAATATTGTACAATCAATGACTGACGCACAGCACATCCCTCCTTTGCATCGGCACCGCGATTATGTGCAGCCACATCTTCATCCCCTTCATCATCACCAGGTGGTAGCAGTTCACTGTCAAGGGGCAGGGGCACGTTCCGTTGGATACACATGTTGTGCAGCATGACACATGCCATGATGATCTTGGCCACCTTCTCATGTCTGTAGAGGAGTACCCCCCCCCCGACCGGCTAAGGCAGCGAAACAGTGCCTTCAACAGGCCAAATGTCTGCTCAATGACCACACGGGTATGGGTGTGGGAACGATTGTAGTCCTCCGTGTGCCTGTTCTGTGGGTTTCGGACAGGGGTGACGAGCCACGGCTTCAAGGGATAGCCACTATCACCTTCATGGGAGGCAAAAAAAGGTATATGTCAGTCGATTCATGATGAACAGCTGTACTAGTCACACATGCCTGCAGATTATCATTGGTCACATGCACATGTCCCTGGTTGTATGCACACCATTTTTATGCCCTCAATGTGTCCTGTGCCATGGACTAATGGTGTGGGTTGCATCTTCAAGATGATACAAGGTGTGCACTGCCTTCATGTTGCTCATGCCTACAGCTGTCTTTGTGTCAAATTTGTGATGTGTTGTGTTCTGTGAGATTTTCTGACAGGGAGCGTTGGCAGTAGGCTCTGCAATATTAGGCATTCACTGCTGATTTTTTCCATGGTGACATGCTGCACTCCTGTGGTTGTGGCGGCCCTGTGACAGAGAGTGGATTCCCTTGGTGGTTTTGTTCAATGCACTCCCATGGATGCTTGTCCTGTGTGGTGATTAGCTGGAGACAACAACATAGTGCATATTCACTGCATGTTGCTGGATGGTGTTATGGAGGGTGAGGTCCGCTGATGAGTGGTGCATGTGTTGTGGGATGTGGGGTGGTTTACTGTTTGGCATGTTGTGATAGGTGTCGACCTTATTTCATTCCTATGGGATTTGATTGTCATGTTCTGTTTGGAATGCTTTGGGGCACAGTATTTAGTGATGTGCACATCGTGCTGTCACATCAACATTGACACCATGTACACCAGGGCACCTATACAATTTGGCATGCCTGCCAGTGCATGGAAGCCAACTTTTCTATCAGAGATCTCCTGGGGAGTCCGTGGTAGGGATATGTAGTCCCTTGTGTGCTTGAGGAGGGCATCCAGCACTTGGTTCAGAATGCGAGAAAATAAGAGTTGTGATATGCCATGCATATTCCCCACTGTGTGCTGGTAGGTGCCTGTGGCAAGGAAGTGGAGCACCAACACTACCTTCAGTAGAGGGGGGATGACGGTGCGTATTTCAATGAGGCTGACAATGTCCTCATGTATCATGTCCACGATGGTGGTGATGGTGTCACGGTCCAGACGATACAGGGTGTGGATCTGCTCAGGGGTTAGGTTGAATGGACTGGCTCTGATGCAAGGGACTGGAAGCGGCCTGCGTGGTACCACTGGCTGCACTGGTGGGGCATGCTGGGCCTGTCTCACCCTCCTTCTCCTGCGTGTCCTCTGTGGTGCCTGCTGTTGTTGCTGCTGGTGTAGCAATGCAAGCATGTCCTCCATCCCCAGTATTGCTACTACTATTGGAATCATTTTGGTACGAGAAGGGGTGTGGTGTGTGGGTGTCCTCCTTTTGTTCTGGCCCAGACTCCATTGCCACCACCTGTGCTGATTGTGTGCACCTGTGGCAGATGGGAACACTGCACATGGAATTTTACGGTTGGTTCACGATTCTGGTATTGCCGGCATGCCGATATCCCCTATTAGCGCATTCATGATGCCAGTATTTGCATGTCCGCCTGACTTGTGATGTCCTCCCATTAGCGGCATGCCGGTATTGCCGGCATTATGGGCTGCGTGCCCGCGCCCAGTCTGCTATTAGAGGCACCGTTATTAACGGCGCCTCTAATACCGGGATCTTAGGTCGGAATAGCTCAGAGCGGTATGCCCGGCATCGTTTTTCCATTACCTCCAACCTCGTAAGGACCCCCAGTGTCTGTTATCTGCTGCTTCGAGCTTGCAGGCATTGTGCAACATGTGCTCCTCAGTGCACTATGTGCACTATGCAGTAGAGCATGCCGTCATCTTCTTGCTAATGCCACCTCACAGAATGGTCGACATACCTGCTACAATCCAATCGGAGATGTTAGTCCAGTCATGTGTTTTTACGTGCATTCTATGACTGATAGTCTTCGATGTCTCCATTCTAAATACAAGCCTTCAATTCCCAGAATTCATTGTAAAGAAAAAAACAGGGCTATGCTACTATCTTCCAAATGGAATGGAGCATATTTTGATGGACATATTTAATGGATGGACTGAGGTACGCAATACCACTGGGCAGAAAAACACGGTAGCACAAGCAGTGATTGCAATTTCTCTATTCCATGCCTTCTGATTGCATCGGATTTCATCCTTGCCCCTTTCCGAGATTAAAGTAGCAGTAACCTTCACCATTTTGTATGGCAAAATCAAGAAACTTTTTTCTAGTACATTAGTGGTTAATTGGGGAAGTCTTTTCACTTATCCCAAGAAAGACTGATATTTGCTTGGAAACAGGACGATTCCCTCCAGACTATTTTTGCTCTAGAATTATGTCAAATTGCAGTAGTGCGGAAAACAGCCTCTTTTTGTTGGAGACTCCCGTGAGTTGCGGGAGACTTGGTTGGCAGGTCTGCTGTCAGCAGGTGGCAAAGCCAGGCAAAACCGGGCGTCCTAATCTGGAAATCAACTTCTGTATTCTCTTTGGGCAGAAGCAGAGTTTACAGTCTGTAAAAAGCTGTTTAAAACCTTTTTGTTCTGGGCATATATTGATCTCAGTCTTTATCACTATATTGGTTGCTCATACACTGTTTTCTGTCCCAGCAGCAACAGTTTCACCGGCCGTTTGACAGTGCTTTATTGCCTTATGATTGTTGGCACTATACACGCTGATATTATCGCTACATATGGTGATCCATTCTTGTATGAAATGTATATCATATTACAGTGATATTGTAACCATATTTTTCTTAGTGTACTGAAACAATGCTATGTGATGCCACTTCCTGTTTTAAGCGGTGAAAGGTTGTATGCCAACACTTCCCGTGATGTCACTTGGGGGCGTTGTCAAAAGTCATCACTTCCGTCGATGTCATCTTAGGACAAGGGTCGTGTGATGTCACTTCCGCTACTCATGGCATTTTGGTGAAATGACATCCCTGAGCTCTGCCACTTCTGACAGATGTCTGGGTAATCCCAGATTGTTCCATCTGGAATCTGGGAGATTACAGTCACACAAACCAGCGTTGTTCCTCACTTCTCTTACATTTGTAAATCTTCCATGTTTGTTTAATTCTGCTCTCCCCCACTCTTCCCCTCCTACAATGATCTTTTCCATTGCTCTGCTGGCTAAGGTCTGGGTAACCCTAGTGGAGACACAGTACTGGCAATGTATAAAAAAAACTATTAACGTCACAAAACATACCATCAAATGGGGGAGGTGAAGAGCAGTCTTGTTAATTTGTAAACTAGAGTGGTGTCAAAACGCAGCACTGAAGGCGCCGTGGATAACTATGCACTACAGAGTCTCTGTAAGTAGCAGTCTAGGGGGGCCTGTGAAAGGGAAATACAACATCTCCTAGGAGAAGAGCCCCCACCAGGCCACGTTCCAGATATACACCCTAGAAATGCTGTATTATGGGACGGTTAGAAAATAAAAGCCAAGTGCTGGGGCGCTTAGCTGAACTGTCCTCCGGAGCCTCTTAGGGAGTATGCCCCCTTTCTTATATTCTGTTATGTTATGGTCATCTTAAAGGTCCTCCCCAAGTTTCCCCAAATGCCCCCGTCAATTCCCCTGTCTCACGAGTGTTTCCTTCCCAGGCACAGGTGGGTCCTCTTGTAGTATCTGTGAGTTATGAGGCTATATTTAGAAGTTCGAGAACACTCGCCTCCTCGCCTACCCCCCCCCCCCCCCCACTCGTCAGTGCTAATGCCTCGGCCGAGGCTCCCGTGCGGCCTGCACTAATGAATGCCAATGAGGGTTTATGAATGTGCATCTGAGGATGAGGGCATCACGCAGCGACCGGGCCCAGTCACGCGCCTGGCAAATTCATGCTCCGCCTGCATTCCGGCCGGGATGCCATTAGCATAGAATGCTGCTCTGGCTAACGGGGGCCATGCAGCCCGCCCGCTGTCCTGTGCAGAGCCCCGCACTAAAGGCAAAGCCACGAGTTGCTTTCAGTAGCACGCAGGCCGTGGTGCTGCAGCGGGAGAAGCTGCAGCCTAGCACCGACTAATGGCACGGAACGAACCCTTACCAAGAATCCCGCATCAAGGTACGAGGCTTTATCAAAGTGACTGTGTCAGTTTCACTGCACCATTGCTTTACAGCATTCACCTTTATACACAGCCTTTTCACGCGAGAATGCGATAACGGACTGCTTCGACCTACTTCCTTAGTGTGGTGCATTCAGTGAAGGGCGTAGGTAACCCACGATTTACCACACCAAGCACAGCTCAGGAAGCCCTGCCCTACGTTACGCCGCTTAAAAAAGGTATTCCAGGTCCTTTACTAAAGTCAATCTTGACCCTAATCTGGGAAGACTTGCTCCCTGCTTTTACAGCATCCTTGAGGTAGGTGAAAGGTTTGATGAACTGTTTGATTTGGTTATTTGCCTTTCCATCCACATAGGTCATATACTGTGGTGGGTGAAGCCCAAGCCCCTCTGCCTCACCTCCCCCTTATCAATGCCACCTTTGGAACTCCACCTCTTTTAGTGACTGCTGCAGGACCTGCAGAAATAAGCCAATCATGGTGTCAGCTTCTCCAGGGCAGCATGCACATCTGAAGATTGGGGCATATGGCACTGCCAACCCAAGAGTTGTAGGTACCCGCCAAGGACCACTTTTATCATCAGCCTGGGATTATCTAGCCAAGGAAATGCTAAGTACCACCATGGTAGCAGCCTACCACTTTGCCTTCCAATCACCACGCCCATTATATGCTGACTGAGAATCCTCAAAGTGAGTCAAAGGCAATAGACTTGGAGTACCTTGTAGCCAATGCAGCATGAAGAATTGATAAAGAGACACCTCCAGCTTGTGGCCTATCTGTCTTTCTCCCCAGAGGTTCAATAAAGCACCCTCTGAACAAACTAAACCTTCTGAAGTAGTTCTTTTGCCTGGCTTGCGCCCAGTGTTCACCAGCCTATGTTGACCAGCCTATATTTCCTACCCCACTTCTTAGAAATTATCTGGGACTTTTAGGCCGTACCATTGAGTAAAGCCGTCTCATTGTTTCCTTTAAAATCATCTACCACAGGATTACATTGACCATTGCTTCATATGGCAGCATAACCCCATTGTGATTGGTGGAGAAGGATGCAGTCGTTGTTGCAGGGATGCAGTTGTACATGTAGCTAGAGTGAACTTTTTCTGGAGGAAATTGCAATAAGAGTCAGAGTTACTTACTTAAATGTTCTGCACTATGTGTCATGCCAAATTTCTTCCCACAGTACAGTAGCAGGCCCTCCGAATTCCAAAAGGCATGCCAGCGTTTACCTGTCTGCTGCTGGCTTTCATCCAAATGATTCCTTCTGTGTTCGTATGCCACCTCACTGCTCAGCACCAGGACAAACGAAGGAGTCCAAGTGTTGGCATGGTTTGTGGCATCTCCTTTCTTTGGTTGACGTCTGGACACTTGGATGCAGGCCCACTGTTGTCTTGGCTTAGGCATGTTATCTTCCACTGTGCACCTCATTGCTGTCAGCTTCCTACGTGTTTGTTTTACTTCTGGTCGCTATGGGTTGGACCGGGTCAATACCTCCTAACCACGTTCATATGCAACGCTTATGACCTGCTTGGTACCACAGCCTCGTTTCCTTTGAGTGTACTATACAGTATTAAAACAAACTATCTGGGAGTGTGGGTTGTGGGTGTGAGGGTGTGCCGAGGAGTGGGTGTGAGGGAGGTTAGACTGAGTCGGCCCATCAGAGTTGTGAAGCTTCCACCGCTAGATGAGAAATCTCCACAAAGGGTGCTCAACCGATAGAGCTATTGTACCAGGATTACTAAGTTTACTCTGCAGGTTACATGTATATCTCTGCACAAGATTTACAATCCACTAAAGCGGGATAGCTCAGGGGCAACGTGCTGGCTTTGGAAGCAAGACGACATGGAGTAACACAGGTTCGATCTCCGGGTCCGCGCTTAGAAACCTCTGGGTATTAAGCACGTTTTAAATAACCTATCACATTATATCATTTTACTGGTATTGTTACATGAGCTCTGCAGTCAGCCTGTATCCTTCACCCCAACCACTTCACAACTCACACCCCAGTAGGTAGCGTCTGCCCAGAGACTCCCCAACGCTCATTCATAGGGAAAAACCTATTTCCTAGAGGGTCCATAATGTGGCAGGACACTGCGGAGGCTGGATAGCACACCTGTTTCTGCCACCGACACCCTCTCCTCTACCACCACCGTCCACATCTACCACCCTCATCTATCATATCCACCTCAACCATCCTTATCCACCGCCATCATCTTCATCATCAACCTCTCCATCGATCAACACCCTCTTTTACATTCACCAGCAAAATATAATGAACTTTGCCTGGACAAATGAGGTGTACCTGGGCAAATGAGGTGTACCTGGGCAGGTGAGGCTCCAATGTCAGAGGATGTTAATAGCAGGGCACGCAAAGCTCAACTTGGACATATGAGCCTACACTAACCATCTTGTGGTGCAACTGGGCATACATTGGTTGGACCTGAGCAAAGGATTGCAGTACTCAAGAGGCCCCTATTATGGTTTTGCCAATATTACCACTGGAAGACCCACCAAACGAATGCCACTAGGTCTAGTTATTTCTCATGTTAAAGTCCCATTGGACTCCATTGGGGACTTGCACATGATCGCCTCTGGTAATATTGTACGGGTCAATACACCCATTGTAAGTGGAAGTAACCCTACATTTCTAATCTAGCATTTTTTGGGATTTGGTTGCAAAACCCATAATTGTACAATGTGATAAATGAGGTGATATCCCAAAATACTGCCTGTTTTACCATTTGCGCACAACTCAGTGTGATGGAATGCATGGCACATGCTAAGAGTGCCTTGGCATGTGAAGATGGACCTAGATAATGAGGCTGTACTTTAGAATAGCTATAATAGGGGATATGACACTCTGCCTACGTAATAGCTTCTGATAGGTGGTGCATGTTAAGATTACGTCTGACAGAGATCTAAACGGCATTGCTTGAGTAAAATGAATGGAGATTACATAACTTAGAATATTTGCAGAAAGCACAACCAAGGCTCGGGTAGTTTGGCTATTGTCGTACTTCTTGCACTACATTTCAGCTGCATCTCTGCACTTACATAAACATGATGCAACTATCTTCTAAAACATGATCATGGTTGTGTCCTGGAACAACTATTAGAAAGAAACACCCTTATGTTAGTCCGGGTTACAAACACCTTCCTTTGCAAAATATGTACCTTACACAGGGCCTCATCACGAGTTGGGCGGTATTACCGCAGCATTTAAGGTTCCGCCCAAACATAAGTCTGGCAGCATCAGGCTGGCAGCATTTACCCCCAGCTCCAAGCTGGGGGGTAAATGCGCCGACTTAACACACATTTTTAGGCGCTATTAGCGTGTGCTAATTGCACCGAAAATTGGATTTACAGTTACAGCCCAACCTGTGATCCGGCGGTAATACTGCTGGACAGTTGGGCGGTAAAGCAAATACAGTTGGGCGTTATCGCAGTCAGGATACTGCCCAACCCGTGATGATGCCCACAGTGTGGTAATTCAGAATCAGGAGACGGACAATCAGACATGATTTTCAAAAGGTTCATTTTATCTCTGGGAAGGGAAGGGAAAAGTGGGTGCTCGTCAGTGAGTCAAGAGGGTCAAACATAATCAAAGTCTACAGTCCAGAAATCCTATTCTAACATACGCTCTCTAATTACTGCTCAAAAGAAAATCTAAAACAAACAAGACATACTTTTAGGCCTTGCCCAAGGGAAAATGGATGGTGTCTGACTTCTGACCACCACCCTTGTGTCTCTTTAGTACAGGCCCATGCCCATGTTCACATTCCAGAATAGATCGTTTGTGTAGGGCTGGGGTGCAGTCTCGGGGGTTCCAGTCGGGTCTCTCTGGTTTTCCTTGAAACTTGTGCGTCTCACAGGCCTTCTCCCTTCGGGGAGACATCTGTATTTCTTCACAGCCCGGGGTGCTTTCCGCCTCTTCTTTGCCCACCCTGGGCTCTGTGGCGAACCAAAAGAAGGACTCAGACTACTATGTGTCATGTTAAGGGTTTTGTTTCAAAGTAAGAAGTAAAAGCCTATTTAGCCCTACTGCTGAGAGTTAAATTCCCTGCATAATAAAACTAAAACTAAGGGTGCTTATCAAAGTCTGAAAATAAATAGTCCCTAGTCCAAATCCTTTTCAACTAATTGGCCCTTTCACTTAGGAAAACCTAACAGAAAGAAGCAGGCTGGAGCAATGGCCCCTGTCTTCGGCTTTTGCCTGGTCCAATCACTTGGATCTCTTTTCCTTGTATAAAAGTTTGTCAATGTTTGATAACACAGTTTGCAACTTCTGCAGGTTCTGTTTGTCAAATGTTTGTATCCTCCATACGGTTTCCTCTGCCTCAAGAGAAATACGTTTTTTTCCATACAGTTTCCCCAAATCAGGTTCTCTTTCTCTGCAGTTCTCTTTATGAAACATTGTGGTTCTCAGAATCCCCAAGGTCCTCTGGCCCTTCGATAGCTTTACTTGCTTTCGGACTCAGTGGGGCCTCAGCCCGTTTGGGTTTTCTCAGTTCCTGTATCTCTGGTGAGTATCCCAGTCTCAAATGTTAAAGTCTCTTGGTTTCTCCAGGCTCTTCAAAGCCCTCTGACCCTCTAACAGACTTACCTCAACTTGACTTAGATAGGGCATCTGCCCAGTCGGGTTTATCAGGTGCCCATAACCTCTGCGGCTTTCCCAGCCTCAAATGTCTCTCGGACACTCATTCTCAGGGCTCTCAGAAGCACACTGGCCTTCTAATAGCCTTGTTGCAACTTGATTTCAATAGGGCATCTGCCTGCTCAGGTCATCAGGCAATGGTACCTTGTCGGCTTTCCCAGCTTGATTACTACTGTTCGTACCTCATAATGGCAGTATCTCCAGCCAATGCACATTCCGTGTGGAGCTCAGGGATTCAGGTTTCCTTCTGCAGTCTGGTCTCAGAGTCGGTTACCGGCCCGAGGCCCACTACAGCTCCCTTGCGATCATGCCACCAGATGAGACGGTTGCTTTCTTGTCTCTTTCCTGGACCCTGGCTTCTTAGACAGTCAAGACGGCAGTCTTCGGGCGTCCGGCTAGCGATTTGCTCGCTCTCCATGCTACCGCTGGCTCCTGGTCTAGCGTGGGTCCACCCCTCAAGGACGTCTTCTCGTCAGAGGTTCGCCTCTGCGTAGGAGTTTCTCCTTCTTGATTCAAAGTTCCTTGTGGTTTTATATACGTCATCGCAAATAAAAGGGGTCTATCGGTCCTCTTTGGCTGCGGCTTTCAGACAGAATCCAGCGTTACCTAAAGCCAAAGACATTGAAGAAATGTCACTATTGTGAGAGTCCAAAACGCCATCACAAATGGTTGAGTGGCTGTTCTTTGGTTGTGGAGTTCAGGCATGATCCAGCATTACCTCAGGCTTTGGCTAACTGAGTAGTTTCCTGCAACAGTTTTTATCATTCCAGGCTACTCTTAGGCTTTGTTTAAAAGTCAAACACTCCTGTTGTTTTTAGCACACACAGTTATTTCTGATCTTCCTTTCCCCTCCTCTTGTTGGTGAAAACAAGGGAAAACTGTTCCTGTGGAGTCCTTGCTTTCTCCTACCACTCTGACACCGGAGATTACTCTTGTGACACTTTCTAGCATGAATGTTTCTTTTGATGATAATGTTGAGGGAAATTACTCCCGATATCGATATGTTCTTCTATTTCAGTCTCTTTGGCACAACGGAGATGAGGAAGATCACTAATGTTGTAATCTTCCTACTGGATACTTCTATCCCAACTCTGGAGACTATGAAGATTACTCTTGAGGCTTTCTTCCCTTTCAAGAGTCTTGATACAATTACTAAGACGAGGGGGATCACTCCTGATGTCTTCTTCCCCTTCAGTACTTCTGAGACAATTACTGTGACGAGAGAGATTTCTCCCGATGCTTTCTTCCCATTCGATATTGTTGATACAATTACTGAGGTGAGGGAGATTACTCCCGGTGTCTCCTTTAGCTTCAACCCACTTCCCCAATACTCTACCGGGTCTCCCGTGACTCCAGTTATCTCTTTGTTGGAGTCAGGTCACTGGCTGTTCCTGGGGTGTTGGATCGGTGCGTTCCCATAGACTGTTCTCTTTGCTTGTCTTTCCGCTCCTCGCTGCCATGCTCTGGCTTCGTGGGGTCCCTCGCCAGACGGTATTGGCGAGAAATGTACTGCTCAGTCTGCCTCCTCTAGATCACGTCATCATAGGTCCGTTTTCTGCTTCCAGTCAGGCCTGCTCTGGGTCGGCCTGTCAAAGACTCCTGCAATCTGCTGCCGGTGTCCTCCCGCCTGGAGGTTCACTTCCATGAAATAGCTTCTTGCTCCCAGGTTTGAACTTCCGGGCCTGCCAGGCTTCGCTTTTCATTGGGTCATTTCGTCTTCCTGATCTTGGAGTTAGGACGATCTACAGGTAGAAATGAAGGTTTATTACAATAGCATACAGTCGTGCTTTCAGATGGTTTCTCATCAGACTTTATGGCTTTCATAGATTCAAGGGTGAGAGGGTTAGGGGGTTCCATCAAAGAACAGGAGTCCTTGTGCACAAGAGGAGAGTCTCTCCCTGTGGGGTTCCTCATTCCACCACCCCCAGGGGGAATATTGGGTAGCAGTCTCACCGTTCTAGTCTCACAGGGAAGGGCTCCCCAGTGGGGAGAAGTGACGTGATCCCATGAATCGTCACAGCACTCAGGAGCAGGAAAGCCCATAAGGTTGCGCGGTTAGAAAGAAGCCGTTCTGCAGAACTGGACTGTACTTTAGACAGCATGAGAAAGGTAAAGCATGTGATAAAGCAGTACAAGTGTAGGCAGATGTTTCAGTATGAACTATGTGACCATATCAAGCAGCGATTAAGGGATAAAGGGCAATTGAAAAAGAGTCACGTTACCACGCTAGATAGAAAGGTCTGAGCGAGAAAGGGCACCTCCAAGATAGCAACTGTTCAAGTACAGAATACAGTGAGAACTGTACAAGAATGTGATTTCATATGTAAACCCCCAGCTGTAGCCGCTATCTATAGGGAGAATAACCTATAAATGTATCTGGACCGAATTAAGGGGGCCTTCTTCTGTCAGAGATGGTTACTCTGCTCGATTTTGTTTAAAGCATTGCAATAATTAAAAGGGACTCCGTTACTACTGCTACTTCAAGTCCTAAAGGATTTTTCTTCGACACTTATTGACACGTTTTTCGGCCAAAAAACCTCTGGGACGGAGAAAAAAACATGCACTTTAAAACTTTTTGGGCCGTTATAGCTCTTCATTCATCTCAAATGCCAGAAGAATTCTGCAAACTGTTTTGCCAAAGGATAAAATACTTCACCACTGAAATCCAATAGGGGAAGCAGATGGGACATCCCCACAGGCCCCTTTGATGGCGACTAGCTTCCCCGTGGAGGCAGTAGAGTTGGTTGGCTGCTGGTAGGGACATTGCCTGCTGCTGTGGTTTGGCTGGGCAGGGGATTGGGGGGTCTGTAGTGCATATAGCAGTACAAATAGAAGTGCCCCACTTCCTTGATTGCTTCACCCCCAAGGCATTCTGCTACAGCTTTAGATGGTGCTCCAATCCTGAACAAATGCTTTCCATAATTGGCTGGGCTGAAACCAGTGCGACCCATCCCACTTTTCAGTACTTTGCAGAACTGATACAATTAGCAATGTGCCAAACTTGTGTAGCAGCATGCCATCACCTGCTGGCAGCTGCCCCTGCAAAGAATCTCTTGTTGCCGCTACTTCATGCCCACTCAGAAGTGCGGACATGGCCGTTAACAGCCTGCCAGCCCGAGCTAAGGTGGCCTGAGAGAAGCATTATTTTTCCGCTGGAGATTTGCGCTGCCTTTTCCGTGTCTATGGCAGCGGCTGGGAGCCGGTGGGGGGGGGGAGCACCGGGACCGGAGAGGGGGTTTGAAAGAGGATTGGGGTATTTTTGGGGAAGCGTGGGGGGGGGGCAACACAGAGAGGCTCTTTGTTGCCTCCCCACATTACCAAAAACAAAATGGCACCACCTAGGGAAGGGCCTCAGGTGGCTGGAACAGCGGGCGCTGAATGTGTATTCTCGCCCTCTGTTCCAGCCACCTGATTGGCTGAGCGCTGTTCCCTGGGTGCAGATGGTGCCTGATTATGTATTGGCTTCCGTGAAATACAGGTTCCCTTACCAATCCTGTTTGTTTTTCACACCAGGAACTTAAAACCTAGCCTGTACTCCTCCTGCCAACAATCCTCCCATTGTGCCACTACTACCGCCCGCTTCTCTCCTGGGCACTCTCAGATCTCTAACTCTAGTGGCCTCCAGAAATGCAAGCAAAAAGGTGCTTCAAAGTAAGGCCACCCAAAATAACCCCTGTGCCCTGAACACATCCTGAAGCTGTGCAAAAGCCTTTCCAAAATTGCTAATGATAATTCTCTCAGCTTTTCCTGCTTCCACTCCCCCTTTTCACAAACAGCAATTGGAATGTGCTTTCAAATGCACAGAAAATAATGACATACCACGGAGCCTGTGTAGAACAGGCACATGAGGATGTGCAGATCATGGCAGGGGCATTTCTGAACCAGTTCTCCAGCACTCACCTGCTTTCTATAAACCTGTAGTACATTAGTGTCTGAAGTGTGCTCCTGACTGTAATGCACATTAGCAGCTGTCCAGGACATATTGTGTGCTGCTGCACAGCCCCCCTGAAATGGGCAGGCCACATTTGATAATAAAGTAACTTGTGCTTTTCTAAAACTACGGCATATTAAAAAGCACACCTTCTGCGCATTGTTTTACTGGTGTTTTTGTGCCCTCATCCCGCCCAAATGGTCCCAACTACCAATAAGGTGTAAATGTCAAGGAAATGAATGTTAGTAGCCAACACACCACACCTCAGGGCATCCCATGTCACTGTGACAAATCATCTTCCGGGGCACCAATGATCCAGCGATTAATATTGGTTTGTTAACCATCATTCAGCCCCACACCTCTAGTACACCAGAAGGGATCTGAACAGAAACACAAGCAAAATGTAAACGTCCTTGTCCAATTTTGGTAACGTGGACAAAACAGCAGGCTTATCTCCGTAAGGTCGTGGGTCGTTGGTTTGTTGCAAAACAGCAAAAATACAATTATTACCAAATGGTTAAAGGGGCTGTCCAGTCAAGGTTGTATACAAATATCTACTTTATTATTATCACAACATACAGTTCTAGCACACTACAAAATACAACCCACCCTGTTAGGGAATGTAAAGGTCAGACAGTTTCAAAAGAAGGAAAAGGGATGTACTCTGGATACTGACAGGAGGATAGTCGGTATAGTAATTCATCGCAATAGTTCAAGGATTCTTGGTTTCAACACAAAGGGAGCAAGGGGTCGTAAAATGCCACTAGGGGCTTTCGGTGAAGGACCAGGGGGACAGAGCCACAATGTACCTTGTGCTTGTAGATGTACTTGGTGCTCAACAGGGTTGAGTCGATTTCAGGGCACTTTGCAGCTTCTGTGACAGAGTTCAAGATGGGAGACAGCTGCGAGTATCAGGAGACAGGCAATTCAGTGAACAAGGCTGGACGGATGTCTGCAGGCTGGCCTACACAGCGGTCGGGGGTGGGTATCGTCTCAGTGCTGGTCAGTGATTCTGAAGCACTGGTCGAGGCGTCTCAGATGGCATTAATGACTACGGCGTAACAACAGTCAGTAGTGCAGTCGGATGCAGCTCAAGGGGCTAGACTTGCTCGAAAAATGTCCTTTAAGGTGGTTGTCTGTAGATGCTCATCGATGCACTCCTACTAGCTTCTTCACTGGGCTTGTGTCGTCCTTTAGGGTGGATGGCCCAAAGCTGAGGAGAGTGTTGCAGGCAGCTGCCTTTTCCTTGGTTTGGTTCAGAGACTCCCTGGCACTTGCCACCTAGGAAGCTTGCTGTAGAGCCTAGCAGGGCATGCTGTGTGCTGGCTGGGTACTGGTTCTGGAGCTGCTTGGAGGGTCCTCTGGATTCAACATCTACCTCTGTTCCCTGGGAGATTTTTAAGGGGAGGGATCTTGCTTGCCTTTTGGAGGTCCTGGCCTTCCTTCACTGGCAGAAGATATGAGGCAGACTGTACCTTCAGCCGTGGTCCAATGCAGAGTTCTTCTTGCTAATCCTTGTAAAGTCTGATGATCTGCCCAAAAGAGGGGCTCAGCCCTCTCTTAAAGCCAAATGGGCTACAGTGATTGGGGTAGGATAAGACTACCTTAATTAAGCAATCCTAGGCCCCCACCAACAAGTCTCCAGTATGCATGAGGTCATTACCAGAGTGCTTTGCAACAGAAAAGGTAAAGTGGTGAAAACATGTAATACTAAGTTCCACCCATCTTCCTGCCTGTTGTGGATCAAAGGGTCTCTCTAGTTAATGGCACTCTCTGTGATTCCTGATTAAAGCGGTAGGTCTCCCTTGAAGCTGTGGCAAGAACAGACTTTGTGTCTCCGTCAATGCACACACTCGTGCCTTCTGAGTGGGGATGACTTCTGTAAACACACAGTCCCAGACATGACCTTTCACTATCCATTGATACTAAGGGCGGGAGCTGGCTTCAGGTTGACACAGTGAATATCAAAGGTTGTTGGGGTTTCCTGTCTCCTTTGTTGAGCTCTGTAGCCAGGTCTCATGTGGGCCTGTTTGAAGTATACCCTATTATAATGATAAGTATGTTAATCGTTGCCACCACCCTGCATGCCTCAACAAAAGGAATGGGCGGATCCATGGAGCCTTTGATAGTTAATTAGGCTGGCCATGGTAGAGGAAGGTTTGGCCCTCCCCATTCTGAGATGACATGGTGTAATCCTGGCTTCCATATCCCAACTAAATATGACAGGGGACAGCGCCTGTAGGCTGTGTCCGGCCAAAGTACACAGATATACGTGTATGTAGTGCAGTGAGCATAGGAAAATGTGTGCGGATCATCCCCAAACATTTTCTGGGGATTTATCTACCATCATTTAATTTCACATAACATTTTTAAAAAAGAGACGAGTGCACACCCACCGTGCGGATAGTCTAATTCCTCACAGTCACACCATGTTTTTCCCAGAATTACACTGTAAGGCCAAACATCATGATGCATCAGCAAAACGTACAATTTGACCACTGTCTGTTCTGGCATCCCTTCACAAATAGACCTCATTAAAATTAACCAGGAAGTCATGCAATACTCTCTGGTTATCCTTCTCTGCTTTCCTCAAGCTGGTAAAGAGACGCTTGTTTCTTAAACTATGAGTTGTCAGAGCCACCGGTTGCAAACATGCCCTACCCAGTGGCATCACCCTGGTGAAAATGTTGACCTGCCATATGAGGAACTGCATCTTTCTTTGCATCACTTTTTTTGCTCCCTAAGCACCTTTTTACTACCTCTCCGAAGTTAGCTATCTATGCCCCCAGCATGTGGGCTTCCTTTGCCAACATGTCCAGCTCTATTTTCATGAAGTAAAGGTAAGTGGTTAGTCTTTTGCATGTATGATGCATCAACAGAACTCCAAACCTCCTAGTCACTAGACTAAAACTATCTATTAGCCTGGAACATGTTTCTTCTTCTCCCCCTGCAAAAAATAAGTCATATAGGTAGTGCAGTACCCCTCTGAGCCTGCTCTCCAGTTCACGACACAAAGCTACAGTAACGCTCAAAGATGCCACAAGAGATTGCACAACCTACTGAAAATCTGCGGTCATGGAAATACTCCCAGTAGACTATCGTTGAACTGATAGCCGCCTAAATGCTGATTTAATTTCTGCTTTCACCAAATGGCACCAACTCCTTTCTCCCTGGTCATGCACATTGCTCCATCAAAAGTGGTGTAAAATACCATACATTCCTCCCTTGTCATGCACCTTTCTGTGTTTCCAGCTGCCTTGTTTGGTGCCCGGACTACTGGTGGCATCTTCATATTCCTTAAAGTGGACCTGAAAATGGTCTTGCCATGCTGCACACCTTACACCCTTTGCCTATGGTTTCCTCCAACACCATCCGTAGCTCGCTCGCTGCCTTTAAATCCTTAGCTTGAGAGCTTTCCGTGGGCCTTTAATACGGAACCACAACGTTGTGCGTGACCCCTTCAAGCAAAAAGAAATGTCCCCCTTGTTCAGGTATTGCACCTATGCGCCAGACTGCTCACCAAGTTTGGTGTGTGCTTACAGGGACAGCCCCCCGCCCCCCAGATTCTCTTAGCAGTGGCCAGCTGCTGGCCCCATCTCTGACTTTGGCTGGGGCCTCGGATCAAAATGATGTTGCCACTTGACGTCCCCATTTTCAGACTCAGGTCTTGTCTCCCCCAGCCATTTCCTTTTGGGATGATTCCCTCCACAGTGCCTGCATAGTTGAGTATATTTACTGTTTGTAAAACACACTAACACAATGTATCCTCTTTTCTGCTTTCATTGCTTCCCCTATGCCCGAGGGGCTGGACGTAAAGGGATGGAAGGCTAATCTATCCCTTGCTGGCAGAATATAGTCACTGTTTATATTTGACCAGCTAGTAACATCCTAGCCAGTCAGCCCAGTCGCTGGTGTTTTTATGGCCTTCTATTACTTACAGGGTTGGGAAAAAACCTGGGTCACAGTGGCGCCGAGTCAGTGAAGATATTAGCTGGATAATCTTCGGAGGGAGTCTTGTCGTTTAGTATTGTGGTGATTTTATTTCACAATTCAGCCCACACGTGTTTCGACCCTTCCTGTGTCTTTTTCAAGGCGTCAGTTAGGAGATAGTGATCATCAATGTGGATGGTGAGCTCTGGAATAGTAGCTCATGTTGGTTTAAGTACATTTGTGGCCTGGGGGGCCTCTACATAGGGATGACATGTCTCAGCGACTTTTCAGTCATCGAATATGTAATAAAATCCTCACGATACTAAGCGACAAGAGTCCTCTGAAATTCCTTCAGAATCGGATAAGATTATCGAGCTAATATCTTCACGGACCCAGCGCCCGTGTGGCCCAGGTTCTTAGATAACCCTGCCCAAACCATTCTCAAAACGAAGGCCACTGACTCCCAAGAACCCACTCACCGGCAGCAGGGTTCCCTATATTTACTCATGATCAGCTCTGTTATCTACTCATTCTAGTGCTCTGCAGGCCAGTGGGCCTTCACCCATATTTCTATGTGCCCAAATCACCTGCGCTCTAGTGGGGCCTTTCCTGTGGGCCCTTGCTACATTATTAGCCTGAAATCACCTGATCTGCTAACTGGGCCTTCTCCTGGTGCATGACCTGCAGCTTTCTCAGGAGTGGCTATTCCATAATGGGCGACGGAGCACTGACCCACCCGGCCCTCATTATGGACGAGCCAAAGCCAGTAGCCAAAGCGCTCCCAAGAACATGTGCGCTAGCTTTAACTGGCAAAGGGCAATGTCAAAGGGAGCCATCTAATTTTATGATAACAGGATTTATCATGGGAATTGTTTCCACTGATACATAGTCTGTTCAGCAGGTTTTTCTGTGCCCTAACCACGTATCCGCTGTGCACCACATGAATAACAAACACATTTCTGAGGATTGCAGATGAATAATACTTCGAATGGATTGTGTCCTCCCACGTACCCACGTATTCCTTATCTTTGATATTTCCTAATATCCAGCTTGCTGCTGCGGAAAAAATAATTCCCCAGTAGAGGGTGCTGTGCGCTGGTGCCCATCGGAGGCCTCCGTCCTGATGTCGATGTCATCATAGGTATAAGTAGTGCGCAGCATCCGTTGCTCAGTTCACTTTTTCCGTGCTTCACAGCTTCGGTAACGCAGCGCTCGGTTACGTGTATTCATCAAATTTCTTTCGAATTTCCTGTGAAATTACTCATGAGCTCCAATCTACTGCTCGGTCCGGTTTAAAAAAATGCAGCGACTGCAGGGCTAAGATGTCCATGACGGATCCACACAGAGTCTGTCTCTGGTACCTAGGGGTAGAGCATCCGTGTTACGAATGCGACAAATCTATGTCGAATACGGCCAAGGCCTTGAGGGAGCGCAGATGGAAGTTGGAGAGAGGTAAGCCTCAGAAATCCATTACCCCTTCCAAACGCAAATCATCTGACGAGCCAAGGCCTTTGTCTCCTCATCATAAAAAAACATTCCCGATCGCGTTCTCAAAGTGGATCGCACCATTCCTTGTCTTTGAGGCATGGCAAGAAGAGGCGCCATAGGTCGCCATCCACTTCTTCATCTAGTTCTCCCGAGAGGGTTGTTTGCCCCTTGAAATACAGTACCCCAGCACAGTGGGAGGCATTCAGAAAAAGTATGCTAATGGTTTTCTAGAACGTGGCTTTGCCCCCCTCGAAGACACCTAAAGGCGATAGCCCAGACGAAACACCTGGGAAGCACAAGAGCCATGAGTCCTCGACCTCGGCTGTGGAAACTCCTCGAGAGCATGATAAACCCTCGAGTCGAGAGAAAACTTCCATGACGCACAAGAAATCGTCACTATCAACCCACACGGCAAAGCCGAAGAGTGCGTCATCAACACCCTCATTGAAGGATAAGCCATCAACGCCTAGCGTGTCCACCTCCTCGACGCCGTACACAACAGTATCCTCACCGCTTTCGTCGCAGACTTCGACCTTGGTGCCGATTCCATCGACGACTTCGGAGAAGTCAAAGCTGTTGACAATTTTGTCAAAGCCATTGATGTCATCATCGACGTTTTCAACAATTTTGGCTCCAATTATGACGTCTATAGCACCTTCTTCCACCTTTGAAAGGACCTACACACCTCAACTCCGTTCAGAATATTTCAAAACCCTCTCCTCAATCTATGAGGATGCAGAATCATCTGACGAGGAAAGACCTTTTGGACTTGAATTTGGGACACCTTCTGTTCCAGAAGAACTTGCATCAGAAGAATCCCGAATGAAAAATCTGCAGGACTCTCTGCATGAAGCCAGTGGCATTGACACTTCCCCTGAAGTTGAATTCGGAAGAGCTGATCCAGGCGATCATGCTGAAGGCAATTATAGACAGCTTATGACTAGAGTGATGGAGTACATGGGATGATCTAGACTCACGCCTGTTTTCGAACAGGATGATTTACCTGACATACTCAACAAAGGACCACAGGAAGACCCTATTGTACCATTTCACAAAGCTCTACACAAGAGGGTACCTTCCAACTGGGAAATACCTGAGGTTATCCCAGCAGTTAACAAAAAGTTAACAGCAAAATATAGAGCATCAGCTTAGGACCCTCTATATCTTTCGAAGCATCTAACAACAGAAAGCCTGGTAGTACAGGCTGCAACCTCGTCTGGCAAACAGAATGCCTATCCAACAATCCTGCAAGATAAGGATGACAAAAAATATAATGCAATGGCTAAGGAGGTTTTCTCAGCCAGTAGCATGGCGTTAAAGTCTGCTAATGCCACATGCACGCTGGCAAGGTTTACCCACACCCTTTGGTATTGCGTTTCAATGGTGGCTGACCACATCCCCGAAGGAGAGGAACAGGATGGTTTCTTGAACCTTATCAAGGATGGAAAGGATGCTATGTGCGAATCCCTCCAGACCGGTCTCAACTCTGTTGACAGCATCAGCAGAGCCATAGCGGCTAGCACGGTAATCCACAGATTTCTGTGGTTGCGGAAGTCAGGTCTTTTCGCTATTATTCCGCATTCGGAAAAGGCAGAGGACAGCCAGCTCAAAGAGGTCAAAGACCATTCCCCCGTGATGGACTGGGTAGAAGTACTAAGACTGCAACAGCAGGGGCTTCTTTACCCTCAGCCTCTGCGTCAGCCGCCCCAAAACCTCTGTGAGGTCTTGCATCACAAAACAGGAGTAGGAGGCAGATTGACACAGCATCTGACAGAATGGCAGGCTATTACTTCAGATGCTTGGGCATTAGGCATTGCAGACAGTTGCGCAAGGTTACTGCTTGCCTTTCCTACAAACACCTCAGAGTCATCCACCGGGGAACAACTCTTTGAAGGTTCCGGATCTGCTCCTTATGCAGGAGATTTTAACCATGCTAAAGAAAAGGTGCTATAGAACCAGTACCTGTAGCGGAGAGGAACAAGGGTTGGTACTCCTCATATTTTCTAAATACGAAAAAGGATGGAGGATTGAAACCCATCTTGGACTTAAGAGACTTAAACAAGTTCCTCAGGAAGGACAAGTTCAAGATGGTAACCCTTTCTCAGATCCTTCAGGCCCTCCAACTTCAGGATTGGTTGGTATCATTGGACCTTCAGGATGCTTACTTTTATGTGCCAATCCATCGCAAGCACAGAAAGTACCTGAGGTTCGCCGTTGGCAAGTCTCACTATCAGTTTTGGGTTCTGCCATTTGGGCTAACCTCCGCCCCAAGGGTCTTCACCAAACTAATGGCGGTTGTGACAGCGAGTCTCAGGAGAGGGGGATTCACGTCTACCCCTATCTAGCACATTGGTTGATCAGGGCCAATTCCCCGGAACAAGCACTAGATCATCTAAATTATGCATGCCACTTCCTCCACAGGCTGGGCATCTCCCTCAACTTCAAGAAGTCCCACATGATACCATCACAAAGACTCCAATGTATCGAAGCAGTCCTGGATACATGAGGTGAGGGCTCAAGACATTCTGCAGATGGTGACAAAATTCCAAACTGCCCAACATCTTCCGGCCTTTGATTTTCTGAGGTCGCTCGGCCTCATGGCATCCTGCATTTTTCTGGTGCCAGAGGCTCGCCTAAGAATGAGATCTCTCCAATGGACTAACAGGACCCAGTGCTCACAGTTCTCAGGAAGGATGTCAGATCTCCTTCAAATCCCAACAGTGGTAGGCCTGTCTGGAGAACATCTTGAAAGGGGAACCTTTTTGGCAACCATGGCCGGTGATAACAGCAGTGACGGACGCCTCACTCACGGGATGGGGAGCCCATAACAGCGATTTGACCATCAGCGGTCGCTGGTCTCCATCAGAGTCCAAACTACATATCAACCTTTTAGAGCTGAGGGCAATCAGACTAGCGCTGAAGGCCTTTCTGCCCTCTGTATGGGGAAAGAATGTTCTGATAATGATGGACAACATAGAGGCCATGTACTACCTCAACAAGAGTGGAGGTGTAGGGTCACTACCACTGTGCAGAGAGGCAATGCAGGTCTGGTTCTGAGCAATACAAGAAGGAATCTTTCTATCAGCAGTTCATCTAGCCGGAGAGAAGAACACGACGGCGGATGCTCTGAGCAGGCAGAGCACAGTCTCTCACGAGTGGGAACTAGCCCAGGAAGTCCTTGAAGAGATCCTCATCCTTTGGGGAACCTCTCAAGTGGATCCGTTTGTGACCAACCCAACTGGAGGTGCGAAATATACTGCTCAAGGGAATTTTCCCCGAGAGGAGCTCTCAGAGATGTGTTCGTGATGGACTGGAAATTCCCACTCCTATACGCATTTCCTTCAGTCCCCGTCATTCCTCACGTAATCGGGAGGTTGAGGGGGTACAGGAAAATCATGATCCTAATTGCCCCGGATTGGGCCAGGAGTTTGTGGTACCCGGACCTTCTGGACATGTATGTCTTCCACAAAGAGAGGATCTTATCTCGTGAGAGGACGGTTGGGTTCTCCATCCGGATATCAGAACTCTCAGCCTTCACGCATGGTTTCTGGGAGGCTGAGATGCAAAGATTGGGACCTCCCGGACGACATAATTCAAGTTTTGCTTTCTGCCAGAAGGCCAGCAACCAAATCTTTATACCGCTGCCATTGGAATAAGTTCTGCAGCTGGTGTAGAGATAAGAATGTTGACCCTTTTTCATGCAATACATCGATGGCGTTATCTTTTCTGCTGCCTTTAGCAAATCTGGTCTCAGGTTGGTACGATCAAAGGTTACCATCTTCAAGTGCACGGCTGAGGAAGTCTCCTACTTTAAAATACCTCTGGTATTGCAGTTCTTGAAGGGGTTAACTTATGTTTATCCCCTCAACTCCTTTTCAAGTCCCCCTGTAGGATTTAAATTTAGTCCTAAACTTTTTAATGGGTCTCCCTTTGAGCCTCTTCATTTGTGCCCATTAAGACTTCTTACCCTCAAAAAAGTCTTTTTAGTGGCAATAACATCTGCCCGTAGCGTGAGTGAGCTACAGGCTTTATCTTGCAATCCTTCCCACACTGTCTTTCTCAAGGACAGAGTTGTATTAAAGGTAAAGCCTAACTTCCTCCCCAAGGTGGTTTCTGAATTATACATCACTCAGAAAATAACCCTGCCATCTTTTTTCCCTCCTCCACATCCGGGGAGAGAGGAAGAAAGGCTGCACAGACTAGATCCAAACCGTGCTTTGAGTATTTACATTAGCAGACTTGCTAAACTGAGACAAACTGACCAATTGTTTGTGGGTTACACGGGTCATAGGTTGAGCCTAGCCATCCCCAAACAAACCATCTATAGGTGGATCATTTTACAATAGCAGAAAATTGCAAATTGGCCGGTAAAGACCCTCCAGAACATATAAGGGCTCATTCGACCAGGAGTGTCGCAGCTTCGTCAGCTCTTCAGTGGGGTGCCAATAAGAGATATTTGTGCAGCTGCCACATGGTCGTCTGCGCACACCTTTCCAAGATACTATAGTCTGGATTCCTCCACTAGCCAAGAATCCAAAATATGGAAAGGCAGTAGTGCACTGTGTGCATACTTAATGGCTTAAATCTTACTCCCTCCTCCTGGTTATATTACTGCTTTGGGAGTGTATCAAATATAACGAATACGTGGAAGGACACAATCCATTCAAAGAACTAGTTACTTACCCATGGTAACGTTCTTTCGACTCGATGTTCCTCCCACGTATTCCTTATCGCCCCTCCCATCCTTGCCTGCAGTAAAACTTCCCTTGTGGTTACAGTCTGAGCTTTCTACAGGGTAGTTACCGTCTAACTCAGGACAATGCTTCGCTCTTCAAAACGGCACTGAGCAACCGACGCTGCGCACGCTAGTTATACCTGTGTTGATGTTGATGATGTTGTCATCGGGACGGAGGCCTCTGAGGGAAATCGACTCGACAGGCATCGACGCATAGCACCCTCTACTGGGGAAAACAATTTTTCGAAGCAGCAAGCTGGATATTAAGAAATATCAAAGATAAGGAATAAGTGGGAGGAACATCCAGTCGAAAGAACGTTACCATGGGTAAGTAACTTGTTCTTCTCGCTACTAATCTGCATCGTTTTGCTCAAAGTACAAGGTAAAATGTGATATAAATTGGACAGATTTCCCCCATTTTGTCAAAAGAAATCTTGCTGGACACCATCTTCCCATTGGGAGTGCCTTTCAGGGGCATACGTGTGTGTGACGGAACAGCCTACTTAGGACTTTTTAAGTGCCTTTCTATATTCAAGCATCCCAGGCAGGGAGGCCACCTAGACATGTTGTCAGGGCATCAGGTATTGAGTTGGTTAACCTCAACCAAATCCATTTGACTAAAGTATCGGATTACTTGGGCTTAAATCCTTCCACTGGAGAAACGATACTCCACTCATTTGACGGCATAGGTTCACGATAGGCCCAACTCTCACTGACACTCTAGGGGCCATGAATCAGACTGCTTTGGACTGTCAGTAACCGACACTGGTGCAGCTGCAAAATGGTGGGAACATTCAGATCACCAGAACACTGCACCTTGCAATCTGGGATCTGTAAGTGCATAGGGGCTCATTTTTGTCGGAGTATAAAGTAAGGGAAATGCCTAACAGGCCTAAAGGTAAAGGCATTTGCGCATGTTCCTTACGTTACCCCCATTTTCATTCATTTGTATGTTGGCGGGATGGGTTGGAAGACTACTTGCATTTCTGCCGCCTCTCTTCCTCTTTCCTCTCCACCATACACATGTCCAGCATTTGCGCGGACATGGATTTTCATGCATCCCCCATAGTGAACCATAGTAAACGCTGCCTGCTAAAATTACAAATAAACGCTGTCGGATATGATTGCATGTTGGACAGCATTTTTTTTGTGAATACTGCTTACCAAGCGCGCATGGTTAGCAGTGTTCACAATTAAAAATAAACGCTGTCTTACTTGCAAGCATGTCGGTCAGCATATAATTGTAATTGTGAGCAAAGCTTGCCCTGCGAGCATAGCAAGCAGCGCTCAGAATCAAAAGTAAAGGCTGCCTGGCATGCCGTGCATATTCTACTCACGTTCAACTCTGTGGTCCAAATGTGAAGGGCAAAAGGTGGCTTGCAAGCTTGTACACTGCCATTTACATGTGCACATTGCAGTGCAACTGACCAAAATTTGGCAGCAGGGACACGCTTTTGTTAAAGTGTAAACTTAACGCCGCCCTGCCGCCAAATTACTCATTTTATCAAAATGAGCTCTTTATTTTTTATTTTTATAGCACTAGCGTGCCTCCTTTCAAGTGCTGTACCACGCTGCCCAATATTGCAGTGCCAGAAAAGGCAGTTAGAGTATGCATCGCTGCACCATACCATGAGAGGGCACTGTGAGAAAAGTCTGAAACCTCGAATGCTCTGATATAGATGCAGGAGATCAGGAAGGCCGAACACTATTGGGTGGACTTTCATTTCTAAGTTCCCTACTGAGCTCAGATTTTCAGCCTACGATCCCGTCAGCCCTCCTGGTTGGAAAACGAACTCTACCATTCCCAGAACGCAAAGTGCAGGATTGATTGCGTCACACATGAAACGCGACCACTGGAGAGCTTTGATTTTGAAAGGGGCACCACGGTAGCACTGCGGCGCCATCGTGCAGTCTTATATTTTAGTACTCTGGTACCTCTTTCCCCCCTGCCGTGCTGTTGTCTTTATTTACTTTGTCAGGGCGGGGTGTGCACCCGTTTTGTGATGTTGATCTTCCTCCTGCTCACCTGCACTGTGACATAATATTATCATGGGAAGAGTTCCAGGTAGGACTTTTTCAAGATAGAGCTCGCCTTAGTTGAGCCCTGTGGGAGCAGCAGTGATGAAGATGAACAGGAACTCCCAGAAAAGGGCAGGAAGAAGCATAGTCAGAAACAACTTAGTAAATCCATGCCGAAGAAGAGAGACTCAGTTATGGACAGAGAAAACATACTCTGAGTCTGAGCACAAACAATGAAATATTGAGGAAACGGCAATACCTTCTCTGTCGGGAGGGGGTGCTCACTCCACTTGTAAGGCCGCCAGGTGACTGTATATCACCAGGGCTCCATAGTTCTATCCTCAGATTTGATTTTCATTTAGTTTCACTTAAGTCCATATTATTTAAATAAAGTGCCACAAGACTACAACTCCCAGAATCCAGTTCTTGGGACTAGTGATATTCGCTGTATAGGAGGACGTAATATTACATCCTGGCCATTGGTAAATTGTTATACTATTATTCAGGAGGAATCAAACACCTGCCACCATAACTGGGAATGGTGATAAACTCCATTCATGTCACAGGAGAAATGAAAAGCCGGACGCAGGGATATTACCCACACACTATGAGTGGGACGCCAAGCCCCACCTAGGCGAATGGGTATATCCTCTATATACAGGACATGGAATTCCCACACCCTTTCCATGCAGACGATGTAGAGAGTCAGTCACTAACACCAGAGAATCAGAATTTCCAGACATGGAAACCAACCTGGGCAGCACCAATAGGACCTTATTAGATGGGGTGGCATTTCACTACCTTATGGGTTATGGGTATACTCTTCATTGAGAAGGGCACAACCCACAACTCAGGTAATGCTCTCTTCCATGATGGGAAACTTCTCTCCACTGAATACTGGAAGGGGCAATATCCCATTGAAGGAAGAGGGAGTCTCTCTCTGCAAGAGGAGATAGCGATCCACCACCCAGAAATAATCAGGGTCCTCTGGAGTACAGGAGTAGAAACATTCTTTATATATCACAAGGCAATTCCCCCATCATGATTGTCATGTTTACACCAGTCCACATCGTTATGTGGAAGGCAGGACTGGGGTGGTGTGTGGCGAGAGGCAAGTAAAGGGGGAGGCACCGGAAGCTCGTGTGTGAGACAGTTACAAATAAATCAGAGTTGAGACCAGTTGACACTTTGTGGGCCTCCCATCATTAGCGTGCACGCAGCGTGATATGCCCAGTCACAGTACAGGTGTGATTGATTGCACACAGGGCAGGCCTTAGGGCAGGGCGGGCCGGGCGACCGCCCAGGGCACCATTATCCCCCCGCCACGCCAGCTCAGGGAGTCTTTCAAGAGCTCCCCTGAGCTGGCATAGAGGGAGAAGGCATGGCAGGCACCCTACGGGATGGGGCATATTTTAATATCTTTCGCATCATCATATTGAGATGATTACCTCCACGGGAGCAAGGTGGTTTTCATTAGAATAGGGCGCACATGCATTAGCATAAACGCCCTATTCCCGTGATTAACTCCCTGCTCAGTTACCGAAGCAGGGAGTTAAAAAAAAAATGGCCCGCTGCCGCTGCTAAGGCCAGCACTGATCGCACAATCTGCAGGAGGGGAAGCAAGGGGAGTACTATTCAATAGAGTAGAAAAAGTGATCCTCTACACAGGAAATTGGGTCATGTAGGGGGGATGGGTGTTCCTACACCCATGGGACAATAGGGATACTTTGCATGCTATTCTGCACCCCACAGCAGAGGGATGGGAATAAGCCTTACGGAGGACAGTGAAAACCGACACTTTGGGGAAATGGGGATACTCTCAATGCAAGAAGGGGTAGCCCACCCCAAGGAAAGAGCATACTTGATCTCCATGCACTACAGGAGGGCGCCATGTTACAACCCTGAAGAATGGGGGTACTCTCCATATAGAAGAAGGGGGTGGTCCCCAAGGGATGAATGATATTACTCTCCATACAATGAGTAGGGGGATCCCCACACGGAAGGGCAGGCGGGCGGGCTGGCCTTTACCTTTATTGAGCAAATGCTCAGTCATCTAGCTGCATCAAACCATAAAAGGTTAAACCCCTTCTGGTAAAGGAGTGCATCAGTGCTGTGGTAGTCCTCCCTCCTCCCATAGCAGGCCAGTAGCTGCTTCAGCTGAAACTCGTTCTGTGCGCTTCCTTCCTCCATAACACCAAGGATCCAAGCAACTAAACAGCTCTTGTCAGACCCTCCAACGTGTACAACCTTTGCATGCATGGAAAGGAACAATGTTTTGAGGAATTAGTGCTGCACCAGCATTCTGCTCAGGCTACTTGCAGTATCCTAGTCCACATCTGCCCCCACAGGCAATGCTGATTTGACAGGGTATGTAATTATGAGTGTTGAGGCTTGTGCTTTTCTGAAGCTGATCAACATAGGATCAATGAAATGCCATTGAACCCTATTTGCGCTCTTCAATTAACATTTATCTAAAGCTCTTAAATCATGATATAAGCTTAATTATTCAACTTTTGCTTAGCAATGCACACTACCGTCACACTGTCACAATATAAATCAAACACTGAATACTGATATGGCATTTATAATGCGGCTGTACACAAGTGTTTCTAGGCACCAAGAGAGGCAAGACAAAGGGAAGACAAGACAAACGATTGTACTAGGCCTTGTGTAATTCGGACAGTGCAAGTGCAACAACGCAAAGCACAGGGGGGAGGCACAGGGGAAGTGCAAGCTAGAGGGAAAGGGGAAATTTGGTAAGGGCAGCAATCTCTGAGTAGGTGCAGCCAGGGCAGTGCAGCTCTGGATAGTGCTAGGAGGCAGGGTGATGTAGGTGTTACAGTTACAGCCCCTAAGTGCGCTGTGGACCCGGAGGCAGTGCTAAGAAGATGGGTCATGGAAGAGCCTGGTACCCGGGGAGACTCTAAGGGTACCAAGCAACCAGTCAGCACAGCAGACAGGTAAGTTAGCAAGGAAGCGAGAAGGCAGAAGAGAAAAGGAAGGTCTTGAGCTGCTTCTGGAACTTCAGGTTGTCCGGCTCAAGTCTGAGAGGGGACAGAGAGGCAATTCCAGAGGGAGGCACATGCAGAGGAGAGTGACCTACCCCCCACTCTTTGCCTGTAGAAGCATCTGACCCTCAGAGAGTTGGAGGTAGCTGAGGGAAGGGCTCAAAAAGGAAGGTATTTCAGAAGAGAGAGTTGAGTGTAGTGTGGGCCCTGTCCCTAGAAAGCCTTAAGGACGATGCAGAGGGTCTTGAACTTGATCCTTGCAGCCACCAGGAGCCAGTGGAGAGATTTCAGAGCTGGAGAGCTACTTTCCCTGGGCTTGAGGGCAAGGATAAGTCTTGCAGTCCTGTTCTGGATTAGTTACAGAGGGCAAAGAGTAGAAGTAGGACAATGGAGAAAGAGGCTGTTGCAGTAGTCCAGCCTGGAGAGAACCAGGGCTCTGGAGACAGTGATATTCTGGCAATAGTGAGAAAAGGTAGAATACCTATTAGGAGATGCAACTAGAAGTGAGCCTTCTTGACATGGTCCTTGATGTGAGGAGAGAAGGAGAGAGTGGAGTCGAAGATGACAACAAGCTTTTTTGCCTCACAGAAAGGCGATGGTAGAGGGCCAAGGGAGGGGGACCAGAGTGAGAGAGGGAAAGCAAGAGCAGGAGTTCCAATGAGAAGGATCTCCATCTTACTGGCATTAAGGCAGAGATCATTGGAGGCACCCCAGTTCTGAATCACAGATAGACAGTCAGGAATGAGCGAGGGAGGAGAGGAGGTTGAGGGAAGCCTGAAAGAGAGCAGAGTGTCGTCCGCATAACACTGAAAGTTAGAAGAGAAAGTGGAGATCAAGTGGGCCAAAGGGCCCATCTAGACATTGACGAGCCAGGGTTAGAGGATAGAGCCCTGGGGCACACCACATTTGATGGTTCTAGAAGAGCAGGGGAGCACCTGTTTGGACAACACTTTCATAGATCAGACTTGTCTAGAATCATCGTCAGGTGTTGTCGGAGAAAAGGAGGAGGGGAGGGAGAGGAGGCCAAAGGTGGACTGGGAGAGGTAGAGGGGGAGGGAGAAGAGAGCAATGACTGGATGTCCTGAGTTCATTTGCCAGCACGTGTTTCACTTGGACTCATCACACTCTTCCTAGTTGATTCTAGTGAGCTTCTTCAAGGCTGTACTAGTATCCCCATTCTGTTTACAAACTTCAACATTTACTTCACAATATACTTTTTCCAATCCTCCTTATCTGCAAACAACCAAAAAATGTGGCAGAAGCTGTTTCTTCCAATTAACCTTGTTAGGATACATAACCAACGTTTTTATCAAAAGATCACCATTTTAAAAAACATTTTAACAATACGGTTCCATTTTATTATTCTCTCACTATCAACCCAGAGCATAATTTAGCCATATCTCTTTCCGTTTTTTCTATGTGTTGAATTTTTCTTATCACAACAAACATTCCCATTGCTCACCATTTCCAAAACCTAAATGGAACTTCTAATTCAACCGTTCTTCCTTAAATTCAATACAAACCATCTCTGTGATGACCTCAATTCGTTCTAGCTTCACTCTTCTTCTTCACAGAAATTCAGATATTTCAATATTTATCAAATAGCTTTCTTTCAAAATGATTCCTGTGCCCTGATAAGCACATGGTCCTCCGCGTTCCTTTCAACTTAACTAGAAGGACTGTGTTGAGTCCATGTGAAAGACATGTTGGCAAATAAATATCAGTATTCAGTGTTTGAATTATACTGTAACAGTGTGAAAATATTGTGCATTATTAAGCAACATTTGAATAATTAAGCTTACATCATGGTTTATGTCTTTTGAATAATTGCTAATTGAAGGGCGCAAATAGGGTTCAATGATGTTTTATTGATTGTATTTGGGAGCACCTGCAGGTGGGGGCATCATTAACCCAATGCAGCCCTACTGGACAGAATAAATAGGAATCAATATACTATTCAGGCATAATTATAGCGCAAAGAGGGATCCACACAGGAACGTGTATTTTTATTTTATTCTGGTAAAGACTGGGATAGGAAAAAGCCAGGAAAATGTGGGAGTTGCTCCATAATAGGGCACATTGGTGGTATTGTGGGGTTATTGAACAGGAATGGTGTTTACTTCCTCTCTTATAGAAGATGAAAGCAATGGAGGGAATTGCTTATGCAGAAGTAGGGGCTCAGCATCTCAGTCTGGATGGTCAGATTGTGTGAAACTCACAGAAATATTGCTTCAATGGGAGCACAACACATTATCCACCATGAAATACATGAAACAAGGCTGGCTATGCTGTTCCCTCCCTAGCCTATAAACCTTTGTGTCCCCTCTCTCTGCATAGCCTTCCGAAGTTTGCATTAACTTAGCATCTTACTACGCTCATACTATTATATCCTAGTATTGTATTCCCTTGTTGTAGAGCGCTCTCTTGCCTCCCAGCTAGGTTTGGCTATATAGACCCCAGCACATATATACTCTTGATACAAGAATGAGTGATTCAGACACCTTATGGAAAGGGTGCACTATCCATGCAGGGTAGCATGGTCTTCCATCCTGGGGGCATTGGGATACAGGAAGAGGGTTGGCCATACATAGCCCACTTAGAGAATAGACATAGGGCCTCATTATAGCTCCAGCAGTAGCCATGCTGGTAAAAACGCCAGGCTGCCGCCGGAGTTATGCTTTTTTTCCGGCGTCTGGCAATGGGGAATCACCAGGACATTACAGCACCGGCGGTCCCTGAGGCCAGGCGCCTGAAAAAGTAACTCCCCATTCCCATTCGAGTCCCATAGGACTCAATGGGAATGGGGAGGACGGATACACCGGCACTATGTGCAACAGTGCTGGTGCATCCGTCGAAGTCCGCGGGTGGGTGCCGTTCCATCTTGCCAGGTCAGATCGCATGGGTGGGATGCATCCCAGCAGCAAACTTGTACTTTGCCGGTTCAGTAAGAACGATGCCGGTAATCCTACCGGCACCTTTGTTACCGGACCGGCAATGTTATCATGTGGCCCATAGTCTCCATACAGGGTGCCCTGCTCGTGGCATTACAGAGCAGGAGCTTACTCCACACAGGCTTTGTAGTGGTGAGAATCAGGACATTTTGGAGCAGCCTGTCACATTTACCCAGCTTCTGCCTCTGTGAGAGCCCTGGGGGGACTGAGGAGGGCTGCGGGTGGTAGGGAGTGGCCCAGGAGCCCCCCTCCTTTTGTCATGCTTGTTTAGGGTTCTAGCAGTGCACCTCTAATAGGCAGTGGTTTCATTAATGGCTGTAGCTGACATGACAAACAATGCAGGGGTGGCCCTTTCACATTTACAGTTTACTATCCGTTATAAGTGTTACGTTTAATTGACGTGCAAATGTTGGGTACATTATGCATAGTAAGAATATGCATTCCTTTATCAAACGTTGATCATAAGCGGAGGCGTTTATCGCAAATGATCTTCTGGTGGTGCCTAAGTCTGGGACTTAGTATGTGATATTGTATAGTTTAAGGAGCTCTCGAGCTTCCACTGCCAAGTGTCATATAATTAACTATTTCTGGCTTTTATATATGTTTAAACATTTGTGTTTGCAGAAAGGTGTGTGTACATGTGTATGTATATCTGTTAGGGGAAAATGCACAGTTTGTGTGCACTGAGATGACACGGTATGCAGTACTTCGTGCAGCACAGGCACACATCAAGACAGACTGCAGGATTTGATTTGGGCACTAGCAACATGAAAAGGAGGACAGGGCAGGCATATCATGTTCAGACAGGTCCCATGTTTCACTTGCGCACTAGCAGTTAAAATGTGTATTACGGTGGCTTAAGTTGAATGGGGACAAGACTGAGGCACTGGTGGTTGGCCCCTCCTCTTGTTCCCCTTACCATTCCTCTTTTTGGACTTCTTCTTGTGGCCCTATTCCTACACCAGTATCTGTGGTAAAAAAAAAATGGTTTTAAAATCTCTTTCTCTGCCTGTTGAGGCACAAATTGGCTCTGTCTGCCAGACTGGCTACTTCCTGGTCACATTCGTTAGGTATTTTGGTAAATTTGTATTAAATATAGATGTGGGGTGGGGTAAGGAAATAGGTTATGGTGGGGGAAGTGGGAGGTCGTGGGGGTCTCCCCCTGCATTATTAAAAAAAAAAAAACACAATTTGGTAAATTCTCTAGTAGGTCCATTTTTTAAAATCAAATCACAGCAATCCCGTGCGGCATGCAAGTATGCATAGCATTGCATAAAGGTGGCAACGCGTGCATGTATTGAGAGCAGCCTCATTACTTTCTTTAGACACAGCCGGCAGGAATGGGGGCTCAGGCGCCATGATCTGATTTGGACAGAACCTGCTTCAAATCGGGGCATAGCAGGCATATATTGTTGACATGCGCTCCTGGTTTTTCTCTGCAAACAGCCAGCAACAACATGTGTTGCAAAATGCTCTGGTGTACTGTTGTTGCCCTGCCGAACCAAGTGTAAATGGATTGTTGCCCAATTTTTATGGAACGTGCGCTGCGAAATGCATGATTTCAACCCATTATTTGAAACTATTCAAGGTGAAGAATGGCCGAAAACCTTGCTGGATTAGTTCAGGTGCACTTGTGCGACTTCAGGGAAAACCTTTACACCCCTCCACTTCACAAATTTACCAGCTGCCACTGCTTTGGACAGTAGTACTATTGTCGGAGTGGGCATAGTAGCCCAAGAAGATGTCTGGTTATGTCTTGCTCCCTTCTTTGGCCACACATTCGGAGAACACAATTCATCCATCCAAAAAAACAGGACTTTTTCCATAACTCGCTAACCCGCCCCTTTGGTCGACTGCTGCCACTCTAGATACTGCCCGTCTTCTACCTGGAGACTATTGGGGTTCTCGCCTTACAGCCCCCCCCCCCCCCCCCGCTTTGCAGTATCCAGTCCAATGGGGAGACCCTTCATACATGATGACACAGACATGCTGTGGTGCTGGTCCTATGGGTGCTATTAGGAAGATGCCACGATTTGGTCTTATGGGTGCTGTTATGAGGCCCCTGCCCCAGCAACGTGGCTTCAGAATTGCCACAGGTGCTGCTGTGATCGCGGTCACGTGGCTGCTGTGATGAGACTTCCGGAGTTGATGGTATGTGGCTCTGGGGATGCTGTGAATGTGGTATGGGTTTCAGGAATGATAAGAGAATCATAAGGGATGCTGCGAGTAATCAGCAACCCGAGAGGTTGTTTCCAGAGGCCGGGGGTGCTGTGATTATGGCGTTGGGGTGGTGAGGAGGGTCCCAGCGATGCCGAGATGGACCCCCGCCCGCCCGCTCTGCCTGCAGATCCGGCTCTCCTTTATCTCAGATTCCTCAGTGGATAACCATCCCATGCTCTTCCCAGCCCCGGCCTGCTCTGTCATCTGTTTGTGCTGGTGTCCTGCCAGCGATTGTGTATGTGTGTGATTCCCACACCCACCTGCCCTAACCCCGAGTCCTGCCCTGCTGCCCGGCCCCCGGATGCGCTGCGATCACAGGCTGACTCACTCACTGCCGGCGAATCCTCGCGGGCCAGAGCAGGCCCACCTCAGAGCCTCCCTGTGCTCTTGTCTGGGTGGGCCGAGCGAGTGAACAAACTGCAGATGCCAAACGCCGTCTCAAGGGCTTGTGGCCTAGTGCTGAGGGCGGCAGCTTCCCTCACACGCTCTGCTTTAGAAGGCCTGGTTCCGGAGGCTTTAGTCACGGTTCTGTTTGCCCAGGAAATGTCCCCCTCCTCCTCCCCCACAGGGCTATCTTGTTGGTGAAACTCCTTCAAGCTTCTGTGGTGCTCGCGTTATGAGTTTTTTGGGAGGAGTAGGCGTATTTTGCTAGAAACCCCAGGGTTCTATCATGTATGTGAAATCGAGGAGTGCAGAATCAGGTATTGTAGATTCCTAGTTCTGCCCCAGCACCCGCTATGGTGGTTTTCGGCAATGCAGGCCTACCTATGTGATATGCATACAACAGGTCCCCAATTGGTAATGTCAACAAGTGCAAACCCATGCAGGGGAGTATCCAGCATTGCAAGAGTGTGGGGGTTGGGAGAGCCACGAAAAACGTCCTGCTACTTTTCCTCCAAATACATACTTGCCATCAACACGAACCATTCGAATCTGTAGGTGCCTATCCAGTTCTGTTTTCTTCTTTGCATTCTGGGACTTGTAGTCTGAGTTTATAATGGGAAAAGTGGAACTTCAAATCCCAGAATGCAAAGAAAAAACATGACTGGATAAGTACCTACAGATTGGAATGGGTCATGTTGGCAAGTATGCAAATGCACCTTTGAAAATGTATGCTAAACTGACAAACAATCGTTCCTGCCCCCCATATGATGCAGTACTAACACACAAAGGGGGGGGGGGGTCCCCCAGATGAACCATTAACCAAATCATTCAAAGGCCCAGTTTTTTCTACAACTCGGCTCTATTCCAAGGGTTAATGAATTACCTCAAAGAAAAATACACACAGAGAACAGTATTTGTATTATGTTAAAAATTCCATAATTTATTGCGTAGGCCATAGGTCCTACAATTACAACATATAAAAGATCAATTAAATCTGTTTGTAATTATGTAAATTAGTCAGAACATAAATACATGAACCAATATAGATGCATGCATATACACCTCAACATTTTTTTAATATAAATTGGTATAAAACTTAAGTGACACATATAATAATCAAATTAGGGGAAGCACAGGCACAAACTATCTTGCAAGCCCTACCTGTCTAATAAATCACAGACCTCCTCAATTAAACAGTGTCACTTAGTTTGCATTCTAAAATTCATTATTCATGACCAAAAGCACATTCCAGGTCTACGTCCTTAATTTCATTGTTGAGCCATGTGGCATAACTTGATGACACAGTGTTATGCAAAGGACGTTTCGGCCGAACATCAAATATACTGCCTTCATCAGGACCCCAAGGGAAATGGAACTCTGTGGATGTGATAAATTACATAATTACTGCCATGTGGAAAATCCATTAAAATGCAACAAGAAGAAAAAATGAATAAAAATCTAAAATTGGTAAACATTTACCCTACATTAATCCCTATATGACTACAAATAGGTAAATATAAAATGTGAGGGGAAACCTCCACCAAAAAGAAAAGAAACACGAGACACTGTATGTGTGTAATCAAAATGGGCTATTTCACCCATAATATACATCCTCACCGAAATTAAAATCCACCACCCTAGCAACATATACAATTATACCCAGCCATGCCCGCGACAATTATTTAGAAAGCAAGGAGGGAAAAGGGAAGGAGGGGAGGGAAAAAGGTGGAGGAAAGAAGCTAAACCTACCCATATTGTCGTGTGGTAGAGGATGGAACACCAGCATAGTCGTGCAACCAGCCGTTAAGACCAGGCCCAAGGAGTCCACAGCGTGAGATGTCTACACAGTAATCACTTAACTTATTAAATGGAGTGGCTAGAAACTCCCAAACGAATGATCACTTCGAGATTGTCAGCACCATATATATATATATATATATATATATATATATATATATATATATATATATATATATATATATATATATATATATACTCCTGTCAGTTGGTGCATAGGCCCACAGCTGGTGGTATCACGACCAGGAGATAAAGAAAGAAAAATCCAATGCCTCACTCATGGATAAAATATACTCATGTAATGTGTTAAATGAAGTTTCAATCCTCTTCCAGAAGGATGAGAAAAACGTAATGGTGCTCACCTGAATTGCAGATATGGACATTGGCTTTGGAACGGGGTGGCTGACACAAGATGAATTTGAATTTTTGAATACTTCAGAAGGCCGTACCCCAGCATTTTATGCAATCCCAAAGATACATAAAGATGTAGACAATCCACCAGGACGCCCCATTGTTGCGGAATGTGGCTCGGTTCTTGAGCCTATATGCAAATATATTGATACATTTTTACAGCCCCTCAGCCAGGAAACAAATACATATTTACGCGACAGTTCCTCAGTGATCAAATTGGTCGAAGGTAAACCCTTTAACAACAAAGAGGAGATCTTGGTCACCTTAGACATATGAGCGCTTTATACTAGTATTCCTCAGGAGGAGGCTATCCAATGCATGCGAGAAATATTTAGTCTTGAAGGATCATCCCGCAACACTCCGGGAGAATTCATTTTGGAGCTTCTCACTATTGCCCTTGAAAAGAACTATTTCAAGTATAAAGACCAGTTTTTTCTACAGACCCAGGGCACTGCAATGGGCACGGCATTCGCACCCAGCTTAGCCATATTATATATGGCAATGTGGGAACATCATTTTGTTCTCACAGACACAAATCCATTTTTGGGCCATATAAAACTATGGCGTCGTTATATTGACGACATACTTCTGATTTGGCAAGATACAGCTATCGCTCTCCAAGAGTTCTTTCTATGGCTCAATCTGCGGCATACACAGATTAAATTCACGATCAGCACCAGTACTAAAGAGATCCACTTCTTGGATCTTAATATATACGTGAGGGATGGAGGCATAGAGTGTTCGCTCTTCAGAAAACCTACGGATAGAAATACATTACTCCATTTTTCCTAGGGGTGTTAAGGAGAATCTTCCATATGGCCAATTTCTACGATTGTGTAGACATTGCACCTCCATCACAGATTATGCAACTCACGCTGACAATCTTAAAGCGCGACTGGTTGCAAGAGGATATCCAACTAAATTGGTCTCCAAGACGGCAAAAAGAGCGAGATTTACACCAAGGGAAACCCTTCTCACTTCGAAAGAACCTCACACAGAAGAAAAGCTGGTCTGTGTTTTGCCGTATACTATGCACACCTATGCGGTAAAGAAGGTGATTAAGAAGTTCTGGCCCCTTGTGAAATTGGAGTTAAGTGATGAACCTCTGCCCCTGTTCGCCATGACGAGGCAGAAAAATTTGAGGGATTTGTTTGTGCATTCGAAACTACAGGTTAATAGGAATAGAACCACTGGCTGGGATTTACGCCCGCTAGTAGGACATTTTCCCTGTGGAGGTTGTTCAGTCTGCAGATACACAAAGAAAATAAAGGAGTTTCAAGTGAGAGGCAGAAAATTGAACATTCAGGCCAGCACCAACTGTAAAACACCAAATGCCATATATTGTGTGGAATGTCCATGTGGCCTTAAATATGTAGGCCAGACTTCCAGACCAGCCCATATGCGGATTGTTGAACACAGGTCACGTATTAGGTGCAAAAATGTTACTGCGCCTTTGGTGTCCCATTACATGGATTATGGTCATACTTCGGGAGAGGTGAGTTGGTGGATTTTGGAAGCCCTACCGAGGAAGATAAGTACTCCCCACAGTCTGAATTTGGCAGAAACTAGGTGGATACATTGTTTGGACACAATAGAACGAGGTCTAAATGAAAGCAATCCCCAATGATGGTGAGTACTATGTTCTATACCACATAGTATGTGGGGGCATAACTTTTTAGTCCTATCGGCTTGTTCTAAGGGGTGATAGTTTTCTAACATCTCTGGAGTTCCCTCTATTTGGTCCACTATGTAGGATTTTCTCACCCTTGTGAATGCCATTGGAGATGCATTTTATTTATCTTGCATCTCACTGTAGCCATTAGCATTTTTCCATCTTGCCTAGTGTAATGGCACCAGCAAATGGCACTATTGGCATAACACGTGATATGGGAAGGACGAGATACAATAATGCAACCAGTTCCACTTCTTTCTGCATGTACTAACTTAAATAGTTGTCTAGATAGCAGCGGTTAGTACGATGTGCGGTACTATATGGCTTACGGGCTAGCGAGCGGCATCGTTTGCATAACATGTGATATGGGATAGGATGAGATATCAATAATACAACCTGTCCCACGTCCCTCTACATGTCTTTATTTAAATAGTCCTTTAGATACCAGCGGGCAATACGATGCGTCGTATGATATGGCTCACGGGCTTGGGGCAAGTTAGCATAGTTGGAAAGCATGTCAGTCCTATTTCATTCTTTATGATCGATTCAACCTACAAGCTTACGTGAGAGTGTGATAGGCTTTTCAGTGACCTATCTCCCTTTCTGCTATCTGGCCGGCAGTGGGTGTGTCTAAATTGAGTTGTCGGCGCTCTTATTGAGCGTGTAGATACTTTTGCGGTCCCTAGCATTTTCGCTACATCGGCGGTTCATACGGGGCATGCAGCGACGCTCCGCAGGTAGGAGAGTTTGGGGATTTTCCCCGACACACTTTACCCACATGTTTTTTAGCATTATCGTGCATCGCACATGAGATGGTCCGGTCTCCTCGTATTAGATGCGTTTTTTGGACAAGCTGACATCACTATTGTTTGTTTTGAGATGCAGCATAGGGTTATTGGCGTTATGCTTAACAGTGTATATATATATAGCATATCGGAGCGTGCATTGTCATACATCCGAGGTTGCTATCTTGGGCCACCCCTGAGCATCTTCGTTTCCTTATACTCTCTGGGTTTGTGGTTAAACATTGGTTTAGGGTTGTTATTATGGAGTTTATAGGCTACACTCTCTATATTACAACGTCTCCATTCTGTTCTTTTTCAGTTTGGGATATGGGATTCATCACCATCCAAACTGTTCCAAGTTCGAGTTTTTTTTCTTTCTCTATGTGAGTTTGGTTCTCACCTATGGATACCATGAATAGGAGGATGTTTGTAAACATGTCCGTATCTGCAATTCAGGTGAGCACAATTACGCTTTTCTCGTCCTTCTGGAAGAGGATTGAAACTTCATTTAACACATTACATGAGTATATTTTATCCATGAGTGAGGCATTGGATTTTTCTTTCTTTATCTCCTGGTCGTGATACCACCAGCTGTGGGCCTATGCACCAACTGACAGGAGTATATATACATATGGTGCTGACAATATCGAAGTGATAATTCGTTTGGGAGTTTCTAGCCACTCCATTTAATAAGTTAAGTGATTACTGTGTGGACATCTCACGCTGTGGACTCCTTGGGCCTGGTTTTAAGGGCTGGTTGCACGACTATGCTGGTGTTCCATCCTCTACCACACGACAATATGGGTAGGTTTAGCTTCTTTCCTCCACCTTTTTCCCTCCCCATCTTCCCTTTTCCCTCCTTGCTTTCTAAATAATTGTCGCGGGCATGGCTGGTTATAATTGTATATGTTGCTAGGGTGGTGGATTTTAATTTCAATGAGGTTGTATATTATGGGTGAAATAGCCCATTTTGATTACACACACACAGGGTCTTGGTGTTTCTTTTCTTTTTGGTGGAGGTTTCGCCTCACATTTTATATTTACCTATTTGTAGTCATATAGGGATTAATGTAGGGTAAATGTTTACCAATTTTAGATTTTTATTCATTTTTTCTTCTTGTTGCATTTTAATGGATTTTCCACATGGCAGTAATTATGTAATTTATCACATCCACAGAGCTCAATTTCCCTTGGGGTCCTGATGAAGGCAGTATATTTGATGTTCGGCCGAAACGTCCTTTGCATAACACTTTGTCATCAAGTTATGCCACATGGCTCAAGAACGAAATTAAGGACGTAGACCTGGGATGTGCTTTTGGTCATGAATAATGAATTTTAGAATGCAAACTAAGTGACACTGTTTAATTGAGGAGGTCTGTGATTTATTAGACAGGTAGGGCTTGCAAGATAGTTTGTGCCTGTGTTTCCCCTAATTTGATTATTATATTGTGTCACTTAAGTTTTATACCAATTTATATTAAAAAAATGTTGAGGTGTATATGCATGCATTTTCTATATTGGTTCATGTATTTATGTTATGACTAACTTACATAATTACAAACAGATTTAATTGATCTTTTATATGTTGTAATTGTAGAACCTATGGCCTACGCAATAAATTATGGAATTTTTAACATAATACAAATACTGTTCTTTGTGTGTATTGTTCTTTGAGGTAATTCATTAAAGGCATACTCTAGTAAAAATTTTTATTTCAAAAATAGATAGGCCACATTAAAAAAAAAATACTAGCATCCTCCGTTTTAAAACTTCCTATGTAAAATTTTGAGCTATTCAAGCTCAAAATTCGAAAAAGCAAGCACAGGGGCGCCGCCATTTTGTGAAATGGAGGCCCTCCTGTGTTGGCTTTTGCTTTTGCTGCACTAATGAAGGAAAAGCCAGCCAGCTGCAGTAAACAAAGTCTACCGCTGGGTGGCTTTCCCTTCATTAGTGCCGGGACTCGGAGGACGCGGACCGGAGACCAGAGCAGGAAAGCTGCAGCTGAATCTCGGTAAGTGCTATTTATTTTTTTTACAAAAAATAAGCACTAGCTGCGTTTTTTTTTCTAAGTTTTCCGGGCTGGCGGAGCCCGGAAAACTTAGAAATAAAACCGCAGCTTTAAAAACGTTGTATTTATGTTTGCGGTCGCTTTTGAAGCGACCGCAAACATAAATACAAAGTTATTGTGTTGGAAAACGCTGCGGTTTTTCGTTCCAAGTTTCTCAGGCTCCTCCGGCTCGGAGGAGCCTGAGAAACTTGGAAAGAAAAACCGCAGCATTTTCCAACACCACTGCGTGTGTTTCTGCCTGCTGTGGCTATCACTTTGGGTCTCCGGTGCTCCCAGGGGAGCACCGGAGACCCAAAGTGAAAGCCACAGCAGGCAGAAACACACGCGGTTGTGTTTACATGCCGCGTAGTGTTTCTACCTGCAGCTGATTTCCCATTTGGGGCTCTCGGGCTCCCCGTGGGGAGCCCGAGAGCCCCAAATGGAAAAGCAGATTCAAGGCAGACACAACGCGGTTGTTTTCCGCAACGTCGCGTTGTGTCTGCCTGAATCTGCTTTTCCATTTGGGGCTCTCGGGCTCCCCGTGGGGAGCCCGAGAGCCCCAAATGGGAAATGCTACGTTGTCTGCCTGAATCTTCTTTTCCATTTGGGGCTCTCGGGCTCCCCGTGGGGACCCCGAGAGCCCCAAATGTGAAATGCTACGTTGTCTGCCTGAATCTTCTTTTCCATTTGGGGCTCTCGGGCTCCGGCGAGCCCGAGAGCCCCAAATGGTAAAGCAGATTCAGGCAGACACAACACGGTTGTGTTGGAAAACGCTGCGGTTTTAAAACCGCAGCGTTTTCCAACACAATAACGTTGTATTTATGTTTGCGGTCGCTTAAAAAGCGACCGCAAACATAAATACGTTTTTAAAGCTGCAGTTTTATTTCTAAGTTTTCCGGGCTCCTCCAGCCCGGAAAACTTAGAAAAAAAACCGCAGCTAGTGCTTATTTTTTGTAAAAATAAATAAATAGCACTTACCGAGATTCAGCTGCAGCTTTCCTGCGCTGGTCTCCGGTCCGCGTCCTCCGAGTCCCGGCACTAATGAAGGGAAAGCCACCCAGCGGTAGACTTTATTTACTACAGCTGGCTGGCTTTTCCTTCATTAGTGCCGCAAAAGCCAGCACAGGAGGGCCTCCATTTCACAAAATGGCGGCGCCCTTGTGCTTGCTTTTGAGCTTAAAGGCATACTCTAGTAAAAATTTTTATTTCAAAAATAGATAGCCCACATTAAAAAAAAATACTAGCATCCTCCGTTTTAAAACTTCTTATGTAAAATTTTGAGATATTTAAGCTCAAAAGCAAGCACAAGGGCGCCGCCATTTTGTGAAATGGAGGCGCTCCTGTGCTGGCTTTTGCGGCACTAATGAAGGAAAAGCCAGCCAGCTGTAGTAAACAAAGTCTACCGCTGGGTGGCTTTCCCTTCATTAGTGCCGGAACTCGGAGGACGCGGACCGGAGACCAGAGCAGGAAAGCTGCAGCTGAATCTCGGTAAGTGCTATTTATTTTTTTTTACAAAAAATAAGCACTCGCTGTGGTTTTTTTTCTAAGTTTTCCGGGCTGGAGGAGCCCGGAAAACTTAGAAATAAAACTGCAGCTTTAAAAACGTATTTATGTTTGCGGTCGCTTTTTAAGCGACCGCAAACATAAATACAACGTTATTGTGTTGGAAAACGCTGCGGTTTTAAAACCGCAGCGTTTTCCAACACAACCGTGTTGTGTCTGCCTGAATCTGCTTTACCATTTGGGGCTCTCGGGCTCCCCGGAGCCCGAGAGCCCCAAATGGTAAAGCAGATTCAGGCAGACACAACGCGGCGTTGCGGAAAACAACCGCGTTGTGTCTGCCTGAATCTGCTTTTCCATTTGGGGCTCTCGGGCTCCCCACGGGGAGCCCTAGAGCCCCAAATGGGAAATCAGCTGCAGGTAGAAACACTACGCGGCATGTAAACACAACCGGTGCTCCCCTGGGAGCACCGGAGCCCCAAAGTGATAGCCACAGCAGGCAGAAACACACGCGGTTGTATTGGAAAATGCTGCGGTTTTTCTTTCCAAGTTTCTCAGGCTCCTCCGAGCCGGAGGAGCCTGAGAAACTTGGAACGAAAAACCGCAGCGTTTTCCAACACAATAACTTTGTATTTATGTTTGCGGTCGCTTCAAAAGCGACCGCAAACATAAATACGTTTTTAAAGCTGCGGTTTTATTTCTAAGTTTTCCGGGCTCCGCCAGCCCGGAAAACTTAGAAAAAAAAACGCAGCTAGTGCTTATTTTTTGTAAAAAAAATAAATAGCACTTACCGAGATTCAGCTGCAGCTTCCCTGCTCTGGTCTCCGGTCCGCGTCCTCCGAGTCCCGGCACTAATGAAGGGAAAGCCACCCAGCGGTAGACTTTGTTTACTACAGCTGGCTGGCTTTTCCTTCATTAGTGCCGCAAAAGCAAAAGCCAGCACAGGAGGGCCTCCATTTCACAAAATGGCGGCGCCCCTGTGCTTGCTTTTTCGAATTTTGAGCTTGAATAGCTCAAAATTTTACATAGGAAGTTTTAAAACGGAGGATGCTAGTATTTTTTTTTTAATGTGGCCTATCTATTTTTGAAATAAATTTTTTTACTAGAGTATGCCTTTAAATATCTCAAAATTTTACATAGGAAGTTTTAAAACGCCGGATGCTAGTATTTATTTTTTAATGTGGGCTATCTATTTTTGAAATAAAATTTTTTACTAGAGTATGCCTTTAACCCTTGGAATAGAGCCGAGTTGTAGAAAAAACTGGGCCTTTGAATGATCTGGTTAATGGTTCATCTGGGGGGTTTTTCCAGACCAAATTGTGTGAGTTATTTATGTAGAGAGAGGTTTATTCTGTTATGCCCCGGATAAAGTGGTGTGTGACATTTTAGTGAGATTTTCTATTACCGATCATGCAAATGAATACAAATATATTTCCTGTACACCGCCTGGTTCTTGGCTCATTGGTAGCTCAGGGGGAGGGAGCCAATGGGTATGATATGCATCAGAAATAGAGCTGAATAAAGAACTTACATTAAACCTATTATTGTGTGAGACCTAGTTTGGGGAGGGAAGTAACTCCCAGTGTTGAGGGTGGCCTCTCAATAAACCATTCCAACACTTACGACGTGCTAGCGCACCAGAGGAGACGTAATTCATTATGGCACCCCTAATCAACCTTTCTAGTAACATTAGTGGCAGATGGCATTTTAACATATACATATAACAATAAAAATAAAACTGCAGGACCATTACAGATGCATGAAACACATCTATTAGAGCCTGTCCAGGCTCTGTGGGGCAAATCACATGCAAACTTCGTAATTTGCATATGGATTGCACCACAAGAAGTGACTTCTCAGAAACGGACATTGCAAGGGGCATCATCAGTCTTTGATACTTGGAGTCACCATGAAAGTGACTTTGCAGTAGGTTGACATAATTAAGCCAAGTGGCAAATAACTTTGGGTTAAAAATACCTACATTTCATTATTATTATACATAGAGCCATTCTATAGTCATTAGGCTTTTTTTTTATAATAGCATGATATATTAACATAAGCTATGAAGTGAATCACGGAGCTACAGATAAGCCACAGTTTGATTACATGTTTTGCTCAGGATCACACACTTTGGTTAAATGGTGAAACTGGGATGTGGACAATTTAAGCAACTGAGTGCATCGTCCCAGGTTTAGTTGATATAGATGTTTATTAAAGGTTTTATGTGCTTAAATAATACTTTATTCATAGTAATGCCTTGGAAGCAAACCACATTACATAATAAACTAACTTTACACTTTATACATTGACCTAGAAATATGTTGAGCAATAAGAGTATAGCTTTAGTTTTATTGTCCCAATCCTGCATGCAAAGTCAAAATAGCATCATGCAGATTAATGTGAGCCTAACAAATCCCCTTAGGTTTTAAAGTAATTGTCATTTCATAAAGCCTGCAACATTATGTACCCTTCTCACTTCTGATCGACCCCTTTCACATTTCTTAAGGGACAAAGGTCCCTGCTAATAGTACCCTCTGCCTTCCATCAGTGCCTAATGACTCTCATTGTAATGCTCTGTAGACACAGAGCAACGTGTCAGGGCCCTGGGATAGCCGCGCTGCTGAACATAGCTCGAACAATGAGGGTGCCGAACGGTGATTGTCCTATTGCCGAGACCTTGCTATGAAGGTGCATATTTTCGACGTAGATCCTAGGTACCTTAGGATAACTCAGAGGCAACGTGCTCGCCTTGGAAACAAGACGACACAGAGCAGCACAGGTTGGATCCCCAGGTCCGCACTTAGAAACCTCTGGGTATTAAGCGCGTTATAAATAACCTATCATATCATATCCCTCCTCTAGAATAGCTGTAGTTTAGGGGGTCACTGCCCTTCCCTCTTCGAGTTTAAAGGATTTGATTGTGTGACAAAAGGGGAACGATCGAAGCCCCTTGTGGTAATTTGGTAACTCTGCTTATTATGGGGGGTGCTGAGAAGGCCTCCATGACCAGAATGTCTCCACACCAATAGCACATGCACACACTGAACATTGGACACAGAAATAATCAGACTTCTAGGCAACGAAAGACAGCACAAAGTGGCTTCTGTCTAAAACAGGCTGAACCAACTTGGAAATAGAGGGTGAACTTACATGGGGGGATGCATCCCCTTAAACGAGTTCACCTGTGTCCACCTGCCACCAAGATGGTGGCCACCTAAAGGCTTTACACACCCAAAGAGGGCCAGGGGGCTAGGGGGAGTGGTAGTTGCTCATAATAGACCTATATTGGTTATGCCCGAGCTGTATTTTCTAATTCGAAGGAGGGGCAGGCAAACCTAATATTTAGCTGGCTACGACTTATGCACCCTGCATGCTTAACAGTAATCAATACACTTTCTTGAAAAGACAGACTTCCTATCTTTTAATTTTAACTTTCATTGTGCTCTAAACCCCTAGGGCACTGGCTAATAAAGCTAAACATTGCCACTAGTACTCCATTGGGGGTCAAGATCTTCGAACTTTTCCTCTCTTTAAGGGTGAAGGAGGAATCAGGCAACTATTTTTAATTGGGAAAAGGTACTGGGAGAAAGGGAAAATAGATAAGAGGCCTATTTTTAGAGTAACCAAACCATCCCTTTTCTGTCTGAAATCTATCCACTTATATACAGGCGGCCCACCAGCAGGCACTAGGGCTAGTATTTGGCATAGGACGGGTGAGTTCAAATATGTTCTCTGTCCCCTTCTTTTTCCTTCTTCTGTCCCGTTTATTGCTCCACTTGTGACACCAACAGAACCAATCGACTCTACATTGATTGATTTGACTAGGGTTCTGAGCTGGCTATTATACTTCCACGTTGCTCTTGTCCCTTTCTCTCAGTACATCGGAAGTCGGTCTCTTCTAGAAAGCCTACTGATTACTGTTAAGCATGTACATGTCGCAGCCAGCTAAATATTAGGTTTGCTTGCCCCTCCTTCGAGTAAAAAAAATAAAAGGCCACCTAAATGCGACATGGCTTATCGCATTCATGAGACACGTCACCATTCCTTTTGGGGCTCAACCCCATTACTTCATGGGTTTGGCATCCATCCTCCACCGGCCTGCCGCAGGTTAATTTTCATTACTTATATGAGTTGGTTTGATTCACTCAACGGGCCTAATTTGTGACGCAATAATAGCTTACGGACTTATCTCGATACCGTTATTAGTAGCGCAATGATAGTTTACAAGCATCAGATAATGACTTTGCTTGACCTCTCAGATCTGATAGACCATCATGCCTAACCGGGTAGATGGCTAAAAAAAAGGGCCTCCCGACCCCTGAGAAGTTAGTGTCACCAGGTGCCCCAACGGCTACTGCCTCTCTGGTTACGACAATCAAACGTATTGCAGGGGCAATAGCTTGGTATAAGGGACTTGGGTGGGGGGAAAAACTGTCACACAGCCGCTGCAAAACAGACCCTGGCAATGTGCTGCATGCCCTTATATTCCAGCCCAATGCAAGGTGATGATGTCATCACTCCGGGTCCCTATGTCACGTGTTGTGCCCTGTGGGATCCGGTGTCCTCATATAAAAGTCCCCCTGGCCTAGTGGCCCACTTCCAAACAGCATTGTGGGGTAGGTCACCATGGTCAGGCTGGCCACCTAGCCCCAATGCTCAACCACACCAATAGTTTACCACACACAGAAAAGTGCACAGCGAAATAATGAGACTCGTAGGCCAAGAAAGACACCACAACCTGGCATGGGTTTTAAATAGGCTGCAACCAGCCATCATTATTTAACGCTAGAGGATCAACTTGAGAAAGGGGGCAAGTCCCTCATTAGAAGAGTGCACCTGCTTTACCCTGATGCAAAGATGGCAGCCCCTAGAGAGGTGCTTGGAGGTCTTATTATATTCAAGGGGGAAAACCCCTTTTCTGAGGGGCTTCAAACATGTTGCTTCATGAGTAGTGTATCCTTCCCTCCCTCTGGGTCTACCTCATGTTCAGTTTTGTAATGTATACATTGCTTTGGTTAACTCTACTGGCCCTTTCCATGAAGCAATAAGAGACTACCAAATTATCGTCATTCTATGGAGCTTAATGAGCAGACCGTGGTAGGTGGCACAGTAAGAGTTGACAGACACCAGATAATACTGTTGCCAGACCTCTCGGTTCAGGTACTTTATCGTGCCTACCTTGTTAGGTAGCTAAATAAAAGCCTACCAAGTCCCAAAGAAGTTGGTTTCACCAGATAACTCAACTGGTACTGCCAAAGCCACCAAACTATGACATACTCCGAAGCTTGCGGCATGCCAATTAAATAACTGGAAATCCCTGCTACACTTCCCTTAACACTGGAAGCACTTAAGGACATCCCACATCCAGCTCCTAGAACTTCCCTCTTTCCCTGACTCTCCCACAAGGTGGCAATCTTATTGGCGTGCTCTGCAAACAAAACCTCGGGGAGGGAAAAACCTAGTGCTTTAAATGTATTTGGCCGTTATGCCTGGACGTCCATTCTGTTCTGAGTACCCCTTGCATCCCTTCCAACTGTTCCTTGCCAGGTTCTAAAACCAACACCTCAAAAACCCTGGGGACAAAGTATGTGAGGTGGAATTCCCTTGGGGCGCAATGCTGGTGGCCATCTCTCTTAAGGGGGCATCTGCATTATTTTGGTGCTGATAACACAGAGGCAACGCGCTGGTCTTGGAAGCAAGACCACGCAGAGCAACAGAGGTTCGAATCCCGGAACCGCACTTATAAACCAAACTCAGGTAAGGTATTAGGCGCGCTATTAAAAAAAGCCATACAATAAAATAAATGTGTGGTGGTATGGCAATGCACGAATATAGCACTTATAGTAATTTGAATGCCAATGCCACAATAACTTTTTTTTTAATGTGGGTTGCATGCATACAGCCAAATATTTGCTTTATATAGAAAATATCACATCAATTCCATATTGTAACATCACCAATAAAATACAAGACCACGTAATAAATGTAAATACAAAATATCATGTCAATCCCTGTCATAACATCACCAAAAGATATGTAAAACCACATCCTATTTATATATCACATACATTTAAAATCAAGTCCATTTAAAACATCCATAGCGAAGTCACAACATTTTACAATATAATACATTAAATTAACGTCAATCCCAACCACTTCTTTGTTTGATTTAGGGAAGTGATGCTTGTAACCCAATGGTGGCTCTCACCAGCTGCCCCACAAACGGCTTACTCTGCGACCTTCCCAAAAGCATCACCCCAGTGGCAAAATTGAGCTGTTCTGGAGCGGCAGCAGCTGCCTTAAAGTCCTTTTTTTGCTTTCTAGGCAAACTTTGAATGCTCCTATGAAGGCAACTGCTTTATCTTCTTGTAGGCGTGATTTCTAAGTCACTGTGTCCTTGCTCTATCTAGGAAAGAAAGTCAGGTGGTTCGTAATTCGCAAACGCCTTGGACTTTCAGCCTCGTGGATATCCTTTCAAAGTATCGACCAGCGATGAGCATGTGGCCTCAACCTCTTTTCCCACAAACAGGAAATTGTCTAGGTAATGTAAGATCCCTTTGAATCTGTCATTGCAGAAAGGTAGGGAGCTGCCATTTGGTTGATGGCTGACTCCAATTTGGCAATTTCCTTCTTTTCTTCCTCCTTTTTGCCCTTCCTAGTAATGACTTCTACCAGTTTCCAGCAAGAGCTGCCAAGGAAACCACATTGAGAAGCGTCTGCCTCTTCCCTTGCCCACCCTAATAATCGCCCTCTTCCTCCTCACTTGCCTCCCCCAATTCCTGATCAATGGACTTGTTGAGTGAAACAATTCCAAAAGTGTTAATCACTTAACTAGGAAAGGAGACCCTCCCCACTACATACAGTACAAAGCACAAGATTCTCAACGGGTTAATAACTCTTAAGTTCAGTACCTTTTACTGATGGAGCTCAAATTCCAAACAACAATAGACTCTGATTTGCGGACGGCTGGTCATCAGTCCAGATGCCTGACCAGCTTTTGATTGTGCCGTGGGCCTTAACTATATCTGAGTCTAAAGTCCACTGTTGGTTCTGTGGTCCTTTTCTCCACTTGTATGCGGCCCAAATGCCTGGTGGCCTAGCAGGGCTTGCAATGCGCCCAACACACTACCAGTTGGTGAGTAGAAGGCTTTCTCTGGTAGCCTCACAGGAGGGTCTGGGGTGTATTACTTATGAAAGGGAGGCATCACATATATATTGCAAACAATCACCCAGTGGTCCAGTGGGGTCTACCATGCAGCCCTGTATTAGTCCCCCAAAATCACCTGTTGCTCTAGTGGAAGGAACATTCACTGGTGGCCTAGTGAGGGGGCCCGTAACGTATCATTTGTATCGGTGGCTGAATATTTCCTGGTGGTCTAGTAGTGCTTGTCATGTGACCTACCCAATATACTGTGGCAGATAAAAATACCTGGTGGTCCAGTATTGCCCCTTTCAATTGCTGCAAAAAAACCTTGTTGTCTAGTGGGAAGGCATCCTAACTCCCCTCTCTAACCCCACTTACCTTATTTAGCAGTGCCTAAGGGGTATCCCAAGGAAAAGGGCAGCCTGTGGAGGCGTATCTTGCCTACTGCCAGCCTTCCGGCGGACCCAGCCCAGTCCCTGTTTTCTCCCTTGCAGGCTCGAGTGATGATCCAGCCCACTGTTTCAGGCCTACTATCTACTGCAATATGACTGTTCACCATCCAGTACCCTCTATGCAGGATCCTCTTCCCCCTGCTCTGGCTCACAAACCGTGCATACCCACTGAGAGATCACTGCACTGGCCGAATTCATCTGCTAAACAGACACTGGTGGACGTGGTGCACCTTTATGTTCCAACCTAGCGTAAGGTGATATCATCGCACCATACCCCTATGTAACACATTTTGCCCTTGGGGTAGCCAATCCTGGTGCCTGGCCAGCCGTCCATAGTTTCCTCCACCCTAGAGGCCCCTGTCCAGAGGCGGGGTGGTCAGAACAAGTAAATCTAATGAGGCAGCCTCCAGCTGTTGGGTGTCTCTGTCCCCTGGATGCTAAGCTCTACCATTTTAGCTGCAAAGGCCGGTTACAGCCGAATCAAAGATCTTCCATGGGCCACATCATGTTGAGAGGTTGGCAGGCTGGTCACGGGCGACGGTCCCCATTGGGCTCTGATAACATGGCAACGCTTACATCAGTAGATGCTACAGTTTGGTTTGACTTTAAGAAGTTCCCCAAACAGTACTGCATTGCACATTGGGGGCAAGGGAGAATTAATAATTAAGAGTTTAGGAAGAACTCCTTTTTAATGAAGGCTCCTGATTGGCCGGCAATGACCCGACTGTTTAGTCCCTGCTAATTCAGCTCTGCTTCACGATCTCATCCACACGCCCATGGGCTTGCACACAGTTGGGGAGGGATTAATCCAGGGCATGTCTTTTTTGACCTTTGACATTCTGGTGGTCGTAACAAAGGCCACCCCTGCATACCAGTTCAGTTGGTGAAAATGGGTGACTTCTGATTCCCTTCCCCCGCTCTGGTTGTAACAAGAAGATCATTGTACAGAGCCAAAGCTCAGTCTAAGGAAGCTGAGTGAGAAAAGCTTCACCATTATGAATGCCACCTCATGCAAGCGGTGGAAATAAGGGAAGGCGGGGAAGCATCGGATGCATGTACATACCCCTGGATTCCAGGGGTAGTTATTTTCCTGTCCCACTTACCCTCGTGTGCATCGTATCCTCAAAAGGGAAGGTGCTTGAACACTCATCAGCAGTCTTGGAAGTGGGTGGGGGGTATTATTTACTGGTGAATCTTTATCGGTAGAGCGTCTTTCAGCCTGTTCAATGGGAGCAGCCATTCGTAGACAGAAGACCGAACCCAAGTGACTCTGTTGTACAGTAGTTTGACCACAAAAGTGATGGGTGGAAGGTTTCGAATGAATATAAACCACTGGCAATTGCTCTGGGCCAACCTTCCACACCACCGTTTTGTAGCCCGTCTGCGCCATTGCAAAAGGGGACCTGCCATGTGCAAATCAGTCAGCAGCTGCCGCCACCGAAGGTAGCAGCCCAGCCCGAACTGCTAGGCCAGGTCCCCTCTGCACAGAAAACCAAGCAACCCCAGACATGTTTCGGCCTTGTTGGACCTCCTCAGTGAGGTGCAGCCTGGTTCCCTGTGGCGCAGCGAGCAAGGGACCCACGTCTGGGCTACCCTCTCTCGGAAGGAGAAACAAACTGACCACAAAAGTGATGAGTGGAAGCTTTCGAATGAATCTAAACCACTGGCAATTGCTCTGGGCCAACCTTCCACACCACCGTTTTGTAGCCCGTCTGCGCCATTGCAAAAGGGGACCTGCCATGTGCAAATCAGTCAGCAGCTGCCGCCACCGAAGGTAGCAGCCCAGCCCGAACTGCTAGGCCAGGTCCCCTCTGCACAGAAAACCAAGCAACCCCAGACATGTTTCGGCCTTGTTGGACCTCCTCAGTGAGGTGCAGCCTGGTTCCCTGTGGCGCAGCGAGCAAGGGACCCACGTCTGGGCTACCCTCTCTCGGAAGGAGAAACAAACTGACCACAAAAGTGATGAGTGGAAGCTTTCGAATGAATCTAAACCACTGGCAATTGCTCTGGGCCAACCTTCCACACCACCGTTTTGTAGCCCGTCTGCGCCATTGCAAAAGGGGACCAGCCATGTGCAAATCAGTCAGCAGCTGCCGCCACCGAAGGTAGCAGCCCAGCCCGAACTGCTAGGCCAGGTCCCCTCTGCACAGAAAACCAAGCAACCCCAGACATGTTTCGGCCTTGTTGGACCTCCTCAGTGAGGTGCAGCCTGGTTCCCTGTGGCGCAGCGAGCAAGGGACCCACGTCTGGGCATACCCTCTCTCACAAGGAGAAACAAACTGACCACAAAAGTGATGGGTGGAAGGTTTCGAATGAATGTAAACCACTGGAAATTGCTCTGGCCCAACCTTCCACACCACTGTTTTTTAGCCCGTCTAAGCCATTGCAAAAAGGGACCAGCCATGTGCAAATCAGTCAGCAGCTGCCGCTGCCGAAGTTAGCAGCCCAGCCCGAACTGCTAGGCCAGGTCCCCTCTGCACAGAAAACCAAGCAACCCCAGACATGTTTCGGCCTTGTTGGACCTCCTCAGTGAGGTGCAGCCTGGTTCCCTGTGGCGCAGTGAGCAAGGGACCCACGTCTGGGCATACCCTCTCTCACAAGGAGAAACAAACTGACCACAAAAGTGATGGGTGGAAGGTTTCGAATGAATCTAAACCACTGGCAATTGCTCTGGGCCAACCTTCCACACCACCATTTTTTAGCCCGTCTGCGCCATTGCAAAAGGGGACCAGCCATGTGCAAATCAGTCAGCAGCTGCCGCCACCAAAGGTAGCAGCCCAGCCCGAACTGCTAGGCCAGGTCCCCTCTGCACAGAAAACCAAGCAACCACAGACATGTTTGGGTCTTGTTGGACCTCCTCAGTGAGGTGCAGCCTGGTTCCCTGTGGCGCAGCGAGCGTACAGTAGTTTGAGCTGTGTCGAGTGCAATCTGGCTATGCTTTAAATAACAGTGGGTTTTCTGACTGTGCTGCAGCCATCATTAGACCTATACTAATGCCCTGTCATAAAAAGGATGCGGGTGAATGTGCTGTACACTAACGACTCTCATCGGCTGGCCATGGTGTGTCTGCGCAGTCTACTACCTTACAGAGCTTGTTCCAGCTCATTGGGCTCTAAGCAGACTCCCTGAAGGGATTCCGATGAAAAAGATATTTTGGGGAGTTGTGGAAGAAGCAGCCCATTGGGGGTCCTAAGGCTGGAAATTAGTCACTCTGCGCGCATTCTGCTGCATCCAGCAAAAAAATAAACTCATTTATACATCTAATGGACCGACCCAAATGACCTCCAACAAAGCACCCATATTTAACATATATAAAAACGGTCCAGCACTGGGTAACGCTGCCTGGGGAAGGAGGTTATTGGGCACGACTTTCATGCTGTCTGCATTCTTCCACAGGATATGAACAAGATAGCATGTTTGCGTTCAAGTCTATATAATTGTGTTTCAAAGCGCCACAAGGCTAAATGGGAAGGGAACAGGGGAGATCTTAACAGTGGCAAGAAACAAAAAGCAACAGTGCTATATTTACAGTCATGGTCTTACTAAGCCTTGTGGCATTCGGCCGTGCAAGGGCATTGATGAGAAGTGCAGGGAAGGGGGATGAAAGGGGAGCAGAGGAGTGAACAAGTGCTGGAGGGGGCCCAAGAGGGAAGTGCTAAGGGGAGCCAGGAGGAGCACCTCAGGCTAAGTGCTAGTACAGGCGACTCTCAAGTGTGGTATGTGGAGCAAACAGGCAGGGGCCTGCAGAGCAACACAGCGGGGGATAGAAGGGGATGCTGGTAATGATGGGGTGGAAGGGCCTGAGAGCCTGTGTGGTTCTTGAGGATCAGACCACCGGTCACGACGGCAGTCGGGTGATTAGCAAGGAAGGGAAAGAGGGAAAGAGATAGAGAAGAGCAGAGTTGTGAGCAGTTTCCTGAACGTAAGTTTGGCTCAAATCTGAGAGGGGCAGGGAACAGGGAGTTGCGACCCCTGGGGCCACAGTCACAATCCCTGGGATTCATTTGCGACCACAAATAAATTTTAAAAAAACGTATATTTTTCCCCAAAAAATCGGGTGCTCCAGATGTAGTGGGACCTCCCGCGGCCCGAGGAGACCCACCACACCATGTCTGGCGGTTCCCCAGCCCATTCCTTACCCATGAGGGTGAAGGCTGGGCCGGGGAGGCATTCAGTAGGGGTTGGAGTGTGTCGCATGTCACATGCCACGTTCAGCTCCAATGCCTTCTCCCTCAGATTCCTTGCAGCTCACATACGGGAACCAGGAAGCTCTCACAGCTTCCTTGTTCCTGCTTGTGAGCAGCACGGAGGAGCTGAGGGGGCCTTGAAGGACGGACCAAGGCTGCAAGAACAAGGTAGGAAGGCTTTTCTTTGTAATATGATGTGTGTTTTGCACGGGTGAAGTGCGTGTCAGGTGTTTGTATGTGAATGGTGAGGGTATGAGGAATGATGTGATGTGTGTTTTTGAATGTTCTGGGTGGGTGTGTGCCTGTGTAGAGAATGCAATGAGTGGATGGAAGAGAAGGTGTAAGTGACTGGTGGATGAATGAGAAGTGATGTGATGTGAGTTTTCTAATTTGATTTTTTATTGTATTTTTAAATGTTTATTGGTTTAAAACAAAATAAGCAAGCCATCAATCGGCTTTACAAATTAAATTAAATTAACCATTTACATTACATACATCTCTCTCTTCACATCATTAAAACAAAGACAATTATCTTAAAAAGATATCCAAAAGTGTACTTGTTTACAATTTTGCCAAAAGGAGGAATAACTTGAGACTCTTTACATTAGATCAGTACATTTGATAATCTCCCACCTTTGAATAGTTCAGTTTTCAGATTTTATTTTTTGTAGAATTGCCTCAATAAACTTAAGCATTTCAAGACAGAGGATAGAGCTTTGTCCCGCTATCATCCATTCCCACCAGGATTCATCAAGACCCATAGAAACCAGCTTTTGTGTTTTCTTTAGATGGAATGAACGTAAACCTATTAAGTTTGGGCAAACGAGCACCCAGTGTGACAATGTTTCGATCTGATCTTCTTGTTTACATAACGGACAGGCTGCTTCATTTAGCAAAATTTGTTTCCTTTCCAAAGCGATCTGATTAGTGGGTAGAATATTAAGTTTTACTCGTAGGAGTATGTCTCGATAAATGGGAGATGGAAATCTTTTAAATTATGGTGGCAAGTTATTTAGTCCTATCTTGTCTGTTTCCCACGATGGTCTTCTGGGATCTTGATTTCTCAGCCATAGTGTTTCAATCCAGTCTTGTTCAATACGTTTTAAACATTTTTTTCATCAGATTAAAGAGTAGATCTTCTTCACTTAAATCTCGCTGTTTCATTATTGTCGCAATCTTGGACCACCAGTATTGAAGGATGGTATCCCTACATCTCTCTGGGAAGCAGAAGATTTCTAGAGGAGAATTTTATTTCTGCCAACCTAGTCTTTCTGTTTAGCAAGATAGATTTCGATAGTACCATACTCTCAAGTGATTGCAATTTGAGTTCTTGGCAAATTATTGCTCAATAATAAGGGCATTCCTAAGGGCATTAGGTAGGCGTAAGCATGTCCCCCAAAAAAGTCCTTCCAAAAGTGGGCAAATTTTCCATGGTAGGTAAAGCATCCCTTCGGCACTGTATGTCAATATGGCGGCAACTTTTTGATGATAATATGTTACCAAAGGTATCAGAGAGAATCTTCCATATCGCTGGAGGATTTTGGATCCTTGGGCAGCTAACCATTTCACTTCCAATCGAAGCACCTGATAATGAGCGCTCTCATTGTTGTTTTTATTAATCAACACACCAAGATATAAAATGGTGTTCACAACTTCTAGTTGCACCCCATTTGCCCACCAGCTTAATTTCGTAGAGTTTGGAATTAGCGCAGATGACATTTGTATAATTTTTGATTTCCGGACATTTAGAATCATATCATTTAGTTCCAGGTATTTTTGAAAACAATCTAATTGTCTTTGCAGGCCTATGGGGGTAAGATCAATGAAGAATATGTCATCAGCATAAAGTATCCAAGCAATTGCCTTGTCATTTATTTTCTGTGGAAATGCTCGAACATCAGCTTGAGTAATTCCCAGATCAGATATATATAGGCTAAAGAGGAATGCGGCAAGACCGCATCCTTGTTTCAACCCTTGCTGTGTTGGTATTTGCTTTGAGAGTGTGCCTGCATTAGAAGGTCTGATCTGTACTGAAGTATTAGAGTAAAGAGCATGGATTCCTTCAATTAGGTCCCTTGGAAAGTTACACTTGGTTAGTTTCAGCCACAATTTAGTACAATTTACACAATCGAACGCTTTTTCTAGATCTAAGAAAGCCATATATATTTTTGCTTTATTTTCTAAGGCTTTGGCTTTCAGAATGCCTAGCGTAAAGATGTTTAATGATGTTCCAATCCTTTTAATGAATCCTGTTTGTTGTTGATCAAGGTTTCCTGTATTATTTTCCCATTTAGATAGATCTCTCAAAAGTATTGTGGCAAACAACTTTCCCATAGAGACCAACAATGCTACAGGACAATAGTTATACAGATTTTTCCTGTCCCCTTTGTTATTAATTGGAATAATTATTGCTTTACACCAAGATGTTGGAATCTGCTTTGATCTTAAAACTTGATTATAGATTAACATTAGGATCCTACTCCATGCCTCTGGATTTATTTTGAGGAGATGGTTAGATATCTCATCGAGGCCAGCTGCTCTCGAGGAGCTAAGTTTCTTGATTCTTTCTTTGACGTCAGTTACATCATTTTCGATGTTCCACATACACATAAATGTTACCAGTTCCTTGGGAATAATGTCTTGAGGTGCTGAGAATAGGTTTATATAATGATCGCACCAAGACGTCTCGCTGATTTGTGCGAGCATTTTGTCAGATCTAAATGAGCCACCATTATTTAACAATTCCCAGAGATCACGTGTATTTTTCTTGGCTAACGTCTTTAACATAATCTCGGCTTCTGATTGGAGACGTTGTGATTTTTGTAGTGATTAGCCAATTTGTATACGTCTGTTTCTTCAGTCAGGTTAGTTCTTTCTTTGAATGTCAGATCGCAATTATTTCTTTGCATTGTATACTTTTAAGTCAAAGTGATTCTGATGGTGGCCTTGATATTGTTTACAGGGTTTAGAGAAGTCTTTTAAGATGCAAGTGTAATCAACCAGATTAGACTCATCACTTGGGCATTGATTAAGAATATGCCCTATCTTTGCTTTTTCTCTTTTACCTATTCTCAGTCTATTTTGTCCCCAAGAAACTTCTACTGATCCCATGGTTTCACGATGATGTTTATTTCCTTCAAAGTCAAAGGCTATCGCGATTAGGTCATGATCGCTTACACATCGTGGTTTGACTTCCAGAATGTGGACTCTCCTTTTAAATTTCTTGCTACAAAAAGTAATCCAAACAATATCTCGTGTCTCCTCTACACCGGTTAGCCTGGCCAGGGATATCACCCATTATGTCACCATGAAGCATATGTAAGTCTTTTACGTACAATTGTTGTCACCACTTACAAGCATTCCCAGTTAAATCATTCTCTTTTTTTGGATGGCCCTTATTATCTAATAGATGCATATTAAAACTGCCACAAATAATCACTAGAGCATTATTCAAACCTAAGATGGCTTGATCTATTTCATCACATAGTGATTGGAGGAGATTACTTTCTTCTTTTTGGTTAGATCTCCAATAGACATTCAACAGTATACATTTTTCCACAGAGCTTTGGATTTGTCCTTAAAGATGTAAAATCTGAATATAAGGGTTTGGAATTCTATGATGTACTACTTGGAAGACAGTGTCTGTTTTTATCAAAGTTAAGAGACCAGAGAAGGTTCACCCCCTCTCGCCCTTGCCAGCTGAATTTAGCAAGTCTTCATATCCATATCCATCGCATGCCGGGGCAGATCTTAACCAAGTTTCCTGCATACATATCACCTCATATTTTAATAGGTCTGGCTTCTTATTTAAAAATAGGGATTTAAAACCTCTTGTGTTCCAACTTGCTACCCATGTCCATGAGGGTGGAGCAACATTAATAGTCTATTGGAGTTTTCGATCAGCTAAGGCTCCAGCAAGCCAATTCCATTGGTTATCATTGGAGATTGAATTCCTTACAGATTTATCTTAATTATTTCTCACAGTGAAGTGAATTTTACGTACATCTTGTTTTTCCATGGAGATCTGGTTTCTTGGATTGCCTGCTGGAAAACGATTCGTGGCCATTAGTTTATCATCATGATCTGGGCAAAGATTTAAAATATTTGGTTTAACGATCTCTTTGATCAATCAGATTTCCAAGATTGCTTTTTTGATTGATTAACAAGTCCCTTATAGTTGGAATTATGAATCTGTGGATACTCATGTCGATTAAATTGCGAGTGAACATTACTCTTGAGTTCATGGGATTCTTTAACTGAATTGTATCTTAGTTCGAGTCTTGGCCTCTGTACCATATACTGACAATTGTCTTGAAGGGCATAACCCAATTGTGATAGATTTTCAGTCTGCTCCAGGATTCACTTCTTGATTTGCCAAGAATTCAAGTGCATGATTACTTCGTCCATTGATTTTTCCGAGACAAATTCTACTATTTTTAGATCATCAGTAGATATATATCTTAGACTGTTTATGTGGTTGAAGAGCTTCATCACTGTTAACCTGTTCAAAATTGGGGGGCTTTTCTTCTTTTATCAATACGTTCCAGATGTATTTTTGGATCTTCTTTGTTTTGAATTTTGCCAATAGGCCGAGACCTTATGTTCATATTCGGGCACTTCAAGGGGGCCTTTTGATTTTTTTGTGTCTATAATTTTTCTCTCTTTTCCTCCATTGTAAAGAATACTCCAGGCATTGTTAATTTTCCAGCACAAGGCTTATCAGTGGAGGATTTAAGGTTGCCTTGCTTTTTTTGTGAATCTTGTGATATTTTGGCAGCAAGGTTTTCAATTTCAGCCCATTCGGATTCGGAGAGGTCATTCCAATGTGCATCTTCTGCTTCACGCTCTATACACTCTACTAGATCACTAAGAGCAGACGAATCATCCAGGTCATCTATAGTTACCTCGTTTCTAGATGGACCACCAGGAAACATGGTCATTTTGCTCTTAGGGATTGGTGGAGTTTTGACCGCCAGCACTAGTTCTTTTCATGCTTTCTTGGCCAGTTGATCATCTATGAGTTTAGGTGGTGTGTGTAGATTTCTTATGAATGTGCGAGATCCTGTCTCTTTACGTTTTTTTCAGAGGTGGCTGGTTTGTCGTTTTCTTTTGATCTTTATTTAGAGATGTGAGTTTCTTAATGTTCTGGGTGGGTGGGTGTGTGCCTGTGCGCACAGAATGTTATGAGTAAGTAAGAGAACGTGTGAGTGACTGGTGGGTGAATGAGAAGTGATGTGACGTGTGTTTATGAATGGTCTGGGTGGCTGGGTGGGTGGTTGGGTGTGTGCCTATGCAGAGAATGCAATGAGTGGATGTAAGAGAAGTTGTGAGTGACTAGTGGGTGAATGAGAAGTGTTGTGATGTGTGTTTTTGAATGTTCTGGGTAGGTGGGTGTGTGCCGGTGTAGAGAATGCAATGAGTGGATATAATAGAAGGTGTGAGTGACTGGTGGGTGAATGAGAAGTGATGTGATGTAATGTGATGTGTGTTTTTGAATGTTCCGGGTGGGTGGGTGTGTGCCTGTGCAGAGAATGCAATGTGTGGATGAGTGTGTGCCTGTGTAGAGAATGCAATGATTAAATGTAAGATAATGTGTGTGTGAAAGACTGGGGGGTGAATGAGTATGAATGTGATGATGTGTTTTTGATGTTCTGGGCCGGTGGGTGTGTGCAGCGCCTGTGTAGAAAATGCAATGAGTGGAGATAAGAAAAGGTGTATGATTGAGTGACTGGTGGGTGAATGAGTATGAATGTGATGTGTGGTTTTGAATGTTCTGGGTGGGTGGGTGTGTACCTGTGTAGAGAATGCAATGAGTGCATGTAAGAGAAGGTATGAGAGAGTGACTGGTGGGTGAATGAGCACAGATGTGGTAGTGTGTGTTTGAATGTTCTGGGTGGGGTTTGGTGTGTGCCTTTGTGGTGAATACAGTGTGAGCGGGTGCGAGAGGAGAAGTATGGGTGAGTGACCGGTGGGTGAAAGGGGGTGCATGTGTGTGTAAGGCCCTGGGAGGTTGGGTGTCACTGGAGCATTTTTGCCACATCCTTTATTGACTTTGCATGTTTTACTGGTATTTTTGGGCAAAGGCAAGTTCATGTCTGCCATTCCCTGGCTAGACTGGCATTTTTGTGTAGTTAGTCTAGCCATTGCTTACTGTGGCATGACATTTATTACTCGGCATCTTTAAAAAAGCAAGCATGATAAGTAGTGTTACCTCGCTACACTGATGTTTTGGTGTAGCGGCCTGTATATTCTTCCCTGTAGCATGGCTTTTTTATTAACTTTTCATCTATGATGAATCAAGCAAGTTAAGTGTTCTTATGGGTCTAGACTGGCTTACATTGGAACCAGTGTGGACAGGTTTTCTATTGTGACATTTCACTTTTAATGGCCAAACCAACGGGATTATGTACTTATATAGGAGTACTGGCATATATTGGCAGAGCCAGTTTTGTGCCCAGTGCCAGTAATGATACCATAGAAAAACGTCTTAAAGTGAACATGAGAATGGTTTTATATGGAAATACTAGCATATGTTGGTGGAGCCAGCATGGAAATGTATGGGCACAGCCAGCATACACATGTTTTTTATACTGGTATATATTGCAGGGACCGGTATGATAATGCATTGGGAAATGCCCTGTGCACTTTTGGTGACTTGCATCTATTGTAATTTTTTTCATGATTTACCCTACACTCTACAAAACCGATTGTTGGGCTTTTACCCACGTTGTTGGCCCTTTACCCACATTTTCCCAAAAAGTGTGCTTTGTAATGCACCATTTTAACCCATTATTCAAAACATTTACTCTGGGGCGGGAGAAGAATCCCCCCGGACACCTCAACCAATTTTCATTAGTTCAGGCTCCCTCGCGATGCTCAGTCGCAATCACATACTTGTGGCAAATATTTACACCCTCCAAAAAAACAACTCACCAGCCACCACTGGTGGCTGGCATATTTGTGGACCAAGCACCACCCCCTTCTCTCTATGTTACGTTAAAGATTTAAGCCTTGATTGAAAAACATATTTACTTCGTTCACTTGCAGTGGTGCATGCCCCTGCAGCGGCATAATCATCATGGACATTCGGCACATGTGGTGGTCCGGACCGGTCCGGGGTGTGGCGTGCCCTGTGCTTTGTTAAAGAGCTTGGGGGTTGGGGGGGAGGGGCGCCCACAGCGTGGCTATCAGGAGAGCTGCCAAATGTTGTGCTACACCATTGGGCACCACTGGGTCTAACAAAGGGGTAGTGTGCAGTGCGTGCCTTGAAGTCTGCCAGTGAGTCCCCGGGTGAGAAGCAACTCGTGTTTGTTTTCAATTTTAAATAAGTGTTCGGTGCTATGAATTTATGTGAGCAGCAATATTACATTAAGTGGTGTTTTTTTTAAAAAAGTCCTCTGGGAGCCAGTATTATGCTTAGATAATAAAAACTATGAGGTGGGGAGGGGCTTGGGTATATTGAAAGAAACTTTCCCAGGTATTATACTCCAGCAAATATAACATTATCAGATGCACTCCCCTCTGTGAAAGCAGGCCAGTCTAATAAGTTTCTTCTGTCGTAGTGGTAGCTGAATCATATATACATGTATAACCAGGGAATTTTGTTGATATTAAATCCTGGTCAATTATTACATTTTCAGGCCTTGCTCGTGGGAGGTGGCATCATAGATCCGTAGGTTTATGACATGACAGGGAATGCCATGAAGGTAAGAGTGTACCATAAGTGACAGAAAGTGCCACCAGGGAGCAGAGTGCCATCAAGGGCACGGTTTAGTGCCAGGAGGGAGGGGACGAGCTATCAAGGCAAGGACCTTAATCTAAAGGTGGAGCTAATACATATCATGAATGAGAGCCATTATTGACAAGGCATTCCATGGGAGTAGGTGATGTTAATGAGGGCAAGCAGTACCATAGGGGCATGGAGTGACATACGGACAAGGGTACCATTAATGTCTTAGAGGAATGCCATTAGAAGTCAGTCAGTGTCATTAGGGGCAGGGAGTTCTATGAGGAAATTGCAGGCACTTTCTCAATCATTTTGCAATATGTACTGTTGTGCAAGGAGTGTCATATGTGGCCAAGGAGTGCCATCAGGGTCAGAGAATTCCTTAAGGGTATGGGCAGAGCTTTCATTGATAGAAAGAGACATTGGAAGGGTACAGTGTGTGGTGAAAACCGGAATATCTTCATGGCGTAGGAGGTACCATCAGGGGACAAGGAATTCCTTCAGTAGGCAGAAGGGAGAGACATTAAAGGCAGGTGGGACATGAGGGAACGGAATGCCCTTAGACTCAAAGAAATTAGGGAGGAGGTGGAAAGGTGTGACATCCAGAAACGTAGGGCCATCAAGGGGCAGAAGTACCATCAGAATACATTGTGTACCTTCATGCAACTTCTAATCACTTCAGGAAGAAGAGCGCGCAATCAGTGGAATGAAGTGCTGTCAGGAACAGGGCACACCATCAGGGACAGGACCATGCGCACTGGTAGGGGGCAGAAGTGTGATCAGGGCTGAGCACTGTCATCAGATGGCAAAGAGTATCGTCTGGGGCAGGTGGTATCATCAGAAGACGTATACCTTCATGCAACGCCTAGTGACTTCAAGAAGAAGAGCGCACAATCAGTGGAAAGAAGTGCTGTCAGGAACAGGGCACACCATCGGGGAAAGGATAATATGCACTACTAGGGCGCAGAAGTGTGATCAGGGCTAGGCACTGTCATCAGATAGCAAAGTGTATCGTCTGGGGCAGGTGGCACCATCAGTGCAGAGAAGAGGACAATTAAGGATATGGCGAGCGATTGGCAGAAGGCATGATTGTCATGATGTCAGTGCCTTGACATTTAGGGAATGCCATCACTACCTAGGGAGTGCAGATCTATGAGGTTTCCTCGAAATAATTTGGCCGAATTACAGTTTGGCATTTTTTAAAACTGTTTTTACCACAAAATACTGGGGAGATCCCCTGCAGCCCCTCCTCATCTAGCCTCACCCTTCCCTTTCTATATACCTAACCCAAACCCGTCATCTACCTGTTTTGCAAAACAAAACAAAAAAAAACAGTAAGAAATGTGGGGGAAATGTAATTCTGTCAAATTGTTGGTCGAAAAAAGTGAGGAATACCAGGAGTGCTTCCATGGGTAGAGTATGTAATCATGAGCAAGCAGTGTGATTAGTAGCAGTAAGTGTCATGAATGGGCAGGAAGTGCCATCGGCAGGCAGGGAAAGCAATCTGTGACAAGTAGTGCCATCAGGTCAGGTCCAGAAAAGTCCCTCGGGGATACCAGAGGGAGAGCCATGATGGCCTGGGCATGTCCTTTGGAATATTGGGTACATTGACATCAGGGAATATCATCTAGACAGTCTAGACAGAGTGTGCCATGATTGGCAGCAACTCATGCCAGTGCCCCCAGGAAGATGTCTGGGGTATGGTGGGCGGTACTGGGATGTAGGGGGACCATCCAGAGGAACAGAGTGCCATGGTGGTACGGTGTGATTCAGTGTCTCACAGTGGCATTATTGGGTGGAGTACAGCCATCGAGCCCCCCAAAAGGCATGGCAAAGGGACTTGAATTGTCGCTTTGGTAAAGGAGTGATATAAGGGTGCAAGGAGTGGCATCATACACCGGGGTGTGCCGTCCACGAAAGGTATTGCCATCAGGGTCATTGGGTGATGTTAGGGGCAAGTGCAGCTAGGACTTTCTGGGCACATGAGTAGCAAGCAGTCCCACGGTTTATTCCCTTCTCCATATTGCTTGCTCCATCATACTCAGATCATGTATGTGTTTTTTTCACACACAGTACAGGCACAGCAGCAGCAGAGTACGTTTTTCCCCTCACAGCCTGATGTAGTAATGTTTTATAGGAGGCTGTTCTGTTTCTATGGTGAGGCCTGTCCATCCATTCCGAATCGATGAATACTGTGTTAGCTCAGAAAGTGAGCCATCGTTCGCAGCGTTGCGTAGGTGCAGGATTCTTCACGGATTGTGGGTATGGCAGTCCTCTGCAATACCCCACCCATTCATGAAATGGGAGATGTGTCCCTTTTGAGTTCTCCTGTGCCTGATGTCCCCAATAATAGCAGAATGGCCGCCCCCCTTCGATCCCAGCCGCCCTGTAAGCGCAGAACCATGGTTGGCTGCGGTTAGCCGCCGCTGGGATTACATCCCGCGATGCACTACTGCCATCTGAGCACTCGAGAGTCCTTACTGCGGGAGTTAGCTAGAACCTGCGAATCCTGATCTCATGACGCACTTGACAAACGTTTGTCGCCTTGATTTTGAGTTTATGGAGTTTTGATCATTTTGCACATTATTCAGGTTTTCCTAGAGACTGACTAATCCAACCAGGGTATCTTGAAAACCTTTCCAAGGACATGATCACACCACTCTAGTTAAGGATTGGGGATTCTGACGCCCCCATCACATGCCTATGATTCGATTACATCAGCCAATAGATTGTGCACTTAGAATAAATGCTGTTTTATTTAAATGCTTGCATGTTATGTGTCTGATTTCAATTGCACTCACGATTCTAGCACCTGATGATTGGCTCCTCTGCGAAGTCAATGTAAACTCAGGTCAATGGGTACCATGTATCTAGCGGGTTTTCAACAAAAAAGAGATCACGGCCATGGAAAACGTGGTTAGTGTTATGTTATTGTAATGTATACTGTGCACCACTGCTATTTTCACGGTCTCCAGGCGCTCTGGCGGATCTGAAAAGGAAGGAGCTTCGAGAGGGCTTATTTAATGGGATTCAGAGGGAAAAGCGCTAGAGAGCTTTGATGTGCTGTTGGTAGTAGCTCCAGTTCGGAATAAAATGATCACTGTGGGCTGGTTTGTTTTTAATTGGTATATGTTATGTGTTGTTTAGTGTGTCATCCTGTATGGGTGATTTGTGTGTAATTGGTTTAGTTCCTTGTTTGGTGTTGCGTAATGTGTGCAGTTTGTGGTGATTTTAGGCTTTTTATGCGGTACAGGTCTGAGTGTGTTTTGTTACGTGTTTGAGGGCGAGTAAGCAGGACATTGGAGAGTTTTAGTAGGGTTAGTGGAAAGTTGCATACAAAATTCAGCAGACTTCAGTACAGTGGCTATGCTTAAAAATTCAGCTAGATTCAATAGAGTGGCTAAACAAAAAATGTGGCTAACTTCAATACAGTAGCTATACTAAAGAAATCGCTAGATTAAAAACAGTAGCTATACTCAAATATTCAGCTAACTTCAATACAGTAGCTATACTCAAAAATGGAGCTAACTTCAGTAGATTGACTATACTAAAATACTCAGCTGGATTCAACACAGTGATTATACTCAAGAATTCAGCTAACTTGAATTCAGTGCCTATACTAAATAATTCAGTGGCTATAGTCAACATTCAGCTAAATTCAGTACAGCGGCTATACTCAAAAAGTCAGCTAACTTCAATACATTAGATGGGTTCCATGTGTTAAAATCGCGGCAAAAATTGCAGTGGTTACAAAATATTACGGTAAAAAGGCCTTAGTTTTGGCGCCGCAATCCATGTAAAGGATTCGGGGTACAACCCTGCAACCTCCGGACCCATTATACCATTTAAAGGGAGCGGGGGACACCCCAGAAACCCGCCGCTCCCCTTAAATGATATAATGGGGTACACCTTTACCGGGTCAAACCAGGGCATTTTTGACGCGATTTTTTTTGCAGGTGACATTTTTGCCGCGATTTTATCACTGCATACCATTAGATGTACTCACAATTCAGCTAGATTCAGTGCTGTGGCTATGCTAAACAATTATGTTCAATTAATAAAGTGGCTAGGTTTATAGTGACATTTTTGAACGTCACATTTTCGACATGCCATTTTTTCAACACAAAAATGCCTGAAAAAAAAATTTCTAATAGTTTTTTTTATTTTCTTTTTTTAATGGGGGGGTTCCCCCGAATCCCCTGTTTTTTTTAATTGCCACTTTTTTTCTACTAACGAAACAAACATAAAACATATAAAATAAAAAAAACGATTTGAAAAACAAAATTCGGCATTTTTGTTCCAGGATTTTGGCATGTCAAAAATGTTTTTTAGAAAATATAATTGGATACCCAGTGGCTATATTCATATAAGCACCTACATTTAAGTCCCTGGCTAACTTTACCTAAATTCAATGCCCTGGCTAACTTTGGTAAACTTTAGAGTGCAGTTAGAGTCAACACAATGGTAAGTATAGACTGGTAGTAATAAGGTGGTGGCTGGGTTTCAGAAGCACAGCACTGGCCGTGCTCCCAATTCCTACCACCTTACCTGGCTGTTGCAGTAGACGGCTTGGCAGAGGTCCCAGGGCGAACAGGCACACACAGGTGATGGAGGTGCCCTTTGCAGTGGCCCTTAGCCGGCTGCCGTACGGCTTAAGGCCTACTGTTCTTCCTGGATGTTGAGGCCAATATGTGAGGGGATGGGTGTGTGTGAGGAGGAGAGGGCAGGCAGGGAAAAAGCAATGGAGGGCTGGGGAGGGGGGAAAGGAGCACGGATGGCGCTGCGGTTACGGGCAGAAAAGATGGAGAAAGCCTGTGGCTGGTGGGACTCCTCTGCCTGACGCTGTCCTTACTGCAAGATTTGGAGGGTCCTGGCTCTCACGAAGCATGCACAGACTAGGAAGAGGGTGCTGTTGCACTGAGGTGCCTAGCGTGCTTCGTGGATGTCACGGTCAATCAGGGAGGGAGTGGGCATATGTGGGGAGGAGAAGGCGTAGAGGGGGAAATCAATGGAGGGGAGGAGAGGGGGAAAGGAGCATGGATGGCATGGCAGTTTGGGGCAGAAAAGATAGAGGAATCCTGCGGGTGGAGGGTCTTCTCTGCCTGATGCCGGCTTACCGCAAGATTTCAAGGGTACTGGCTCTCAGGAAGCCACGCACAGACTGGGAAGAGGGTTTGTTTGCACCAAGGTGCCTAGCGTGCTTCTTGGATTTTGCGGCAAATCAAGGAATTGGCCGTGTGTGGGGAGAAGAGGGCAGCCAGAGGGAAAGCAATGGAGCAGAGGGGGCAGGGAAAGGAGCAAAGATGATGCTGCGGTTCGGGGCAGAAAAGATGGAGGAAACCTGCAGGTGGAGGGACTTTATCTTGTATCCTGACTTGCAACATTATATGTTACTAATGACTTCTGCAATTGTATTCGCTCTCCCTCTTGCCTCTCCACTCTTTTGGCTGCTTACTCTCTGTTCTCTCCTCCTCTCCATTTCTCCCTTTTCCTATCTCCTCCCGTTACTTTCTTCTATGCACTTACTCTTATCAGAATTGTCCGTGGACCTAGTATGATAGCAACCTCGGGTGTCTCCTCCACCTCCCCTTAGTTGTCCCCCCTCCAGCACTATCTGAAATGTTGTCAGGCCTAGTACGGTAGTCGCCTGTCTGTTTCCATTTCCTTCCCACTCCCCCTTCTCCCCTCCTTATCTATGTCTTAGCTCTTACACTATCTGAAACGTCATCAGGCCGAGTATGATAGTTAATTTCACATCCTTAATGTTCATGGCCTGTAAGAATATCATTTTGTTCCCTCGCTTGACGTGAAGCACTTTGAAACACATTGTGTATAGGCGCTATATAAATAAACTATCATATCATATCATACCTGATGCCGCCTTACTGCAAGATTTGGAGGGTCCTGGCTCTAAGGAAGCACATGTAGACTGCTGGAGTTGAGTGAGGATCACATATTGGCATAGTGGGCTGGGTCCCCCATCCTTGGGTAGCCACAAATTCATTGATTCTTTCTGTTACGAGGAGATCAGGGAAGAAACGAGGTTCTATGGACTAAAATACCAGCACTCCTACAAAAGGTACCCCAGAGATGGCATCAGTGAGTAGTAAAACTGGTGGTGGAACAATAGCTTCCAATCACTTGGACCCAATCATGACAGCTATGCAGAGTGGGTTTGCATCAGTGAACTCTAAACTAGATGACATAGTGCCAATATAAACTCCCTGCAAACCAAACCTACATAGAGAAAGTGGGCATATAACACAAGCTTAAACGAGAATCAGTGATCAGGAAGATAAAACAGAGCAACATACCACGAATGTGGCTGCAATTAAGAAGGAGTTGGTGGTGGCTCAGCTTAAATGGGATGATTTTGAATCGGGTCGTGGCGGAACAATGTGAGTATTGTCAGGGTACCCGAGAGTGCCTCAAAAGGTCCTATGGAACGGTTTGTGGAGAGGCTTCTGAAATCGCTGCTTGGAGACATTCAATTTTCACCACAATTGTTGGTTAAGAGAGCTCATTGAACGCTGGTGCCTGCACCTAAGCCAGGAGCTCTGCCTCTTATGATCATTGCAAGATTGTTGAATTATAGAGACAGAGACTTGATCCTCAAAGTGGCACAGGAGCGAGGAGTACTGCAATTCGAAACTCGCAAGTAATCCATCCTGATTTCTCTGCTGGTGTCCAGGCAGCCCTGAAGACCTTCAACCCTCTTAAACGCCTGCTGCGAGAACATCGCATTCGATATGCTATCCTGTTTCCCTCCAAATTTCAAATACAGCGTGCATTTCTTTGGGACTTCAAGTACAGAACGATCCTATATTGAAGCATCAATTCCATTTAAACCATCTCTGGTGATTTAGATTCCTGACACACTCTGAATGCTAGTCTCTCAGACTCGGTGGAATTACTGCTTTCAGCTTCATTAGCGATGGGAAACTTTGGTTTATTGAGTAGGAAGCTTGTTATATACACTTGATGTGAATTGTCGTGTACTCTGCTATTTACAGGGTTAGGTTGCTGCTCGTATCGCCTCACTTGAATTTTCATATTTTGGGTGCTGCAGATTAACACTATCATGTTTGGGTGGATGGTGAGGGCGGTGATAGGGTGGTGGGAAGGATATTGTTGGGGAAATGTTTAAACGTTTTGGCAAAAAATTTGTTCCAAATTGTACAAGCAGCTATTATGCTGCCAAAGAATATTGGCGTGCGTATTCATCTACGCATTCTAATGGTGTCAAGGATGGCAAGTGATGCAATTATATTTCTCACTTGGAACGTCCGGGGGTTAAATAATCCTGTTAAAGACAGAAAGTTGCTGGCATACATAGAGCGTTACTCTCCTAAAATACTTATGTTACAGGAGACAGGTGCATGGTGGGGGTGCATGAGACCTTTGCCAGAAAGTGGGGGAATAAGAGTTACTACACTGAATACTCCTTGCAGGCTCAGGGTGTAATAACCCATATCCATCTGTTCCCTTTCAAACTACGAAATCAAATATCGAACCACTGGGGAGGTATGTTATTGAGTGGGTCAATTTTGCGTGCAAAGATGTAGTAGATGACCCTGATTTTTATATTAGATTTGGGACTTTAACACAATTCTGGACATTCGTTTGTATTGCACCGCTAAGGCTCCTACAAGGCATGATAGTGTTAATCCCCTTTCGGCAGCAGCACTGGCTATATGACAGGCAGGGACCCATTTAGAGTTACTGGATGCATACTATTGCACGGTCCACGATTCCCTATCGAGGACTGATTACTGTCTGATTTTGTCTTCCTTGTCAACCACCATATCTCACTGTGACATTTTGCCTCATACTTTCTCAGATCACTCATTGGTATTACTATCACTTAAACTGGTGCACAGTCCTAGGCAACGGCCGCTGTGGAGGATGTCTTCTTCAGTGCTATTAGACCCTATACTGGCTGACTCCCTCTCAGATATGATAGATGGTTTCCTTGTTAATAATGTAGGGTCCAGTGCATTGCAGTCCACAGTTTGGGAGGCATTCAAGGTATATATGAGAGGGAGGTTGTTATCATCAACGATTGGGATACTTAGAACGCTTCATTCACACTTGAATGATTTTAAGGGGTGGATATTTTGTCTCGAAAATGAATATGGGATCACCAAGAATAGGGAGCTGCTCAGTAGGATTAAAAGTGACCTTCTCACATTCGGCTCTTTTGAAGAACGGGAGACTTATATTCCCAAACCGGTTATGGTGCATAGATATGACGAGGCGGTTAGGCCTGGGAGATCAGTGCGATCAGGGTAGAAGGAAGGACACAGGCTATAGCTGGGATTACAAGGTCAGCAGGCACAGTAGTCACTGAGAGCAAGAGCATCAATGAGGAGTTTTTTTTTTTTTTTTTTTTTTTTGATTGATTGATTTATTTATTTATTTAATGACCCACTCTGTATCGTGTCTACAGGCATATAATATTTCATCAGTGCACACAAAAAGAGGCCCACACTCCACACACACACACTAATTAAAGGTCAACAGATATTGTAGTTGGCGAAAAAACAGAGAATTTGGAAGACATATATCACTTACTGTCATCATTTTAGATGAATAACAAGGAATTCTCAAACCCATTTCAAACCTTACTAAAATATGACCTCATGTGTGCACTACCCAAAAAACACAAAAAGTTATATCAGTGATCTTGCAAGGTATGAAAACCCTAAAAACACTAAATGGGATGTGATATTCTATACATACCATGCTCACTGTAACATAAGCACAAGCAAAAAAGACATTGGGCCTCATTACACGGACGGCGGTGGACCAAGGTGCTATTAGCACCCTGGTCCATGCCGGTAAAATACCGGCTCCGCCTTGGTGGAAAGGGGAATCACCGCCCCATTCCAAGGTTGGTGGGGCGGCAATTCCCCCCTCCCCCATTGCCCTTCCCCATTCCCACCCTCGCCCCATAGGGCACAATGGGAATGGGGAAGGTGCCAACCACGGCACCGCAAATTGCGGTACCGTAACTAGCTCCATGGTCCCCCTGCGGGTTAGTTTCCAACGCCCGCAAAAAGCAGGCGTTAAATTCTCCAACCCACAAAGGGACCTCGTAGTAAGGCGGCAAGGGTCCACCGGCACCGGTAAAATACCGGCACCGGCAAACCCCCACCGTCTACCGTGCAATGAGGCCATTGACACAAATAAGCAAGTTATAACACATACATTTATTAACATGAAACTAATCTCAGGGTAATCTGCTTGTGAGTGCGTTCAGGCTTAAACTGTTTGAGATGTACTATTCAGGTGTGCTGCTGTACTGGTAAAATTGGGTCTTACCCTACACCTAATGGAAATCAATGTATTTATGGATTTAAACCAGCATTCTGCGCTCACCAAATCTTCTATATAAATAAAAATGTAAATGTTTGTTTTTTTTTTGTTTTTTTTTTAAAACGTATTTTATTGATTTTGGTGGAAAAAAAATGTGCAATACAACGAGAAATCAAACAGTGGTTCAAACAAAGGAGGGGACGGTGCAAGGGGGGCAGGGGAGGGGGAGGGAACAAACAAATCAACAACAGTCTTCATGTTACAGCAAACTTACAGTGGATGGATGGGTTAGGGCCTGCGACCCAGAGTTTCAGGATGCAGGGGGGGTCGCATATGAGGGCTGTCCCTCCAGTGCTGGCATCAGGGGATAGTGTCAGTGTGATGCTGCGAGATTTCAGGGGGGTTTGTAGTCGGCGCTGAAGCGTATGTCTCTGAGGAGGGCCTTCCATGATTCCAGGGTGCCGCATTCGGCTTCGCCGCTTGACGTGATTCCCTCTTGCCAGGCCCTGGTTTCTGCTACTGTCCATCTCTCGAGTTCTTTGAGCCATCGTTCATGCCTGGGGCCCGACGGCGTCTTCCAGGCCATTGCAATTGTTCTCTTGGCCAGGATGCATGAGATGTCCATTAGTCTGACAGCATGCTTGGACTTGCTAGGTCTGGGGTAATTCCCCAGGAGGCACTCGCCGGGGGTCCATTTGTACCTCGTCATTCCGGCGTCCATGCAAGTCTGTTTGGCTTTGGACCATAGTGTCATCGCCTTAGTGCAAGTCCAGAACATGTGGATCATGTCCGCTTTATCATTCCCACACCATGGGCATGCAGGGGAGGATGTCTTATTGAAGGAGGCGACCCTGTGAGGGGTCATGTATGTCCTGTACAGGACGTTCAGTTGAATCTGACCGAATCTGGTATTCCTGGACACTTTTTTGGGAAATATTAGCGCTCTCTCCCATTCTTTATCCGTGATCGGGGTCCCAAGATCCGCTTCCCATTTCGCTCTCAGTTCTTTGCCTTTAGGGTTAGGTTTGTCGCATAGTCTGCTGTAGAGTCTGGAGACTGGTCTCCAGCCATCCGAGAGGTCATGCATTTCCTGAAGTAGAGGGTCAGGGGAGGGTTCCTCCGGCCAGCCGGTCCACTGTTTCTTGGCAGTCTGTTTAAGGCGGTGGTACCAGAGGAACTGGCCCGGGGGTATTCCTTCGGCGGCCTCAAGAGATTCAAAGTCCCTGAATTCCCCTTCCTCGTACATGTCGCCCCATGTGTATATGCCGGCTTCTTCCCACCTCCTTGCCGTAGAGAGGTCTGCATCCGTTCGGCAGGTGTCTGCTAAGATGGGGTTATCCGGGGAATATGGGTGTTGTACTCTCCTGATGTAGCAGGACCTGGCCCATATCTTCCTTCCCAGGTCAATCAGTTGTGAGGTGACCAGGGATTGCCGTGTAGGATGCCACAGGGTCTCCTTGGGGATCACATTGTTCGAGGATTGCCTCAGTAGTTCCGTCTCAGCCGAAGATTCGTCTGAGAGCCATTTCGTTATGTGACTCAGCTGGGCGGCCAGGTAGTATAACTGGAGATCCGGCAGCTTTATTCCACCCTCTTTATGTGGCAGGGAGAGAACAGATAGTGACAGTTTGTGCCTGTGGGGGCCCCAAAGGAAGTCCCTGATGATAGCCTCCAACTTCTTGAAGAAGGGCGGTCGAACGTAATGGCAAATGTTCACAAAGAAATATAGGAATCGGGGGAGTACGATCATCTTGACTATCGCTGCCCTGCTCACCATGGCCAATGGGAGCTTGGACCAGAATTTTATAGAGCGTCGAAGACTCATGATGGCGGCCTCAGTGTTGTGTTCGTGCGTGAGTAGCGAGTTATGGCTTACGTTGATCCCCAGATAACGGAACTTGACCAGTTGCCAACCTATTCCTTTCACTGGAAGTTTGCTTTCTGGAATGTTGCGTAGGCCCGCCAGGGGAAAGGCAGAGGATTTTCTTCTCCTGAATCGGATCCCCGAGTACTTCGCGTAATTATCTAGTACCTCCAGTGCTATCGGTGCGTTAAGCTCGGGAGTGCTTAGGTAAAGGAGGACGTCGTCTGCGTATAGAGATATTATGTGGTGTTCAGTGCCCACCTTGATACCAGCGTTGAAAAGCTGCTGCCTGAAGTACAATGCAATCGGTTCCAGGCCCAGTATGTACAGCATGGGCAATAGCGGACACCCCTGTCTCGTTCCCCTTTGTATTTCCCAGGCTGCTGATACCGTTCTTCCCGTTTTCACTCTCGCCATTGGGGAATTATAGAGGACCTCGATCCACCTGATGAAGCCCCCTCCGAAGCCAAATCTTCTCAGGACCTCCCTGATCCATTCCCAGTATATGGAGTCAAGGCCTTTATAGCGTCGAGTGACAACACCGCCAGATCCTCGTCCCTCTCGTATGTTTCAGCCATTACATGCTGTAGCCTCCTGAGGTTAGCAGTGGTGTTGCGCCCAGGCACAAATCCGTTCTGGTCTTCATGGACGATGGATCCCACCACTCTGGCCAGCTTGCGAGCCAATATGGATGTGAGGATCTTGGCATCGTAGTTTAGCATGGTCAGAGGGCGGTAAGACTCACAATCGGTGGGCGATTTGTGCGGCTTAAGCATAGGGACGATTATGGTTTCTTTCATGGTGTTGGGGAGAATCCCATTCGTGTATGCCTCCTGGTAGACCTCGTGGAGAACTGGGGTGAGGATGGACTCATACGCCTTGTAAAACTCAGGTGGGAGGCCGTCGCTGCCAGGGGCATTGTTGTTAGAGAGGGACCTGATCGCCCCTTGTACGTCCTCAAGAGTGATCTCCATCTCCAGTTCCTCTCTCTGCTCGAGTGAGATGCGGGGAAGTTCTATCTCCTCAAGTGTGTCTATAATGTCTTCAGTAGGAATTTGCGTCTTGTGAGCATACAATTCGGTGTAAAATTTGGCAAAGGCTTCATTGATCCCCAGCTGGGTCGTGTGGGATGTCCCATCGGCGTCCCGTATCTCCACTGGGAGATGTTTGGGGTGTTCCCGTTTGCAGAGCCAGGCCAGTAATCTCCCTGGTTATCCGATTCTTTGTGGGATCGGGTGGTGTGTGTGGCGAAATCAAATTTCTCTAGTCTTTCCCATGCTTGTCGACATTCCGCGCGGGCTTCCTTCAATTTGTTCTCGGCCTCTGTGGAGTTGTCGTGAGCGGACTCTAGCCGGGAGATCTCAGCTTCTCGTGCTTCAAGCGTTCTCTGCAATTGTCTGCGAGTACCACCGGCTCTCGATATAATTTCACCTCTGGTCACCACCTTCATAGCTTCCCATAATGTGCCCCAGGAGGATACCGACCCCATGTTGATTTCCAGGTAATCTTCCAATTTTTTCGGCAAGGTCTTCCCTGAACTCGAGATCTTCAAGTGCTGCAGTCGGCATCCTCCACATGGGGATCGGGGGTCTGGGGCCCCTCAACTGCCATAGCATAGTCAGTGGGGAGTGGTCGGAGATCGTTCGCCCCAAGTACTCTGTAGCTGCAGCATGTGGGGCGAACTCCTTGTTGATGAACAGGTAGTCAATTCTTGTATGGACTCCGTGAGGGGCTGAGTAGTGGGAGTAAATCCTATCAGCCGGATGATGTTCCCTCCAGATGTCCACTAGGTCTGTTCCATTGTGCCCCAAATCACTACGTATCTCCCTTCTTTATCTTGTTCACTCCCCTCCATCTGGAAGGGCACATCCGGGCTTATCCATATTAGCACCCCTCTGGCATATTTGGAATAGGGGGACCCTCTCACAGTCCCAGCCCATCGGTCCGCAATCTTGGACATGGCCTCTGTCGTGAGGTGAGTCTCTTGAAGGAGTGCAAACGATACTTTCTTCCTCTTGAGATAGGATTGTATATGATTGCGTCTGAGGTATGAGCCCATACCCCTCACGTTCCATGTCATCACAGTGAACTGTGCCGCCATCGGGTCCGAGTTTCGGATTTAATGCGGGACTCGGTCACCGGAGTCCGGCCCAGCTTTAGTCCTCCGTAGGTGGGCTGCGGGGGGAACAACACTAAGTTCCAGTCGTCGGGGTCACGACCCGGACCCATCTCGGTCTTTGTTGGCAAAAGAAGCATGAAGACTGTAGAACTAATAAAACTAATAACAGAACTCAAACTGGTGCGCCCAGCGACTACAACATTGTCGTGGTGCTCAGGCGCTCTCGAGCCGTCGGAGCCCATCCGGGAGTCGGGCGCGAGCTGGGTCAGGCGGGTGGCTAGACCGGGTGAATTCTACGCTGGGGGTGGGGCGAGGGCCTGGCGACGGAGCCGAGCGAGGCCGTTTCCAAGTGAAAGACTGAAGTTGGATTACCTTCTGTGTTCCAGCGTCATGTACAATGATTCTTACTGTTATTGGGGGTCGCTTGTGAGATCAGGGGGGGTTAGGCCTCATTCCGTGAATTGTCCTTGCCATCTGCCAGGTTATTATCCTCTAGCCACATGTTGGCTGCCTCTGGGTTATCAAGGAATACCAACCGCTCTTTGTAGACGACCCTGAGGCGTGATGGATATAGCAATCTGTATTTTAGGTTCAGTTGTCGGAGCCTAGCTTTTATCGGGACAAATGAATTCCGCTCTCTCTGAACCTTCTGCGTGTAGTCCGGATAGATAGAGATTTTGGAGTCCCCTCTCTCGATGGGGCCCCCCTCCCTGGATCGCCGTAAGATAGTTTCTCTATCCTGAAAGTTCAGTATCTTGGCGATTATAGGTCTGGGGTGCGATCCAGGGGGAGGGCGCCTCTGGAGGGATCTATGGGCCCTCTCGACTGAGAATCCCTGGGTCAGTTTGCCGGCCCCTATTTCTTGCAGCAGAAGGGTTTCAACGAAGGATGTGGTATTTGCCCCCTCGTTTCCCTCCGGGACACCCAGGATCCTGATGTTGCTCCGTCTGGCCCGACCTTCGGCCTCCTCCGCCTTTTCCTCCAGGAAGGCAACTTTCCTCTTCAGGAGGGCAACTTCTGAATTCATGGCTGTGGTGGCTGTGGATGTTTCCTCCGTCGACTGTTCGACGGTCGCAACCCTCTCCGCCAAGTTGCGAGCGTCTTGGCGGATCAGTTGAATTTCAACTTTGAATTCGTCGATCTTAGAGTCAATGTGCGTTTTTAATGAGGCTATGGCATCAAGTATCTGCGAGTGGTTATTGGCGGCCACCCCCTCGCTCGTCCGGGCGGCTTCAGAGGAGCCGGCCCCGGCCAGAGCGGGGGTCTTCACCTTAGCGGAAACAAAGGAGTCCATGGTGGCGGCTCTGGACTTATTCTTGGCGGCCATCTTGAGGTGATGGTTGCGGATGTCCTAGGCCTCGAAGAATAGATCACTTGCGGAGTTGCTAGTGGGGCCCTCTGCTTAGCCGAATCTCGGGCCGTGAGCTGTGTTCTGCCCCTGTGTCTGGTCGTGCGGCCACAGAGGCGAGTTTCAGAAGTGTAAGGGTGGGCGGGAAGCCGCGCGCCTTTTCTTGTGGGGCTGAATCGGTAGAGTGACCCGAGCCGGGCCAGTCCTCTGTCAGACGGGCGGCACCAGGGGGAGTCGTTTTACTTTCTCGTGCTTCCGCTTCTCCCCATCAGGCCTGGAAGTCCGCTGGAGGAGGGGTACCTCGTAGGCTCTGCTATGCTGTGCGAGGCGCCATCTTGGATCCGACTAGAGCGGGAGGGGGAAGAGCCGTTTTGCGGCCGCAGCCGCGTCCGGGGGTCCAACTCGGCGGGCCGAATAGTTATTCAGATGCAGAACCGCTTCCCCCAACCGCACATCCCTCTGCAAGGGCTGGGGCCGCGCGTGAGCCGGAGAAAAAGGATCAGGAAACGGCGTCTCGGCCGGAGCTCGGCAGATCAGCTACCGCTCGCCATCGGCTCCAAGCCACGCCCCCCATCAATGAGGAGTTTACAACACATTGTAGTACCTTGTATGCTAATGCAGATACGTATTCTGTAGCAGCCATCACAGAATATTTGGCAGTTATTGAACTGCCGCAGCTGCTTGATGAAGCAAAGCTTGCTCTGAGTGAGCCATTTACAGTTGAGGAGATTTTGGCTGTGATTTTGTGGATTTCGTCTGGAATGGTGACAGTGCTGGTGTTGGAATTTTACAAAGAATAGACATAGCTTGGCACCTCAGTTACTTAAACTGTGGGAGGAAGTGTTGTAGGAGGGGAAACTTCTGGTGACACTCAGGGAAGCGATTATCATGGTACTTCATAAGGCCAATAAATCACCTGATGATGTGGCTTCCTACCGGCCACTCTCATTAATTAATGTGGACGTGAAAAGTTTTGCCAAAGTGCTCATGGCAAGAATACTCTGGCATATGTCGATGCTTATACATCGTGACCAATCAGACTTTATTCCAACCCGTTCAACGGCACTAAATCTTAGACGTCTATTTTGTATTATCTCATAGATAAACCCTGATGCCAAGGCTGTGGCATTCCTGTTAGATGCTGAGAAGGCATTTGCTTTGGTTTCTTGAAAGATCTCTTCTTGGTTCTTAAGCGATTTCGCTTTGGTCCATATTTTCTCAGTTGTGTGCAGCTTTTGTATTCCTCCCCTACAGCAAGGGTTTGTACTAATCATTTTCTGTCCCCGGGTGTAACATTGGATAGGGAGACACGTCAGGGTTTCCCCCTGTCCCCTTTGCTGTTTGCCCTCTCCATTGAGCCTTTGACTGCACTTATGCGCTCAAAACATGACCATAGGGGCATCTGTAAATTGGGGCCGCCCCAAGTTATTTCATTGCATGGGGATGATAAGTTATTATATATCCGTAATGCAGGGACTAATCTGGGCCCCATGATGGATGATGTATATGAATTTGCCCGGTTTTCAGGGTACAGGGTTAAAAGATCAAAGTCAGAGTTATTTTCATTGACGGGCGCTATTATGCCCATTTCCGATTTATTGGGGGTTTAGGTGGGTCCCCTTGACATTCATGTATCTTGTGGTTAGAGTGTCTAGAGAGTTGCATTCGTTATACATGGAGAATTGTGCTGCGTACCTCCCAAGCCTTGCTGCAAAGTTAAATATGTGGTCCAGACTCCTTGTCTCAATGTACGGTTGCCTCTCCTTACTGAAAATGGTGGTCCTCCCATAATTATTATATTATTTCACAAATATACCCGTTTGACCAGGGAGAGCATTCTTTACTACACTACGGTCTTTGACAGCGGGGTTTCTGTGGGGGGCTGGGTCAGCCAGATTGAGCTGGGAGAAGGTGGTGGGGCCGTTTGAACAAGGTGGAATTGCGGTTCCTGATTTTCAGCTATAGTTCCTGGTAGCCAAAGCCCAGTCTGCCGGATGTTGGTATAACTCTTCCCAGCCTGTGGTACATGTGCCACTTGAGAAGTATAGTGATGGGCCTTATGATTTAAAATCGGTCATTTTTGTGATGAATACATGGATTCATGTACTTTTCACCTGGTTCGGACTACGGTTAATTCATGGTCCAGGTTGTTTCGTAGGTTGGATATTATGGTGCCATATAGCAATGGAGTCCCATTATGAAATGTCCCACATATTGCCCCAACACTATATAGGGATTACCGCCCTGCATGGGATAGAGATGGCCAGTTGTTACTGGGGGACTTATTTCCAGAGGGTATGATTGTCTCACTTGACGACTTCATGAGTAAATTGGGCAATAAACCCATATTGACTGTACAGTATTTTCAAATGAGAGCAGCATTCAGGCAGAGATGGCCGTCCCTCCCTCATGAGGCGGAAACGCATCCCTGTATTAATGCGATTACAGCGGTTGGAGAATCTAGGAGGATGGTCTCTAGGCTGTAAAATGTGTGGTTAGATAACCCATCTGGGCTCTGGGAAACCTATGGCTTGTAAGCAAGTAATTGCCTGTATTCCCATTACTTGATAGAGAAATCCTCTAGGCCATGACCTCTGAAACTGGGGAGCTGTCTCTCCACCAAGTCCTCGTGTCACAGGCACAAAACAGTGGTGCTGAAGATGAGTGGAGGAACAGCCAAAGCAGTGGTGAGTGCAGCCAACCTACATTAGTTGATATTTACTAGTAGAACGACCTGCTTAAACAGGTGGGCAGACATGTGTTATTTGGCAAAGAAATAGGAAAATAGAGAATGCCCACGTAAATTCTAAAGTATATGGGGTGGTGTAGGCAATTTCAACCTGCAGTGAGGACCAGATGGTGGTGGGAATGTCATTAGTTGAGGAAGACACTGGGGTACCATCAGTGATGATATGGCACGCGTTGGTCTCACTACAATTGACCAGTCTGGAAAACAATCTGCAACACAGTACCTTCTTATTGATTGACACTCTTTGTTTTGCAAAATATATAAAAAGAATGTATCAAAAAAGGTTAGGCTCCATAGATAGAGCTTTGGATATTGAGGTTGAAAATTTCTTGTGCGTTAGAAATTGTACCTTTGCAGTAATATCTTTTACCTTACAAACAGGCCAGCCTAGATTTGTGTGTATTGTGTGAGTGATATTTGGATACTATGTACAGACAATGAGAATAATATGTGCCGGAGGGTAAGGATTGTGTGCCAGGGGGGAGCGGATATAAGGTTTGGAATGTGAGAATACTGTTTTCTGAATGTGAGGGTGCAGTCTGACTAGTGTGAGGATACCACGTGAGGATTTTATTTTATTTATAGAGCGCCCGAAAGCGTAAGGGGCCCGAAAGCATAAGGGCGCTATCCAAACAAAAAATACAAACGAACAGCAAAAACAAGTAAAAAAAATACCATAAAGAGCAAAATGCTTGGGACAAGGGCCCTTAGAATCAACAAGGAAGAAATATAAAACAGAACATTCTAAAGATGTATAGAACTGTGTTGACGGTGTTCTGTGTTCCAGTTCCGCGAGCTACGTGTTCGTAACTCGCGGAACTGGAATGCGAGGTTTAAAGTGTCACAGTTGGGGAGTAAGCGGAGGTGGGCCCGCTGAATAAAGCCTATTCCTGAATTTACCTGATCATGTCCTCCTTTGACTGCCGATGAGGTCAAGGGCAATAGCAGGCCCGCCAACCGCACGGCGTCGCTGATCCCCGCTGCAGCTACACTACGAGAAGCTTAACAAGACGTCGGCAGGCCCCTGCGCAATCAGCAAAAGGCTGTTGAGGGCCAGGAAAAGGAAGCTGTGACATCGGCCACAGTACAAGCCGCTCCACCTCACCCAAGGTGTAGCAGCGGTCAACGCGCACAGCGGGCAGGGGCACAGCTGCGACAGCCACACGCCGCTAACAGAAGCCCCTCTGCTCTGTGATGAGTGTTTGATGTGGCCGGCGGACGCCACTTGCCTCAGGGCTGAATTCATTACAGTATTAACCGTAATATAGGCCACCGGTGGAGCACAGAAAAAAAAATACTGTATGTACTGTAAATGACTGGAAAGTTACATTTACAAAAAGGATTCAAGGGCAGCAGTTGGGTACAGAGGAACAGTACCGTATATACTAAAATAAACAGGCAAGTAGCAAGTAGGAAATGGGCTGCCACTAGAGTGCAGAGATGCAAAGAAGATCCCCACATATATATGTATGATTGCGTAACATTGAATGCACTACCAAAGGAAAATCAGTGAAGGAGATACATTTGCTTGAGAGGAGGATATATAAAACCTCGAATAGCTCACAGGGCAGAGTCTTTGACTGTATGCTACCAGGTAGAGGACTGTCTGAGCACCAAGGACATTGGCCTGTACTGCAACAATGGCAGCGGCTAGTATGCCACCCCCCACCCTTCTTATCTGAGCCGGGTACTCCACTAATCAGGTGGGACAGATGGAAGAAATTATCCGATACTTACCTGGTTGCTATTGGGGGAGATAAATTTGCTCCGGCTAGGAAAGAAGCTGTCTTGCTTCATAATTTAGGAACGGAAGGATGCAGTGTCTTTGATGGCCTAGCAGAACCCACGGAAATTGGCCAAAGGGAAGAGGATCAGTTCTCGGTAGCAATCAGAAAATTGCAGCTACATTTTGAACCAAGGAAAAACGTCACGTTTGAGAGACATAAGTTCTTTTCCAGAAGTCAAAAAGCTCATGAACCAGTAGAAACATTTATAGCAGCACTCTGCACTTTTAGCCACTCGTGCGAATTTGGACATCTAACAGACTCGCTCATCCGAGATCAGTTAGTGCGCTGCACTAACAACATCAGAGTGCAAGAAAAACTACTGTTGAAGGATCTGCCCCTGGAGCAAGCAGTAGACATAGCCAGAGGGATGAAAGAGACATCCAAATATATGGCTAGCATGAAGACGGACAGACAGGTAAACGAGGTGGCAGCAATTCGAATAGTAAGAAGGCCGATTACACCAAGAATATAAAATGTTTTAAATGTGGCAGCAATCGACATGTGTCATCAAACCCATTTTGCCCGGCATGCAATGTGAATTGTCTCAAGGGCAAAAGGAAAGGACATTTTGCAAGGGTTTGCAGAGAGAACTCTTCGGTGGAGAACTTTGAAGCCAACACCAATGTTAAATGTCCTGAACAGGAAGAAAGTGCGGGAGAATATCAACCGGCTAAACATGTATTGGAAATTGGAGATTTGTCCAGTCAAGATAAAGGACCAGTTGATGTGTTCATGGTCAATGGTGATCACTATGAAAGTGGACAGCTGTTCCCCATGAACGATTATGTCTAATAAGACCTTCAAGAAATGTGTGAATGGAGATGTTCAGCAATTGCAGCTTCCGGGCATAGAACCGTATGCGTATGGGAATGTTAAAATAGAATTACTAGGAACATTTCCTGCCTCCATAAAGTTTAAAGGTAGGAGCTGTGAAGCTGATGTGTTTATCACCAAAGAAGGATCGTCATTGCTAGGATGGTCTGAACAGAGGAAACTTGGCATAAGGATCCAAGCGAATGCTGAGAGCCCAGATATGGTTGCGGAAGTGGGAGACTAGTGGGAAAGAGAATTTTCCAAAGTATTTATGGAGGATCTGTCACAGATTAGACAAATTTTGTAAAGGATACAGTCGTGTAAAGGATACAGTCGGTATTCACTTTCAGGGGGGCCCTTCCGTTCTGGGGTATCTTGAACGTGCAGCGAACCAGATACCTCCGGGACACCTTGCGTGTGATGCTCAACAAGACTTCCCCCCCCCAAGAGCGTAGCCTGTAGGAATTTAAATAATAACTAACAGGCCAGGGGCTTGGGCGAAAAGGCAGGAGCAGCGACAACAGAGCTAAGGGAACAAACAAAAAACAATGGTTCAAGAGGGCAACTAATTTTTACCCGAAATGCAGCAACCAGTCACCCACAATGACCCTCTCTTACCTGCTGATCTAGAGAGAAATCCCACAACCTATTTGTGGGTCCAAGGCGCTCTACGACAACCAGGCGATGCAGGAGAAGGTTTCCAGTTGGTAATAGTTAGTGTAGATGTCCGCCTAACCCGAACGGCAAGCGGGCGCAGCTAATGTCCAAAAGCAATCCCTGAAAGTATTCAGCAAAGCGTCCTTGCAGTGAAGGTGAGCGATCCAAAATGGTGACCAGTAGAATCAGGATAGCGTCCATATAGTCACGTTGATGCGGGGAAAGGAGGGGGGAGTAGGAAGTCCGTGAAGATAGGGATAGGGATCCGATGGGACAATTGGAGCTTTATCTGGAAATTCAGCGGTGAGAAACAAATCCGAAAACGTCACAACAAACAGGAGCAGGAGAGACCAGTCCGTTATACAAAGCCAGGAGTTCGAGTACCAAGGGGAAAACAGGAGGGGGTTTTGTCGCCGGAAATAGTAAGGGTTAAGACGTATAGGATAGTCCTTAAAGCATGAGCCGGGTCGAGGAGGTTCAGGAAACAGGATAACATGAATCGGGCGCTTAAACTAACTGCTTAGTTTTAGGAGCACCCGTGGCATGGACAATCTGAGTTAAATACGAGTCTCTTTCCCAGGACGTGAGACGCGTTGTTGGCGTGTCGTGTGACCGCAAAAAGGGGTAATGCTGGGAAATGTAGTGCGGCGTGTCCCGCGGCTTGGAAATAGTCGCCAAGGCAACTTCCACATGGAAACGGATGACCCCAGTCGTCCGTGTGCAGGAACGCGGGGCATGACAGTACCCCTCCGCAAAGAGCGACTACCCCTGCGGGCACGCAATCTTTCCAAAAAGAAGGCACGCAAAAGCCTGGGTGCATGTACATTTGAGGCCGGTTCCCAAGTTCTATCTTCGGGGCCGTAACCTTTCCAATCAATCAGGTAAGATCGTACTCCGTGACGCAGACGAGTGTCCAGTATAGCATGCACTTCGTATTCATCTTCCCCCTGCACGTCGATGGGAGCGGGAGCAACAGAAAGACGGGTACCAGGTACAAAGGGGCGGAGGAGGGAAACATGGAAAACAGGGTGAATCCGCCAATGAGATGGAATGTCCAAACGGATTGCCGCAGGATTGAGACAATGCAGTACCTTATAAGGACCTACATAGCGAGGCAAAAGCTTGCGTTTACCCCGAATGTTGAGATGCTTGGTCGAGAGCCAGGCACGATCACCCGGTGCATAAGAGGGGGCAGGTGAACGATGCCTATCCGCTTGTTCTTTAGTCCGAGACTGCGCAGCCAGGAGATGAGACATGATCGAATCGCGGATAGCAACCAATGTGTCTCTTGTAGATTTTGCAGCAGGGATCTGGTCCAATGAAGGTAGGACATGCGGAAGAATCCTTGGGTGTAGACCATACAAAGCGTAAAACGGGGAACAACCTGTTGAAGAGTGCCGAGAGTTATTATAAGCAAATTCTGCGGTTCCCAGAACAGACAACCAGTCGGTCTGATGTTGCAAGCACAGACAGCGAAGGTACTGCTCCATGGTGCCATTGGTGCGTTCGGTTTGTCCGTCCGTTTGAGGGTGGTAGGATGATGAAAGCCGTGCATCTATACCCAAGGAATGGGTAAGGGCTCTCCAAAACCGTGAGGTAAACTGGGTGCCCCGATCGGAAATCATGATTGTAGGAAGACCGAAGAAACGTACCACATGATCGAAGAATAGTTTAGCCAACAATGGAGCAGTAGGTAGACCAGAACATGGTATAAACCGTGCCATCTTTGTGAAAACATCCACTACTACCAGCACAGTTGACATCCCCCTGACCAAGGGGAGTTCCACCACGAAATCAAGAGTAACCGTATGCCACGGATGTGGTGGGAGAGGCATCTTCATCAATAGACCGAAAGGTTTCCCAGGTTGTCTCTTGCATTGAATACACACCGCACACTTGGATACGTATGAATCAGAATCTTTCCTCATGCCCGGCCACCAGCACCATCGATGTAACAGGTCATAGGTTTTAAGCTGACCCGGGTGCGCAGCCAACGGGGTATCATGTGCCCATTCCAAGGCCTTCCGTCTGGATTGGTCGTCAGGCAAATACAAAAGCCCACGAACATAAGGAAGACCCGTAACGATTTGGGCATCAAAGGTATTGAGAAAGGAAGCATGATCTTTGGTCCACTGTCGTACCCGGTCAAGGAAGGAGGCGGAGACCGAACAGACACATACCACAGAACCTGAGGGCAATATAGGAGATACCGAGTCCTGGGTGTTAAGATCAGTACCGACACGGGATAAGGCATCCGCCTTCCCATGTAGAAGGCCAGGGCGATAAGTAACTGTGAAATCGAAAAGAGTGAAGAACAAATGCCAACGTATTTGACGGGCATTGGTGCATTTTGCATGCGAAAGAGCCTGAAGGTTCCGATGGTCGGAGTACACCGTGATGGTGTGTCGAGCACCCAGGAGATGGTGCCTCCACTCCTTGAAAGCCGCTCGAATGGCCAGAAACTCTCTCTCCATGACGGTGTAGTTGCGTTCAGCCGGAGATAGTTTTCGAGAGAAATAGGCCACCGGATGTAACTGTTGTGTAGCAGGACAGATCTGAGATAAGATAGCCCCCACCGCTATCGCGGAGGCATCCGCCTCCACTATGAAAGGGAGAGAGGAGTTCGGGTGTTGCAGAACAGGAGCCGTAGTGAAGGCCTCTTTTAATGACTCAAAGGCCGACTGGGCTTCGTTGTCCCAAACAAAGGGGACCTTGGGACTAGTGAGACGGGTGAGAGGTGCCACTATTTCAGAGAAGGAGGCAATAAAACGTCTATAGAAATTGGAAAAACCCAGAAAAGACTGGAGCGCTTTTACTGAGTCCGGAATTGGCCAGTCCAATACAGCTTTGACTTTGGAAGTACACATGAGCACCCCTTTTGCCGAGATCTGAAACCCTAAGAAATCGACTGAGGTGGCGTGGAACACACATTTCTCTAGTTTAGCATAGAGAGAGTGAGTCCGCAAACGCCGCAAGACGGAGCGAACATGTTGGATGTGTTGAGCGAGTGAATCCGAGAATATCAGGATATCGTCCAAGTAGATCACCACATAACAATCCAGCATGTCTCCAAAGATGTCATTAACAAAGTGCTGAAAAGTGGCTGGGGCATTACAAAGCCCAAAGGGCATAACGCAGTATTCGTAGAGCCCAAACTTCGTTTTAAAAGCGGTTTTCCATTCATCACCGCTTCGCATCCTGACCAAATTATATGCCCCTCTGAGATCTAATTTGGTAAAAATGGTGGATGAAGTCATTTTATCAAGTAGTTCCGTTATGAGAGGTAGCGGGTACTGGTTCTTGATCGTTATTTTATTCAAGGCCCTGTAATCTACGCAAGGGCGTAGGTCCCCCTCCTTTTTTGGCACAAAGAATATGGGAGAGGCAGCAGGGGACCGGGAAGGTCGAATATGACCCAGACGCAATGCATTCTCCACATACCCTTTTAGATGTTCCTCTTCTTTGATGGTTAAGGAGTAAACACGACCGTGAGGCACCACTGCCCCAGGTACCAAGTCAATGGGGCAGTCGTAACAACGGTGTGGGGGCAATATTTCCGATAGTCCCTTGTCAAAGATATCGGAAAATTCTTTGTATACCATCGGCAGTTCGGGCGCTGGATCTTTTAGCGTGGCATTAATGCAGGGGACGTTAGACAATAAAGCCAAACAAGGAGAAGCAGGCGACATATCCAGGTTTTGAAAACCATGTTGGTTACAAAACGTGGAAGAAAAATGCACCGTCCGTTGGACCCAATCAATTACAGGGTTGTGAGTTCGAAGCCAGGGAAGACCAAGAATTATTCCAAATTGAGGGGCCGAAATAAGGTCAAACACTATATGTTCAGTGTGGCCTTCTTGGGTGGACATGCAAAGCGGGATTGTCTGTTCCGTTACCCATCCGGATACCAGACGAGAACCGTCTACAGCATGCACCTCCTCAGGTCTAGCCTTAGGGACTACCGTTACACCATGGCATCGAGCTAACTGTATATCCATGTAGTTACCGTTAGCCCCCGAATCAATCATGACTGGTTTGGTGAAAGGCTCAACACCCGGGAACACAAAAGACATTGCCAGATAGATGTGCGAGGAGGGAGGACATTGGTCCGAGCCATCCCTTTGGTGACTCATCCTTAGGGCTCGGCTTAAGGACGAGTCTTGGCGTTTCCCGCCGTCTTGACAGGTCGCTTAGGGCATACACGGATGAAGTGACCGGACTGGCCACAATAGAAACATAAATTGTTAACCATACGCCGGTCACGTTCGGCTTTGGTTAACGGACCTCTGATAGCCCCTATTTGCATAGGTTCGACTTCCCCTGAAGAGGTAGAAGGGGGGCTTTCTGCCTTGGCTGAAAGACGAAGATCAGGGATACGCCTTTCGCCACGTCTCTGCCGTAACCTAGCATCGACCTGCAAAACCATGTCTACCAGTTCCGGAAAACCGGACGGTAGAGCCGGTACCACTGATAAAGCGTCTTTTAATTCTTCTGAAAGACCTTTATAGAAGACGGCTGCTTTCTTTTGTTCTGGCCAGGTAGTTTCCGCTGCCAACTGATTAAAACGGGCAAGGTAGGATATAAGGTCCGATTTGCCCTGGCTGATAGCAAGGAACTCGAGATCGGAAGTCTGTGCCTTGTAACGCATATCGAATACACTATTCATGGACTGAATAAGGGTATCGAAATCATACAAGGCTGGGTCATTGGCTTCGAGCAACGGGTTAGCCCAAGCTGCTGCAGTTCCTCCCAAATGGGAAAGGAGGAACGCTGCTTTAGTAACAGCGTCAGGAAATGCCAGCGGCCGACACAGAAAATGCAGACGGCACTGATTAATAAAGGTCCGATACGTTTTCGGATCTCCAAAAAAGCGTTCCGGAGGGGCCAAAGGGAAAGGTCCCGGAAGGACAATGGGGGCTGAAGCAGGAAGTGGAACTTGGGGCGAAGGAGGGGCTGCTGCAATAGCATCACCAAACTCCTCATCGGGTGGTAGTGGCTGCACGAAACTCTGTAGTACATCCATGCGTTGATGGAGGGTCGCATGTGCCGATGCCATGTCGGTACGCAAAGCCGCAAAGGCTTGCAGCAAGGTAGCCATTTGATCGGCTCCGGCTTCCATGACCGACAGGCAAATAATGGGCTCCTAAATCTGTCACAGATTAGACAAATTTTGTAAAGGATACAGTCGTGTAAAGGATACAGTCGGTATTCACTTTCAGGGGGGCCCTTCCGTTCTGGGGTATCTTGAACGTGCAGCGAACCAGATACCTCCGGGACACCTTGCGCGTGATGCTCAACAAGTCTTCCCCCCCCCAAGAGCGTAGCCTGTAGGAATTTAAATAATAACTAACAGGCCAGGGGCTTGGGCGAAAAGGCAGGAGCAGCGACAACAGAGCTAAGGGAACAAACAAAAAACAATGGTTCAAGAGGGCAACTAATTTTTACCCGAAATGCAGCAACCAGTCACCCACAATGACCCTCTCTTACCTGCTGATCTAGAGAGAAATCCCACAACCTATTTGTGGGTCCAAGGCGCTCTACGACAACCAGGCGATGCAGGAGAAGGTTTCCAGTTGGTAATAGTTAGTGTAGATGTCCGCCTAACCCGAACGGCAAGCGGGCGCAGCTAATGTCCAAAAGCAATCCCTGAAAGTATTCAGCAAAGCGTCCTTGCAGTGAAGGTGAGCGATCCAAAATGGTGACCAGTAGAATCAGGATAGCGTCCATATAGTCACGTTGATGCGGGGAAAGGAGGGGGGAGTAGGAAGTCCGTGAAGATAGGGATAGGGATCCGATGGGACAATTGGAGCTTTATCTGGAAATTCAGCGGTGAGAAACAAATCCGAAAACGTCACAACAAACAGGAGCAGGAGAGACCAGTCCGTTATACAAAGCCAGGAGTTCGAGTACCAAGGGGAAAACAGGAGGGGGTTTTGTCGCCGGAAATAGTAAGGGTTAAGACGTATAGGATAGTCCTTAAAGCATGAGCCGGGTCGAGGAGGTTCAGGAAACAGGATAACATGAATCGGGCGCTTAAACTAACTGCTTAGTTTTAGGAGCACCCGTGGCATGGACAATCTGAGTTAAATACGAGTCTCTTTCCCAGGACGTGAGACGCGTTGTTGGCGTGTCATGTGACCGCAAAAAGGGGGAATGCTGGGAAATGTAGTGCGGCGTGTCCCGCGGCTTGGAAATAGTCGCCAAGGCAACTTCCACATGGAAACGGATGACCCCAGTCGTCCGTGTGCAGGAACGCGGGGCATGACAGGATCTGGGAAAGCTAGAAGGTTACGAACATTGCATCAAAATAAAGAAGAGAGCTGTCCCTAGAATACACAGAGTTAGACCTGTCCCACAGAATCTCAGACAAAAGGTGAAGGAAGAAATTGAAGTGTTGCTTCAGAAGGGCATCATAGAGAAAATAGAAGGATCGGAGTGGTTGTCGCCAGTCGTGGTGGCTACTAAACCCAAATGAGACATAAGACTTTGTGTTGACCTAAGAGACCTTAATAGGAATATCATAGTGGATCGTCACCCTTTACCAATCATCGGCGAAGAATTAGCTACATTGTGCAAAGCAAAGTATTTCTCTGTAATTGATTTATCACAAGCATATCACCAGATACTGCTTTCACAAGATTGTCAGCACTTAACCTCGCTTATCACCACTGAAGGGACATTCAAGTACTGCAGGATGCCATTTGGGTTGGCTTCTGCAGCCACTGTTTTTCAGAGGGTGATGGAGATGGTGATGCAAGGGGTTAAGAATGCGATAATTTTCCAAGATGACATATTGGTCTTTGCTGAGTCTGGTGAAGAGCATGACAGATTGTTGAGAGTGGTGTTGACAAGGTTGGGGGATGCGGGTCTTACTGTGAAAAGGAGTAAATGTAGGTTGTCCATGAACAGTGTTGAGTATTTAGGTCACGTGGTGTCCGCACAAGGGATTAAACCCAAGGCAAGTCTAGTGGATGCTATCCAGAAAGCACCATGCCCCAGTGATAAGGATCAAGTTAGGCCTTTTTAGGGCTCGCAGAATATTATCACAAATTTGTGAGAGACTTTGCCTGCATATCAACTCCACTAAGGGCTCTACTAAGGAAGGGCGTAAGATTCCAGTGGTCCGCACTATGTAATGAGACATTTGAATTAATAAAGCAGGGCATTGTTCAAGCCCCCTCAATAGGAAAGTATGATCCTAATAACAATACTGTGATGGTGGTTGATGCTAGTACCTTAGGGTTGGGAGCTACATTATTGCAGTATGACTCTAACAAAGTAGAGAGGGTGGTAGCGTTTGCTTTCAGAGCTCTCAGAGGAGCTGAAGAGAGGTATTCGGTAATAGAACGGGAGGCGTTGGCCATGTTCTGGACAGTAAATCATTTCAAATATTTCCTGTGGGGAAGGGAGTTCACAGTACGGTCAGATCACAAACCCTTAGTGCAGCTATTTATTAGTGGCAGGTGGGCTACTGGGTCATAAAAGAATAAGCAGGTGGGGTTTGGGTCTTCAACCATATAATTTTGAGGTTTATTATTTGCCAGGAAAAAGGAATTTGGTGGCGGATTGCCTGTCGAGACTACCATTAAGTCAAGACCAGACAATCCAGGCACAAGATGAGGAAGAAGAGCATGTGGTTGCGGAATTGGGCAGTGTGGACCGAGAGGAGTGGGAACAGGCAAAGATGGTGGATCATGATCTCAGTCTAATAAAGCAGGGAACTATTGAAGAGTGGCCGGAGAAAGAGTTACTTGAAAAAAGTTTTGAGATATGGTGGGAAATACGTGATGAATTGAGTCTAGAGGGAGACAGGTTAAGGAGGGGAAGTTGCATTGTACCCCCTGAAGCAGTGAGGAAAAGCTTACTTGAACTAGCACATCAAGGTCATCTTGGAGAAGGTTCTACAAAAAGGAGGGTGAGGCATTGTTACTGGTGGCCCAAGATAGACAAAATGGCAGAAGATAAAAGTCAGTCCAACAAGGAGTCATTTGACAAAAGGGAGTGTGCCAGGAGTAGAGAGTGGAATGTTGGAGAGTGGGTGTGGGTAAAAAATCCTAGGGCCACGAATATAAATATTTGGGCCCTAAGAGTCTGTTCGTGGAAGTGTTGTCATCATGGAAGGAGGAGAAGTCTGGTCACAGGGCAGATTGGCTAAAGCTGGTATGTGTGGAGCTGGAGTAAGTGGGGAAGTTCAGAATGAGAGTGAGGATAGTTTGGATAGGAGTCAAGAGACAAGGCGTCAAGGGACAAGTGTTGATCCTCATGTGGGTGTTCAGCCAGCTAAAATGAGTGACAGACTTACAACAAGAGGGTCACATGTAAACCTAACTGCTTAAAAGACTTTACTCAGTGAAATTCAGTGTTATATTGTAGGTTTGGTTGTTTCTCTAAATCTTATTATTTCTTCTTTTCTCTATTCTAAGTTTTAAATTCATATATATTAATGTGTATTTTGTTTACTGTTACTACTTCTTTATGGGAAGTTACATTTTGTTGTTCCTAATTTTGTATAAGGGGGAAGATATGTAAAGATGTATAGAACTGTGTTGACGGTGTTCTGTTTTCCAGTTCCGCGAGCTACGCGTTCGTGTTACGGTTGGGGAGTAAGCGGAGGTGGGCCCGCTGAATAAAGCCTATTCCTGAATTTACCTGATCATGTCCTCCTTTCAAACATGTTTTGCTCCCACTTAAGGACACACATCATCAAGAACAATTCTGACATAAGAAACAAGAGGTCAATTCTGCATGGTCTTTCTGTGGCTTAAGACTGCAGCAAGGTTACTCTGCCCACAGCCTATGACAGCACAATCAACATTATTCTCTGTGGACCAGCCCTTACCTTGTATCCTTCGCAGGTATCTACTGTCCTGTATTCTAGTGCATCCTGGCTCTGTTCTTGCTTGCAACTAGTGGAAGACCTTTGTTTCTTAAGGACTGTTTGGATTCCCATCGCTCCAATCTTTTTACATTGGTTAATATGATATTTCTGCGATCCATAATGCAACCTCTCAGGTTAGAATCCTGAATCTCGGGCAAACTCGACTTCTTGGTATGAATTTCCTTCCCAACCGGAGTGGCCATGAGATTACCAGTGAGATTCACAATAACCCCAGTCCTTTTTGGCAGTGATATTTCAAGATGTGCAAGAAAAAGGCAAAGTCCCAACAAATATTTGTTTTCGGGGGGCCAATTCTCAAAAAGGGACGTTAATCAAGAGCAAAAAATAGGTGCAAGGAGCACAGAGAATTGGAAAACCCCTCACTACTAAGACCCAGGGGGTGTGGGTAGAGATTGGTCGATTATTGTCACATACAAATCAACACCAAAAGTCTGTCACAAAAACAATGCATTGCAAACGAACTCATTAAGAAAGGAACAACATCAAGCAAACTGGAAGCAAAAGAAAAAGAAAAAGAAAAAAATATGTATAAATCTTATTTTAATCATAAATATTAAAAACAATATATCTTTATACAATAATAAATCACGGAAAAAACACAAAAGACAAATGTCTATATGATAGAACATACAATAAGGGGAAAGGGGGGGATTTTATCAGTCCTCCTTTCGCATTTAAAGAAATTAACTATAGCAAATGCACTTAAACGCTATTCGAGAAAAAGAGTTAACTGACAGCATAGGGACAACATCCATCACACAAATCTGTGGAGCACTGCCTTCATTACCCACCTTAATGGGGTCTTCAAGGTTGAATCATTCATTTGGCAAGCTATGCTCACCATAAGGGGATAACTTTGGTTGATATTCACCTCAGCTTGGCACTGATTGTCCATTCTAACAGGGGCGAGAGGGGGCTTAGGTCACAACTTCATCAAAGGATTCTACCCAGAAATCCATGCAATTTTGACATTGGTTGAGATCAACAATAATCATCTCCATGATATGTTGCCAACTCTCCATGTGCCTTTCACCATTAACAAGCTTAATGTCTGTTTGGGGCATCTGCGAGAGCACTTCCGCAATAACATTCGCCATACTCTTAGTTGATGATTGTAAGGCTTTGGAAACCACTATTGATAATGGGATGCAGTCTCATGGGTGCCTTTCTACTCAAATTTCATTAGCCAAGTTCACATCGTTCTTCTGACTGATGGATTCTCCCTTGTCCAATTCAATGCTGGGTCTAGCCATAACCAATGGTGCTCCCTTATTGTCAACAGATTGTTCTCCTTTTTCTTCCTGAAGTCATCGTCTTCTCCTAAAGCTCCTCGCTAGTACCATAGACAACTGACTATTAGTCAGGGTCACACACCCATACATGGTGCTAGGTTCCAGTGAGGCCAGTTCCCCAGACCCCATGCTAAACATTGGTTGAAGGAGCCTTTTTGATGACCATACATTCACAGACTTACATTAAGAAGTGAACTCCACTAATTGCTCAGGCACCTCCTTAGAAGCGCCCACTCTGATCCTGGGCATAATGGGCAAGAAGGAACACAAACACAAACAAGCAGGAGCAAGCAAGCATGCTATCCTGGACAAAAGTCCTGCTGTTTCTCCAAATCACAAAATACCCCAGTATATTAAAGCACACGCGTGCAAAAAGAAATCGCCAAAGTGGAAACAGAAGCGCAGCACAGTACCTCAAGGGATGGCCCACCTGACTCAGATACCCAGACAGAACACTTACAAAGCATCTCCTCCAGCCGCTCACAGCAGGAGCAGGAGGAGCAAAAACATCCCCATCTGCTATGATGGCAAACCCCTTGGTTCTCACAGCTACTGTGTGCAGGAAGACGCACCGTTAAGCAGACACAGCAACTCGGGGCTTCCACAGCCCCCGCTCGGAGGCCTGCACTGGTCCGCCGTCCGCTTCCAACAGAGCGGCCGGAGTTCCTCTGCTGTCTCTGGAGGGTGCTGATACCAACTGTAGAGTGTGAGGATAGACAATGAGGATTCTGGGCATGGGAGTATTAATACCATGTGTGAAGAATGGGAAAATGGTATGTAGAAAATAGGATTCTGTGTTTTGAGTTTTTCAAAGCTCCAGGTCTGCCCTTACTGGTGGATGATGTGGTCTTTAAGGGGACCATGTGCCGCCACAAACCAGGTGATGCTGGGCCCAGGGACCCGGAGTGGGGAGAATCCCAGAATTACCCACACAGCGCCACAGACAGGAGACAGGAGCCTGTCACATTTCCAACTTAGAATCTCTTGACCCTTTTAGGGAATCAATGAGGGGCCGTCCCGCAGAGGGGATAGCACCAGCACGCTGGGCTCCTTTTGCGCAGGTGCTCAAGTCATATCCAAAACCACAAGGAGAAAGAGAGGGATCCAAATGAAGTAAAGTTGGGCAGTTAACCAGTCACCTAGCAAGGTCTCCATACACATACACATGAGATGTTTTAGGCTAAGGGAGTCCTCCCAGAGGGTGCATCCATGGTGTGACAGTCTTAGAGTGGACCACTCATGGGCAGGCACTCGCCAATCCCAAACTCCACATCAAAACTGAAAGCCACCGTCAGGGGCCCACAGAGACCCAGAGGCCTGAAAAAGAAAGGCACAGAAGGCTGGGGAGAAAAAGGCCCAGTATGTTGGGGAGAAAAAGACATAGAAGAATGGGGAAAGATAGGCCCAGGAAGTTGGGAAAGAGGAAATGATTGTTAGTGAGAGACCCCGCATGGTGGGAATAGAGAACCCCAATAGGCTGAGAAGGGAGCACTACCCTGGAACCCGAGGAGAGAGCCCCAAGAAGTGGGGGAGATAGATACCTGGTATTTGTAGGCTAGTGAGCCCAGGAGGCTGGGCAGAGAAAAAGCTGAGAGGATGAGGAGGGGAAGGCCCAAACTGCTAGGGCGAGGAGGGAGAGAAACTGTTATGGTATCTCTAGTTACAGTGGTATTTAAGAAGGAGGTTGTGAGAGAGGTTAAGGCGGTGGTGGTGAAAGGAACCATGGATTAGGGGATCAAGATTCCAGCCTTTGATATAGAGGTGCCAAAAGAGAAGGTGGCGTACAGTAAAGAGATTTTTTAAAAGGATGGTGACCAGAGTGGAGAGTGGAAGGAGAAAGTCACCAGGAGTAGGAGAGAGGAGGAAGAAAGAAAAATAAGAATGAAAGAGTAAGTGGAGGAGAATGAGAGAAAACACAAGAGAAAGCCTGGGACGGGTGGAGGAAAGAGGTAATGAATTGAGGAGGTGCAGGAAAAGCACGAGGATAGATAGAGAGAAGGAAGGAGCTATAGAAGGACCTCCAGTTAAGGGTTTGTGGCTTGACATTAAGGAGGAATTTGAGATTAGGTTAGAAGGCGTAAAACCAAGACACCTGTAGAGGCAGGCAGTAGGAGGCTTAGAGAGGACCACGTAAAGACCTTAGAGAGGACGTCTGTCTCCCTGTGGCTCTGAGACTTCGATAAGGCCTGCCCAGCATGACTTTCTCTACAGAATCAACCATCAGGCTCCAGTGCACATTTGTGACCTAGGAGAATGGCTCCCCACTGTTCTCTAGTGAACCTAGAACATTGGCAATGAAGTTACAATCACCAGAGACGTGTTGAGGACTGAAACAGAAAGCTCAACAGAGACATTTCCCCCTGGAATTCTTTATGTTTTATTTGTGACAGAGAACACCTAGCCCCAATTCTTTTTATTGTTTATGTTAAGCCGCCAGGAAGGAAAAGGACCTGTCGCTAACAAGAATGGAAGGAACATTTGATTTTTACTTTTCTTGAACCTTCCCAATAGACACAAAAGCAATTGTGGGCATGACGTTCTGGACCAGGGTTCAGTTACTTTTGCGCACATTCTTGGCCCCTGTGAGAAGTTCTTTAGTTTTGCCTCATAACCCTAAGAAATACTTTTTGGGAAACGTATTCCATGTCTTGCTCATGTCTCATCCTTGTATGCTTTGTGAAAGGAGAGGGATGATACCTTGTGCAGAGGCTGGGGATAGTTTTTAGAGTATGAGGATACTTTTTGTGGAGAGTTGCAATACTATGTGTGAAGAACAGTAGTAGAGTATGCAGAGAATGGGAATAATGTGTGAATAACGACAATAGTATATGCAGAGGATGAGGAGAATACAATTGGTAGAAGAATGTGGTATCCTGGCTGGGATGGTTAAAACATCTCCTGCTGTTAGGAGCGTTACTGACTAGAGTTAAAGGATCTTATTTTCACTCCTCTGTTAACATTCCACTTTCTATCATTGCAGGGCCAAAATCTCATGGATGGAAAGCTGAATGGAAGGGTTCTATCAGGTATGTGTAGCATGCTCAGGCCAACCAGAACCCCTTCCCACAACAAAGGCACCACCGAAGACACGGACATGTTAGCCCACAACTGGCTGAATGAGAGATAGGGGTTATCAGAGCCTCTAGGGGCTGGAGCAAATAGAGGCTGTATAACTGGTCCTTCAGAGGCACTACATTAGACAGCTGGAATCACTTGCTGTCTATAGGTACCCTCAAAGACAAGAGACAGTCCAAGCTCACTGGTCAGTATAGGTCCCAACAAATAAAGAGGCCCCTCGGCAACAAATAAACACCCATTCTCAAAGACCTACACTGGCTACCCCTTCAGGCATAAATCATGTTCAAAACAGCCTGCATCACCTAGAAAGCAGTCAAAAACAAAACAATCACTCTACATAGCTGAAAGACTTACCATCTGTGGAAGCCAATGCACCACCAGACGCCACAACCTGTCTAGACTTAAAACAAAGAACTGAAAGAAGGGGAAAACAAGGCAACAGGCATTTTCTGGTTATGTACATTTTGTCTGGAACAAGTTACCAATACGGATAAGACTGGCTGCATCCATCCAACACGTCAGGAATGATCTGTAATCTGTACTATTCAAACATCACCTAACCACTTGCTGATCGTTCTACTCAACCTAATTGCTCCCCCTTTGGAGCTCCCCAAGTCCCTGTTCCCCTAACCCATTCCAGCTCATCTGCTACCTCCTCACCCTACGTGTAACCCTCCTTGAGTGAGTACCCAAATGACATCGAGCTGATGCTTCGAAGCTAGGTTTGAGCTTTACAAATCACATACAAAAAACAAATGAGTAACAGTCTGCTGGGTGGAGGTTTCTTCAACCCATTATTATTCATGTACAAAGCAAGAGCTAGATCAGTGCTAATGTATGGTGTGCAAATATGGTATACCAAAGATCTAGCTGACCATTCTGAGGGCAGAATTTGGCAACAAACACTCAACTTGTCTACTAATGCCCCAGATGCTGATATACACTTTGAGCGAGTGATAGTTCTTGTGATGTTTTCGTACAATGACTGTTCAAATTGAAAGTGCCTAATGGTTGTTGTGAAACCTTGGCTGGACAAGCGTCACTTGCTTTGTGGGATCCCTTGCATCACTGAAGCACTGTTGTGTAAGTTGATAGATCTAAATTTGGGTCAGGATATATCCGAGTGGGAGAAGCAATTAGCTGGCATTGCAAACATGTTGCATAATTTAACCAAAAGTATACGCGCATCTTTTAAGACATGGGTAAACACTGAACTTGAACTAGGCAGCTGGTGTTTGGATAAGTGACGATTTAGGAGATACTTGTCTCTGGAGAACTATCTGTTGATAATAAGTTAGCTGGGCTTCCCTGCTAGTCATTTGTGTACTTTGCACTTTAAAAAAAAAGGCTACAGAAAGTGTTATGTGTTTACACATTTGCGAAGGAACTGGAGAAATGTCACTTGCACCCACTATAATAACTCAGTTCATGTTGCCCTCCATTGTGGTTGTCCCGGTGTTGTGGATCCAGTAATTCAACAAATTGACAGTGTTCTAAATACGTTTTTAATTGGAGACCCAGTTTCATTCATTTATTTGGATGAATGGGAATACTTGGCATGGGCGCTAGGGGGATCTAATACAATCATTGCAATATGAGAAACCTCTGGGTATTAGGCGCGTTATAAATAACCAATCATCATCATCATTAAAGCAAGTCAAAAATTATTAAAAATTGGGTTCGCTGAAAATTCTACTGAAGTAGAGGTTCTGTGTGCTCGTTTCTTGTATGCTTGTTGCATTTCGAAGTTATATTAACGTGCTAATTTATTAAGCGTTATGTTTCCTTTAACCCCTTAAGTGTTAAGGACGAGTATGTTTGTCCTTTTTTGCATAGACTTGATTCAAGTTCAGCAGTTACGATTGAATCGTGTTTCAAGCAATGTAACTAAATACATACGTTAATAAAAGTTAGGGATTAGCAAAAAGTAAAACACATCTATTTATTATTGGCTCACCCGGGGCCCCAGCAAACAATGGGAGGTCCTCTGGCAGTTTAGCAAGGAGAGCTACAGAAAGGAGGGGCACAAACCCATCAAGAGCACCATGGTAGTTTGCTAGGGTGACCATCCTAGACATTCAAGCCCCTGTTCCAAAATCTCAAAGATAGAACAGTGTTTCTGTTAACTTCTCAGACATGCTGCTAGGCGACCAAGTTATCCACACCGCAATATCAGAAACATGACATATCAGGAAGCCCTATCCAGCTAGTTGGAAGGTAACACCTCCCTGGCAGGAATGGTAGCCGTCTCTTTCCATGACAAGTTTTGCTAATGTCCATGCACACGGTGCAGGTTATCCAGGCAAGAAAGGTATGTGACAACACAGGCACATAAAACCGAATATCGATTTCCCTAACGGTTGGGGTTGATACAATATGATTATAGATTGTCAAGGATCTTTGCAGCCCAAGGTTAATGTGTCCAACCATTGTTGAAGATGATCCGTCCCTGTAGAAATGTACACTGTGAAAGTAGGAATGCCAGGCATCTGTACAGTGCCAGCTCACATGCTGCCTTTGTCCTGAGAAGGAGGGTGCTGAGACAAACATGTGGCATCCTAATCATAAGAGGGAAAACTGGGACTCTCCTTTGAAGTGAGAATTTGATCACTTCACTTGGGATCGATCATGTTAGATCATCTGTAAATCCAAGAGATTTTGGGGAAGAGTGCCGAGAATGGGCCGTTTTGTGGTGCCATCTGCCTGCAGCATTGCACCTGAGATGGCTAAATTGCTCATCGGATGTTCAACTCTGATGAATCCAATGGAGTCATTAAGCATTTCCCGGCAGTGACCTCCTCCCATGTGGCCAGGGGACGGCAGCTGCTACCTGATCCTGACCCTGGGGACGGTTATGGGAGGAAACAACCAACAGGGTGATGTCATGGCTTCATTGGATGAGACATGGTATCCCCCATTTGCCCATGGAAAAGTCCCCCTGACACCCAATACCCTAATGGCCTATTGCTATGCATCTGTTCCCCCCTTTAGGGAAGATAGGGAAACCTTGTCCCAGCACTCTTTAGGCCAAACTCCCGCTCTTCGTCTAAAAAATAAAAGCTCAAAAAATACCTTTTTCCGTTCTTATTTCCCTTCATATAGAACTGGTGTTTCATATGGAACCATTGAGAGAGATTTTCCAAGTACTATGCATTAGTTGACATCAATGGACTCCAATTTCCATGACCACCTAAGTACTGGGACTAGGAGGATGAAGGGAATGATGCAGAGAAGAAGGAGCCTCAAGCTCAATGAGCATGCTAGTTGTTTTCAGAAAGCACCTATGCGCAGGACATTTAAAAATGGAAACCAAGCTATTAGTATAAGCTGTTCGGGAGAAGACGTTGCATCTCCCTCGGAGGCCTGTGGAAGCTGGTGTGACTGAGCCATGGGGCTCACCAGCACGGAGAGAAAGTAACGTTGCGTGAGCAGAACGTGCTGCAGAGGTGCCAGGAACCACTGCAAGATTCCTGGGAGTTGGTCAGATGGAGAAAGCAGCTTTACCCTTAACGGGACTTGAAGGACAGCAGGTGTGCAGGAGCAGAGCCGTGAGAGAAGCCGGAGAAATGTCATTGCCGTCCCGAGTGGGAAATTGGTGGCAAAGCTATGCCGCGTAAGCGCGAACGGAACCAAAGAGGCCACACAGAGCCGGTGAGTCAGCCCATGCGAAGTGGGGAGCCTGGGGCATTTTCAGCGACAGCGACATTTCAGACATTGTAAAGCTACAGAGACAGAAACAATAAGAATATTGTTTGCTAGTCAAAAGGGCAGAGTACAAACACGACCCCCAGCAATATATTAGTGCATGGAATGCAGATATGGGGAAAACGTAAAGCGAACACTGAACTAAGGAAGATATATGCAATTTTGGATATACAGAGAAACTGTTATATATGTATGGAAATAAGATATCCTGACAGGCAAGTAAACCAATCAGTTGGAAGTGCATAAAACGTCCTGACAGGCAAGTAAACCAGGCAGTTGGAAGTGCATAAGAAGTCCTGGCGGGGGATTATACTAGGCAATTGCAAACTTACAAGAAGTTCCAAGAAAGGACAGTGTTTGTTGAACAAAGAAAGGACTTTGTAAAAACAAGTACATGAGACGTTCTGGCAAGGGAGTACGCAAGGCAGTTGGAAGTGCATAAGAAGTCCTTGCAGGGGAGTATGCCAGGCAACTGCAAACCTAACAAGAAGTCCCAAGACAGTACAGTGTTTGCTGAGCAAAGAAGGAACTTTGTAAAAGAAGGAATCCCGAGGCTAAGCAGCTTTGAACTTAACAGGATTGTTTTGGGCCAAGAAAGACAGAAGGAACTGTGAGACCAAGAAACTTTGCCATACCATTGAAGAATCCAGGCAGAGGGAAATCACCCTCTGGAACCAAAGTTCTTTTACCTTGGAGAACTTTTATGTTGGAGCATTTCTATTTTCAGTTTTGAACACTTTTTTGCAAGCACCAGGTTAAAGACATTACCCTTAGTTTTCTAAATAGCAGTCAGGCAATATCCAGTTCCAGGCGAGCTCCTTATTTGTTTTGTAATTGTTGTATTTTGAGCACTAGTTAGTTGTCAAGTAAAAGATTATTTATCCCTTTTGTTGTGGCTGCTACACAACTACAAATTGAAAATGGTACAGGTTAGGGAGAAGTGGTTTTTTGCACCAACTTGAATTATTTTGATTCCCTTGTTTGTTAGATTTCAACTTGAAAGAAGGAGATATTACAATTTGAGGTTAATGCTGTGTATTTATTGTTGTTTTTGTATCATATTTAAGATTCATATAGACATTCATAAAGACATTACCCTTCTCACTTTATTATTTAGTTTGTAGTGTGAGGGTCAGGATAGAACATTTGGACACAAGGACGGTTTTGATTTCTGACATCCTGACACTGACAGAGCCTTCGTTTTTGGTTTTAAGCAGGGAATTCCTCTTAGAGTGGAGTCAGAGAGGCGTTTCCCACTCTGTTTATGTTAATACAAGTCTTTAAACAAAAAGATGACAACTTTGTGTCCTGCTTTAATTTCTGACCCCTGGACATTATGCTACACATTCTGGAACACATTCAAAAAATAGTTTTGAGGGGCTTTATCTGTGCCTTTACAAATCGTATTCCATTGCTTGATCTGCTCATTGAGATTCCAGTGTGGGTGCCATGATGTTAGCTTAATAGTTACTTTTATTGTGAAAAAGACTTTCTTGTCCTATTTCCTTTGCTCAAACAGTCCTTCGGCTGAGCAATAGTTGGGTGACCACTGCACTACCAAATATTAAGTTTACCTAGTGAGCATTCAGTAACCCTCTGTCCTGTTACACTCATGTCCCTCTATAATCTCAATCTCGTTTTTCTTTGTCATCTTCGGGACCTCTGTCAGGTGGTCCGGATCTTCCCACCCCTCTACAAAATTCCCCCATTCTTTAGAGGGTCAATGGGCAGTGTGTGATCCGGGTTATTTCTTATTTCTGGTGCACGTCTAACTCTCTGCTAAATTTCCCACCGCACTGACCATGTGGCTGAGTTTCACAATATCCACGTATTTCAGTGTCACAGTGGTCAAACTTGTGGTATATGTTGTCATTCACGATAGCCAAGTGGTACCCTGCTTAATAAACCTAAACCATGTCTTCCTCGGAAGCCCCCAAAAAAACCTGTCTAGTCAGAGAACTCCAATCACTTCCATGTGCTGATTTTTCAGTATACCAGCTAGAGCACGTAAAGATACTCATTCACTATGTGTGTGATGTGGGCTCCCGCAAACACTGAGCCTAGCGCCATGCTGCACTGTGTGTGATGTGGGCACACACACAAATTAGGAGCATAGCTAACAGCGTGCCTTGTATAACATGGCCTCTCTCTTCATGGTTCTTTACAGACTATCGCCGCCCTAACCCGCCACACGGTTCTGGGTACCACCGCTACCAGTTTCTGCTGTTCGAGCAGCCAGGTGGCGAGGACATCACCATGACTGACTACGAACGGAGGACCAGAGGTAAGAGCCTTCCATGTGCAGCGTCTGTCTGAGAAGAAATGCATTCTTCCACTCGCATCTACGGTGGGTAGGGAAGTCATGAGCAAAACTGTAGACATGTGTGCTTCTGCTGTCCAGGTGTGTGTATGTGAAGGAAGTGTGCACCCTATTACCCAGGGACACAGCACCGGGTATGTGTGGTGGGACCAGACATTATGAGGACCAGCCTACACAACTTTGATCCGATTCAATAACCTTCTCTACTATCCAAGTGCGTTTTTCAGTTTGTTGGATAGGATGTTTCACTGATGCGGCCAGTGTTGTGCTTTGTATGTGGGAAGATTACACTGCGGCATTTGATGCATCGAGTGAAAGGATAGCTCAATTCGTAATCTGATAATATCCCAGAATCAGCGCCTTAAGTAAGATAAGAAATCCAGTGGATGGGGCCTAATCAGTCACAATCCAATATTTAGATGTGGGATGCAACTCCCTTGATTAACACAGCAAAACCCCAGGGTCACATTTTCACGATGCTGGTGGCAGATTTTGATCCCCCACACACATATTTCTTACTGCATTCACTGCATTCTACCACAAGAACATTCCATTGTGGAACTTCCTAGGGTTTGCACCTTCCTTTGATGGGAACCTACAGAAATCTTGAGGGGAGAGTACACACCTGACTTTGGGTGATTTGTTCCCTGATGGATGATTCGTGTCTCTAGAAGACTTTACAAGTAAGGTTGGTAGTAGTCCTATCAAGGCCACTACAGTACTTGAGTATGACAGCTGCAGTCAGTTGGTTGTGGCCGATGTTCCCACAGGAGCCGGAGTCGCATCCACTCATAGACGCAATTCTTACCGGGTGCGAGCCTAGGCGTCTAGTCCCTAAACTATATGGGCGAGTACAGAGTAATCAACCTCCTAAATTTGAAATGAGATCAAAATGGGAAGAAATTTAGGGTTGCAGCTTTGATAGTCAGTGGCAAAAGTGTTGTCTGCTCACGAAGGAGGTTTCAATATGTGGCAGGTACAGACTGATCCAATTTAAATTATTAAACCACTTACATTAGCGCCCTCAGAAATGTTCCATGGGGCACCTTGAAATACACACACTTTGAAAATCAACGCGAACTACACTTCATGTGTCACCCTCAGGTGTTACCCAATTACTCAAGTAAGGTGGCTTTTAGGCTCTCTTACTTAGGAGGCGATGTGGCTGATTGGTTCATATTGTTAGTTAAGAGACAAGACTTGATATTACAACACTACCAGAAATTCAAATAAGAGATGGGGAAACTTGTGCCCGAAAGGCTCATACGCATGCACTTGGAACTTGGACTTGAAAGACGTGTTGGCCCAAGTAGTTAACCCAACCCAGGATTGTTTAGAATACATTGGGCCTCATTAGGAGTGTTGTGGTAAGGCAACAACGGCACCGGTAGTGCTACCGGTGCTGTTGTTTACCTCACCGCAACATTCCGAGTTTGCTTGCGGGTGCCCCTCTGGACGCCTGGCCTTTGCATACTCCTGGTCATTGCAGGACAAAACTGGAACTGCGAAGTGACATCCCTTTGGCCATCACCACATCAATAAAATAGGTACCTTTATTCACCAGGGGGGAACACAGGTGGGGAGGGGAGCAAGAAAGGAACGGGAACACAGATCTTTGTTTATTAATAGCTTTCCTCCATTTTGCAGATCAGCCTCAGCCAGTGGAGTAACTTTGCTGAAAATGTTTGGGGGGACATGACATCTGAAGAAAAGGTGCCCCAGCCAAATGAATGTGGACAAAATGGTGTGCCATGAAAGTTGGGGGGACAAACACCCCCGTACCCCTAAAATTACGCCCATGGCCTCAGCCCAGAGAGGGAGAGAAGGTGGAGATAAAACAGGAGCCACTTCGCCATACAAGAGGCAGCCAAAAGAACCCAAACCATCATCCCCAATGGGCACTTCCCCTTGGCTGTAATTCATACCAGTCACCCGGGAGTGCACAGTGTGGGTGGATAGGTGAAGAGCAACATGTGTCGGTTTCCAGGATGTGCCCGGAAGCCAGCAACCAGATAGGACATTACACACACTGGAATGAAAAAGTGGCAAGTCATCTTTAATCCCGGGGGCTTTAGGTCCGACCACAGCGATTCCCGGCCCTAAACCAGGAATGTTCATAAATAATTTAGAAGGAAGCAAAGCTTTGCTCCTCTTTTTCTCATCATCATCATTGGCTGCCAGTGAAGACCCCTGAAGGAGGGAATCCAAAGAAGTTTGAACCCTAGGCACACCTTGTGCATGCTGACCCTCCTTCAGACATTCCCCCACCCTGCTTCTCGTCCTTTCCTCTTTTCTCCCTGAAGAGGTCGCTAGACAAGTCTGATCTATGAAAGCCTCATCAAAACAGGTTCATCCCTGTTCCTCTAAAACCATCAAGGACCACATTGACACCCTCGCTCCGGCACTTGCTGATTTCTGCAACCACTCCTTTGCCTCAGGATCCTACCCCTCCCATCTGAAGCTCTCCCTTGTGCATCCTCTTCTCAAGAAACCCACAGCTGATCCTTCTTGTCCGGACAACTATCGCCCAATTTCCATTACTCCCTTTCTGGGCAAATTCCTGGAAAAGTTGGCCATCTCTCAGATTAACCTTCAATCCAATTATGTTGGCTTTCTCCATGACCACCAGTCTGGCTTCAGAGCTGCCAGAAGCACGGAAACTGCTCTCCTGAACATCCGTGAAGATCTGCTATCCAACCTTGACTCTAACATTCCCTCTGTCCTCATCCTCCTCGATCTCTCTTCTGCCTTCGACACAGTCAACCATACCATCCTGCTCAACCACCTCCGTGATAACCTGGGTATCACTGATCAGGCTCTGGCCTGGCTGACATCTTTCCTCTCTGATCGACCCTCCCAGGTCCAACTTGGGTCCTTCCTATCATCTATTTTCCTCTCTAACTGTGGTGTTCCCCAGGGGTCTAACCTGTCGCTCTGGCTTTTCAACAAATACCTGGCAACTCTCGCCCACTGCATTGCCATTTTCTGCTCAAATTTCCAGTGCTACGCTGATGACACTCAACTCATTTTCAGGTTGCGCTCAGCCACCTCCTCTCCCTCGGTCATCTCTGATTGCCTAACTGCCATTCAAGATTGGTGTGCCGCCAATGATCTTTGTCTGAATGCCAGCAAGACAGAGATCCTCCTCATCGGCACACCTTCACCATCCTTTCCCCTCACTCTCTGGCCGGCCTCCCTTGGCCCTCCTCCTACCCCCACCTGCGAGGCTAAGAACCTCTGGGTCATCTTTGACTCCACACCTTCCTTCTCTGCCCACATCTCTGATGTCTCTAAAAAGTCAAACTTCCTATGCACCTCCTCAGAGGTGCTCTGTCTTTCCTCTCCTTCCCACATAAGCTCATGGTTTCCCAAGCTCTGGTTCTCTCTAGGTTAGACTATTGTAACAGCCTCTTTCTAAATCTACCTGCCTCTACTCTCCGCCCTCTGTAACTAATCCAGAACAGGACTGCAAGACTTGTCCTTGGCCTCAAGCCCTGGGATCGTATCTCTCCAGCTCTGAAATCTCTCTGTTGGCTCCCAGTGGATGCAACGATTAAATTCAAAACCCTCTGCATTGTCCACAAGGCTTTCTGGGGCCTGGGTCCAAAATACCTTCAGCTATCCCTCCGCAATTACCTCCCCTCTCGAGCTCTTCGCTCCTCTACCTCTAACTCCTGGCGGGGCAGTTGTTTTTCAAAGAAATGAGCTGGGGTAGATCTCTGTCTTCTGCTGGGGCCTCACTCTGGAACAGCCTCCCTGCCACTCTAAAACTTGAGGAGAACCATCTCCGGTTCCGGAAGCACTTCAAGACCTTCCTCTTTGCTTCTGCCTTCGCTCCCCCTCTCCCCTGCGGATCTGTTCTCTCTTGGCAATGTGCACTTGGCCACCCTCTGTCCTCCGGACCCAGGTACCTGCTCACCCTGACACCCTCCTGCACTGCCTCCGGGTCACCCCCTGCACTGGGGTCTGTATCTGTACCCATACAGTCCCCCCGCCCCTCTTTTTCTTCCTGCACTTATGTCTGCTGCCTTAAACCCAGCACTTGCCAATTGCTGGCTGCACTACCACTGTTTGTTGCCTTTACTATTTATTTATTTATTAATTATTATTTATCTGTATCTCATTTGCTCCGCACTCTCCACTTCTCCCCCCTCCATGCACTTTTCCCCTCCCTCTCTCCCATGCACTTGTGTATTCTCAATGTCACTGGGCCTAGTAAGATCGCCGTTTTGTTCTCCCCTGTTCCCCTCCCATGCCTTGTCGCGCTCTGAAACACTTGTGTTCGAGCGCGATAGAAATAAAATATCAATATCAATACTCCTTCCAAGTGGTTCATTTGAACTGGTGAACTAACTAATCCACGTCTTGCAGAGTCTAAAAAACCTTATACATCCAAGCCAAGGATGGGGCTAGCTTCTTGAGGGATTGTGAGACCCTCTACCCTAAAGGACTTGACTCTTGCTTGCCTACCGAGACCCCCCTCTCTCCCAAAAGCAGAGAAAGGGGTACTTACTGCCAAGTCATGAGTCCTGTGTGCAACCCAAGGACCATTTTCATTTTCCAGCATCTATCTCTCGATCATTCTGCTATATAGGCTGTGAGTCACAGCAGGGTGCCAGCCAGCATGTACCACTTCAGATTCCTCGCCATACCTGTGCCTAGACTAGTCAAGCCTCTTCCCAGTCAGACCCAGTGAGTAGCCAACCTAGGGCCACTATGAAAAACCATTCGATGGGGAGCATGTGTAGTCATTCCAACTTGGCACAATTTAGATTAAACATGAGTGCATGTCCTGCCAACCTCTTGCTTGTCTGGTCCATGAACTCCAGGATCCTTGAGAAGCTGCAGTGCCAGCCAAGAAAGAGCCATGAGGACCCGAGTGGGTGGTTGGATGATTATGCTACTCTAAGAAGCAGTCTGCATGTAGTGCCAAGCCCTAGGGTGTTTGTAGAGAACCTGGGGTTTTCTGCTTGTCCTGCCAGAGTCAAGGCAGGAGCTTGGGACCACTTACAACCTATTGCAAAACAACAAAACCTGCCACCTCAAATCTTTGGCTTCAGCCAAAAGAAAAATGACCTTCAACAACTGTATCTAAAACAGAGCTCCTCGGGAGACCCCACTCACACCACCCTCCATCTCCACCTCTACCCCCCATCTTGGAAACAGTGGTCGTTATGGATTTTCACAAATCCGTGTAGTACTGCAATGAAGCATTCCCGGGCGTAGTGCATGTGATAATGGCAATCGGCGACACTCATAATGGGGACCAAGGTTACACTGTATCTCACTTAGACTTGCGTGTTACCCCCTACAGAACAGCCGAGAAGCTCCTTGCTTGCCCTGCCCTGTGAGAAGGCCCGGGCCTGGGAGGGTTGGAGCTGAGCCCAGATTGCGCCCAGAAGGTGCGTCTCCCCCCTGCAACTCAGGCATGATGAACCCCCGACATCAATTCATCAAAAGAGGCTGTAAACTGGGGTATCTAAGGCGATGTGCAACTCTCGCTTCCAAATCCAGGTAGCCGCAGCCGTTGCACGGGTCTAGCAAGTTTGCACCAAGAAGAACGCGCAAAATGTTACATTGTTACATTGGCAGCCACTCTAGAGTCTTTCGTAGGGCTGCTAAAATGCGGCAGAATGTCACGTTACTCCTCTAGCCTTCATTTGTATTAGTCATGCTCATTTTGGAATCTCTGACTCCCCAAGACACGTGGACCGATCTTATTCATGAAGATTTGCCGCAACCTGTAGTTTGGTGCTACAATATTTGTTTTCTGCTGGGAAATGCTCCATTTCACGCCACGTATTCTGGGCTGGGGGGATATCTTTCGTTGTCGCAGGCCATGCCTGTTTCTGTGAGAAGGTCGCTTGTGCTGAGCCATTTATTTGCGTGTGGTGCAATATTGCGCTATTGCTGCCTAACCATTTCGGCCCGCAGGGGGCGCCGTGGAACTTTGAGATGATAGAGGACGCGTTGGCACTGACCAGTGGCCACTCAGCACTTTCTCTGGAGCTAAACCATCTGGACACATGCATTAAAAGCTGGAAGCAGTGATTGCCGCCCCTGCTGGCGCTGAAGCCCGGTGTGCTCTGGGCCTATTCCTGAGCACTGGGTGTCATCAGCAGAGAGGGGCCTGACGGTGTGTAATATGTGAGAGCAGAGAACCGCCACCCACAGAGCAGCAACACCATTAATCACAGGGCGCAGATAAACGAGCAACTCCAACTTTACTGCCAGGCCTGCAATTCTGAGGAAGTGTCTGTTCAGGAGACCAGCACCAGAACCGGGACCGCATCAAACGCGGCCTCAGACCATCACTGGGGAAGAGCGGGTGCTATGGGCGTCGGTGAATGTATCGGAGTAAAAGAACAATAACACGTGGGCTTTTGTGGTGCCATTTTTATGATGTATTGCTCCCTTTGTTTAACTGTACTCTGTGCGTTACCCGGCCTTGCAATGGCGATTTCACTTTGATGTATTTGGATTATGGGACTGAAATCAAATCACGTTTTAAAAAGAAGTACAACTGCAGGTATCAGGATGCAAAGACAAAAACTAACTTTAGGCTGGCAACATGTCATCATTAAACGTCGGCGATTTGGAAACAGTAAATAATGTCATGAAGGTTCCACGCGGCCGGTGGCGCTCCATATATAGGTTGTGCACCACATCGCGGACGTACGGTCTTGCTGGAGTGTGGGGGCCAGTGGGGCCACATTGAGAGGGGTAGATCGGCAGTCGAGGTCTAGAGCAGATTGCTGGAAGGCACACGATCCCCGCAGGGGGCGTTGCATTTTCCAGGTAGACGCAAACTGACGTTAGTAAGAGTACATCGTGAGGGTGGGAGTTGGGTGTCTGCGAGCACATCCCGCACAGAGGGACCTGGCGCTGCACGCTCATAAGCAAACACAGATGTGAGGCCGTGGGTATAGGCAGACAGTGGCGTCTCCAGGAATCACATTAAGGGGGGTGGCACAAAGCGGGCCACAGACGAAAGTAGGCAGCACTGCAGAGAGAGTAATCCAGGTAGTAGGGCAGGGGAGTATCCAGCATTGCAAGAGTGGGGGGAGGGGGGCGCGAGCCATGAAAAAAGTCCAGCTACTTTCACCCCAAATGCAGAGTGCCCAATTCAGTACAGTCTCATTCGTGCCCCCAAACTCCCCACCCCTGCCCCTTTCTACTTTTTTGGTAACATTAGTGGCAGATGGCATTTTAACACAGCAACAACCAATAAAACTCTAGAATCATTACAGATGCCAGAAACTCATCTACTAGAGCTCTGCCCAGGCGCTCTAGGGCACAATAGATGCAAACCTCCTAATTTGAATATGGATTGCACCAACTGCAATGACCTCACAGAAATGGACATTGCAAGAAGTATCATCAGTCGTTGATACATGGAAGTTACTTTAGAATAAGTTGCCATAAGTAAGCCACGTGGCAAATAACGTTTTGGTGCAAAATACCTAAATTGCACTATTGTTATATATGCAACTACTCTATAGTCATTAGACTTTTTTTTAAATAACAGCATGAAATATTAACATAAGCTATGAAGTGAATCAATTACAGAGCTGCAGATAAGACCCAGTGCGATTAAATGATTTGCCCAGGATTACACACTTTGGTTAAATGGTGAAACCGGGATGTGGAAAATGTAAGCAACTGAGCACATCTTCCCAGGTTTAGTTGATATCGATTTTTATTAAGGTTTTGCTTTACATTTCGTGGGCTTAAATAATACTTCAATTATAGCGATGCCTTGGAAGCAAGCCACATTACATAATACACTGCCTTTCATAGTAAACTAACTATACACTATTGTCATAGAAATATGTTGAGCAATAAGAGCATGGCTTTAGTTTTATTCTCCCCATCTGCATGCAAAGTCACAATAACATCATGTAGATTAATGTAGTTTAACAAACCCCCCCTTGGGTTTTAAAGCCATGGGGCCTCATTACGATCCAGGCGGTAAGGGGTTAACGGTGCCGTAAAAGGTGTCAGCGCCGTTAAACCCTTACCGTCTAATTACAAGGTCCCTTTGCGGGTCCCCAAGGAACCCGCAAGGGACTTTCGAGGTAATTACAGTACCGCAATTTGCGGTACCGTAATTACCGCCTTCCCCATTCCCATTGAGCCCTATGGGGGCAAAAATGGGAATCGGGAAGGGCCAATGGTGAATGGGGAATTACCGCGCCGCCAACCTTGGAATGGGGCGGTAATTCCGCCATTCACCATGGCGGAGTTGTTAAAATACTGCCGTCAACCATGGCGCTAATAGCGCCATGGGTAACGCCAGGGTCGTAATGAGGCCCATAGTAATTTCATAAAGCATGCAAAATTATTCACCCTTCTCACTTCTGATCACTCCCTCCCATTCCCATTCTAAATGTACACAAGACCCTGCTGATAGCCCCCCCCCTCCCTCCATCAGTGCCTAATGGCTCACATTGAAATGCTCTGCCGACACAGAGCAACGTGAGAGCCCCTCTGCTGCCCAGAGCTCCTTGGGACAGGAGGAGAACCTCTCCTGAATTGCCATCTTGTACCATCCCAGATGGTTTGCTCTGTCATCACACCTTAGCAGCGTTTAAGCAGTATTGTTCTTGGGTATCTGCAGAAATTATCGAATTCGAAAATACCTTCTGCAAAATCACCTAATTTATTTGGTCCAAATTGTTAGGGATTTTTGTAAATATTAGGGTATATTTCACGGTAAGGTAAGCAGAGGAAGGTCCGGGGTCTACCCCCACAATATTAAAAAAATAATTCGACCAAAACAAAATTCAGTCATTTTGCAGTAGGTATTTTATTTTCAATTATTTCATGGTAATCCTTGTTCTTGGGCTACATATTCACCCCAGAGGTAACAGCAATGACGAGGCAGTCATCAGAATCCCTTTTCTATTAGAGGTGCAGAAGCAGCCCGTAAAAAGGAGGGGGAGGACTGGAAGATGGAGGAAGGGGTCATGCAACATTTTCTTGTCTGTATAATCCAGGTATAATCCATTTTTATCACGCCACAGCATAATTCCATTCTCCCAATTAAAACTCCTGTTTAATAACAGTTGTGTGGGTCACGGAGGTCACACAGTGAATTTAAGATTTTGAAACTTCCCATGAAGAAGCACACCCACTGGACTGCAAGCATTCGTGTCATTGAAAACTACTGCAGCCAGCAACAACGGTTAAAGGGAGACTTGTTCTCCTTGTCCAGTACCTCCTGCGCCTAATGCAGCAGACACGAAACGCTTGGTTTCACAGCTGCCCGATCAACCACTGTCTTGCTTTCAACGCCTCTTCAGCACTGGATCCTCCATGCATCACATGCTTTGAATGATTTCCACTGGGAAATATTGGTGCCTTTTAAACCCAAGAGGCAGTTCAGAACAGTAGCCAGCCCCCTTCTCTTGCATAGTTTTCTTAATAGCCGATGGGTGGGCCACCAGAGACCACTTGACAGCCTTTCATCGCTCATGGAAATAGGGACTCCTCACCAAGAGCTCCTACTCACCCAATTCAATATATTTTCTTTTCCTTTCAACAATTTGAAATCTTATTTCAGCCAGAAAATGTACTGTTATGTTTTCCCTTCGGACTGGGGTGGACTAGGAACCAAAAGAGGCCCTGGAAATAATGTTCAAAGCAGCCCCATATTACGCATTTTAAGCAAACGCGACCCCTTTTGCCATAAGGAAATTTGGAAATAAAATAAGGAAGCACATGAAAGAGACCCATGATGCAGAGGCCGCACAGGACATCTGCAGAAGTCCCTGTAGGCCAGTCCACCCCTGCGGCTTCCAGAAGCTGCGGATAGGTTCATTTTCCATGAGGCTCCCAATGATTGCTGGTTTATTGCAGGTTTGCGGCGATAGGCTTCCAAGTTCTTCATTGGCAGGATTGCCGTGGTCAATAGAGAGCAGTTTTGCATAGCCCCCTTTCTAGACGTACATGTTTAGGAATGCGTTTTGTATCATTGCTTGTTTCTTAGGGCCCCATTTAGAGTTTGGCAGAATTCCAAACTCCAATTCTATTACCACCAGCGGCATGCACACAGTAACAGAAAGAGTCGGCATGATTTAAAGTCATGCAGACCCTTTAGTTATTGCCCATTTTGGAGTCCAATAAGAATCAGAGGAATCAGTTATTTACAGCATTTGGCAATTACCGCGTGTGGCTATTACCACTGCAGTAATGGTTTTGTGTGGAGGAATTTAAACTCCTTAGTTATAGTTTATACAAACTGCGAATTTCTTTTATAGATTTTTAGCGCCTGTCAGTAACCACAATGTACAATGTGGTCAAACAATCCAGTACAAGGTTGCTGGGAAACACCCTGAACACTGGCGCCTCCCATGCAACATAAGTTACCATTGCATTCAAATGAAAAATGACTATTTCTGCAAAATTAAACACATCATTTAATATCACATCATCTTCTTCAATCGAGGGGCAGACAGAATTGGCCAAAGCAGTTCAGACTTCTTAGGTCCTTCATCAGGTCAAAACTCTGTCTTGAAAAAGTGTAGCAAACGTCTGTATGTCTTCACAGTAGGTACATGCTCACTGGGATTAGATTCCTTTGGGAATGTTCTGCAGCAGCATATGGCGTACCTACAATGCTGGCGGCAAATGCTGTCGCACTACTAGACTTCTTCGCGAAGAGCGAAAAGATAAAAAAGGAAAAAAGACGCATTTATAAATAACGGTTGTTTGGTTGGAGAGGGAGCAGGAGGCTGGACAACAATCTCCCTTGGGTGTGGTGGGGCTAAAAAGACTGTACAAGCCGGGACATGTATACCAGAAGCGGCTGGGCTAAACCGTGGGGCCAGGGCTGCATTGGGCGGGGCCTGCCACCGTTTGGGCCAGGCCGGACAGGCCCAGAAGATTGAAGCCCTGGGCCGGGTACGGCCCCGGCTTAGATGATAGCCGCCTGGCCCGTAGCACGTGAGCAGAGTGGCCCGCAGCCAATCAGCATGGCCATATACCCTGTCGGTCTGCCCTGGTGCAAATCAGGGTGGGCCCAATAAAGTGCTGGCCCGCTGAGGACAGGCTGTTGGGCTGGTAAAGAATAAAGTCCTGGGCCATGACCCTGCTGCAACCGGGATGAAGATCAGAGGCCTACCAGGGGCAAGGATGGGACTCGCCGAACAATAAAGCCCTGGGCTGCAAGGATGGGCAGCCCGGGTGAAGAACTCTGGCGTATCGTTCATCAATGCCAAAGCACAGGAAAGACTAGGGCAAGCCCGCTTGGCCTGCACCACATAGGCCCAATGACAGAGCAGCACTCGCTGAAGGAACCAGAGCGAAGATGTGAGTGGGGCGGCCCCCATGGGCCCAGGCCTCCAAAAAGGATTGGCATGATCCCGCCAGTGAGGCGGCGTGAAAGCGGCACCCAACATACAACAGGGCATCGCAGGAAGAAGAAGCACACACCGGGGCCATGCAGCGTGAATGAGGTAACAGGGCTGAGAGGGCTGTGAAGGAGTATCTATAGACATGTTTAGGGGTGGACAATGGGAAGGGGCTGCTTGCTGTATTCCCATCAGCCCTCCAAGAGACTGAGAGGATATGTATTAGTTAGGTAAGTGATTACATGTTTCTGTACATATTCGACTGTCCATTCGAAGTTTCCGTTGTCACCACACAGTGTATGCAAGTACAAGTAAGATTTACTGTGGGCTTTGGCTCTGGGTCACAATACAGCATATCCCTTTGCATGGACACACAGGTGGTCTTTTTCTGCTTGAGATAATTTTTATTTTTTATTTTTTTGTTTAAAGCACTGACCTAACTTGAGAGCAGTAGGGCACTGTAGAGGGTGTGGGTAGCCAGCGTATGGGCTGGCATCTAACCTGTAGAACAGCACTTTGTCTTCCGGTTTGTGCACTGGTCTGTACATCCATGGAGATTGGTCTTTGGTCAGGTGTTGTTGACAAAGCCATGTTTTGTGAGATTTTCCGAAATTGGAGAATTGCGGGGGAAATCCGAGCTAATACCCGGATCGAGTTCCAAAGGATGGGTGTGTGTCTAGAGAAAGATTGTTTGTGTGTCTTCTCTTTGAGGGCAAGTTGGGATTTCAGCTGGTTGGTCACTTTGTTGCACAAGGAGCGTGTTCCACCAGTTATGCCACCAGGCACGATGGGGAGCTGCTTGTGACTGCTTTGTAGGTGATACGTGCAATCTTGAGCACTATCCTGGAGAGAAAGCCAATGTAATTCATGTAAGACAGGGGCGATTCAGTCAAATTTCTGTGCACCTGTAATAAGACGTGCTGCAGCCTGGTGGACTGCATTTAGGGGACCCAGGTGAGTGGCTGGGAGCCACAAGGGATGCACTAAGGTCTCGAAGTTCTGCAGTGGGATGAAGGGTTTGATATTGAGAAGGGTGAAGATTTGGAGATAGGACATTTGGGCCTGGTGGTAGGTCAGAAGAAGGAGACAGATTCACTCGTGGCATTTTAGCAATCAGTTTTATTTAAATAATAAAGGAAAAGGCCTATCTATCCCTAATAGTTTGGTCTTTGTCCTACCTAATGCAAATCTAACTAGGGTTCTCGTCGTCAGTGAGATTGTCCAAAGTCATAAACTGTCCTCTGTCTCAAACTACCCTTTTCTGTCCATATCATTGTTCAAAAAGGCTCAAAGAAAAGAGGGGTCCAGGGGAATGACTCCCTTCTCCTGGACAGGCTGTTATAGTTTCAACAAGTTTTTCTTGGCATGGCTTTCAGAGTTCTTATAATCCTTCATAGGGGCTCTGTCCTTCCGGGGCTTCCCCTTTCCTACTACTGCCACAGTTCCTTCTTCAAGTCCAAGCTGTCGTAGCCAGTGACCCTGGTCTTGGCTGGCCTCCAAACCAGCAAATGTCTCTCTGTTCCTTGCCAACTCATGAAGTACTTGGGATTTTCACCTGCACTGTGGGTTTAGTTTCACACACAATTCTTCCAGTACCTGTGGACAATTAGCCCCTTTCCACTTCTCTCTCTCTCTTTCTCTCTCTCTCTCTCTCTCTCTCTCTCTCTCTCTCTCTCTCTCTCTCTCTCTCTATCTCTCTATCTCCATCTCTCTCTCTCTCTCTCTCTCTCTCTCTTTCTCTCTCTCTCTCTGTCTCTCTCTCAGTGTTTCATGTATTTTATACCTTGCAACACTGCCCTCATGATATTTTCCTTTCTCTTCCCAACATTGAGTAGCACTGGGATGAGTTTGGTCACTCCTGTGGCAGCCTTTGTCATCTTTACACTATTCACTTGTACTGAGACGAGTATGGGTGGTCCATTGGTAAATTCTGGTACTCTTCCTACCTTCACTGGTACTGGAACGAATATGATTGGTCCCTTGATAGTCTCTGTTAACTTCACAACATTCACTTGTACTGGGACGATTATGATTGGTGCCTTGATCGTCTCGGTTAAATTCACAGCATTCAGTTGTACTGGGACAAGTATGATTGGTCCCCTGCTAATCTTTGTTAATCTTCCAACCTTCACTGGTACTGGGATGAGTATGATTGGTCCCTTGGTAATTTTCATTCAATTCGTGCTGTTGAGGTGGAGCCAAGTACCAACGCTCAAAGCTCCGCCCCCATGCTGCCTATATACTGGGAACCACAGTGTGCAACACGTGCAGTACCTGTAAGAATGCCTCTACCTCAAAGAATTATGGAAGTAAGGTACCCATTAAGGAAACCATATATGCACTCACGACAATATGATGGCCATTTGAATGAAATCCCGGAGGAAGTATGAAAATGAGTGACAAAGGAGATTGGTGACGTCATGTAAAGCAGAATTGACGCATCCAGAACAGAGACAAGGGGCTGAATAATGTAAACATTCTATGATATCTGAAGATGAAGTGATAAAAATGAACAACATTTCAGGCTTGAAATGAAGATGTTCATGCTACAGAAACAATGAAGAAAATGCAAAGTCATTTTACAAGTACAGATGCAGTAAACTAAAGTAGGGAAAAGTATTCTTAAGGCTGGCTACATAGTGAATAGATTGCGGCGATGCACCAACGTATATACATAGGAATGTGTAGACTATGGATGTTCCACAACGCATTTTAGCAGAGTCTGGACCCTTGAATAGAAAGGCTTTTTTAGTCTGGCACAGTTGGAAAACGACTCAATGACAGAGGTGAATTCAAGAAAGGCTTGGCTGGCCCAGCACCAGGAAGTCAAGGCCAATGTGAGCCTGGATGTTCATGCTTTAGTTAAAAAACGTGTGAAAAGAACAAACTCCTGTCTGAGGTGAGGAGCAAGAACATTGAAGACGTCAGAGGCTCATCATTTAATAATATTTTAAATACATAACAGCTCTGAAACATGGTCTCCAGTCACATGGTCGGATGAAAATAGATACTGAGTTGAGCTGTATCGAAACCAAGAGACAAAGTATGCCTATACTGCTTTTTATTCTCAGGCACAGAGAACATTTCCAAGGCCAATGTTCAAAGGCTAATTGACTGGCAGACGGAAAGAGTGATGATAGATGGCGGGCTAATTAGGTGTGAAGCTATGGTAATGACCAGCCCACCAGCACCTGGGTGCCAGCCTGCGTGTGTGCAATATTACAGAGGGTTAATAGGGTGCCAACCAATTATAGCAGGCCACGTAATAGAAAGCCCAACAGTTTATGTAACCAATAGGACGTCGTGTATTTGATGACGTTCATAATGACTTGCACTAGAGGAGGGGTTAGTTGCCCCACCTGATGATAGAGACCCAATCACTTTCCCTGACAAGTATGGAACGTAAACCTAGATGTTCCCTTTAAGCCTATCACTTTCCCAAGTAGGTTTTTGTAGTTTGCCACTTAGATTGACGTCAATGATGATGAGATTTTGCTATATAAACTGTATTTTTTATGAAACTCGTTGAGTGAGAAGATCGAGCGGATGTTCGTTGATGTTCATAATACTCAGTGTTTTAGATAATTGAAAATAAAACAGACGTACTTTGCCAACTTCCTGAGTCAGTCTGATTATTGATGTTTGAGTATATTCTGCATCCCCATCCATCTCAAAGTATTGCTACCCCGTCTTAAAGGGCCTAGTGTTGGGTACACAGGTTCAGTGCCACTTCCTCCAACCAGAACTCCCACCATTCCCATTACCTCTGTCACACAGGATAGGCATCACCGGTTCTTCCCGCAGAGTCAGGTTCACCCATCTGACATAACCTGCTTGGATTTCCTCTTCTTTCCTCAGCGGAGCCGTGCTTGGTATGGTCTTAGTGTTGTTGACCACTCGGTCCACCCTGTCTGGGCCTTGCCACTGCCTCCACAACTTGCTCGAATTTTCAGTTCAGTCTTGTGCTTCCCGAATGCTTCTCTCTTCCCTCGTCTGGGCTGCCCATTCTATAACATGCAGCTTTGCCTTCGCTGACTGCTTTCTCAGTTCAGATTTGAATCTCACAGGCTCCGGGAACGAGATCTCTTTCCATTGGTCCTTCCTTTGTTTTTATGAGGAGGTGTTGGGCCCTCCCCAGCATAGGCCCACAGTCCTTTGTCTCTTTCCATGGTGCATTCATCATGCTTCGCCCTATCTTCTTTGTCTCAGTGCGGCTGGCTGCCAACCACTGATTACTCTTCATGGTTTTCTTCTTCTTCTTCTTCTTCTTCTTCTTCTTCTTCTTCTTCTTCTTCTTCTTCTTCTTCTTCTTCTTCTTCTTCTTCTTCTTCTTCTTCTTCTTCTTCTTCTTCTTCTCAGTATGAGTGATTGGTGAAGGTTGATTACTGACAATGTTACAGTAGCAAATAGTGACTGGTTTGGAGGAAATGTTATGATTCTTTGATGTTATAGTTGCCTCCTCAAGAGAGGTCATAGGGAGTTTCTAGATGGAGCGGGAGTCCTTGTCCTCAAGAGGGGAGTCTCTCCCTGAGAGGTCCTGCTGACCGCCACCCCTAGGGGGATTACTGCGCAGTGGGCTCACCTCTCTAGCCTCAAAGAAAGGGCTCCCCTCTAGGGAGAAGTGACGAGAACCTGTGAATCCTTCTTGGCTTTGTGTTTCTGTAAAGACAGACTGCTATCAATGGTGAAGGCTAATGATTTTGCTGAATCCGAGAGTTGCTGATCAAATCCTTTTAGGCACATATCATTGAGCCACTATTGGACAATTTGTTGTTTAGTGGGGGACCGATGAGGATGTATTTAGTCTTGGATTGGTGAGGTTTAAGGTAGGCAGTCAACATCCAGCACCAGATGTTGGCTAGGTAATTGTGGATGCAACTTAAGTCCTGTGACTTTTTACTTTCATGTACAACTGAGTATTGTACGCTTATTGTTGGATGGTTATATTGGGATCATGAAGGAGTGTGCTCAGAGGCTCCATGTAAAGGTTAAAAACAATTGGTGAGAGGACGGAACCTTGGCGGACCTCACAGGAGACTGGCAGTCGGTTAGAACGCAATGTGTTCATCTGGACGGCCTGGTGTCTGCCCAAGGGGTAGGAGGTAAGCCACTTCAGGACAGTGCCAGAAAATCACATGTTGTCACTGAGGAGGGAGAGGAGGTATGCGGGGGGCAATGGTGTTGAATGCAGCTGAGGGATCAGCAAGGATGAGGAGGCATGGACACTGGCTCTCTCAATGCTACACCTACAGCGGAACGCAGACTGATAGTTGTTGAGGAGGTGTAGTTGTTCAATTCTGACAAGTATTTGTGTAGCGACTACTTTTTCCAAGATATTGCTAATAAACAGGAGGTTCGTAATGGGACGGTAGTTTATCCAGTTCATCTGTGTCTAGGGTCGTTGTTTTCTAAAGAGCTTGAATGAGACCAGTATTGAGGGTGTCCAGGAATGACCCGTCTCTGTGGGAGGCCTAAATGATGCTGATGAGTGCATTGACCGTCGGGCCCATAAACTGCTTAACTGCGAAAAACCAGAGAGAGCAACATAGCAGCGAGTGAAGAAGCACTCCTGCTTGCATTCAGAAAACAAACACTGAAAGAATGGACATTTTTTGGGACCTTGAGAGTTTATGCTATATAACAAAGGAAAACATTTTCTTTATTTTGAACTTCGACAAACGGGACACAAACTGATAAAGTCAGGTGACATGTCAGCTATTAAATAATTTTGTGAACTGAAAATAGGAGGGATTCCTGGAAACACAGTGAGGCAGCAGATTAAAGAACAATGAGGGCAAACTGTGCCAGCTTTCCCTTTTAAGTTGTTTTTCTAAGTGTTGGTGCCAGTTTAAAAGTTAGGATTTGGACAGAGGACAATGATTATTATTTTGACTAATTTTGACGAGCACCCTTAGTTTAGTTTGTTATGTAGGGAGCTACACTATTAGCTATAGGGCCAGTAAGCCAATTTCCTTAATTTAAATTAAAGTCCTGCAGCAAAAGTATGTCATCTGGTCCGAGTCTTTCTTCTGGTACACCATATATGGTGTCAGAGTGGGATCAGTATTACATGATAGGACCCATGCTAGTTCGATGCTTACGGTCAGATGCCAAAATGTCTAAATTGGCTACCCCCCAGTCTTTGGAATTTGACTAATGCAGCACTGAGGAAGTACATATCCTCTCTAATAAAAGACACCTAATACCCACGGATATTAGTGTTTCCCCTCCCACAGGAACGTTTATATTCGCCTGCCCAGCAAATCTGGCCTCATCTGGCAATATTCCCTGGCTGCAGTAGCAGGGCTGGTAGATCCGGATTATAGAGGGGAAATCAAAGTTATCGTACACATTCATGGCCCTGACCCCTATGAGGTTAAAATGGGAGATTCAATAGCTATGGGTATTTTAGAACAAGCCTTAACTCCTATCCCTCAAGAGGTTGAGGAGTTAACGTAGACCATGTTAGGATTTAGAGTGTCTGACCTGCCCATAATGACTCCCACCAGCCCAAGTCCAAGGGTCTCGCCCCTCTTACTGACTTAGCTTTTGCCCAAAGGAATGACCCCATCCTTACCACAGCCTTTGGGAGGGCAATTTCATAAGAACAAGTTTGTAGCCAGGCAGGACCCGTCTTTTATTATTAGGAAAACTTTATTATACAGAGGGGATACCGAGGGAGTTGGCCTGCCCAGAACCCAACTGGTAGTCCGCAGAAGTCACCAGAGAATAGTGTTAGACCTGGCCCAATCCCACCTAACAGCCGCTCGCTAGGGATAGAAAAGACTTAGAGTTAATTGGTGCCTCGATTCTATTGGCCTGGAGTATTCTTGGACGTATAAAAGGTATGTGGCTCCTTGTAACATATGTCAAAAAATGGCAGTTACTTCAGTACCCCACGCCCCGTTACAACCACTTCTCATTATCAAAGTCCCCTTCTCCCGGATTGTGATGGATATTGTAGGGCCATTAGAACCATCTAAGCTGGGAAATACGTTCATTCTAGCTACAGTGGATTACGCTACTCAGTATCCCAAAGCGTGTCCCTTAAGGTACAATAATAGCCAGCAGATCCTAAAACATTTACGCCCCTTTCTTTCCCGAGTAGGATTCCACAAAGAGATCCTTGTGGACTAGTGAACCACCTTTAAGTCTAAAATCATGCACAAGCTGAAGGAAATCCTATAGCTAAAAACATTAAGAACCTCATTATATCACTCCTATGGATTTATGGAGATTTAATCAAACTTTCAACAAACACCGGCACAACTTAATGGAAAACAATGGCCTTAATTGGAATGTCATGATTCCCTGGGCTTTTCTGCCATCAGAAAAACATCTCATGCCTCCTTAGGTTACTCCACCTTCGATCTGTTACTGTCGAACCACACAATGCTTTAGACATGGTCAAGGAAACCTGGGAGGAAGAGAAGAGGCTACATTACCCATATCTCAGACAGCCTAGAAACTTAAGACCCAAATGGCCATAGTCCGTGAATTTTTAAAAACCCATTTGAGTGGAGCCTAGGAACACCAAAAGGCTCTACATGACAATTGAGAAGTGACCCGGTCCTTTGCCATAGGGCACTCCATGCTAGTTTTGTTACCAACCTCAGAAAACAAAATGGTATCTAAGAGGAATATCCCTTAAAAAAAGCCCCCCTCAATTACATAATTGCCCAGCCCGACCGAAACAAAACACCTACATTTATTATTTTAATCTGCTTAAGGAGTGGAAAGTAGACCCTTTTGAAAATTTCAGCCTTCCCACGACCACTCTCTTAACTGAGAACGAGAAGTTCATTTAGTACCCAAAAATCTGCCCTGCCACAGCAGGAACATCTTGATGTTCAACTAACTCAATTCCTAGAGGTATTCTCCAAGGAATCTGGTTGGGTGCATCATTCTTTTCACTGTAGCTGATCCCCACCAGGACAAACAGTAAACTTAAAACCTTAATGTATCCCAAAAGCCCAAAGAAAGTTCATAGAAGAACTTGCATCCATGCAGATATAATTGGATCAACTGAGAGTCCCTGACCCTCCCCCATAATCCTGGCAGCGAAACCTGATAAAAGTTGGAGGTTCTGTATTGACTTGAAAAAACTCAATTCCATCTAGAGTTTCAACAATTTTCCTATACCAAGGATAGACGAGCCTATTAAAAAACTAGGAGCTGCCTGATACATTTCTTCACTGGGCTTAACTTAAGGTTATTGGCAGGTACCATTGAATCCAGAGAGAAAACTGCCTTCTCTTCTCCCCAGGGTCTCTTCCAATTATTTAAAGTGTTTCCCTTTCGGCTACATAGCCCCGCCCCCGCAGCCTTCCATAGGCTAATGGATACAATACTAAGACTGTGAATTCACAAGTCTCTATTTAGATGGTTCGATGTCATTTTTCCGATGGTAATTACTTCAAAGTAATTTACTTTGAAGTAATGACTTCAAAAAATCACTTCCATTTTTCTTTTTTACATTTGGGGTGCCCCCCAAGCCCTGCTTCCCCTACACTAGTACCCCTAACCCCAATCTCCTCCCCACCCCTTAACCTACAACCCCCTATATAATTCAAATTGTTTTCAAAGTAATTACTTCAGAGTAAATTACTTTGAAGTAATTCCTATTGGAAACTTAGATTACATCGGGATACATAGCAACACCTGGCCTAAACATATACACCATCTCTATGAAATCACTCTGCCTTAGGGAAAGCTAGTCTATGTGGGAACCCAAAAAAGTGTCATCTGGCTCAGCCTGCAGTGAAGTATTTAGGCTACTTTGTAGGGAATGGATTGAGTCAACCGCAAGTGGAAAAGGACAAGGCCGTACATTCAACTTCCATTACTAAGACCAAACGGGACATTTAAGCCTTCCTAGGGTTAACCGGATATTGCAGATGATTCATTCCCCATTATTCTGCCCCTGCTGCCACTCTCACAGATAAGTTAAAGAATGCACAACATCAAAGCCTTATCTGGGAAGAGACAGATCCGGGAAGCTTCAATGGGCTAAAACAAACACTGTGACAGGAACCCATGCTAAAAATGCCCAATTTCAACAGGGTATTTATACTCCAAACTGATGCTTCTAAAGTGGGCCTAGGGGCAGACATTTTTCAGGAGCACAATGTATTTGAACACCCTGTCCTATACACCAGTAGGAAGTTATTTCCTAGAGAACAGTCTATGCCACTGTCGAATTGGAGGCCCTACCAATCAAGTCAGCCATAGTCAGTCTTCATTTTTATTTAACGGGGAGAAAGTTTCGACTGATAACCAACCACTCACGCCTAACCTGGATGAGTTTGAGAAAGGATTCAAATGCCTGGGTTATGAGATGATTTTAGGATCTCCAACCTTTTTTGATTTTCTGCTGAATATCGTAAAGGAAAAGAACAAGGAAATGTGGATTTTCTTAGTCGTTTCCCTCTTATAACTGCTGGTGGGCCTCTCGCTAAACAGAAGGTGTATGTGACAAATCTGGAGGTTTTGTCCCTTCTTCTTTGGTGGAGCCAATCCCTTTGAGGCTATGGAGGTAAGCCTGCTAAGCAAAACCCTCCCTACGGGTTTTGGAAAGCGGGGAGTCACTGGTAGTGACTGGCCACCAGGGGTCAGGGGCTCCCATTCCGGTAAGGAAATCCCTAGAACTAAGACATTGGGCTTGATTTTAAGTTTGCCGGTATCCCACCAGTAATTCTGGTGGGCTACCAGCAAATTGCCCTACCGTTTCTGCCACCTGATATCCCGGTATTACTAGGATATTACAGGGGGCGGAAAAGGCGGTAAATCCTCACTCCATTGCGTCCCATAGGACTCCATGAAGGGCATTGCTGGAATTACCGGCACTGGTAATACCAATGCCGGTAATTCTGCCTTTATTTTCCAGTGGGAGCCTGATTTACCTCCAGCTCTTGGCTGGGGGTAAATTAGTGCCCCCACCGGCAAACTTGTGTTTCGCCGTTCCGGGAAAATTGGCGGTGCCAGAATTACCAGCATATTTTACCTGCAAATTTCCCGAATCGGCAAACATCTTATGACCCCCTTTGTCTGCATATATGGGAATACCAAAAGTGAATCTGACTGTCTGCTGTGGAACTCAAAATAATGTAGAAAGTGCATTTGAACAGTTGGTTTAAGGCAATTCTGGCCTTTCAATGGGCTTGACAGTTGAACACAACCCATTAGTATCCTGTAGCAAGGATAAAAAGACATTCCCCCTTGAATGGGGTAGGGGAAGCGATGCGCAGAGGCAAGCCTCCAACGTACCAACATTATTGGGAGGCAGAGCCGTGCTGCCGAGCAGAGCCGGCTGTGTCATATAGAAGGATCCGGGAAACCCAGAGAGAAACCGGGAGAGAAGCCTGAGAGAACAAAAACATGGCCGGCGAGGTCAGGGCTGTGAGGGGCGGCAGGGCCAAGCGAAGCTGGACCCGAGCGAAGGCGTGACCACACACAGAACGTGGTGGGCCTGGAGTTCAGGAATCAACTCCGAACCCATTGAGCGAGAGATGAACGAGTTCCCCGCTCACTCTATGCAAAACCAGAGATTGAGCAACATAGCTGTGAATCATTCAGGAATGGACGCCCACGAGCTGTGGAGAACACCAGCATCACAATTAGAGTCGTTACAGGAGGCCTAAAACCCGAGCTTTGGAACCAGCCAAACGACTCAAAGCCACATTTTCAGTCATTTAGATGGCGGCGAGGAGGGGCAGAATGCAACTTCTGTTTACGCCACTCCCTTCCTATCCGCCATGCAAATATTCCCATCATTTACGTTAGCATGGATTTTCATGCTGATGCAAATACTGTGGATCCTTTTCAGGTTCGCCGGCTGTATGCGCCAGCAAAAAGCAGGCAGACCCCATAGGAATTTATTTTAAACTTTGCCTGCCAATGTGTACATGGTATGGCGCATTTACTCAATTTGCACGGTGGAGTGCAAAAGGGCAGGGCAAAAGGCAGCGTACATGCTTGTGGAGTGCAAAAGTGCAGGGCAAAAGGCAGCGTACATGCTTGTACATTGCCTTTTGCTCTGCACTTTTGCACTCTGCTCTGCAAATGACCAAAATTCGGCAGTGGGGACGTGCATGTCTACACGTAACCGGTCCCTGCCACCGAATTACAGGGATCTAAAAAATGAGCCCCATATACTTCAGTTTTATGCATTACGCAGTTGTGCGAATAGGAACTGACGTTCTTCCTTGCACAACCGTGTGTGGCGTAAATCGATAAACATTGGACCTAAATCCTGCATTCTGTAAGCACCATTAGCAAAGGCTTTTTACAGATAGTGGTTGACATGCTCTATAAAACGACCTCCTCCGAGTTTAGGCCAGATTGTCAAGTCAGAATTTGACATATGTCCTTTGATGGTTGTTGGGGTTTCACTAGTGGAAAAGGATTAGGAGCAGGATAGCAACTAGACACCAGACAAACGTTAACTGTTTTCTCAACACTCCATCTATTACCTGGTGGAGCACAGCTGTCTCTAGCAGGAGCTAAGGGCAAGTTCTTTCTGCAAAAACAAATGCATTGAATAAAAGGCGAGTACTGACATTAAAGAAATCAGGAGCTCTGAGAATGATGAAATGAGGAGTTCTGATGCTTTGTCTTAGTGATTGTGCCATTTCGTTCCGATACTGGGCTGTGGGGTTTGGAGTCAGAGGTACCCACTCCTTGGGTTACACCGGGCAAGCAGCAACCTATATTAAAGTTTGCAGCTCCAGAACCCAAGGCGCTAGGTACTTCATTTCGTACCTTGCTGTAGAGTGTTGCCTAGGTAGGACGCATGGTAATTCCTTGGGGGGGGCGGGTGCATTGTAGCCATCTCTTTTGCTCCATATTTGTGCTGCACATGCCTAGTAGCCAAATGGCTAAGCGAGGGGGATGTTCTTAGCTCATTGTCATGCTCAAAGTCCCTAGGGGTAAATATCTCTTTTTCATTGTCCCTCCCCCTTGGGAGGAGGCTCCTTGAAGGGATGTGTGGGCATTTCTCTTGCTTTCCTACCTCTGGCAGTTCTTAGGAGGCTCGCTTTGTGTCTGTTGCTGGCAGTGCTATGCCTTTGCACTGTGTCTTCCTGTCTCTATCCAAGGCCACTAGTGAAAGCCTTTTTACATGCATTTTTGGCCCAGTGTTGTGGAGTTGAACTTGCTAGAGGTTGATGGGTTCCCTAATACTAGTTGATGCTTTTCCTTTTTCCAAATGTATGGGAGTAGCTACTGCAGAGAATGAACATGGCCATATAATCTGTTCTATGGGATGGGGCTACGCACCACAATCTACAATGACGTTTTAGCTCTCCGTGATACCTGGGGAGACATCGGTTTGCAGATTCGTCTGCTTCTGCACCCATGGGTAGTCCAGCTCGGCAATGCTGCCCCTGCAATGATGATGACTATCAAGGAAAAAACAATTGGCTGGGTTTTTTGTAGCTGCTCCTTCTCAGAGGAGAATTCCCTAGTATTTTGGTGTTGGACTGTCCTTGTGGGTCGGACCAGACTGTGTTTTCCTGTGTTCGCCAGTGAAGCATGCAGCGCAACCGTCTACCAGGAGCGATTGACAAGGTAAGGAATGTGCGGGCAGGAGGAACAGCAATTACTGCTCCCTATTAAACTGTCCCACCTCTCTTATTACTCCTTTTACCAATCTTTTAGTCTGCTGTATGTCTCCCACAATTGTATGTTGTCCATCTCGGGGCCCTTATGCCCTACTCAGGTAACTTGCATCTAGGTGTTTCTGCTTTTTTCTGCTGTATGTTGAAACCGTGGCTTTTTTCCCTTTATGCTGGACTCTTGAATCTAGATGGCTGCATTGCTGTTGTGTTGAAGTTGCTTCTTGCTTCCCCCTCACATGCTCTCAGGCCTCCCTTGCCCCTCCTCTCTCCTTCCCTTCTTCTTTCCTCTTTCTCTCCCTGATCACCTGGTGAGTTCTCTGGACGGCCCGCTCTGTGAGATTCTCATCCAAATAGGTTTTCCCCTGCTCCTCCAGAACTTTCATGGACAATATAGCCTCCATTGCTCCAGCCTTGGCAGATTCTGCGAACACTCCTTGCCACTGGCTCCTTCCCGCTTCTCCTCAAGCACTCCCTTGTGCACCCTCTCCTCAAAAGTGCAAGTGAACCTATTCACTTGCACTTCATGCACCCTTCTCCTCCCCCCACCTGAGCTTTACCCTTCCTCCCCGTCCTGCACTTCTCCTCCTCCCCCTCTCCCCTAACTCTGGTACTGGACTTGCACGCTCCAAATTGTCTCACGACCTAGTAGGAACGTTCTTGTTTGTCTTCTTCCCTGTTCATCCCCAACCTATACTTTCGCTCCTCACCCCCGCCCCTCTTTTCTGTTACTACACTTGCACGCTCCAAATTGTCTCATGACCTAGTATGAACGTCTGTTTATAGTCATAATCCCGAATTTAGAAATCCCGAAAAAAAAAATCTCGAATAAAAAAGGCAGAAAAAAAAATATCGAATTTTTTTTATGACGTTTTTTGTTCGAAATGGGGGTTTTTACTTATTTTAATTATATAACTAGAACCCAAAAAAAAATATATGAAAATTCGATATTTTTTTTTTCGGCCTTTTTTATTCGCAATTTTTTTTTTCGGGATTATGACTGACCACCAGGAACGTCATTGTTTGTCTTCTCCCCTGTTCACCCCCAACCTTTCACTCCCCCCATCCCCACGTTCTGGTACTGCACTTGCATATTTAAAATTGTCTGACAACCTAGTAGGAACACTATTGTTTGTCTTCATCCCTGCTCATCCCACCCTACACTTCCCCTCCTCCCCCCTCTTTTCTGTTACTGCACTTGCACGCTCCAAATTATCTCATGATCTAGAAGGAACTTTATTGTTTGTCTTTTTCCCTGTTCATCCCCAACCTTTCACTTCCCCTCCTCAGTTCCATGTGTTAAAATCCCCGCATAAATATCGCCATACAAGAATATCGCCATATTTTTGCGGCGATATTAAGCCATGGAACCTGCAGGGACACCCCTGCAACCCCCATAATTTATTTTAATTTAGCGGGGGACACCCCTGCAACCTCTGGTCCCATTAACCTCATAAATTATCCCCACTAATAATATCGCTGATGGCCTTACCCTACGACCACATATATGGCGATATTATTGGTGGGGATAATATTACCCGATACCCCCTCCTCCCCCCACCTATTTCTGTTACTGCACGTGCACGCTCCGAATTGACTCACAACCTAGTAGAAACGCTATTGTCTTCTTCCCTGCTAATCCCAACCTACATTTGCCCTCCTCCCCCCTCTCCCCTCTTTTCTGTTACTGCACTTGCATGCTTTGAATTTCTCACGACCTAGTAAGAATGTTATTGTTTGTCTTTTTCCCTGTCCCCCCTTCTTTCACCTCCCCTAGCTCCCCTGCATTCATGTTACAGCACTTGCACGATCTGAATATCTCAAGACCTAGTAGGAATGTTATTGTTTTTGTTTTCTTCCCTGTACCTCCCCCTCCCTTGTCTTGATGCGCCTTGAAACCCCATTTGGCTGGATAGGTGCATTATAAATACCCAATAAATAAATAAATAAATAAATAGATAGGCACATGGACATGTTCCTGCTGGTATATAACATATAGCTATAGGCAAATGAACATTTCTGCCGTGATATATCACTGACTGCTAAAACATGATTGATGAAACTCCTAAATGAGTACTGTGTCGAAATCCTCTGCTTGGCGCCAGCCTTTTGTTGGCCTTGGGGCTGAGGAAACCCATATGCTTCAGGATGGCGACCCAAGGGGACACATTTAAAAAATTCCCAGGAGCACCGCACTGCCATCCCAGTTATATAGGAACTGCAACACTCCTATCCCCCTGGAGTGAAGGCAGGGAATGCAACCCCTGTTCTCCCAAGTCATGCTCCTTAGCCAAGGCGACACCTTCAGAGACCATGAGGTGACTATAGTACATGGGGGCGTCAACCTCCCCCATGTAGAAATAACATGGCCCCTTTGAACGGCAGATAAAATATACATATGACCATCATTGAGGCTCCCTTAGAGTCAATAGGGCAAATAAAGTGCCCCTTTCAGGGAACCGATGAGCATTGATTCCTTGGTACGATCAGAACCTGTGAGCTAGGCTCCCCTCACGCGGGAGCAGGAACTGCTCCTAAATCCTCAAAGAGGGGGACATGAGTTAGGCAGAGGACCTTCCAAGAAAGGCCTATATCAGCAACTTAGTAAAGATCTAGACTTTTTACTTTCCCTAATTCTTCACTCCCTCTCTCTTTTCTTTCTCCTTGGAGATTTCAATCTCCATCTCTCCTCGATTCATCTTACATCTCCTATTTCCCTTTTTGAATCATACTCTCTGTTGCAGCTCTCTACTCCTCCTTCCCATGTGTCTTGGCCATCGCTCTACCCAATCTTTTCCTCCCTCCCACTTGGCTCCACAGTCTCTTCAAGACCAATATATTTCTCTGACCATTCTTTGCTATCCTTTTCTTTCTCCCTCCCCTCTGCTTCTATTACTCCCCCTTCTCCAACTATCTTCCTTTGGCGTGAGCTTTGCTCCTTTTCCCCTGTCTCCTTCCTTTCCTCTCTTTCCGACTCTCTCCCGTCTCTTGCAACTTCTCCATGCTTCCTATTGACAACGCCTCTACTAATCTTCACAGCTCTCTTTAATATACTCTTGATCTGCTTCACTCCTCAAAGCGTTTTTCACCCTCCTGCAAGGCCCCTCAGCCATGGTTGACTCCTGGTCTTCGCTCTCTCCATTCCACCTTGCGGAAGGTGGAACGGACCTAGAAAAAAACAAACACTCCCTCTGATCTTTCTCTTCATTCTTTTCTACACTCTTCTTATGATGCCTCTCTGCTTGCAGCCACAAAGCATTACTTTTCTTCTCTTATTTCTCTCTCGCGCCACCACTGCTGCCTGTTCCAGGTTATAAACAGGATGCTTTCCCCTCCTGTCTCTGACACTTCCATCTCTTCCTCTCTCTCTCTCTCTCCTTCTGACTTCTTCATCTTCAAAGTCACCACTCTGCTTTCAACTCTAGTCCACTGTTCCTCTCGATCTGTCTCTCAATCTTCACTTGCGCATCTACCATCTGCTTCTCCTCCCCTCGTGTTCACCTCCCTTACAGATTCTGACACACCTCTTTTCTTGCCCGGACTCACCCTACTGCCTCTCTGCTCGATCCTTTGCCCACTTAACGTATCCCCACTGTCTACCCCTCAATCATCCTTTTCCTGACATTTCTGTTTAACCTCTCACTGCCATGTGCCTCCTTCCCCTCCTCCTTCAAACATGCACTAATCATTCCCATCTTGAAAAAGCCCTCTCTGAATTCATCCTCTCCTTCTAACTATCGTCCTATTTCCTTTCTCTCTAAACCTCTTGAACAGGATTGTTTACTGCCATATTTCCTCACATCTTCACCATCACTCTTTTCTTCCCCTGACCCAGTCTGGTTTCCTCCCCACTCACTCTACAGAAACCGCCCTTCTTCATGTCACCAACTCTCTCCTCTCTACTTGCCACGCTAACTCTTCTTCAATACTCATTCTTCTTGAGCTATCTGCGGCCTTTGACACGGTGGACCATCCTACTACTGCTTTCTTCACTTTCTACACTTGGGCTTTAAATTCCGCATATGTCATTAAATGGTTGCGCTCTTATCTCTCCAATCATTCTTTTTCCGTATCCTGGGCTGGGGACACCTCTCCTTCCCAACTTCTTCAATATGCTGTCCCCAAAGGCTCAGTTCTGGGCCCTCTGCTTGTTTCTATCTACACAATGGCCCTCATTACAGGGTTGCTGTAAAACCCGCTGGCTTGCGGCAGGTTTCCGGCAATCCTGTAACAGTGGTACCGCCGCCTGATATCCCTGTGCCACGGGGATATCACAAGGGCGGCAGTAACAGTTACTCCCCATTTTAGGACTCTGTGGGAATGGGGACCTGGAAGCACTGGCACCGTTGCTAACGGTGCCATTGTTTCCATGACAGCAATGCAGGTAGGGGCCTGCCAACATTGCTGTAGTATGGCAATCTGGAAAGGGTGCCGGTACCTTGCTACCTGCACCCTTATTTCCAGACCGCCATACTTATAATGAGGACCTATACCTCTATTCTCTATCATTAAATCATTCAACCTTTCTTCTCATTTCTATATAGACGATTCACAAATTGTGTTCTACTTTTCTAAATGTTCTGACTCCCTTCATGCCTGTTTCATCCTGTCTCTCTGCGGTCCAGGATTGAATGCCCTCCCACTTCCTTCACCTCAATCCCTCAAAAGTAGACATTCTTTACTTTCCACCTCTCTCTCCCACTCCCCTTCCACTGCCTTCGTGCCTCCTCTTTTCCCCGTCTGTCCTCTCTTCTTCCGCCCGCAACTTAGGTGTTGTCTTTGCTCTTACTTTAACCTTTGCCTCTCATATTCTTGACTGCCTGCACTTGCCACTTTCTTCTTTACAGTGTCTGCTAAATACGTCCTTATCTATCCTTTCATGCCGCAAAACCTCTTATTATCTCTTCTATTGTTTCTCTTCTTGACTACTGCTCTGCTCTGCTCTTTGGAGTTCCTTCCTCGCTCCTCACTCCTCTACGCTTGATTTTCAATTCTGCAATTCATCCTTTTTCACTTCCTGCTCGTTCTTCTATTCCACTTTCACTTCTCGCTATCTCGATTGAGTCTTGTGGCTCTCAACTACTCTTTCACTTTCTCTGCATTTCTTTTACATGCTACTATGGCCTGACTCCCCCCTCTTTTGCTTGTCTCGTTTCTCTCTACTCTCCTCACGTTCTCTTTGTTCTCAACATCTTCATCTCCTTATCTCTCCAAACCCTCCTTGCGCTCCTTCATGTGCCCATTCGTTTTCCTCTTCTTGCCTCCAAATACTGGGGGCGCATATCCTTGCTTCACTGTTGTCCTCTTAACTACTGTTTCTTAGGCTGATTGACATTGGATTCATTAGTTCATTATTTTGGACCGTTTTCTGCTTTTTTTGTATAGTGCCTTGGCAAAGGTGCTTAATAAATTACAATACAACCCGAAATGGAAGCTGTGAAACTCCAAGATGGCAGACTTAGTTCCTGAGGCTGCTTTCCAGGAGATACTGGAGGTCCACCCAGGCCCAGAGAAATTTTACTTCCAGGTACTTCCTATCCAGATTGCACACCTGAACCCCCTTTTCCCAAAAGAGGGTGGGAAGTGGGGCCAAGACCATACACAAAGGTGGAACCGTATAAGGAGGAAGTGGAAATGGTGAGGATGAGGTTGTACAGTGTAAAAGGAGAATTATAAAGTTTAAGGAGCAGATGGCAGAGGTAAAGGAGGAGGCTGCAGAGTTTAAGGGGGATGTCGAAGAGGTTAAATAAGTGATTGTTAACATTAAGGAGAGTTAAGGATGAGAAGTATGAAATTATGGCAAAGGTGGGTATATTGTCATGTAAAGCCACAGAGCTAAGGCAAACGTGTGGAGGTTGTTGGAAGAGGTAAGTAAGTTGAGGGGAGCAGCAAGAGAGAGGGGGGTGATATTCGAAAGAGTAAAGAAGTGCTTGAGTGGAGAGAGAAGGATGGTGCACAAGAAAGTGAAGAAGTGCCACAGTAGAGAGAGAGGAGGAGGAGGGTGGTGCATGAAGGTGTGAATGTATGACATAGGAGGAGGTTGCTGCTCATAGGAGCAGAAAAGTCATGGAGTGGGCAGAGGAGGAGGGTTGTGCTCACTGTTAGGGAGAAGTCTAATTTCTGTGCTAATTCCCTTCTGCCTTAGAGACCCCCAGCTCTTTTGTTGGACTTTAGGACTTCTCATTTTTATCTTAGACCTTTTCCTCACTCCCTCAAGTATTTTTATCTGATATGGACTCTGTGTTTGTTTTGGTTTTGGAGTCTGATAAACTCCATAGGCATCATCTTTTTGTATTGTTACACACAGCACCATCAGTGCAGTGTCACAGAGAAGTCCTTTGGATTTCTCTTAAGGTGTAAATACCTTCTCTTGAATAAACTACTGTTTCCAAGAGTAGTAAATTGAAATTGACTTTACTTACCTTTTTCTCTTTGTAGACCCAGCACACACCATCTTATATGGAGTGATGGGGGGTTACTTAGTATCCCCTTTGTCTACTTTCTCATGTAACATGTTTATGTTACCCTCACTAGAATTAATGGCTGGTGGCAGTGGTATCATGTTCTTTTTTTTTCTTTTTTTTATTGTATATGGCTAAACAAAAAAAGCCTTTACAAAATTTAAAACAAATATATAAAATATTTCATATACAGCAGATCAAATTTAAAACATTCTGTACAATTATACATTCATTACTTTCACATATATATGGACAAACAAAATTAAAAATGTTTGATCATCACCTTTCATACTAATTAACTTTCGTTATTTTTATATGTTTCATCTATTACCACGTAGTACTGCTTACATTTAATTTACCAGATTCAGATAAACGGAGCTAATTCCAGGTCAACTATTTTCAATAGTGTAGCCAATGGGACGATTAGGGGCTTGAATTGACCATTCATCATCCCGTTCCAGATAAATTCAGTTGCATTCTCAAAGTCAACATTTACAAACTGCATCAGTATTTTAGTTCTATCATCTTTAAAATGTTCACGTTCAAGAATTAAATGCTTTAGAGTTTCGACTGGTTCATTACATAATGGAAAACAACACTTTGTCTCAACAGTTTTACACAGTTCATTTCCCCAGTGCTTTATCCTTTCCCTTGTTGGACATTGATTCAGTTGGAACCATATATACTGACTCTGCACCATTTGACATGGAAACATTGTAATATACATACTCAAATTCTCCCTTTTTTGGGTAAATTTTGCATATTCCATATAGGTCGAAAAGCCAGAGATTGCCTCCACCGTGCTTGTCCAATCCCTCTCAAATAATCTTTTCTTTGCGTATGCCAGTCTAAGGCATAGGTCTTCAGGATGAACTGCAAGTTCCTTCAATAGAGGTTGCATTTTCATATGGTACTTCATTACAGATTTATTACCATCAGTTGAAATTATATTTTTATATTCCTGATATCTTGGGCGGTTCTAACATTTTTGCATAGTTGGAGAGTGAGCGCCATTTACTTCTACATGATAGAGACACCAATCCGAATTCATGTCGCACAACGCAATTCGGAATTGACAAGGGAATACGCAATGCTGTTTTCATTAATTTTCCCTGGAGGATATCAAGATGAATACCCATATCATGGACACACATATCAAGGGTATATAGGATAACAGGCTCGACTTTCAAATTCAAAAACTGTAGCAAGGGGCGGAAAGAGAATCTACAATACTTACCGAATATTAGCTTCATTTGGCTGAGAAGAGGTCGAGCTTTGAGTTTAAGTCTTTCATTCCATAGACTAATTGAGGCAGCATTTGTGACAAAGTATCCTAGATATATTGTCTCCACTGAGGGTGTTAAATAGACATTATTCAATTTCCATCTATATTGTTTCAAGTTCTTACCCGCATTAAATACCATCATTGTTGTTTTATTTGCATTAGGTTGTAAATTATGTGCATGGGCAAACTTTTCTAATATCTGCATTTTAGTTTGCAGCCCTGCTGGGGTGAGATCAAATAGGATTATGTCATCAGCCAATACCAAAAAATAAAGCCTCAGGGTACCCAAGTGAGCTGGGTAAACCTTTGCATCATACCACATTTTTTCCAAGTCTGATAAGTAAAGATTAAACAAGATCACAGCCAAGTTACAGCCTTGTTTCAATCCCAATTCTGTAGATATATCTTTTGTCGTTGCCCCCTCTGCTGTCAATCTAATCCTATAGGCAGTGTTCGTGTGGAGCTGGATAAGAGAGTAAATCAAAAGCCCAGATATTCCAAAGGATGCCAGCTTCTCCCATAGTAGATTACGCACAACTGAGTCAAAGGCATTAGACAGATCTATATAGGACATCTAAATTGGACTTGCACCTTTATTTTTTGTTTCAGCCAATAAATGAGATAGTATAGACGCATTCAGCGCAGTTCCCATTCCTCTCCTTAAACCAGTTTGACATTTAGAATATAAACCATGATGTTCGATATATTTCTCCAAATCGTACAAAAGAAGAATCGCAAAGACTTTTGCAGATGTATCCATTAATGATATAGGTCTATAATTTGCCGGGTTACATGGGTCCCCTTTTTTTAATACTGGTATTATAATCGAGGTGACCCATGAAACTGGGATCGAGTGAGTTTGAAAAATCAGGTCATACTTTATTTTTAAAATACCCACCCAGAGCAATGGATCTGCTTTATACACACATGGCGGGATGCCATCAGGGCCCACTGCCCTTGAACTTGATAGTTTACCGATAGTCCACACTATGTCCTCTTTAGTCCAATTCATTACACATGACCCCTGATTTGTTAATGGCATTTTGGTAGTTTACACAAATCGTTCAGGTATTGTATATTTAACACTAATGTATTTTTCTCAGACTTCCGCTGGAATAGTGTTAGCTGGCTGTTCACACCTGGAAATATGCGGTTGTTGAATACTTGCCTAGATACGTCTCGTGTCCTTTTTACACAGGGCACTAATGATCGCTTGGTTTTCTTTAATATGTAATGTTATCTTAAACCCTTTTGAATAGAATACTTTTTTTTCCTTTTCATATTCGTATTCATTCCACTTCAAATAAGATGTTTTCCTTATCTCTGTATTTTTCTGTCGTTTAGTCAGTGCAACCTCTAAATCAAAATCATATTTCTTTGGTTGCAAGCAAGGCTTCTGGGTTTTTAGAATTTGATCAAGAGTTTCCTTCACAAGTTTAGAAATTACTTCCTCCATCTTAAATAAATTAACCCCCTGCCTTGTTAGCTCCTCTTCTAAATCTTCCAACTTTAAGGATACCTGATTTACTACTTTTGGCATACTACAGAGTTCCATCTCATAGATATATTTGGGCGGTCGATTTCAGAGAATTGCAAGGACTTGTCAACTTGATAAAATGAACATTGTCTAGCTATTCTCAGTTCAATGGGTGCATGATCACTATGCACAATCCCATGAACAATCACAGGTCTTACAATGCTTACCAATGTTTGGGAGATACAAAAATAATCAATCAATGAGCTCGACAAGCCCTGAGCCCAAGAAATCCTGCTTGAGATTTCAGAAAAAGTGACAAAACTCAAACCCCAATCCTCCACAAATTGCACCCATTTCTTTCCTCTTTGCGATGCTTGAGGGGACACTCCCATCAAATTTTCGGTTGTATACTAATTGACCTTTAAACAATTGACCTCGGTAGAATTGACCTCAGAGAATTTACCTAATTTAGAAGGTCAATTAGGACATATATGCGGAAACCCCCCATAACCCTCCACCCAATCCAAAATCCCCTGCAACACCCCACCCAATCCCCTTATATTATTTATAATCCAAAACCAACCCAATACATATATAAAATAACTAAAACAATATAAAGGTCAATTGTGCAGAAGGTCAATTAGGACCACTATATTTAGGTCAATTGTGCAAAAGGTCAATTGTAAAAGGTCAATTTGGGTAATAGCAAATTTTCTACCTCATTTTCTGATCGCCTACAACAATATGAATTGAAATCACGCCCCAAAATTATATCAGAGTATTTATCATGTGCTCCTACAATTTCAAGACATGTATCAATTTCAGTTTTTAGGGGATTCCAATAAAGATTGACAAACAACATTGGTTTATCTTTGCACCTTTTTAACGTTATACCTACTGCAAGTACATATTCAGAGGCATAGATTAACACCAATTCAGATTCTAGATTATTGTATATGGCAATAGCAAGACCTCCCACAGGTCTACCATCATTCACCTTAGTTGCAAGGGTACAAAAGGTATTATAACCATCAAGCATCAATTCACTCATTTTCATTGTTTCTTGTATTAATAGGATGTGGGGAGTGTTACTAAATTGGAATGATGACAACCAGGTCAAGATGTTACGAAAACCACACAAATTCCATGAATAAATGACTAAATCGTGACTAGATTTCAGCTAGTTTTAAATAGGGTTTTGTTTGGGAGTAAGCAGTGCTTTTACCATTGGTTCCACCCAAGGCAATTCCTTATTATTTATTGCAAGTGCAAGTAATTGAGTAACATTTACATTTTCATCTGTATTAATACCATTCCTCAAGTTCGAAGTTGCATGTGTAACATTTTTTTAATCGGGGAGTGGAAAATTCAGGAAATCAAGCGCTAATTTTTCCTCTCCAAAGGTATGCAACTTGAAACCCAATTCCATTAACTCTGTTCTAAAAGACCATATGAATTTCAATATGCTGACAGACGGAAGCTTACAAATCATCCTGTAATTATCCTTACATGCCAATGATATAGCTTCAAAATCCTGAGACGTCAACATTCTGAGCGGAGGAATTTGTGCGATCAACCCCAACAGGTATTTCCTGTTAATCCTAGCGCCATGTAGAATTTCAACATTTCCCTCAAGCCCAATCATGTTAACTTCCTTCCTTGTATTACAAGGTTCACTCAGTAAAACATTTTCACCCCCATAGGAACTAGTCATCACTTTAGAGTCTCTTACTCCAATGGGGAACACCTCTTCTAATATCCTATTAGCAGGAACACCAGATGCTACGCTCAAGTTCTGTGATGAGTCCAACGCGATACTCTGTCCACTAACAATTTGAAGATTCAATTTGTTTTTTAACAGTTCTGAAGAAATAAATCCCTCCTCAAGTGCTTTTTTTAATGACTCAATCAAGGGCATTCGTTAAGGCATTGTTGTGCCTCATCCATACATTTCACACCTATTGAGAGGATGGGGAAGTCATGCTTCTTCCCCATATTCACAGTCATAGGGCCATACGGCGCATGTACTGCATTTCCAATCCAATCTCCACTGAGCACAGGGGGACTAGCTACTGACATATCTAAGGGTAGTGCACAGATCTTACCCGCTCCAGATACAATTATATAATTGCATGGAGGAGTAGGTGGTTTGATTTCTTTCACACTTACACATACACTTGCATATGATTTGCCATTACTTTTTACCACACTTTCAACCACGTGATTCGATACAGATATCCTCGAATTACTTTCAGATACTAATTCCATATTTGGAGTCTTCGAATGATTGAATGTTAATTTCCTTTTCTCCGTTGAGAAGTAATTGCTCATGTTCACCTGTTTCATCACTAACTCTTGCTCAAGGGGAGATATTATTATTTTAGTTGCTTGTTTGCCAGTTCCTCCCTTTCCTACCACTTCATTTGGTTGATAGGCAACTAATAAAGATTCAATTTGATTAATGGATTTATTTTTACTTTCATTATTTTAAGTGCTAATGCCAGTACTGCCAATACATTTACCAATAGTGCCCAAGCTTTCAGGTCTTAGCAGGGCTTGGCTTTCCTCATTTAATTGATCAACATCAATTCGATCCTCCTCATCATTGGAACAGGATTTGATTGAGATAAGACTATTTTTGTCTAGTAGATTGTTACTCTCACATTTTGTGACGTTATCATCCTTCTTTTTTGCATCGTTTTGATGCTTCACAGTTCTTTTAATTGAGCGCATATGTAGTTTTTTAGTGCGTCTTGAGATAATTATTTCCCCATTGCCGGTAGTTGAAGGGTTCTCTTTTTCCTCCTCCATCTGTTCAATTATTTTTGTTAATGCCGAAGGACTGTCAGGATGCTCACTAACATTCGGTGTTACATCATGACGACACCCAGCTTTAATCTGAAGTATAACCTGTCTGATCTCAATAATAGCCTGTTTCATAGAGTTGATATCATTGACTACTTCTGACTCTCCACAGTTACTTTCTATGGAACATTGAGTACTGTTGTCAGTATGAGACCTGCCATCTTTAGACGGGTTGCCTAATGGTTGGTCATTCCCATCACCGGAGTTCTTATTCAGGCTCTGGGGACATGACTCTCTAGCAAGCATAAATCCATCCAGTCTATTTGTAATGGTCAAAATATGAGCGATTGAAGTTTTCATTTCTCTCAACTCATGGTGGGTATAATCATGACCTTTATCAAGATGGTCCAAAATCCATATAATCACAGGGAACGTCTCTGGGACTTCCTTAGAGCTAGGTGATGATGTATTAATATTATAAGCCTCCCCTTGCATTGCAGCGTCACTCTTAGTGTCATCGTTTAACGACAGATTAAATAAACCTGCTTTATTCATGTTTTCTCCGTTCACAGCTGGAGATGATAATATAACATGACCATTAAGTTTGGATGGTAATTCACAGTTTGAACTTTTAGAGTGGTTAATTTTATTACTACCATAAGGACGTGGGATAAGTAGAGTCAGTATACCTATAGACAGCCTGACCTGCCTATCTAACTCAGCCATCATATCTGGTCCCACCTTAGAAACATCGTACCCAGAGCCGTCTGTACAATGAGTGGCGTTCATTATGCTATGGTCATGTGAGTGTACATAGTCTTTTTCCAGGGATTCGGATTTGTGAACAAGATCTACAGCACCTATATCTACATCAGGAGCGTGGCATTTTCCAATACTCAATAGGCAATTAGCAGAAGCATGAATCTGAGTGTGGGCTATGTCACCCACATCATCATTCCCTGACCCTAATCCCTTAGATCCCAAGGCTTTTGAATTACGCTTTTCAATACATTCCTTTGGCACACCCTCATCAATGGCTACCAATGGGTCAGAGAGACACAAGTCAGGATACTCACTTTTGCCCGTGCAAATCAACGAACCAACATTGATATTTGATGAAGATTCAATGCATTTCCCACTACAACTTTTTTTTCTCCTTACCCAACACAAATAGGAGTATACGGATCCTGAATGGGGCTTATCAACAATTGATGTTTGTGATAACTTAGAGAGGTATTCACAAAACACTAACAGTAATCTTTTAAGGTGTATGTTATGAGACTTAGAGCCTCACCTGACCCGCCGCAAAACAGCCCTTCCACACAGGGCTTCACAACAGTGCGCGCGCAATGGCGCGAGCGCTGGGATATTTGAGGAGTTCCGGGAGGTCAGATGAGGGAGGGCGGGACTTGCTGAGGATGATAGGATATCCAATTAACTACGCCTAGAAGCTAAAAATAACGGTCTTAATGATATAGCAAAAGGGGGCAGTTGAGTTCATCCACAAAAATGTGTGATTGTAAAATTGTACCGTTTACATAAAGGGCGTAGATCCTAAGTGGGAGGATCCTAGGGGGAGGAATCAATATCAGCTAGATGGGGGTAGAGGGAACTCTGGTGTCTGTAGTTTTATCAGTGTGAGTTACCTGTAATAAAGAACAGATTTTACCTGTGTAATACCCAAATGTTCATATTTTTATATGTATTTTGCAAGCTTAACTAACAGCAGAATAAAAACAGTAAGGCATACCACAATTCTATAGACCATACATTTGCACGATGACATGAGAATATATTTCCAAGTGTTCCAAATACAAGAAAAAAGTCAGTGGAACAGCCGCAAAACAGCCCTTCCACACAGGGCTTCACAACAGCGCGCGCGCAATGGCGCGAGCGCTGGGATATTTGAGCAGTTCCGGGAGGTCAGGTGAGGGAGGGCAGGACTGGCTGAGGATGATAGGATATCCAATTAACTGTGGCGTTTACATAAAGGGCGTAGATACTAGGTGGGAGGATCCTAGGGGGGGAATCAATATCAGCTAGATGGGGGTAGAGGAAATTCCGGTGTCTATAGTTTTATCAGTGTGAGTTACTTATCAAAGGGTGACTGCAACGCTTTTGGAGTACGAGAAAGGTGGATCGCATGATTTGCATAGATAAGGAGTGCCATATGTTCATCAGGTGTCAAAGGTACATCCAAAGATCTAGTTTTCAGTTCGATATCCAAGGCACTGGTTTCAAGAGTACTTGTGTGCAGCCCGCAGGTGATTAGTGAGTGCTGCTAGGGCCAACCATTAGGCGCTCCGTGAAGCAATAGCAGTGCACTATGAATAAGCGGTCCTGATGTGAAATGTTTAAATCCAATCCACAAGGGATATCTGAGTGCTGCTGGGGCCCACAGACTTGCCGACCCGTGCTGTGTTTATCAGAGTGCTATGAATAAGCGATCCTGCTGGAGTTGTGGAATGCTGTACAAAGTCTCACGATGAGGTGTAATGGTTCACCCGATCCCTGGCAGTGTAGAAGGGGACGAATCCAACGTGATGATCCAGGTTTAATTTTCTTTACCATTGTGCGTTTTTACCGCAGGCTGAATCCTCAGCTGCAGTATTGCACCCATGGGTGCCCATTTTGTCGAAATGTCCCCGATCTTCTTTTTTCACCATTTCTTGCTTGTGAGGTCCTTCTTGGGTTTTACTCTGCGCACCAAACCAGGTTTGGTCCCTTTGTTTGTTTTGTCTTTGGCGGGATTCACGGATGAAGCCCGTCTCTGGCTCCAGCGTGTCTGGCAGGGCCGGAAGCGAGGGAGGTTCCCGAAACTCCCTGTGCTTAGTCTCCTTGATTACAGGAATGCACCCAAAGGTGATTGGCTGGCTGGCTGTCCTTGGTGGACCGCCACCCTGCTGTGTGAGTGACAGGTAGGCTGCAAATTAATGGGAGAAACCTGCATAAAAGGCAAGGTATTTTGCAAGGAAGGCAGAGTCGACCACTGGACATAGGAACCGAAAAAGAAACTGGAAGAGAAGCTTGCTGCACCCTCCTGGACCGTTGGTTTGCCCGGTGAAGCCCTGCTGCAGTGCTGAAGCTCCAATTTTCGTATCGACTAGAGAAGACCGGAACTGACGAGTTCTTCCCTTGGGTTGATCAGACCAGCAGACCCCAAGATGAACTTGACTGGAACCCATCTTCGAGCTGGCTGTACTTCTTCGCCGCTGCTGGAACCAAGTGCAAGGGGACAGGAACACCAGGAACGAGTGCATCGTCTTTTAGCCGGACCCAAGCTCCAGGAAGATCCTAAGGACTCCCTCTAAGCAGGACAACCCAAGCCTGAGCCACCTCAGCAGAGTGCTGGACCCCAGAAGCAAGGGGAGCCAAGAAGGTGTCCAAGAACCACAGTGGTACTATTGACTGGTAACTGAAACCGCAAAGTGCTGCTGATCTGGAGTAAACCCATTGCTGCCGCCGACCTTCAAACCGTAGTGCAGGGGTCCCCAGACATCCTCCCTCTTTTCCCCACGACTGAGGCCCAGGAACACAGGATCTGCAGGACTTCAACGGGAGCAGAAGCCAACTGGACCCTTTCCTTCAGACCTAAGGTACTGTCTAACTAGGGGTACTTACCTCTTGTTGAGTGTAGCTTGCTTGCTCTCACTGGAGACTTGCATTGGCTGCCCTTTGCAGAGTTGCTTGCAGCTTTGCTTTTTCACAAGCCTCCCGGTTTGTGGCCCAACAGTGATTATTTTCTACAAACTCTCTATCTGACATTGTGCAAGAGTATTGTGCTATCTTCAAGAAGTGCATCAGGTCCCCTAGACTTTGTTCAATTGACATTGGCTGTCCTGGCTCCCTGCAGACTCTTCTTACCCTCTGACTTTGTGTTTATATATCCCTCAGAAAGGGCATATACAGGTTACTTGTATAGCTGGGAAAGGGTTAACCTATATTTCACTGAGGGATTGTAAAGTACTTACCTGCTCAGAAAACCTGTTTACCTTTGTTTCCTTCCCTAACCTTTTCCTTTTTTCCACAATCTCAGTATTGCATTTACGTGTTAAAGTGATATATCAATGTCCACAGTGTCCTAGCAACTGAAGTCACCTCAGGGTGTAGGAAGTGTGTGTGTGACATCCCAAAAGGGAATCTACTTACTTAACTGAAACTGAAGGAGTGTATTTTTTAAGTGTATTTTATTGTTGCCTATTGCCCTTTCTAAAGAAGGCTTATTTTAAAACAGACTGTTGAATTAATAAATAATTATTTTAATACGAAAACTTGAGTATAAGTGTTATTCCAATACTTGTCACTGTGAATCTCTATGTTGCACCTATACAGCTCACATTGACCCCTCTTGAGATAAGTCTGGCTGCTCAGTCACTCTACCAACTTGTGTAGTACAGACCTATACCAAAGGTTTGGTTCCTTATTGCCAAGAGGACAAGGCTGATGTAGTCTCCCACAGGGTTACTACATACATTCTTGCCTAACATGCACAGTAGAAAACTAGGAGCTCCAGACAGGGAGGACGTTTGGGGCCCAGAGGGACAAACAGAATGAGAAATAAGTACTGGACAGGCAAACAAATAGTGATACTGAAGAAGGTATCCTAAAGGGCCACAAAGCCCAGAGAGAGGGTGGAGTAAAATAAAAAGCAAGGCAGAAGAGGAAGATGGACAGGTGAGAGGGCTCCTAACCAAGTACCAAAGCACCTCTGAAGGTGGTAGGGCCCTGCTCCTCAATCTGCCTCCATTCGTGAATGCCAAAACTGCCCACGGCCCAGAACCATCCAAGACAGCCTAGACCAAATTACCAGGCCACAGGACTAATGGCCGAAACGATGTTCAGACTGGGACCCCCGGTCTTGGGAGCTCCCCTGGATACCTGTGGTGCAATGACTTCTTGAAACCTCGCCTCAGGCTGAAAGGACTTTTTATTTGTTTGTAAGACTTTTGTTATACTTTGACAAAAGTCGCATCTTTATTTTGGAGCTTTGGTTAAACAGGGATACTGGAGCACCACGCCTGGAACTAGGAGTAATTTTGGGCTATTGAGCACCTTCATCTAGGGGAGCCATGGGAAATAGAGGGAGGACGCCTTTTATGTGGGCCCACTCCCAGAGAAATCCCCTCAATGCTGTCTGTGGGTTACCCATTCACTGTTTGTCTTATACAATGGTCCTGACCTGTTGTTCTTATAATTTCCTTAATAAAACCCATAAACATGTATTTTGTGTTCTGGTCACTCTGGGCTGTAAGGATATTTGGCGTGTTACAGCACAGAGTACAGCACTACTGCACAGGTAGCAATTTCTTTTTTGATGCAGCACCTCCACATGGGTGTGGTGCATTGCTATATGTGTTGCCAGAGTAACATGGGCATATAAGTAAAGACAGGCTATTCAGTCAAAAACGATTTTTACATATAAGATGCAAATCTATTTTTACAGTTAAAAGCACACATGTGCACATTCAAAAATGCACACTATTTTTCACCTGAAATGCCTATGTTGCAAGAGACACATTTGAAAATTAATAACTAACCTTATTAATAGCTAACCTGACTAATAAAACTTCATTCAACATAACCCACTAATAAAAATGTGTCTCCACTGCAGAATTAGGTCTACTCTGAAAGTGAACTTTTAAACGCACATTCATTTTTTTTTCTCTGCTGCTCTGTCCACATAACTACAGGAAGCAAAGAGCTCGAAGGAACAGGAAATCAGTTTGTTACAATTTTTACTGTAGAAATGAGCCATTGTGTAGTGAGGGAGGAGATGACATGATTGATTCTGATTGGAGCAGCGTCATAGCAAGTATCATGCTAGAGGCTGTGATTAGAGTTTTGCTGGGGAAGCTTGAGGAGAGGGGGAGAGCAATCGAGATCTTGCAGAGCTGGGAGAAGGACCTGTTTCCTGGCTGAGGATTCCTGCTGCAAAAGCTGAGAATTCCAGGCAATAACCCCGGTTTGAGAACGGCAGGCGCTTGTTTTCACTGGGGTTAATCTTCAAGGGAGCCAAATTCATAAAGAGAATAGCCGGAGAAAACTCATGCTGAACAGATAAGGTAATTACAGAAGTGTGTGGGAGCTGTGCGAAAGTGTGCGAAACTGTTCAGTCAGTGTATTCGAGGGAGTCCCAGTCCCTTATCAGCATATTTAATGTTACCAATTGAATATATTCTCGCAAGTCTCTGTTCATTTTATCACAAATAATGTTGTACCATTTCATTTATTTCTGTAAAAAAAGGTTAAACTGTGTTTAAAGGAAATTTCTATAATGCAAAAATATCTGAAAACAGATAGCTATTGTGTATTATTTCTCTCTTTCATTTTGCATGGGAAAAGGTTTAAACGTGGGTAGATTTTTAAACAGTGCAATTGTCATTTTAAAACAGATGTGTGCATGATTATATTCAGTATGGACAGTTGTGAGTGACTGTTTATAGCATAGCTTGTTGGAGGTACATGAGCCAACGGGAAGAGAGACTCTCTGTACATAGTTCCATACCGTATATAAGGTAGTGGAAATTACCACAAAAATACCACAATAGCCCATGGTGGCACACAACACTAACACTGAAAATGTGGTATCCCTAAAATGTAGGCCTGAGGTCTCTCTAGTGATCAAGAACAATCTAGATAAAAAACAAGGGATGTTGGATATTGGGGCCACAAATAAACCAACCACTATACCAACCAACCACGCAAATTATCGCGCACATTATCTAAATAGGTCTGAATTCTGAAATAATGCAATGTATTATTGTTATGTGTGACCCAATATGAATACAGAGAGTGATTATTGCTAAAGGTATTTTGGCGGTAAGAAAATACCGCAAAGCCCCAAATATCCACAAAATACCCAACATACTTTATGCTCACAGTACCCACCCCTAGGACAGGTTATTTGTAGCTCATTCTCAGTCGAGGGGCTCTCACTTTTTTTGGCACATTTTGAAGCACTTGGGAGTTTATGTTCGAGTAGGGGGTAACGTAAATGAAAGGTGTAAAAGCCCAAGGCTTGTACGTCTTCCATTCACGTCACACCACATTTTCATACGTGTGTGGCGGAGAGGATCATAACTTAGTATTTTGCTGCCCCTTTCCGGCATACAAATACAACATTATTTGTGCCGGCATGTATTTTCATGTGTGATAGAGAACCTGTAGCAGCAGACAGGTTATCGGGAAATGATAAAGAACAAAACGGTACAAAGGGGCAGACCTCACACATCACATCAGGCGGAATAATTGCTACAGTAACGACATGGACTACAACTCCCAGAATGCCTCAACATATGCATTCTTTAAATAAAAGCCAACAACTGGGAAAAGGAAACAGGGAAAGAAGGAGTGGAAGGCGATGGCCGGCGTGGATTCCGAGTGGGAAGAGACCAGCTCACAACATCGGTGGGCTTATTAGAGGAAGAAGGGAACGCCGCAGGACGAACCCTTATCGAGACGGCAGGCAACACTGTGCGCGGAGCGGAGCACAGTCACCACGAGAAGGACTGTTCACAAGGTGATAAAATACTGGAGCTTTGAGTTTTTCCTTTTCACTTCAAGGACGGCAAGAATACTGGAGGAACTTTACATGCCAGATCGCAATCAAAGGTTAGATCTCTCTATACCGCGGGTGCTCAGACGAGCGTGTGAAGGAAACCGCTCAGCACGGCACGAACGAAGGTGCTAACAGAGGACTTTAACCCGTGAGGTCACGGTATAAACTGAAGGGGGTGGGGAGTGGAAATAGTTGAATGGCCGTGACGAACTGCTGGTTTAAACATACCGATCCATTGTATTCCTTCATGGTATGATACAGTTTTCTTGAAGGTAAACCTGAATCAATGATTACGGTCACATTCTGAAAAAGTAATTTTGAGAAGCCTGGTTGGCACTTTAATTTCGAATTGAGACTTTTTGCATAACCTCTCTTTTTGCAACTTGAAGTACTAAAAAATAAATAAATATCATTTGTCAAAATCCTCTGGTGTCTCCGGCTCACTACTTAACAGTGGTGGCAGGGGTGGGATGCTGTAGAGACACGTCTACTTTGACATAATGGAAGCAGTCATCAAAGCATTGGCTGAAGGCCAACAACAATTACAACAGCTCAACAATTACAACAGCTGGTACAGGTTCAAGGACATCAAGCCCAAGCAGATCGAGAAGCCCTGCAACAGGCTCTACAGGTACAAACAGCAGCCCAAGAGCAGGGCAGGGAAGCTCTGCGAATTCTGGGAGAATCAGTAGCGGCGCACAGGACACATCCAGCCATTCCACCCACAGTGCTTCAAAAATACCAAGCAGGACACGATCCCAGTTTCTTCTTTGTGAATTTTGAACGCATAGCCCGAGCGGCACAATGGCCCCAGGACAGATGGTCTTTCTTTTTGGCGCCCCTGCTCACGGGAGTAATGCAAGGGGCATATCAGGCAGCCAATCCGAACGGGGACACCCCATATGTGGACATCAAGAAGTCAATACTGGAGAGGCTAGGGATGGATGAGGAATCCTATAGGCTCCAGTTTAGGGAAACCAGACTAAAACCTGGCGAGAGCCCAAGACAGTTGTTCTACAGAATACAAGATCTAATGGAGAAATGGTTGCAAACCAATACCGCCACGATCGGGCAAATCAAGGAGAAGATAATGCTCAAGCAATTTATTGAAGCACTGCCAGGTCCTATCCAACGGTGGGTTAGGCAACATCACCGTTTGAAATTGTCCGAAGCCATAGACATGGCCACAGCCTACCAAAAAGCTGGAATTCCTCGCAGTGTGGCAGCACCAACAGCAAAGCATTACTATGATCTTCTCGCCTTACGCAGTAACCACCGGGGAAGTGCACCTGAGCCACGAGTCAGACAGGAACATAAGGCAAACAACGGAACCAACATAACAAAAGGACAGGCGCCCCAATGCTTTGAATGCTGGGAATGGGGTCACATCGCCCGGTTCTGTGCAAAGAGAAACAAAACAGAACCCATGGAAATAGGCACCTTACAACCACAGGGGAATAGAGGAAGACTTCCCTATGTGATAGAAGTTACTGTGGATGGTCATCCTCAAAAAGCTATGATGGATAGTGGAAGCCGGCAGACAGCCATACAACCCCATGTGAGTGAACAAGATCCAGGACAGGTGAGAACTATTGACATTAAATGTGTACATGGGGACGTTAAAGGGTATCCCACAAAAGACGTTGTGTTAGGGTTACAGGGAGAAGAAATACCCATCAAAGTGGCTATTATACCCACTCTACCTGCACCCGTACTAATAGGGACAGACATTCCCGAATTTGATAAATGGTTAAAGGAAGCTCCCTTTTCACAAACCGAGATAAGAGGGAGGAATCCAAGGGGAAAACTCACCAAGAAACAGAAAAAGGAAAATAACCAGGCTGGGCATCCGGGAAGAGATATTGCCATTATAGATTGGAGGGTTGGCGACCATCTGCCATCCTTCAGGACCGAAGTCGGTCTTGACGAGACTCTAAAGCGAGCTCGCGAACAAGCTTTAACCATAAAAGACTCACCAGTTACCACTCCCTACTTCAAAGAAAAACAAGGGCTTTATTACAGAGTGACCCGAGGAACAGACAACCAAGAGAAGGAGCAACTGTTGGTTCCTCAGTCATATCGGAAACCCTTGATCCAACTGGCACACGATCATACTACAGGGGGTCACTTAGCTGAAAATATGACGGGAAAGAGGGTGTTACAGAATTTCTACTGGCCTGGGATTTATGCTGAAATAGCTAAATATTGCCAAGAATGTGTCATATGTCAGAAAACAAGCAATCATATCCCGGCTCGGGTACCCCTGCAAAGAATGCCTTTGATCAAGGAGCCCTTCCAAAGGATAGGTATAGACATAGTCGGTACGTTAGAACCCTCCAGTAGAGGATTTCGGTTCCTCCTGGTCATAGTGGACTACGCCACCAGATATCCCGAGGCTTTTCCTCTAAGAGGTATCTCTGCCAGACAAGTGTGTGATGTACTATTACCATTCTTCGCTAGAGTGGGAATACCCCTTGAGATAGTGACAGACCAAGGGAGTAATTTCATGTCGGCAGTAATGAAAGAGGTGTGCAAAACCTTGGGTATACACCACTTGAGAACCTCAGTGTATCACCCCCAGACAGATGGGTTAGTGGAGAGGTACAACAAGACCATCAAACAGATGATAAAGAGAGCCACCAGCCCTACCGGTTTGGGATGGGATCGGGTATTGCCATGGGTTTTAATGATACTCAGAGATACTCCTCAGTCCTCTACAGGTTACTCCCCTTTCGAGCTGTTATTTGGAAGACAACCCAAATCGGTGGTACAGATCCTAAAAGATAAATGGGAGCAACAAGAAGAAACGTCCCTCACCGAATATGTTCAGGACCTAAGAGAACAGCTGGGAAAACTGAGGGATTTTGCTCAGGAAAACTTGGGTAGAGCACAAGAAAAACAAGAGAAGTACTATGATCAGGGAAGCAGACCTAGATCCCTGAAGATAGGGGACAAGGTCCTGGTGCTACTACCGACCCACACGAACAAAATGCTGGCTCAATGGCACGGGCCGTATCAGATAACAAAAATATTAAGACCTGTGAACTATGAGGTGGAACAACCAGAACGTAAAAACAAGTATCAGAATTATCACATCAATTTACTCAAGTTGTGGAAGGAAGGAACCCAAAGTGTGCTGTGTTCAGCATTATCAGACACGTATGCCCCAGAACAATTAATCCCAAACCATCCTTGTAGTATACGAGAAGTGCAGTTGGGAGAGCAACTAAGTGAGTCCCAAAAAGCTGAGTTGTTCTCTACTCTAAAACCGATATCCGAGACCTTTTCTAGCATACCAGGGCGGACCCATTTGGCTATGCATTCAATACCTACAGAGGAGGGAAAAACGGTACGTCTCAGACCATACCGGATTCCAGAAGCAAAAAGGGGAGAGATTGCCAAGGAGATAGAGAACATGTTAGAATTGGGAACCATTGTGCCTTCAAAAAGCGTCTGGTGTTCCCCTATAGTATTAGTTCCTAAACCGGCTGGCACCACCCGGTTCTGCATGGACTTTAGGCAACTAAATGCTATTTCCCGGTATGAGGCGTATCCGATGCCCCGAATTGATGAGCTCATAGAAAAACTAGGTTCAGCCACATACCTAAGCACACTGGATTTAACAAAGGGATATTGGCAGATTCCCCTCAACCCAGTCGACCAAGAGAAAACCGCATTTGCCACACCACAGGGTCTGTTCCAATTTACGGTTTTGCCTTTTGGGCTACATGGGGCCCCAGCAACCTTCCAAACCCTAATGGACAAAATACTGAGGCCTCATGATCAGTATGCAGCTGCATACTTAGACGATATTGTAATATTCAGCAAAACATGGAAAGAACATTTGGCACACTTAACCCAAGTAATAATGGCATTGAAAGAAGCCGGGTTACACATTAACCTGAAAAAATCAAAATTGGCAGCCAATGCCACAAAATATCTGGGATATGAAGTAGGGGGCGGAATGGTAACCCCACTGTTAGATAAAATCCAAGCCTTACAAAAGCTAAAAATGCCGGAAACCCAAAAAGAAATTAGAGCCTTCCTAGGATTTGTAGGGTACTACCGGAGATTCCTGCCTCATTTTTCTACTATAGCAGCCCCACTTAGGGACTTACTAAAAACAAATAGAACCCTACATATATCCCATGAAGCAAAACAGGCATTCCAGACATTAATACAAATGATTTCCTCCAAACCAGTTATCCATTGTCCGGATTTCGGCCAAGAGTTTTACTTACAAACTGATGCTTCGGGATGTGGTCTAGGAGCGGTACTCTCACAGGGTACCGAACAAAACCTGTGTCCCATTGCATTCATCAGTAGGAAGCTCCTTCATCACGAGCTTCCGTATTCAACCCTTGAAAAAGAATGCCTGGCCATTAAATGGGCAGTAGAGTCCCTCAGATACTACCTATTGGGGAGGAGATTTACCATCTTCACAGATCACGCACCACTGAAATGGTTAGCAACACAAAGAGACTCCAATCATAGAGTACTACGGTGGTTCTTAAATCTACAACCATATCACTTCATAACAGTTCACAAACCTGGAAGGTATCAATGTGTGGCTGACTATTTATCCAGAGCAATGGACATGCCCGAACGGCATGGGTCTTCGGGGGGAGTATGTGATAGAGAACCTGTAGCAGCAGACAGGTTATCGGGAAATGATAAAGAACAAAACGGTACAAAGGGGCAGACCTCACACATCACATCAGGCGGAATGATTGCTACAGTAACGACACAGACTACAACTCCCAGAATGCCTCAACATATGCATTCTTTAAATAAAAGCCAACAACGGGGAAAAGAAAACAGGGAAAGAAGGAGTGGAAGGCAACGGCCGGCGTGGATTCCGAGTGGGAAGAGACCAGCTCACAACATCGGTGGGCTTATTAGAGGACGAAGGGAACTCCGCAGGACGAACCCTTATCGAGACGGCAGGCAACACTGTGCGCGGAGCGGAGCACAGTCACCACGAGAAGGACTGTTCACAAGGTGATAAAATACTGGCGTTTTGAGTTTTTCCTTTTCACTTCAAGTACGGCAAGAATACTGGAGGAACTTTACATGCCGGATCGCAATCAAAGGTTAGATCTCTCTATACCGCGGGTGCTCAGACGAGCGTGTGAAGTAAAACCGCTCAGCACGGCACGAACAAAGGTGCTAACAGAGGACTTTAACCAGTGAGGTCACGGTATAAACCGAAGGGGGGGGAAAAGTGGAAAAAGTTGAATGGCCGTGACGAACTGCCGGTTTAAACATACCGATCCATTGTATTCCTTCATGGTATGATACAGTTTTCTTGAAGGTAAACCTGAACCAATGATTACGGTCACATTCTGAAAAAGTAATTTTGAGAAGCCTGGTTGGCACTTTAATTTCGAATTGAGACTTTTTGCATAACCTCTCTTTTTGCAACTTGAAGTACTAAAAAAAAAAAATATATCATTTGTCAAAATCCTCTGGTGTCTCCGGCTCACTACTTAACATCATGCCATAGCTAATACTGTGGATTCGCATGGCATCTGCCTGTTTTTTACGTCACCAGAAAGCAGGCGGACCCCATAGGAATCCCTTGTAAAAGCTGCCTGCCATGCATACATACCAGGCAGCGTTTACTTCATTTGCACAGTGGAGTGCAAAAGAGCGGCGTACACGTGTGTACACTGCCTTTTTACCCTGCACGTTTGCACTCTGCCGTGCAAATAAGGAAATTGACACGGGGGGCTTCTATGCTAAAGTTCATATGTAACAGGTCCATACGGTGTTTTTGTATGCTGACTGAAAATAAGCCCCTTGGAGTTTCACACTAAATCAATAAGGGTAATCCAAATGTGAACCCCTTGCTCTTTGTGCACAGACACAGCAACACATTCATGCCTCACCGATGACGGAACACATGTCTGGGTTGTTGTAGCTACTGTCTGGTTTGTCTGGGTTGGGGTGAATTGCTTGTTTTTTTTGGTCCTGGGCTGTCCTCGTGGGCAGGGCCAGACATATCCAAGTGGACCTTTTTTCTCTGGTCTGACACAGTGAGCTGCAACATGATTATAGTCCCTTGTCAGTGGGTACCATCCCATAGAAAAGGTTATTTGGCATGGTTGTTCTCGGCAGAAGGACTTGTACACTTTTGGCAAATGTATTTTTTTGGTTTGGTTGATAGCTGTTTGTTAGCTTGTCATTGAAGTTTCTCGATCCTTGGTTTTTGCAGTCCACCACTGTAGTTTATTTAGGTGTACAATTGGAGTGCTGTTGATCAACAGGAACCCATCGATCGGTGGCTTACATTTTGGTGCATCTTTAATATTAAGGGAGTGGCTATAGTCGTGGCACTCATGGCAAAACATGCAATATTCCTCAATATCGCCTGTAAATACCTTCTGCCCCATTACATCCTTGATACATCTGAAAATAAATACTCAGTAAATTCTGCCAGAAATATAGCCTGAATGGTCCTATCTCTGACATACCCGTGGCAGTCAATACCGCCGAGTTACAGCCTCAAAAGTCACCTAGAATTTAACAATAAGACCTCTGCCAAATTCCTCCAGTCCAAAGGAGGTGGTACATTGGGCAGAGCAGAAACATGGAAGAATCTGTCTGCCAATTGGCAGCAGAGCCTCCAACAACATGTATCACATATGACATCAAGCTACATGAGTACATCATACGTGTGGGACCTTCCTCCCAGCACCTCACCCACATGTAAATATAATATTGTACACATATCAAAATGTGTTATTTAAAGGCAGTGCATTACAATTTTCTGTTGCCCACCTAGGCGTGTTAGGGAAGCAGGTGGATAATTAACATCACCTAAGCAACATACACCATTAGTAGCCACAGTTGCGTCCATCACCTGCATGTCACTATAAATATCTTAGAGGATCCTGAAGCACACCACAGGCAACCATTATGGAAAACAGAGTGCGGAAGGGGGGGGGGTGACTAACAGGCTGCTGCAGGCACACGTGATAGGAGACAGGACACACAGAGGAGGAAGAGGAGGAGGAGGAGGAGGAGAAATTCACTTTTGGGGTTCCTTTTGCTGACGTGCAGTCCCCTTCACCCTCTGCTGGCTTATGGGTTGTGGACCTTCTTTTTGCTGTCTGAGAAACTTTTACAAAGGTCTTCCCGCAGCTGCAATTCATTTTTGGTGTGCTGCCCTTACTAACCCATATGGCTCCCTGGAGTTTTCTCCCCCAGAAAGTGTTTTGGGGAGTCGGCTGGTGGCGGCTTCTTGATGGAACATTGTCCACACCACCCACTAGCCCTTTTCTTACGTTGGTAGCCACTTGCCCCCTAAATAGGAGACTAATGGCTACCAGTGCATTTTAAAAATCCTACACCCCAGCCATCATGCCGACAATGAAATTCTGCGACGACTGTGCAATCTTGCTTCAAGCTCTGCCTTGTCTTTCATCTGCTGGGAATCGCTGGACCATACATCCCTGCAGCCCTCAGGTGCTCCCCGAAAGCTTCCTAGACCTCTCGTAACCACCAAACCAAAGGTGGAAGGCACTGTTGCCTGGTTGAAACCCGAGTGGCATGATCTTGCTTAGCAAGTCTTCCTGCTCATTCATGGGCCCTCTTTGCTTGAACTCAAACAGCTGCTGCTTGCTGTGGGACCATCCTGCATACTGTTCTTTCTGCATCGTTGTATTCATCTGATCATCTGGGTAACTTGATTTAAAAGGCCACTATTGTGCATTCTGGCTGCTTCTTCAATAGGGATGGTTTGAGGGGGTTGCTCAAGATTGCCATCCAGCCATCTCCAGGGACTTTGCATGCAGAAACTCCAACAGGAATCGGAATCTTACCAAACTAAAACAAAATATCCAGACTGACCTTTGAACCTATAGCTCCTGGGCTTTCTCAATTGCTTTATTTATCCTGGATCGCCATCCATATGTATTCTGACCTGCAGTTCGTGACTGGTCTTTGTCTCTAGGATCTTAGGGCTGGTGGGGTCCCCAAGACTCTCCAGACAGATGCCTGCTGCTTCTTCAGCTCCTGCCCTGCAGGTAATACTTACCTACCTTTCATCATAACTGTGACCTGAGCTACAGAGTGTGTCCCGTTGAATTCTGCATAATGTGACACCCTTCTCAACAAATCCACATGACAAAATAAATGTGTTTCAGTTTTCATCAAGATAAAAATACACATTGATAAGAATTGTGTTCCAAGTGTAGGGGTTTCCTTGTACTCTTCCCCTCAACCTTGGTGGGGGCTCTGTTACGACTTGAGGTCCACGAAGATTATAATGCCTCCGTCCCCAAGTACCAGTCAGAGATGAGTAAAATTACTCGCTGACCAGTTATTGGGGCCGCAGGAGATAGACAGGAGCAGGAAGCACCGTGTCCCCAGGTGGCTGAAAAGAAAAGCAAAATTAGAATGCAAGTCTCAGAACACTGCAATGACTAATGGTGAAGAGGAAAAATGATAAACACCTACCTCAAGAATAACAGGTGCTAGCGTGGAACCTAACTGCTCCTGTCTGAAGGAATGGAGGGCGGGATGCTGGTAATCAAGGTGGTAAAGGTGGGGCTGAATACTTGAATCTTGAAGTTCCAAGAATGTCCAAAGCAAACAAATACAACGGATAATCCAGGTAGCAGTCCATTACGCAGTCCAGTGGTCAGCACAGTTCCAGTATACCAGGTTCAGTGGGAAAATCCAAAGCAATCCAGAGAAGCAGAAAAGCAAGGTCCAAATACCATAGATCCAACAAGAAAAGGTCCAGATAGCGACTCGCCGGCGAAAACAGCTGAGAAGCAATGAGAATACGGACCGACGCTCGTTTTAAGCGTCTCTTCGGGGTCACGTGACTGCCCATCTAGTCACGTGATCGATTTGTACAAATCTTCCGGGTCATGTGACCGCTAATCGATTCACGTGACCCCCTGCTGCGGGACGCTGGATTCGTGGAGTGCCTGTATCGTCGGTGGGCACCACTGTATGCCTGCAAGCGCCAAGGCAAGCCTCAGGACAGGCGAGGACAGAGGCGCCAAGGACGCCACAAGTGGCAAAGTGCCGCCGGAGGCCGAGAGGAAGAGATCCGTAGCCCGCGCGAGCGCCGAGGCTCCAACCTGGCAGGTAAGGAAGGGCCGACAGGGGGGAGGCGGACGATGACAAGGAGGGCGTGACAGCGCCCCACCCCAAGGGCACACTTCCTTGTGGGCTTAGAGGATTATCCCTGTGGAATCAGGCAACCAGCAAAGGGGCATTAACCTGACTAGCGGGTTCCCAGGACCTTTCCTCCGGGCCATACCCCAACCAATCTATCAAATAATATGGACAACCCCGACTGACACGGGATCCCAGAATGGCATTAACCTCGTATTCGACTGAGGTTCCTTTCAGGACTGGGGAATGAGGCAGAACTATCCGCACACTGTCTGGACATGGTTTAAGAAGGGAAGTGTGAAACACTGGGTGAATGCGCCAAGAGACAGGCAGTGAGAGGCAATAGGCTACTGGATTGACTACCTGGGCTATTCGGTATGGACCAACAAAATGGGGCAGGAGCTTGCAGCAACCAGGTAACGGAAGATGCCTAGTGGAAAGCCAAACTTTGTATAGTGTAGAGAGGTGCCTCAGCACACCTCTTGTTGGCTGCATTACTCATCTTAACCTGTGACTCCTGGAGATGTAGTAATGTCTGTGTGTGTATTTCGCTTAGGTTGCTAATACATGAAGAAACAGAGGGAGGAAGTGTGGGTGATAGATCAGGAACAGGAAAGACACGAGGATGTTGGCCATAAAGGGAATAGAAGGGTGAGTATCCTGTGGATGAATGAGGTGCGTTATTGTATGCAAATTCAGCCACATGGAGTATCTGGTACCAGGACTGTTGGTGTTGTAAGGAGAGGCAACGCAGATATTGTTCCATGGATTGGTTGACACGTTCGGTCTGCCCGTCTGTCTCGGGATGGTAGGAGGATGAGAAACGTGTATCAATTCCGAGTAACTTGGTGAGTGACCGCCAAAAGAGGGATGTGAACTGTGAGCCCGATCAGAAATCAGAATAGAAGGTAACCCAAAAGAAAGAAGATGTGACGAAAGAAAGGGCTAGCCAGGGCAGGAGCTGTGGGTATTCCAATGCAGGGAATAAATCGTGCCATCTTCGTGAAGGAATCCACCACCACCTATATCGTGTCGTAGTCTTTTACTCGAGGCATGTCTGTTACGAAGTCCATAGTGACAGTATGCCAGGGTCTGAATGGTATTGGTAATGGCTGCAAGAGTCCGAGGGATCGACCCCTTCTATTCTTACACTGAGCGCAGACCGAACAGGAAGCCACGTAGGACACTGTATCTCCACTCATAGAGGGCCACCAGCACCAACGCTGGAGTAAGGGCAAGGTACTGTTTTGGCCGGGATGACCGTTGACAGCTGCATCATGGGACCATTCCAAAGCCAATGTGCGTGTGTCTGGGGTAGGTAAGTATAATTTGTCTTGTATGTATGGCAACCCGTCATGTATGTCCAATTCCCATTCGCATAAGTGGTCTGGATGCGAGGTAACCCATTGGCGTAGTGTGGTTAATAGATCCGCTGGAGGTGTGCATACACAGATTACGTGTTTGCTGTCCAGAAGGGTTTCAGTAAAGATGGGGCGAGATGTGCCTCCAGGAATACGTGACAGGGCATCCGCTTTTCCATGCGCGGTGCCTGGACGGTGTTTTATGATGAAATCATAGGCAGAATAAAACAAATGCCAACGGATGTGTCGACTGTTAGTGTATTTAAAGGTTGCCAAGTCTTGTAGGTTACGATGATCAGTGTAAACTGTGACCTGGTGTTTAGCCCCCAATAAATGATGTCGCCACACCTGAAAAGCATCCTTAACCGCTAGGAGTTCTTTTTCTGTGACCGTGTAGTGGCTTTCGGTAGGAGTAAGTAAATTTACATAAATGGAAAGCAACGGGGTGTAATAGACCAGTGGTGGGACACATCTGGGACAAGACGGCACCCATGGCATAAGAAGAGGCCTCGGCTTCTAAGACATAGGATAATTGTGGATTGGGGTGTTGTAGAACGGGGGAAGTGGTGAAGGCCGTATTGAGGTTTGTGAATGCATTTTGGTGCAAAGAGGTCCATATAAACGGGTGTTTGGACTTGTAAGATGAGTTAATGGTGCAACAATAGAGGAGAAACCCGTGATAAAACGTCTGTAAAAGTTGGTGAAACCAAGAAATGACTGTAGTTCTTTCACAGTTTTCGGTACGGGCCAATCCACCACTGCTTGGACCTTGGTGGTGTTCATAGCCGGCCCCCCAGAGGCGATATGAAACCCTAAAAAGTCTACTTCATGGACATGGAACTGACATTTTTCATGTTTGGCATAAAGATGGTGAGTGCGGAGTCGGTTTAGGACCTCCCTGACATGTAGAATGTATTCTTGTTGTGTCTGTGAGAATATCAAGATATCATCCAGGTAAACGACCACAAAGGTGTCAATGATATTGTGGAATATGGCATTCATGAATCTTTGAAATGTTGCTGGTGCATTACAGAGCCCAAAGGGCATGACCGTGTATTCGAAAAGACTGTATAAGGTGCAAAAAGCTGTTTTCCATTCATCACACTTACGGATGCATATGAGGTTATAGGTGCCGCGTAAATCAAGTTTGTTGAAGACTGTGGCATTGACAAGGCGATCCAGTAAAGGAGTGATGAGGGGAATAGGATAGCGATCTTTGACAGTAACATGGCTGAGGCGACGATAATCAATACATGGGCAGAGATCGCCTTCTTTTTTAGGGACGAAGAATATCGGGCTTGCAGCGGGGGATTGTGATGGCCCTATATGCCCTACTTGGAGAGATTGGTGTATATATTCCCTCAGAATGGCATCCTCTGGAGGAGAGAGGGAATATATCCATCCGGCCACAAGGTACTGCAGCCCCAGGAACCAAATCTATGGGGCAGTCGTAAGACCGGTGAGGTGGCAAATGTTCAGAGGCTTTTTTCTCAAAAACCTCCAAATACTCATGGTATTCAGGAGGTAAATTGGTGGTGACGAGACCGACTACATGTTCTGAGACATCCATTGGCTGTGGGTCATGTATGGACATCTGGGCCATGGCGCCCAGTACTTGGGCGGGTGTGGTCACTGGATCCGGTGGGGTAAGACAATGTTCTTGGCAGTATACTGATTAAGAACATTACACCTTGGGACCAATTGATGACAGGGTTGTGAGTACGTAGCCATGGGATGCCAAGGATCAAACCATATTGCGGGGTGGTAATCAGGTCAAAAGTAAGGACTTCTTGATGTGTGTCTTGCATGAGAGGGGTCAGAGGTGCAGTTTGTTGTCTGATAGGACCCGAAAGCAATGGAGACCCATCCACGGCCTGTACAGGTTCAGGCCTTGGTTTGTTTTGTAGAGGCAAATTAAGTGACGCTGCTAGTGAAATGTCAACATAATTACCCGTAGCTCCTGAATCAATGACCAATTGAACCTGATGTTTAATTTTATCAGCAGAAATCAACACAGCTGAGAGAGACAGAGGTTGCAAGACATGCGACAAGGGAGGGGGCATATGATGCTTTATTGGTGGGATCGTCCGTGCCCCCTGCTCTAGGGACGAGCCCTCAGAAAACCCATAGATCGTTGTTTGGGTCATCTGGGACATTCTTTAACAAAATGGCCATTCAGGCCACAATAGAAGCAGGCGTTGGCCTGTCTGCGCCTTTCCCTCTCAGTAGGGGATATGGGACTGTGAACACCCCCGATTTGCATGGGTTCACTGGGTGATTCGGACGTGATGGGATGCGAGGAGAACGGAGGGCTAGGTCTTTTGGATTCCGTCTTCCTTTCAGAGTGTCTGGCATCTACTTGTAGTACTAAATCCACTAATTCAGGGTATTGTGTAGGAAGTGAGGGAACTACAGCAAGGGCATCTTTCATGTGATCACTTAGACATTTATAGAATATAACTGCTTTATTTTCTTCTGGCCAGGCCGTCTCGACCGATAATTGATGAAACCGTGTTATGTATTCAAGTAGGGTTTTTTTCCCTGTGTTAAATCAAGGAGTTCCAAGTCCTGTGTCTGTACTTTGTGGCGTACGTCAAACACCTTAGTCATTTCCTCAACTAGCCTGTCGAAATCATACAATACAGGACTATCATTTTCCAGCAACGGGTTGGCCCAAGTGGCGGCAATGCCAGAAAGATGAGACAAAGTAAAAGCAGCCTTGGTGGTAGAATCAGGGAAGGCTTGGGGACGACACAAAAAGTGCAACTTGCATTGATTTAGAAAGGTGCAAAAGTTCAGAGGGTCTCCATGGAATTTCTCTGGGGCAGCTAATGGGAAGGGTGTAGGTACACAGAGTGGGGTTGGGGCAGTTGGTGCTGCGGCCGTTTCCGTCTGAGAAGGGGCGTCTCCGAATTCTTCACCAGGAGGTAGGGCATGTCTTTCGCTTTGAATTGTATCTATTCGCTGATGGATGGCTGCAGTGGCTGCCGTCAAATCAGCTTTTAGAACAGTAATTGCTTGGACAAGGGCAGCCACCGGGTCCTCTACAGAGGCATCCATAATCCCGTGGGGGGTGGCTTCTCAGTCTGTTACGACTTGAGGTCCACAAAGATTATAATGCCTCCGTCCCCTAGTCCGAGTCAGAGATGAGTAAAATTACTCGCTGACCAGTTATTGGGGCAGCAGGAGATAGACAGGAGCAGGAAGCACCGGGTCCCCAGGTGGCTGAAAAGAAAAGCAAAATTAGAATGCAAGTCTCAGAACACTGCAATGACTAATGGTGAAGAGGAAAAATTATAAACACCTACCCCAAGAATAACAGGTGCTAGCGTGGAACCTAACTGCTCCTGTCTGAAGGAATGGAGGGCGGGATGTTGGTAATCAAGGTGGTAAAGGTGGGGCATAATCTTGAAGTTCCAAGAATGTCCAAAACAAACAAATCCAAAGGATAATCCAGGTAGCAGTCCAATTATGCAGTCCAGTGGTCAGCACAGTTCCAGTATACCAGGTTCAGTGGGAAAATCCAAAGCAATCCAGGGAAGCAGAAAAACAAGGTCCAAATACCATAGATCCAACATGAAAAGGTCCAGATAGCGACTCGCCGGCGAAAACAGCTGAGAAGCAATGAGAATACGGACCGACGCTCTTTTTAAGCGTCTCTCCCGGGTCACGTGACTGCCCGCCTAGTCACGTGACCGATTTGTACAAATCTTCTGGGTCACGTGACCGCTAATCGATTCACGTGACCCCCTGCTGCGGGGTTCTGGGTTCCTGGAGTGCCTGTATCGTCTGTGGGCACCACTGTATGCCCGCAAGCGCCAAGGCAAGCCCCAGGACAGACGAGGACAGAGGCGCCAAGGACGCCACAAGTGGCGAAGTGCCGCCAGAGGCTGAGCGGAAGAGATCCGTAGCCCGCGTGAGCGCCGAGGCTACAACCAGGGCAGTAAGGAAGATGCCAGGGGGGGAGACGGACGATGACAAGGAGGGCGTGACAGGCTCACACCTCCCTAGCCTAGGCTCCTTACCCACAAAAGGTATAATGTAAAACCAATTTTTTACACCTCAACCATTTTTCATTTCGGTCAATAACTTCAACATAGAACTGCTGCCCCAATCCATTAGGATTTCTTTTGCAAACCGTACTCTGGTGAGGAATGGTACTAGTATGTTATGTTATGTTATAAGTATTTATACAGTGCACATTTGCACTAAGGCATCTTGGCGCTAGGCAGCAGAGGTGAGACAATATTTAGGAGGAAGGCCTAAAACAGAAGAGTTTTCAGATACCGCCGAAAGGCCAGGTGGTCAGCAGTTGCTGGAAGGGCCCAGGGAAGGTCATTCCATGCCTTTGCAGCTGCCACAGAAAAGGCACGGCCCCCACTTTGTGTCAGACGGACACGGGGAACAGACAACATGAGGGCAGACTGGGAGCAGAGGGGACAAGCAGGAATATAGTGGCCACATTATTCCTGTAAATATTCCGCCCCCAGTTTATAAAAGGCCTGATGAACAATACACAGTGATTTAAATAATATCTGCTTCTCTATAGGAAGCCAATGGAGTTGTCTAAGAAGCAGTGAAATGTGTGCTTGAATAGGGGATCGCAGAATTGCTCTAGCAGGTGCATTTTGGAGCATCTGGATCCGATTAATCAGGTATCGTGGCTGTCCAAAGTAAAGAGAATTGCAGTAGTCAGCCGTGCTGAGCACAAGGGCTGCTACTACAGGGTCATGAAATTGGGACGGGATCAAAGGGAGGTCCTTCTGAAAGACGCGCAGTTTGAAGTGGCCTGATTTGCAGACCACGGCCACCTGATCTGCCACCGATAGAGAGGATCTAAACCTCACTCCCAAGTTCTTAACCAAGGGGGATGGCATGGGAAAAGGACCCAAAGACACAGGCAAGAAGGACAGAGGACTGGACCTGCCGACAACCAGGACCTCTTTCTTATTGCCATTGAGTTTAAGGCAGTTGAGAGACATCCAAGCACGTAGGTCTTCCAGGCACCTAAGCCGAGACGCGATATCAGGGCGGGACAGATCCAAACATGTCATTGGCATAGGTGTACTACCTAAAGCCATGTGAGAGAATAAGAAAAGAAGAGATTGAATATAGATATTAAACAAAATAGGTGAAAGAGCGGATCCCTGAGGAACCCCGCTGGACAAAAGCACAGATTTGAAACAGAAAGGAGGCAGAGAGACAGACTGCGACCGATCAGCCAAAAAGGCAGAGAACCAGTTAAGAACTAGGCTCCCCAGGCCAGCGTCTGACAACCGGGTGATCAGAGCAGCATGACCAACCGTGTCGAACGCTGCCGACAGATCTATTAAGAGGAGTGCTCCCACACCACCCTGATCAACTAGGTGGGTCAGGTCATCAATCACAGAATTGATCACGGATTCAGTGGCTCTTCCTGGCAGAAAACCAGATTGAAACACATCAAAGAACCCAGAGGATTCCAAGAAGGACGAAAGAAGGGGAGACACAAGAGCTTCCAGAACCTTCATCAAAGATGGTAAAAGAGAGATGGGAAGAAAGTTTGCTAACACGCCATGGGCAAGGGATGGCTTTTTCAGCAAGGGAAGCATGCGGGCATGTTTTAGGACAGTCAGTATCAGCCCCTCCTGAAAACACATGCTCACTGCGATCGTAATGTGGGAGATCAAATCTCGCGAAATCTCTTTAAGCAGAGTTAGCAGAATAGCATCTGCTGGGGAGGCAGATTTAAGACAATGAATGGCTCTAAGTATATCCTGATTAGAAAAAACAGGAAAGGAGAGCCATGAGGCCTTAGGGGCTGGCAACACAGGGGGAATCCAAGCCGCAGAGGTCTTATCAGTTGCATCTTTAATGTAATTACGAATGGATTCAATTTTAGAATGGAAAAAAAGGGAGAGCGAATCACAGAGGGCTTGAGATGGAACTACGGAGGCGCCAGCCTTTGTAGGTTTAGAAAGGGACTGGACCAATTCAAATAGTGCTTTTGGTTTATTAACTTTTGGTTTATGTACCTTCAGTTTGCCGTTGGTATACCTGGTGGCATAATCCATGATCACAAAGATATATTTGTTTGTAGTGCACAGTGACTCCACAGGTCCAACAATGTCCATCCCGATCCATTGAAAAGGGATCTCCTTTACAGTAGAAGCTTTTGGGCACTTTGGGTAAATAGGTTGCTGATATCTTCTGTTTCTGATGTCTTCTGGCAGAGAGGGCTCGTCTCACAAAACATCTTAATGTGGGCATATATGTCAGAAGAACCACTGAGTATGTTTTTTGAGTCTCCTCGAGACCTAAAGTCCCACAATGAGATATGCGTGTGCCAGTTCAATATTTTCACTCTGGAATTGCTTAATTAGCAGGATCTGGTATTGGTCCACTCTGTCACCCTTCAGGTGCAGTTTCACTTCTTATAGCAGCCTTGATTTCCCCATGAAAAAGTTAACTTTTCTGGTCCTCCTCTCTGCTCCTGACACTACATTCTTGTAAGCTAGGTCAGGCACAGGGTCCAGTATTCGATCCTCGGCAGTCACAAGGGTGTCTGGAGATGGGGTTCCAAATAAGTCCAAATCCCCTTGATCTTCTGCACTCTTCTCCGCAAAACTGGCCTGGCTTAGTCCTGTCCCATCCAGTTATACCACGTTTTCTATTGTTGATATCAGGATCCGTCCTCACATCAACTAGACTATAGTCTATCCTGGTCCTATCTGATATAGAACTAAGTGCAGGTTAAAGAGGACTACTTTTACCTCTCCAGTATAATTACCATCTAATACTCCTTCTCCCACGTCCAAGGAATACTTGTGTGCCGGTCCTAAATTTGGTACAATTCTTCCATAATGTCCTGGCAATGTGGCTAACCTTCAGTCCTGTCCATATCAGTGCCTTCCTTCTAGGCCCAGCTTTATTTATATGAGGGATAGGAAACACAGTCAGTGATATGCCAAACAATTGTACTCCAAAAGCCAGTCAGGCTGTGGATCACATGTCCATTCATTGCCCGGTTAAAAGAGTGCAAGCCATATGTCAAGCTGATCCATGCCCAAGGTCTGTGGTGGCAGCCTTTGATGTGTCAAAGCTGGGATCAAATAGCTTATTGAGATTGTGTTTTGATTGTGATCCTCTTCACTCGATTGGGAAAGGACAAATTCTGATATGGAACAAGGGCACTTACTGTCTTCTGGGAAGCTAATGGGTGAGTGCTTTTAAAGAGCTGAGAGGGTTGGGTTGGCATGAGGCCCGGCAACAAGCAATTGCCTTAGAGAGGCTGGTGGGGCTGGTACTGTGTCAATCAGGCTCGAGTGAAGAGCCTGCATCCAGACCACAAGGAGGTGGAGTGCGTGATATGCATCGGTTTCCCCAAGAAGACGACGGAGGACAGGCATAGAAGACTGGCGGCATGGCTTAACACCAATGCCTCTGACCCGTGCTCCAAGTAGGATCATGCCTCACCCGGGACTGTCCGGTCCGAGGAGCGGGCTTCTAAGTCCTTTGAAGGTGTCTAATCTGTGGGGTCCACGATTAGGCCAAGTAACGCAAGTCTGAGTCCACCGGGTTCTCCATGGAAGCAGGTCCCAAGGTGGATAGGATGCGATCGACATCACCTTCCGCCTCCATTGTCAGCTGGCAATCAAGCTCCTGTACGAAGAGGATGTCATCTACCCCGGCTAAACTATGTGAGAATTGTGAGAATCAACGAACGGAGGAGAAGAAGACCGAACAGACCAAGCAGGCTCAACCAGCGCAGGCTAAGACCTCATCAGCGACTGCGTTGATGACTTCTACTGCCACAACAGCTAAGGGCGCTGATCCTGCAGGGGTAGCCCCCATGGTTCAGAAGGTGTCCCTACACCCAAGGCACAACACTGCCGCAGTGACTTTGGCACAGTCTGCAGGCACGCAAGAAGGGGGGAACCGGTACAGGCCCCGGTTGAAGACCCTCAGTGGGGGGAAAGGGGAAGGGGGAAGGAGGCCCTGAAACAGCCCTCCCAGGCCATCGCCCAAACCATGGAGGCCTCCTCCACGGACAACAAAGACCAAGAGTCCTTACACACGATCCACAAGGACACTGAAGAGGAGGAGGAAGACGACGGTGACAACGGCACAGGGCCTAGTTTTCCTGCTCTGACTTCTCAGCTGAGGGACCTTTCCTTGGATATTCTGTCGACTCTACACACCTCCTTGGTGTCAGAGATCCAAATGAGGATGCCTCCGGCTCCAGTACCTGTGGTCCCTCAAGTCCCTGATCAGCCTCCAACGAAGAAGAGGAAGCATCATCCGCTGCCACCATTTCTACCTCTGCCTCTGTGTCGGGTCCCTTCTCCCAGAACAAACCCAGACACAGGTACGGGGATAGATATGGCCATGATGACAAATGATGATGAGGATATCGTTGCAGCAGACAGCAAATCTCCACATTTGGATGCTCCACATAGGATGTCCCCACTGGATGAGGTGGGATCGTTCCACTCGTTGATCTCCAGAGCCTCTGAGCTATTCCAGCTAGTGCCTGAGGAAACCAAGAAGGAGGGCTTCTCGTACCAGAGGCACAAGGTCAAGAGGAAGGCAATCATGGTGGTGCCCCTTCTGGATGACATTTGGCAAAAGGGCCTGACCCTCATGAAGAACCCTTGCTCGGCTCCAGCCAAACAGGATAGGCTAGAGAAGATCTATCGGGTGCCGGAAACTCTGCACCCAAGTGCCTGTGGTCGCAGCCATCGCCGGATTGGGTGGTATCAGCGGCCACGAGGAAACGGTCAGCCAACCCGTCCTTGTCATCTTCGGTCCCTCCAGACAGCGAGGGGAAAAGGATGGACGCTATGCTAAAGAAGGTGATTTACACTGGGACGTCCACTATCAAGATGGCCAATGCCCTGGTGATCCCAGCCAGGTACGACAGGGAGTTGTGGTACAAGCTGGGGCCTATTCTGGAGTCCCTCCCCGATGATAAGAAGATGGAGGCGATCACTCTCTTACAGGAAGGGGAGGTAGCGTCTGATCACGCCATCACAGTGGCATTGGGCGTCGCCGAAACAGGCTTACCACAAATGGGGAACAGTGTCTGCTTTCCTCGCCAGACTTGGATGTAATCCACAAATTTCCATCAGGCGATCCAGGCGAAGCTGCTCAACATTCCCTTTGATGGAGAGAACGTGTTTGGGAAGGTCGTCGACAAGTCCCTAGCCATCAAAGCGGATACAGAGACGGGCAGTTCCCTGGGCACTCTCCAGCAGCACCGCTCTTCTCTTCGCTCCTCCAGGGGAAAGTCGAGCAGGTCTTTCAAGGGTTTCTCAACATCATACAAACAGCTTTCCAGATCCACAACCCAGGAAGCCTACAGAGGTCATTCCCAGGCCTACAGTAACGGAGGACAGCGTCGCCGTCACCCGCAGGCAGGGCACCAGCGCCGAAGCAAGCCTGAACCGGCCGGAACATAGAGCCCCCACTCGTGCACCCCGGTGAGAGGCCGGCTGAATAAGTTCATCAGCGAGTGGAGAAAGATCACCACCGACAGATGGGTGCTGGATGCCCTCGCCTAAGGACACCCCCTGGAGTTTCAACACAGGTGTCTGTGAACCTCTTCAGGAGCAGCACATCCCTCAGCTCCTGGAAGAGGTACGAGCCATGCTGTGAAAAAGGCAGAGTCTATTCCAGATACTTTCTGGTCAGAAAGAACACATGGTTCTAGAGGCCCATCCAAGACCTACAACATCTGAACAAATATCTAAAGTCCCAAAAATTCAGGATGGTCACATTGCAACATGTGCTCGGCCAACTGGAAAGAGGAGACTTCTTGATGTCATTGGACCTGGAGGACTCCTACTTCCACGTTCCACTTCACACAAAACATCAAAGGTTTCTACGATTTGTGGTGCAGGGACAGCACTACCAGTTCAAGGTCCTACCTTTCGGCTTGAAGTCGGCCCCCAGAGTGTTCCCGAAATGCCTGAAACCAGTGGCGGCCCATCTGCTTCTACAGGGCAAACATGTATAGCGGGAGTCAAGAACCCCATCGCAGCCGTACCTGGACAGTTGGCTGATTCGCGTCCCCTCGTGGGAGCTGGCTGAAGGACACATGGAGGCGACCGTCCGGCTACTAACGGATCTGGGATTCTCCATCAACTATCCAAAGTCCTGCCTAACGCCATCACAGAACGCGCTGTCCTAGGTGCCAGACTCAGCACAGTGTCTTGCCTGGCATCGCCCTCAGAGGAGAGGATAGCAGCCATTCTAGGGAAGGTGCAACGGCTGTTGTCGACGAAGATGCCCACGGTGCGGGACATCAAGTAATTACTGGGCATGATGTTGTCCTGCATCTACCTCGTCCAGCTCTGCAGGTTGCAAATGCGACCCCATCAGGAATTCCTGGATGCCTGCTGGATAAAAGTGTCCAGAAGCTTCACAGACAAGATATCGCTCAACAACGAGTTCCGTCAGGTTATAGTATGTTGGGGCATTCGCTCCAACATCGCCCAAGGCACAGGTTTTCAAAGAACGCTATACCAGAAGGCAGTCACCAAAGACGCCTCCTTAGAGGGATGGGGAGCGCACACCAGATGTCAGTGGCAACCGGAGGAGAAGGATCTTCATATCAACATCCTGGAGCTACGGGCAGTGTTCTGGGCCCTCAAATCGTTCTTCCCATCTCTGAAAGGCAAGGTGGTGAGGATCTTCACGGACAACACCACCACCATGTTTTACATCAGAAAACAGGGGGGCACTTGATCCCTGGCACTCTCCAAGGAAGCGCAGGACCTGTGGCGCTGGACCGCCGGACAGGGGCTGTTCCTCATACCCCTCTACCTGGCGGGAGTCAAGAACCCCATCGAAGTCTCCCTCAGCAGGGAACTGCCATGAGTGGGAGCTTCATCAGGATCAGGTGGACTGCCTATTTGTCAAGTGGGGCAGGCCCCACATTGATCTATTTGCGATGGTGGTGAACTCCAAGTGCCAGAAGTTCGCCAGCAGATTCCACCAACTGAGGAGCCTGGGGGGCGCATTCTACTTCCCGTGGGAAGGGCTGTTTCTGTACACGTTTCCTCCGATCCCTCTCCTGCTATGAGTCATCAACGCATTCAGACAGAGTCAATGCAAAATGATACTCATTTCACCCCGTGTGGGCGAGGCATCTGTGGTACACGGACCTTCTCAGCCTGTCAGCATCACGTCCAGTCAAGCTGCCAGTGGTTCCATATCTTCTTTCCAGAGAAGGAGGCGCAATCCTTCATCACAACCCAGGATCGCTGAACCTGAGGGCTTGCCTCCTGCAACCCTAGAGGTTGGAGGTAATCAGTGGTCGAAGTGGGCAGGAGCGGTTAGGAGCGCTGCTCCTATACTTTTTTTAATTACGTTTTACCGTTCCTAAACTTTTATGTTAAAAAGAAACCATTCCAGAATGGTTTCGCTTTAAAATAAAAGTTTAGGAAGAAGTTGAAACGTGCACTTCAGTGCACTGAACTGAATGTTCCCTTAACAGCAGGCACGATTGTTTGGGGGTTTGTATTGCACGTGGATAGGGCATGTCAGTGGGGTTTGTGAGGAGCGAGGCTAGCTCAGCAGGGAACATAGTTCCACTTCTTCTTTTTGGACACTTCAACCACTGGAGGGAATGAGTTGCCAGTGGACTGTAGGGAGGTCCTCGCCAAGGTCAGGGCGTTGTCGACTTTGAAGTGCTACAGTCACAAGTGGAAGCCTTTCGTTACGTGGTGCCAGTCACAGAATATTACCCCTCTGAGGGTTACGGCCCCACAGATCCTTCCGTACTTGTTATCCTTAGACAAGGCAGGACTGGCGCACGCCTCCATCAGGGTACATCTGGCGGCTAGCTCCCGCTACACCAGGTCACCAGGAAGATCTTCACTTTGGTCCCACTGACTCGTTTCTCAAAGGACTTTTCAGATCGTTTCCGCCGATGAAGACTCCTGCCCCGGTGTGGGAACTCAACGTGGTTCTGACAAGGCTCATGAGCCCCCCCTTTGAGCCTTTGCATCGGGCCCCACTCAAGTTTCTCTCGTGGAAAATGGCTTTCCTGGTGGCCATCACCTCTACCTGGAGGGTAGGCTAGATCCAGGCCCTATCCTGCAAACTGTGCCTGACTTTTCACGAATTGAGGGTGGTACTGCGTACGCGCCTCTCTTTCATGCCGAAGGTTCAGTCGGAATTCCACCTCAACGAGCCATTGGTGTTACCTGTTTTTTTGCCTAAACCTTTGTCTCCAGGAGAAAGGGCCTTGCACTCGCTAGACGTTGCTTGTGCCGTGAAGTTCTACGTGGCACGAAGGAAGGGTTTTCAGAAGACTTCACAACTGGCCTTGTCCAAGGCTTCCATTCCAATGTGGCTCTCCGGATGAATCACGGACTGTCATCGGTTGGCGAACCAACCGCTGCTCGGACGTCCGGTGAGCCCACTCCACCAGAGTGATCGCTGCAATGACAGCGTTCCTGTCTGGTGTGCCCCTGCTGGACATCTGCAGGCTGCTACATAGAGGTCCACGCACACCTTCATAAAGTTCTGCTGCGTCAACAGGAATTCCAGGGAGGAGTTCAGAGTCATCCAAGCAGTGCTACGCAACCTGTTCGCTTGAGGTGCGCCTAATCCAGAGATAAGAGTTCATTGCTTCTGTTGAGCCTTGCCACCTCTCGTGGTTGTCTAATGTTGTACTGCTATGTATTCATTATTCATGAGCATGTGAATCTATGCCAGACCCCATGCTGGAGAAGGTTTAAGTTACGTATCTGTAACTATTGTTCCCCAGCATAGGTCTGGCATGGATTCACATGCGAATCCTCGCTCCGATCCCTCTGCGGCTCTTCTTGGTCATACTGCCACTTTACCTGCTTACCAAATCTGAATATGGCTGCCAGAGGATGGGCTTAGGGAGAGGACTGTGATTGGATGGGGGCAGTATGCCCCAGAGGGCAGTGATTGGTCTAGCGGGGAAATACAGTTTTTAAGTGAAAGTGAAACTGTTTTTTCTTTTACCAAGGATTCCCAGCCTGATGACAGGGAATATTCATGAGCATGCGAATCCATGACAGACCCACGCTGGAGAACAATAATTGCAGGTAAGTAACTTAAACCCTCTCCTTAATATTGTAATTCTGCCCATGTGGGGTGTCTTGATTGTATCCGAACTGTAAATTTGTGCACATATTAGACACCTTTTATTTTTGCATGACCTGGTACTATTTCCTGTGCTAGCTACTTGGATGTAGTTTGCTTCTTACCATTTATTTGAGATGGCTAGTATAAACTATAATTTAGAGACAGGTAAGATGAATCAGGTTGGTACAAAACCCTTAAAATTCAGCAAAAACTATAGTTGAAGTGACGTACATTTGTTGGTTTAACACAACAAACCCTTGACATTTTCAAGTGTTGAAAGCTACGCCATTTTAAGTCTGAGCTCACCTCCCAATGTGCAGCCGTTGAGCACGCTGATGACGATAGATAACTTTACTGATGACCTTACTTATGGCATCACATATTATGTCACTAGTAATGGGGATCACATTTGAAAGTGAGAAATATGCAAGAATTAAATAAAATCACACCACCGGCATAATAAATTAGGTATGGTGCCAAGTGCAATGTTTCTCTTCACAGCACATCTAAGAATATTAGCCAGGCCCAGTGGCCTCTTTACTCCCAAAGCAGGTACAAGGATGACTGGCCATGGTCTGTGGGCACATTGCCCGTGGCATGCCATTAGGCCATCATCAGGCCCTGTCAAACACCCAAGTAGTCGCATGGTCTGGCCAGTGGCTAGGCCCAGTGCCACGTTACCCTATAGCAAGTCCATTTCCCATGATATCATATGAGATTTCCTCATTGATGTCATCTGTGATTTCATCAGTGTGCTCTGGTTTCCAGTGATGTCAATAATCATGTAATAAGTGATGCATTCAGTGATGTCATCCGTGAAGTCATCAGTGTGTTCATGGGCTGCACAACCAGACTTCTCAGAGTTGTGGTAGCGTAGCTCCCAACACTTGACGAATTTCAGGGCTTTCTTGTGTTAAGCCATGATCTAACATTCATTTAGTTTTTTTCACTCAATTTCAAGGGTTTTGTTTTGCTATATCTCCCACCACCTGTTGTACAAAAGATTGTTCATCTCATCAAAGATCTCACATTCACTATTATCAGCATGTCTCTAAGTTACACACTATGGTGTCACTTTGCAATAATTAACAAAGGGGACGAGAATGGCACAATATTTGCTGTGAATTTAAGCAGATATATAGAAAGGGGTTCCACTGGTTTTCATGAGAGCGTACATTTGATTCCTCTTGTGAGAAATGATGGCTGTTGATAGGCCACACCGCTTGTGGGAAATATTCTCACAATTACGTCATTCATGCGAGCAAGAAGAAGAACATGAATAAATAAAATATTTTCCTAAGCCCGTGACAAACTCTCACACTTCCCAAATCCTACAGTTTTACCCTCCTCACATCCCCGCTGAAGGCAAACTGGCACTTGCCTGGCTCATGGTGTCATTTTTATCACGTTCTTATTTCCTGTGTCGCATTTCAACAGGGAAAGCAATTCTATGCGACTACCTCACTAATACTAGCATAAAGACAAACATAACAACGAGAAATATTATCCCTCCCCCCTCAAACTAACTTCCCAATTTCTACGTTTCACCCTGCCCATACCCACCGTGAAACACACATCCCCATCACCACCTCCTAGTATAATTATAAGTATGTTCTAATTTACCATACTTAGGAGAATACTCGCATGAACACTGCGCTTTGACGAAAAAAATGGCTGCTTTTCATTTCCGAACAAAGCTTCAATTGCCTCAATTCCCCATGGGAGCTATATAAAAAATGTTGGTGCTGGGAGCAGCACACCCAATCGCCTGATTTTAAGAAAAACTACCGGACGGATTTCCACTAAACTAACAAAAGGCACAACTCCAAACACTTTGTGCTACTCCTGAAACAAACTTGAAACATTACCACAGTGCGGTTTAGTATTATATCTGCAGCACACGCAATGGCATTCCAACATTCCACACACACTTGTTGTGGCACTTGACAGTTGGCCCCAACTGTCATAACGAAGTTGGGCTTGCTGGTGTACAGACCCGCATGGGTTCCTGTTATGAAATAAACTCATTAATACTTCACTTTTGTGGCTTAATGGCATAAGTTACCACAATAAAAGTGGCAACAAGGATCCGGATCTAGGAAGACCCTGTACGGTGTCCCGCTGCCATCATCCATGCGGCATCCAGCTGTCATGATCCGAGGTGCCCGTGAAGGGTAATGGAGAGCAGAGGGTCGAGAGCTGGTTGTATTACGCCAGCACCCTACCAGCTGTGGTACAGTCACCAACAGGTATCTGGATGCGAATAGGGTACAGAGGGTGTGTCGCCGCCCTCCGTTCCGGAGTTCAAGGTGCCCGTTATCCTGGCCACAGTGATGAGGTGATGTCCCAATCCAGCTGAAAATAGGAGAAATGCACATATCATGGTTAATTTACGCTGACGATTTGGTGTTGGTAGATCTCACGCCAATCGGTCTTCAACGTAAACTAGCAGCTCTTCACCTTCTTAAAATCAATGTACTAAAGTCGAACACATTAATAATAACCAAGAAAGGTTAAAAAAATGCTTATAGTACAGATGGTCGGTAGGAGGAGATTTTCTTGTGAATATACATGAGTATAGATACCTGGGACAGAATGCCAATGACATTGCCAATGATCGTCCAAATAAAACTGAAGCCAGATCAAAAATGCAAAATCTAACTTCACTTGCCAGATTAATCCAATCGAAATATGGCAAGTTTACCGATATGCCAATTTTACTATTCTATGAACAAAAGGTTGTATCTACGAACACCTATGGAGCGCATGCTAAACCACTCATGCAGCAGACTAACTGGAGCTTGCTGGAAGTCTTTGTTGGGATTACCACAAGGATTCCCAATTCAATTAGTTAGGTTTGAACTGGGCATCCTAACTTTACAATCAAGAGTAGAATGGCAATCATTGATGCTCTACAGAAAATGTTTGATAGCACCGGCAGAACATCGATCATTACTGCCAGCACTTACTAAACCCACGAGTAATATTAGGATGACAGCCATGTCAAGATGGAAGGTATACTGCGAAAATCTATTAAAAGAAGCAGATATTGATGTAACAACTCTACTAGAAAGACCGGTACCCGCTAAGAACATAATGAATGGATAAAAGTATGGGTACCATACAAAGCCTTTCAATCGGTGCATTAATTATGAAATCCTGAGGTGAAATACTGATATATTTACAAAAGTTTCCGAATAACAAATGTAGAGCAAACATAATGAGATTTCGCTTTGATCTTTGGCACACGAAGGACGTTCTAAGCTCGAGGAAAATGAAACCCTTAGTTGATGCTGAGTGCAGATTTTGTAATACACCTTTTACTAAAGAAACTCTTGAACATCTTCTAACTTCCTGCGAAGCGCTAAATGGAAAAAGAAAATAAGAGCGTCCATAAACAACCAGGACATTACACATCACTAACAAGTAAAGAAATGTGGAATATGTTATTTAACACAAGATCAATTTCTCCTAACTTGGCTATCATCAAATTCCTACTAGCTTTTAACATTGAATATTGGATGAATGTAAGGTTTAATGCATTTTCTATTAAACAGTCCTTGCATCCAGCATGCAAATTGTAGAAATCTATAGATTTTTGGATTTTTTTTGCATTTTGGTTGTTTTTCTGTATTTTCTCGCTCGCTTTCTTGATTCATTGTCTCGCTGTTATTTTTAATTTTAGAAATTTGCAGGAAATTAATTAGTGAAAGTCTTTCATTCTATTAATAATGCAACATGTTTTTAATACATCAACTTGTGTGAGGTTGCATTGTAACCAGTCATGCATTTATAAAAATAAAAAAATAAAAATAAAATGTCCCAATCTGCGACCCCGTAGTTTAAACCTTCAGTGGCAGGTGGAGGTGGCTTGTTAAGAAACTGTGGCAGCTGGTGTGTTTGTGAGGCACAAGGGCTGCTGTGCAGTCCAGATGAGGCATCTCTGTCGGGCGTGCTTATACCTTGACTTAAAGGCCTTCTCCGTCAGAACCCATGTCTGGGTTCAGGGATAGCCAACCTTCTGTCCAGAGTCCACGTCAGGACTCGGAAGGTGCACAACACTGTGGTTGGACCGTATCATCACGGCGGCGCCCTTTGTTGATGTGCAGAGTCCCAGAGTTCGGGAGGCGGGCGCACCGTATAAGACAGCAAGAGCATACCCATAACCTACCTTGTCGAGGTCCAGTTCAGGACTCGAGAGGATAAGGAGGTACGCATGTGTTTCCTGGCGTGAGGAAGTCTTTCACAGTACACTTTACGCCAAAGGGGGCGGGGAGAGCAGCAATTTCTGGCCTCATATTTAGTTGTTTACGGCGAGAAAGACAGCTCTTCCCATGGGGCCTAATTCACAGAAGCCTTTTATAATGGCAAAACTCCATTGAAAAACGTTCTGTGAATAAAGGCCATAGTCAGGCTGCACCAGGAGAGAGTGCTCTATCGTATGCCGACATATTATAATTTCTCAAGCTTGTATTCAGGAGCCATTTCTCTTTTTCTGAATGCCTGAAGTATCGTCATCATATTGCACAGAAAACAATTCATGGAAATGTTGATGGTCATGCAAATCTGAGGTTAACGGTAACATTATATAACATTGATGGACATTAATTAGTATTCACTAATATATTTACGTTGTATCTTTTGCTATTTACAAAACAGTGTGGGGTTTAATTCTTTCTTCAAAATACTTACTTTGGGGCTTACAAGACATTTGCACTCTGCATAGGATACTTTTTTCGGGGAAGTGTCATCCGGGTTGAACTTTAAGTGTGCACTATTATATGTGTTTTGATTTCTCCACATTACAGTATTCTTAAGGGGTGTGGGTTGGGCACATTTTCACGTTTTTGTCATTTAAGTGTGCTATATAGTATCTTTTCACCAGTGAATTAGAGATCTTTATTCTCTTAATACGTTTTCCTTGAGATTGGTGGGGAGGGACCTTATTGGCATTATTTCACTGTTTTGGATTTTCATGGTTGACCATCCACCTGTTTCTTTTAATATCAACCATGCAGAATTTAGATCTGCCCCCAAAATGTGTAGCTATACCAGGGGAACCACCAGTACCATGGGAGGACTGGAACAATCTTTTCACATTTTATTTTGTAGCATCTGGATTCCAGAGATTCTGAGATGAGAGGAAATGTTCTACTCTCATGTGTTGTGTGGGGGCAGAAGCAGTGAGAGCAATTAAATAACTCCCTGATGTTCAAAGGGTGGATGATGAGGATGAAGCAAGTGGGATTGGTGATGGTTTACACTGAAAAAGCAATGAGAAAACTGAGGCTCATTATGGTAAACAGGTAAATATTGTGTTGGAAAGGTATATGTTCTGTTTCAAGGAAGCAAGGGATTGGTGTATCTGTGGATGCATTCGTGGCAGACCTAAGAGGGTTATTGGCTTTGTGCGAATTCACAGGGATGGAGGATGAATACGTCTGGGATCAACTAATGATGCACACATCTCATCCCAAAATCCAAGAACGATTGTGGCAGACATAAAACCCACCACTACAGGAGGCCTTAACTGTAGCTAGGGGTATGGAGCTTACAAGTAGATGTTTGAAGAAGATAAATGCAAAAGATCCCAAGGAGAGTGTGAATGTAGTAAAGGATAGTGAGGGAATATAGGAGTGTTTTAACGAGGATGAGAAAGTGTGTGCAGTTAAAAGGTTCAACAGACCAGGGGGCAGTCAGAATTCCCAGCAGGGTATCTGAAAGGCACATTGCCCCAGATGTGGATTTGAAAAGCACGCTCTGAACCCCAAGGAATGCCCATCGATGAGAGGGAAGTGCAGGAAGTGTGGCAGATTGCGAAATTTCTCCAGGTTTTGCAAAAACAACAACACTATGTTTGAGGGTGAGACCAGTGTAAAGTGTGTGTTGGAAGAAAATAATGAATGGGCTAACAAGATTGTACACATTGTTGGAGAGTCGGGAGATGATGAAGAGGAAGAATACAACCCACCTGAGGTGGAAATTGTGGTGGCTGGGTGCCCAGTGAAAGCATTGGCAGATTCAGGGTAACCATACGATATTATTTCAGATGAGAAATATGAGGAGATTTGCTTTGGAAAGAGTCACAAGTTACATTCATCTGATATACGACCCAACGCATATGGTGGAGGGAAAATTGCTATGCAAGGTTTTGTATAGAGTAATGTTGCATATGGGGACATACATTTCCATGCCAAGGTGTATGTTGCTGAAAAAGGGGATTGCTTATTAGGATGGAAACACCAAGGAAAGCTGGGATTTGAATTTCACCCAGGTAAAAATAATCAAGTGAGGATGATTGGTAAAGATACATTGGAGGCGGGGAGGAAGTTAAACAAGGTATTACGTAGAGGCATTGGAAAATTGCATGGGTATTGCCACAAAATTCAGTTGGTGGAGGGTGCCAGGCCGTGTGTACATAAAGTGAGGAATCTGCCATTTGGAGTTAGAGAGAAGGTGAGATTGGAGTTGCAGGGTTTGTGCGAACAGGGGGTCATTGAACCCATTGAATGTAGTGAATGGTTGTGTCTTATTGTGGTTACCCAGCGCCTGGATGGTAGGATTAGGCTTTGCATTGATTTAAGACACCTTAATTGCTACATATTGGTCAACAGACATCCTTTGCACAGAGTACATTAAGTGTTGTCGACAATGGAGGAGGCTGAGTGGTTTTCCACTCTGGACTTATCGGCAGCATACCACCAGGTGGATTTACACATAAATCAAGGTCTCTTACTGCTTTTATCATGCCCTTGGGGGCATATCAGTTTAAGAGACTACCCTTTGGCCTTGCGTCAGCATCAGCTGTATTTAAGAAACTTATGGAAGATCTTTTGAGGGACATTACGGGCACAAGATGCTTCCAAGATGATATTGTGGTGGGTGGCAAAACTGAATAGGAGCATGTTATGAGGGTGAATGAGGTTCTCAGAAGACTTGAGCCAGCGGGAATGACTCAGAGGAAGGACAAATGCCAGTTCAAAGTACAGCAGGTATCATTCTTGGCCACAATCTATCTGGAAGAGGATTAGAAACTCGCCCAGAAATGGTTGATGCCATGTTGGAGATTAGTGCATCTAGTAGCAAAGAGGAGCTAAAATTGTTCCTATGGTTGATCCAATTCTATGCAAAGTTTGTTGAGAATTTTTCAGCCAAATGTGTCATATTGAGGGATTTGTTATAAGTAAGAGCAGAGTTTGTATGGGGAGAGAAAGAAGAGATGGTGTTTAGGAAAGTGAAGGAGGATGTAGGAAATATGCCCAAATTACATGGGTTTCATCCATTGGCGGAGACGACCATTATGGTGGATGCTTCTGGCGGTTCTGAATCAGAACCAAAAGGCGTGGATGTATCGGTTACATTTGCATCGCGGCCTCTCACTGCTACTGAATCTAGATATTCCGCTATTGAGCTTGAAAAATTGTCTTGCTATTGGGCTTCAAACTATTTCAAGACATATGTGTGGGGTATTCCATATGTCATCAAAAGTGATCACAAGCCCTTAGCCCATCTATTTACTACAGGCGGTGCGGGTTTAGCTACACAAAGAATTCCCCAGGTGGTTATCAGCTTTGCAAGGTTTCAACTTTGAGGTTAGATTTGTTCCGTGGAGTTGCAATCCTGTCACTGATTGCTTATCAAGGTTCCCTAGGATGAGCCCTGTGGAGGTAGAAGTGGAGGGTGGCAAGTGGATTGCACAGGTAATGAATACTATGGACTGTGCACTTTCCAAAGACATTTGATTAGATGGTATTGATGGTGATATGGAATTGAAGGAAGAAATGTCCAGGACTGAGCATGGATGGCGTCACAGGGAAGAAGTCAGTTCACCTTTCTACAAGGTTAGGGATGAGCTGAGTAGTTCTATATGGGGACTGGCTAGAGGAGAGAGATTGGTTCCTCCCACATCACTTAGGAGGGAACTGGTTAGGCGGGTACATAAAGGCCATCTAGGAAAAAGTTTAACTAAACGCAGATTGAGGGCAATGTTTTGGTGGCCCTGCATGGATGAAATGGTGGATGAGCAGGTGGATGTTTGCCTTCGTTGTAGAGCGAACGCTAAATCCCTTAAAACCAAGAAGATGGAGATTGTGAGTGTGGACCTCCCAGAGCAGGCTTGGGAGAAAGTGGCTATAGATTTTATGGGACCCATGAGTATGTTTGGTCAAGAAAATAGATTTTCCATTGTAATGGTTGATTATGCTTCAAGGTGGTTTGAGGTGGAGTTTGTTGAAAGCATTTCTATGAAATGATTATTTGATTTCATGGAAAGATTATTTGCAAGAGAAGGATACCCCAATATTGTAATTTCCGACAATGGTGTGCAATTATTGTCATGAGAGATGCGGTAATATTTGGAAGGAAATGGCATTGAAAATCACTGTACCACCTTGTACAATCCAAAGGCCAATGGACTAGTTCAACAAACTAATGGCATTATCAAGGAAACTATTCTATTAGCATTTGCTAATGGCCTGGCTTGGAGGAGAAGCATAGGAGAGATGATGAGGGTGTTTAGAGATACACTACATGGATTGACTGGTGTCACACCATTTGAAAAAATAAAGGGTAGGAAGATGTGCACAGAATTATATCCCTATTAGATGGTTGTGAACAAACAGTGTTCTGATGAGCAAAGATATGTGGAAAGAAGTGGTGTGTGTGTGGGTGATATGCTACGTGTTAAAAAACAAGTGTACCAAAAGGATGTTTCTGCTATTTTTAGCCTAATTAAGTGGTAAGAGTGGGGAAAAAGGCATGTTGTCACAAGTGATGGGAGAAGGTGGAGTAAAGGCCATGACACCAATCCCAAATGAGAGAGAGTGTTTATGTGGAAAGGCGAAATGATGTATCAAGCGACGAGGAAGACGTTTGGTACAGAGGTGATGATGATAAAGGAAATAATATAGCTTTGGATGAACACATTTCTCCTTCAGCTTGCGGCATGGATCCTGATGGGATTTGGGATGGCTCACAGCAGGGGACACAAGAGGGACATGAGTCGGTTGTAGATCGTGATGGTGTGGGGAAAGGTCCTGAGGGCACCCCTAGAGAAGAAGGCCAATGAAATTTGATGACTATGTGACATGATTATGTTTTGTTTCTTTAATTCCAATTCCTTACATTGCAATGTGTGACATTCGCTGTCTATATATATCTAGTTATTTTCATTGTTATGGACTTTAACCATGTTGAACGGTTACTGCTTCTAAATGTTATATAAGAGGAAACATGTTATATCTGGAGCGCATGCAATGGCATCCCAACGTTCCACTTTTGAATACCATCTCGTGCGTACTTGTTGTGGCACTTGACAGTTGGCTCCAACTCTCATAACAGAGTTGGGCTTGCTGGTATATAGACCAGCATGGGTCTTGTTATGAAATAAACCCATTAACACTTCACTATTGTTGCTTAATGGCATTAGTTACCACATTTAATCTGTGGACATTTGCAAAGACTACATACTTTCCCTATTAGAAAACCAATGTAAAAAGTCAAAGAAACACCTTTTTTCAGGCTTTATAATTGTTGAAAGGCTGAACGAATTTTTACTAAACTTCCTGTTTTTTGGGCTCCAAACCAAAACAATTTTTTGGAATATTTCATACTGACGTGGCAAATGTTGTAAAAGTTATCAGCCAAAGAAAGTGCATAAAGTCAGTGGCTTACAGGGGTCACCTCAACACACCGTTACCCCGCCAGCCCCACCTCCCCAGGCGACCTTCCGACACTTTGCTCTTTGCCAAGGCCTAGCATCAAGGCATGTGTGCAAGGTCGTAGTCGAGCATTTGCTCTGGCTTGTAGACCAGGTCCATCCCTGTCATTAAATACAGTACAGATAAATGAATGCTCGGCTGAGGCCTATGCACTCACGTGACATCAAATACCTTTCTTGGAGGTGGCTTTCAGAGATGCGATCATAGTTTCATTGTTTAGCTACATTACTGAGATCCCCTTACAACATTGTACCGGGAAAAGTAATCATTAGAGGGCGTGTGAAGTGTATCCCCAGATTCCCTTCAGATGTGCCTAGCACCCTGTTCATCAGGCTATCAATGCCATGGTGTATTGCCTTTAGCGCTCGTCTTAGAGGACAAGCCTATCAAAGTAGAAGCTTGCAATATGGATTGTTTCTTCCATAGTTTTTGGATACTTTAAGTCGTTTCAAGAAAGGGTGATGACCCGTTCAAAATGTAGCCTGACAGCAACAGCAGTATTGCCCGAAAACATGTCTCCTTATGAGAATGCGAAGCAGAAACTTGAAGCACGCCTCACATGTTCGCTAAACACTATTCACTGCATGGGAAGGCAGTATTGGAATCCAGAGCTGGCCAATCTGTTCAAAGCATTTCCGGACATGTCTGCCCAGTCCAGACGCTACCTATGGGCTTCTTTTGCTACGGCTGCATCACCTGGCAGGCAGAAGCTAGCCCTAGAGATCCAGGAGCTAATACACAGTGTGCTGCAACTCTAACTTCTACGTGAGATGCAAACTTCTACAATCCATGATGCTTTAAAAGTCTTGCAACTTTTAAAGCTGGTCCAGCTGGTGTTTCGGCTGGACTCCCCTCAAAGAAGCTCCCCCTGAGAAACTGTGGGACTGTTTGGAGAAAGTAGGCAGCTGGATGTCGGCCAACTGGCTCAAACTGAATAGAAGCAAAACGGAAGTTTTGGTTTTCAGACCTCAAAAGGTGGATCAACTTTGGAATTCTGGTGCCCTGTCTGGTGCCCTGCGCCTCGGTAAAAACCCTTGGGGAGAAACTTCTTACCCACTGACTCGTGTGAGGCACAGATCTCTGCGATATGCAGCGCCAGTTTCGGAAAACTGAAGGTTCCGAGGAAGATTCTCTCTTTGCTTCCTCCAGTCAATCGAACAACATTGGTGACATCAACTATAATGGGGTCATTGGACTATTGCAATGGAATATACTCGAAACAACCCAAGAACCAAATCCAATGGATGCAGGTACTCCAAAACTCGGCAGGTAGACTGGCACGTATGGTGCCTCGTCTGACCCCTTCAATAGCTCTCCTGCACCACTTACATTGGTTGCCAGTGGCTGCTCGGATTTAATTTAAGATTCTTTGTGTCATCCAACTGCGCTCTGCGTCTCACTTGCTTCTCAAGATCCCCAAATACCAGAGCGTTCTTTCTCAGTCTTGGCCCCTAGCTTATGGAATTCTGTCCTGCCATCCTTAAGAACTATTGACGAGTATCTCCCTTTTAGGAGAGCATTGAATACCCATCTGGTCTAGCTCAGTTTTTTCTACAGGTTAGAAGTATGACGTGTTAGTCGTGGGGCTGCCAACTTTTAGCGCCTATATGCCTTTGGGCTTAGTTTTTGCTTTTTTATACCTTTTCAAATAATAATAATAATAATAATACATTCCAGATGTCTCTAGTGCTTCTTTATACAGATTCATATACACAGAAAAATGATGTTGCATAGGTATGTTTGCATGGTTTCACTTTACTTTGGGAGGAAATAGCAGCTTCTTGTAGCTGTTGGTGTCAAGCTAACCAGGCTCCCCAGGGTTAGAAGCAGGAGCTAAATAGCTTCCAGCAATTTTGAATCCTCAGGTAGGATCTTTATTAACTACACTTCCTTTTTCATGCCAGAAAAAAAGCAGGCAGAATGCAGTGGGATTCCACATATTGTTGATCTATATATTTTTACATGGCTGCAACCATTACTGTTCACACATGCATTTAAGATAAGTCAGTGATCTCTAGGCATTTTCAGCCGGCGGCAGTTAATGGCTCGAGAACCTGAGGACAGTTTTGTTCTTTCCTCGATTCACATCCAACTCATTCTTCTTACAAAGCAGGCATATGTTTTTTTAACTGACACCTCCTGCTTTGAGAATTTAAAATGCCCTGAAGGACCAAAGCTTAATTCCTATTCATGTATTAACAAAAAGACGCAAAACAAAGTGACTACGCTATTTTTGAAATGGTTGTATCTTGAAAAGTGCGCCTGCCTCCCGCTGGGCTGACAGGGTTGCAGTGTTGTGTATAGAGCCCTTTGTTTAGGAGAAAACAATGCACACTAGAGTGAGGAACTGTGTGCAATATGCAGGAGCTGCACTCTGAGGCCCAACGGTTGCTTGGCAACAAAGCTTTGATCTCCACTCAGGTGCCCAACGTGTTCCTGTTGCCCTGCCTTTGCACCTGAGGTGCTCTTGCTGCTCGTCCTTGAGAGAGGAGTGAAGTGACATATCACTTCATGTGTGAAGGGAATATAAAACACTGCCTGTCTAGTCTATGTGTGCATGTACAAGTATGACTGCCTCTGTGTATGGACGCACACGTTAAGGGCAGCACACCTTGAAAGAATTACAGAGGGGACGCTGACATATATGGTGGCTGGAGCATCATCAAAGTTATGTACAGTGACAATTCTGGGATAAATTGTGGGTGCAGCACCATGAACATACAATGCAGTGCCAGTGTAGGCATATATTGTGGGTGCAGCTGCATTAAAAGTGATTAGAGTGGCACAGCTTAATGAAAATGATTTACTGTTACAGTACTGGCATGTATCTTAGGTGCAAGATCAAAGTTACTTGCAGTTGAATGCTGGCATATATTGCAGTGAAAGCATCATGAAAGTGGTGTACAGTGGCAGTGCTGGTGTTTATTAGCACAGCTTCAAGAAAGCGATTTACAGAGGTAATGCTGGAGTATAGTGGTGGAGCTTTGTGAAAGTAATATACATAGGCAATGCTGCCACATGATGTAGGCTCTGCTTACGCTGTGTCTTGGAGTTTGAGACGTGAGTAGGGGAAGAGGAGGGTCCCAGAGCCGTCATGCTGCTGCTCATAAAACACTCCCTGAGAGAAGCAGGTAGTAGTGCGGGCTGTTTCCCACTGAGGCTGTGGCCAAGGAGTTCAGGACGTGAACAGAGGAGGAGGAGGGCCCCAGAGCTTTCACATTGTCACTGCCGCTCATAAAACAGTCCCTGAGCGAAGTGGAGCAGGTAGCTGTCAAGAATGACATCACAAGGTTGGGTCATGCCTGTTTTCTTCACGTTAGGCGAAGTTCTTGAAGCCAGACTGTCAGGATTCTAGGCTGTCGAAGACTAAGCAGCGTGGTCTACCAACCCAACACCTCTCTGATAAACAGATAGGTACTGAATCAGCTCCCAACACCACAGGACGCCACTTCCCCAATTTGTGTGACAGCAGGACAGTGCAAGCAATGATAGGGAAGGCCACTGCTGTTGTAGAGGTTCCCGGATGTCCAAACCACGGGTGCCGGAAGGGCAAGTCCAGATAGCTGTAGAGGCTGAATCACCGGCAGAGGCAACAGTATGGTAGACCAGAATAGAACCAAGGGGTAAGAAGAAATTACTGAATGAGAACCCAGGGAGACCAACTAACAGCCTAGGACCCAAGGGGCAGGAAGGGTAAGGAACGAAAAACCTCAAACCAAGAAGTAAGGTACACCAAAGGGCAACCTCTTCCCAGACCGAACCGAACAAGGCAAGAGAAGATGGTTGAGGAAAAGAAGAGACAAGGAGCTAAGGAGGGCAAAAGGCGAGCAGGGCTCAAGGCAGCAGAAAAATTAGAACAGATGGAGCGCTACATAATCCAACAGGAACCGCGTTGAGACGCAACAGGCAACGTCTGCTGTAGCCGAAAATAGCCCATACTCCGAAAACGAGGCCTGGAACGCATGCGCTCGTCGTCATGGGGTCTGCGCATGTGCAAAGCGGAGAGAGCACAAGACCGTGCATGCGTGGACCCAAGCGAAGCAGTAACACTTGAAAGCCTGTTACATACTGCTGTGTCAACCGACAAAGGCGCCAAGAGGGATAGAGCCTCCAAAAACGAGCAACTAAGGCTCGGCGAACCTGGCGCCCCCCCCACAGGTGAGTGGCATGACACCATAACCCCTCCCAGGAAGGCCCTGAGCACCCGGTTTCTGAAGAAACTGAGACTGGAACTCATGAATCAAACAAGGGGCGTGCATGTAACTTGCTGGTTCCCAAGTGTGATCGCAGGATGGATAACATTTCCAATCCACAAGATATTGGACCACCCCATATCAAACCCACGAATCACAGATCTCCTGACCCTCGAATTCTGGTGCTCCCTGCCTCAGGATAGGAGTGGGCCGAAAATGGGAACAACCATAGGAATTAGAGACAAAGGGCGTCAGTGGGGAAACATGAAACACAGGGTGTATCCACCAAGTTTGGGGCAATTGCAAATGAAAGACAACCCAAAAAATGTGTCAGTGATCTTAAAAGGCCCAAAGAATCGGGGAGCCAATCTGGTAGGCAAGTTGCGCGCAGGCAGTTTCTAGGAGGATAACCAAACCAAATCCCCACTTGAAATAAAGGTTTGGGAGAGCGTTTCTTACCCGCTTGGATTTTCATACTAACGCATGCCTCTGCCAGGGCCCCAGCAACAAGTTTGTGTTGCTTCTGGATTTCAGCAACCACATGATCAGCAGACGGAACTGCACTGGGTGGCACAGGACGGAATGGCAGTATCCTGGGATGCTGTCCGATCGAGCAGAAATAGAGGCTTAATCTGATTGAGGTATGAATAGCATTATTATACACCACCTCAGCAGCGTCCATTTGTTCAGGCCAGTTGTTTTGCAAAGCGTTGGCATAGCACCGTAGGTATTGTTCTAGGGTCTAATTGGTCCGTTCAGTCTGCCTGTTGGTTTGATGGTGATACCCAGAGCTCAAGGCACGTTGAACCCCCAAATGCTTGCATAACTGACTCCAAAAGGCTGAAGTGAATTGAGATCCACGGTCCGACAATATTTTTTCAGGTAGTCCATAGAGCCTGTAGATCTCATGCATAAAACTATGTGCCATTTGCAAAGAGGTAGGTACCCTTGGAAACAGGATGACATACGCCATCTTGGTGAAACAATCTATACAACCATAATGCATGTTTTTCTTTTGGATGGTGGTAAATCTGTAATGAAGTCATTGGCTATTTTATGCCATGGATAAGGAGGTGTTTCAGTAGGTTGTAAAGGTCCTGTGGTTCGTCTTTTGGACATCTTAGTCTGAGCACAAACGGGACATGATCGCACATAGGTCCTGACTTCGGCTGACCATTCGGGCTCCCAGAACTGATGGGATACCAACTCGAGGGTAGCTTTTATTTCTCGATGACCACCAATGTTAGAATCGTGGAAACTGTGCATGATGGCTTCCCGTCATGGAGACCATGCAGGATGGCTTCCCGTAGGGATGCAGAAGGAACATATAACTGATAATAAAAAATAATAGTCTTGCACATTCTTGAATGCCTGGAATAAGCAATTGTTCCTGCCTAGCCGGATCATTAGAAGTATCCTGTATAAAGGTACGCAGGATGAGTTGTATCGCCAGTAGGAAATGCTTGGAAGTGATAATAGGATCATTGGTTCCTTTTAGTATTAGCGTCTGGGTCCAAGGAACGGGATAAAGCATTGGCTTTCAGATTGTGTTTACTAGGAATGTATGTGATGGTAAAGTCATAATGAGAAAAGAAGAAGGCCTAATGGGCCTGCCGTGTTGTTCGACACTGAATGGATCATAGATATTGGAGGTTCTTATGGTCAGTATGCACCTCCAGCGGAAATCTCCATCCCAAGAGGTGGTGCTTCCATTCCTCTATTGCCACCTTTATAGCCAAACGCTCCATCTCAATGGATATCAGGATTGTATTGCAATAACACAGCTCTGATGGCAAAATCAGAGGCATCAGCCTCGACGATAAAAGGCATGCCCCCATTGGGGTGCTGGAGTACCAGAGCTGACGTGAAGGCTTCCTTTAGCTGGTTAAACACAGTCATAGCTTTGTCATCCCAAAGGGAAGGAGTTTTACTGCGGTAAAATGAGACAGGACAACTGTTGTCTGAGAGAAATGGGGAATAAAGCGCTAGTAAAAGTTGGCGAACCCAAGGAACCGCTGAAGTGCTTTCACGGTCTGCAGCTCTCTCCACTCTTGTATCACCTCAACCTTTGCTGGATCCATCCGTATACCTACCCTGCTGACAGTGTACCCCAAAAATTCCATAAATTATTGATGAAAAAGTCGTTTGCCAGGTTTGGCAAATAGATGGTTGTCTGCAAGTCTTTGCAAGACCTCTGTCACATGTAGCACATGTTCTTCCTTGAATATTGAAAACACGAGGGTGCCGTCCAAATATACCCAAACAGAGATTTTAATGGGATCAGAAAATATTGAATCTATGAAGCGTTGGAACACGGCTGGGGCATTGCAAAGGCCAAACGGCATCACACAATATTCATAGTGACCCGATGGAGTTTTAAAAACCATCTTCCGTTCATCCCCTTCTTTTATTCGTACCAGGTGGTAGGCACACCTAAGATCTAGCTTCGAGTATATCTGGGCCTTGTGTAGGGACTCAATGATGTTGCGGATCAAGGCTAAAGGATAACGATTCTTACAAGTGATATCATTCAGTTGCCAGTAATCTATACAAGGGCGTAGGCTTCCTTCTTTCTTCTTTACAAAAAATAAAGGGAAACTAGCAGGAGATTTGGATGGCACGAGGTAACCCTTCTTCAGGCATTCCTCAATATATGTTTGCAATGGCTCTTTTTCTGACGAAGTAAGAGAATATATCTTGGCACAATGAAATGGTCTGTGCGGAGGTAAAGGTATGTCAACGGGATCGGAAAATACACAGGCAAAGGCAGAGTATCTGGAACGTGTGTACAGAACAGATTTTGGATGCCAAAGGTTCACAAGATGAAGAAACCGACGTGTTGGAATCCAGAGAGGCCGTTGAGGCACTGCATTCTTGGGTACAGCGTGTTGAAGCATAGACCAGAGTCAGAGATTTCCAATTTATGTGTGTATTATGGAACGTGAACCATGACAAACCCCAAATTAGAGGGTAAGTAGGTGATTTTATAACTTCAAAAGAGAATGGGCCTCATTACGAGTCCGGCGGTAACCGCGGCGGTAAAACCGCCTGGTTACCGCCAGACTCGAATTACCACGAATTACTCGCATTACAACCCCGGTTTTCCGGGAATCACGGAGGCGGAATGGTGTTAATCCCCATTCCCATCGAGTCCTATCGGACTCGATCGGAATGGGGATCATGGAAACACCGGCAGCATCTCGTAATGCTGCTGGTGTTTCCTCGTCCGCCTGCAGGCAGGCGGTGTTAAACCCGCCAGGTCAGACCTGACGTGAACATCACCTCCCGCCTGCAGGAGTCGGGATCAGGCAGTCCGGAAACAACGGTGGCGGCGGGTTTACTGCCACCGTTATTTCCAGACCGCCTGAGTTATAATGAGGTCTAATGTCTTGCAATGTTAATTTACCCAGAATTGCAGACTAGCAGTGTGTTCACTAACCGGATCGGAAGACAGCAGGGATCCATCTATGACTTCTACCACCGCTGCAGTCTCTTTACGCATCAGTGGTATGCCCATCTTTCTTGTGAATCCTTCATCCATATAGTTCCCTGAAGTTCCACAATCGAGTAAGGCCAGAGTTTCCAAAGTGTTACTGGAACAGGCTATTCGTACCTGTAAAACCAACAATTGCAAAGGTTGTATAGGTAGCAAAATATCCAAAGATTTGGGAAGAACTGGAGAAGAAACTGGGCCTGTCATTGCCTTCCGCTCAAATGACAGGCCTACTTGTTTTCTGACACACACGGGGGACGAGAAGGACATGTTCCGATGTAATGTCCCAATGTTCCACAGTATAATCATAAGTGAAGAGAAAGCCTCCTTCTGCTTTCAGTCTCCGATGAAGGTCCTCTGAATTGCATTGGTTCAGAATTTCCTTCTGAAGGGCCTGAAAGGGTTACGGGATTGGCCGGAGGCCTGGATGGTTGACGGTCAGTTCTTCGTCTCTCGCCTCTTCGTTCCTGTAGTCTGTGATCTGTATGAAGGACTTGATCCAACAAAGCCTGTAAAGTGTCTGGTTGTGGGATGTGTGTAACAGCTCGTCCTTAAAGGGACGGTCTAGTAAAACATTTTATTTAAAAAATAGATAGGCCACATAAAAAAAAAATACTAGCATCCTCCGTTTATAAAACTTCCTATGTAAAATTTTGAGCTATTCAAGCTCAAAATTCGAAAAAGCAAGCACAGGGGCGCAGCCATTTTGTGAAATGGAGGCCCTCCTGTGCTGGCTTTTGCTTTTGCGGCACTAATGAAGGAAAAGCCAGCCAGCTGTAGTAAACAAAGGCTACCGCTGGGTGGCTTTCCCTTCATTAGTGCCGGGACTCGGAGGACGTGGACCGGAGACCAGAGCAGGAAAGCTGCAGCTGAATCTCGGTAAGTGCTATTTATTTTTTTTACAAAAAATAAGCACTAGCTGCGTTTTTTTTTCTAAGTTTTCCGGGCTGGAGGAGCCCGGAAAACTTAGAAATAAAAGCGCAGCTTAAAAACAACCGCGTGTGTTTCTGCCTGCTGTGGCTATCACTTTGGGTCTCCGGTGCTCCCAGGGGCACCGGAGACCCAAAGTGAAAGCCACAGCAGGCAGAAACACACGCGGTTATGTTTACATGCCGCGTAGTGTTTCTACCTGCAGCTGATTCAGGCAGACACAACGCGGTTCTCAGGCTCCTCCGAGCCGGAGGAGCCTGAGAAACTTGGAAAGAAAAACTGCAGCGTTTTCCAACACAATAACGTTGTATTTATGTTTGCGGTCGCTTCAAAAGCGACCGCAAACATAAATACAACGTTTTTAAAGCTGCGGTTTTATTTCTAAGTTTTCCGGGCTCCTCCAGCCCGGAAAACTTAGAAAAAAAAACGCAGCTAGTGCTTATTTTTTGTAAAATTAATTAATGTAAGATTCAGCTGCAGCTTTCCTGCTCTGGTCTCCGGTCCGCGTCCTCCGAGTCCCGGCACTAATGAAGGGAAAGCCACCCAGCGGTAGACTTTGTTTACTACAGCTGGCTGGCTTTTCCTTCATTAGTGCCGCAAAAGAAAAAGCCAGCACAGGAGGGCCTCCATTTCACAAAGTGGCTGCGCCCCTGTGCTTGCTTTTTCGAATTTTGAGCTTGAATAGCTCAAAATTTTACATAGGAAGTTTTAAAACGGAGGATGCTAGTATTTTTTTTTATGTGGCCTATCTATTTTTTAAATAAAATTTTTTACTAGACCATCCCTTTAAATTCATCCCTTTACCCACGTCGGAATAAGGTCTTCTGGGTTACTTGTGGCCAGTTGGCGAAAACGACTTATATAAGCAATGGTGTTGCTGTTTCCTTGCTTAATCTCCAATAACTGAGTCTGGGCTATGGGGGCTAATTTGGGAGACTTGAACACATCCAGAAACACTTTTTTAAGGCAGAAAAGTACTCCACCATGGGGTTGTTGGAAGATACGACTGGAGCAGCCTGAGCCAACGCACTGCCGGTCAAATTACCCAAAATGTAACCAATCTTGGCTTTATCCTGGTTAAAATGAGTGGGGCAAAAGAGAAAATGTATCTTGCAGTGATTACAAAATTCTGACAGACGCCTAGGATCCTCATCAAATTTCAAGGGTGCGGTATGTGCCATGGCCTTTTCCCCCGACGATGCAGTGCTGGGTCCTTGAACCACCATCTGTCGTAGGTTGGTGTTTTCCTGTCATATGGTTTTTAGTTCCAAGTGAAGAGCCTGTACTTCATTTCTGAGGTCCTGCAATTCCTCCGTTGCCGGACTGGATGAACGGCATCTCAATCTGTCAAGAATGACATCACAAGAATGGGTTGTACCTGTCTTCTTCACGGTATGCAAAGTTCTTGCAGCCAGACTGTCAGGATTCTAGGCTGCCGAAGGCTAAGCAGCGTGGTTTACCAACCCAGCACCTCTCTGATAAACAGGTAGGTACTGGATCAGCTCCCAATGCCATGAGGCGGCACTTCCCCAATTTGCGTGATGCCAGGACAGTGCAGGCACTGATAGGGAAGGCCACTGATGTTGTAGAGCTTCCCGGATGTCCAAACCATGGGTTCCAGACGGGCAAGTCTAGGTGGTTGCAGAGGCAGAGGCTGGAGAACTGGCTGAGGCAACAGTATAGTAGACAAAAATGGAACCAAGGTGTAAGAAGAAATGACTGAATGAGAACCCAGGGAGACCAATCAACAGCCTAGGACCCAAAGGACAGGAAGGGTAAGAAAGCAAAAAGCTCAACCCAAAGAGCAAGGAACAACAAAGGGTAACCCCTTCCCAGACCCAACAGAACAAGGCAAGAGTAGTGGGCCGAGGGAAAGAACAGACAAGGATCCAAGGAGGGCAAAAGGCAAGCAGGGCTCAAGGCAGCAGAAAATTGAGAACAGATGGAGCACTACACGATCCAACAGGAACCGCATTGAGATGCAACAGGCAGCATCTGCTGTAGCCGGAAATAGGCCCCATTGCGAAAATGAGGCTTAGAACACAAGCGCTTGTCGTCGTGGGTTCTGCGCATGCGCAAAGAGGAGAGAGCAAGAGACTGCACATGCGCAGGCTGAAGCAAAGCACAAACACCCTGGGACACCCCAGGGTAGTTTTATCAGCTCTATTTTGTTTCTTGTAGCGGTGGATGGACTTATAGAGAGAGTTTGGGAGTGTGGTTGTAAGGTGGGATTCTATGCAGATGATGGAGTGATTTGGGTTAGGGGTAAGGTGGGAGGAGTGATTCAAGGAAGGTTGCAGGAGGTTTTGGAGGTAATGGAAAGGTGAAGTCTGGATTGGGGTTTTAAGGTGTCCTCCTCTAAAACGGTGTGTATTTTGTTTAACAGGCGACGTAGTGGTGTCAGTTTGGATCTCAAGTATAGCAGGGATGTGTTTGTCCCGGTGTAGGAATTCCGGTATCTTGGTGTGCTCTTGGATGAGCGCATGTCATGGAAGTTGCAAGTGGAAAAGACGTTGGCAAAGTGTAAACAGCGCCTTAATTTGTTGAAGGCGGTGTCAGGTCAGGAGTGGGGTGGAGGGCAGAGGAGTATGAGGATGTTGTATGTGGGGTTGGTCAGGAGTGTGCTGGAGTTCGAAGTTCAGCTGCAGTGCAGTTATAGTAGGACTCAGCTTAATGTGTTGGATGGTGTCCAGGCAAGGGCAATGAGAATTATGACTGGAACTGTTCGATCATCCCCCACAGAGGCTGTGCAAGTGTTGGCAGGGATGTTGCCATTGGATTTGAGAAGGGAGGATCTGAGTTCTAGGTATTGGCTGGGTTGTAAGTCCCTCAGTGTTTGGCATTCTGTGAAGAAGTGCCTGAAGGTTAATTGGATGCATGCTTATAAGAGTCGGAGTTGGGAGAGGAAAGGGGGGACTTTTGGATTCCATGCGGACATGCTGGTGAAATGATTGGGGGTGGAGGGGTTGTGTATGGTGGAATATGTAGATAGGGTTGTAGGGCCGATTTGGATGCAGCATGATCCAATTGTCTGTTTGGATTTGGCCATGGTGGTGATCAAGAAGGGTGGTGATAGAGGGGTGATTAAGAGATTGGCGGTGCAGTATGTGGAGGGGAAAGTTTGCGCTCAAGTATATACGGATGATTCCAGGGATCCGGAGAGGAACATGGTTGGTATGGCTTGCTATTTTCAGGCGGATGAGGAGTTTTGGGTGGCTAGGTTGTTGGATGATGTATCCGTCTGCACGGCGGAGTTGATGGCTGTTAATATGGCAGTCCTTCGGATTATGGGGAAACAGTTGGCTAGGGTGGTGGTGTTTGTGGGTTTGATGAGTGCATTGTTGGCTATCAAGGAGGGGAATTGTGATAGGAGGGATTTAGTTGTGCTCATTAGACAGTAATTAGAGGAGTGTGTTGCAGGGGGTAACGTGGTGGAGTTGGCTTGGGTCCCCAGTCATTGTGGGGTCTTGGGTAATGAGTTGGTGGATTGGGCCTCGTATGGGGTCACATTGCGGGGGGAGGTGGATGTGAAAGTCCCATTGAGTGTGGCTAAGGTACAGGTGATGGTGCGTGGAAAAATTAAGGCTATGTGGTAGGATCAGTGGGATATGAGTTCAAAGGGACGGCAGTTGTATGCAGTGTGCAGGGAAGTGCGGGTTTGGGTGTTCGAGGGGGGTGGAGTTGACACAAAGGGAGGAAACTATTTTGAATCGCCTTAGGGTGGACCATGCGGGGTTGGCGGGATGGAAGTGTTTGATGGGTAGAGTTGCATCGGCGGCGTGTGAGGCTTGCGGATGCCCAGAGACTGTGCCTCATTATATGTTGGGCTGTGCGAAGTTTGATGTGCAGCTGGAATCGCTCAGAGTCAGGATGAGTGGCATTGTGGTGGTTGTACAGGAGTTATCTGATCTGTTCAGTTGGAAAACAGGGGTGGGCGATGAACAGTGTAGGTTCCTGCTTCAGTTTGTGCGGAAGACGGGGAAGTGGGATGAGATCTAGTGGAGGTGGATGGCTGATTTGTGCTTATTTTGGTGAACATCATCTCAATAGATGAAATCGCCAGCTTCGGGTTTCTGAAGTCATCCTAACAAGAAGCAGAAGAAGAAGCATGAACACCCCAAAAGCTCGGGACATAATGCTGTGGCAACCGGAAAAGGTGCCAAGAGGGATAGAACCTCTAACTCGGCACCCACAAGGGTGAGTGGCATGACAGTAGCGGTGCAGGGTGTTTCCTGCTATTAACCGCAGGCACCCGAAGGGACTCCCTATGGTGTAACTGTTTTGCAGCTGCATTAGGAAGTGTTTTGGAAGGCTTTCCCAATAGATGGGCAAGAGCTGGGGCATAGTGCTTTTTGCATACCCCCAGATTTGGGGCCAAGCGAGAGGAGAGTAGCCGTGGGATGTGGGACGTTTGTCTTTCATCTCTATGGCCACTGCCCTCCCCTAGTGGTGAGTGTGGAACGCCATACCTCTTGCTACTGCGTTTCTTAAAGACAGTTTAGCCCCGTGGTAGGAATTGTCTTTACTTTCTGTGACCCACATCGACATGGCAAGAATTGCAAAAACCTAGGTTTGGAGTGATGAACTAAAAACTTCCGAAGGAGTAAAACATTCCTCCTCGAGGATGCTTTTGTTATTTTGCTCGAATCTTTTTAAGCAAGTTTAAGCCGTTTATTTTTTAGTCTTTTAACAATTTCGTTTTTTTAGGGTTAGTTCGTTTATTTGGCTTTGTTCTTGGAAGTTTTTATACCAAGCCGCGTGATAGTCTGCAAGGTAGTGTTTACATGAAGCTGTTAACACATTTTATTTATTTATTTTTATTCTGCACATCAGCACAAGGCACTTTTGTTCAATCGCACCTTTTGTCATTTTTGCACGGACACTGGCAAAGAATTGGTTTCTAGAAGTCTCCTTTCCACAGTGACATATAATTAACAAACACGGTTGACATCCAATATCCAATACAACATTGTGTGATTGGACTGCGACAGGAGAGCTGTGAATTTCTGTACTTTTGACTTCAATACTTGAATTAAAAATGTAGTTTTCTCTCGCACCATCCTACAGCAGATGCGTTTGTTAGCAATGTTTGAGGTGGTGACTTTGGGTTGTAACCTTTGTGCCACCTACAGTATTATACTTTTACAGACACAGTCCTAAGTAACCCGTCTATCTGAACAATGTGCATTTGCGTGCTTTGGATGGTGACTTCGGGCAATGGCCTTGGAACCATGGCCCACCCTTACATTTCTGGCACACTCCAATCTGCAATGGGAAAATGCAAGGCGAATGGTTCACATGAGGGGGCATCGGGAAAAAAAAACGGAGAAAGGTCTCTCTCATGCCCAGCATAGCCAAACCTAACCCAAAATCTCTTCTGGACAGCTACCTCCAGAGAATATCGGGGAAACCGGAAAAGGGAATCTTGCTGGACGAAAACGCTGTAGAATCCAATGAAAATGATCTGTATCCCTCGACTAGCACTATACCAGTACTATGTGACCCCGCCTCAGACGGTGAGCCGCAGTCCCTACTTACATCATTTGGACAGCCTGGAAGGAACAGTAATGATGGGATGGACAAGCGGCCAACTCACAGGCCTGTCAATCCCTATAGCTACGCATATTCATCTATCATTGGCAGCCTCTCAAACAGGTTCTCCCAGTCCTCAACCCACCAAAGCCTCTACAATCAGCCACATTGCGACACAGCACGACGGCAGCCTCATGGGCACATCTGACCACTATTTTATGGACCATTCTCAAACTACAGCTATTGAATTGAAGGAGAAAATGTGTTCAATGTGGATTGCCTATCCAATTTAAAAAAAAATCTGTTTTAACCCTTTATTTGTTATGAATAATATACTGAGGGGGGTTAAAAAGGAAGTTTCAGTAGTTGGAAAAATAGTTTGTAAATTGATGGACGAGGAGCACCAAACACATGGGCCTTCATTCCGAGGTTGGTGCTAGTCATGGCGCTATTACCGCCACGACTAGCACCAATACCGTTACCGCCACCGACGTGGCGGTATGGGGACTTACCGGTCCATTACGCCCTTTTCGGGACTGGTAAATTCCCATTTGAAATGCCATTCCCCATTCCCATTTGAGGCCCCATAGGGCTCATTGAGAAGGGGGAAGGCGGCAATAATGGTATCGCAAATTGCAGTACCGTTATTGACCCGATATCCCTTTGCGGGTCCCGTCCTTAATGCCTGCTAAAACCAGGCGTTAAGGGAAGGATCCGCAAAGGGACCTCGGAATAGGGCGCAAAGGGATTACCGGCACTGGTGTCATTACCGGTGCCCGGTATCCCTTTGCGCCCGGCTCGCAATGACCCCCATGGTCTTATTGCTTGCTCCAATCCCGAATCGCATATAGAGTGTGATAACGCATCTATACCTAAAACTATGGATAACAAGAAGGAGAAACTACCTTTAAGTGTAATAGCTGGGAGAGGCATTGAAAGCACTAAGATCACCCACATTAAATCTATGCAGAATGAAGACACAAATGCAACCAGTGTCACCCAAGTTCAGGATGTTTTCAATCTGCCTCCAGGGGCAGCTCCCATAGTGGGTGTAATTATTGGGGTCAATCCACTTTCATTGGGTGAAATAGAATCCACGATCTCGCTGATAAAATAGGCATCCCGTTTGACCAATGCCTGTATAGTTGGGCCAAATATTAACGTGCAAGAATTGTTCATGGCAAGGAGAGTACGTTGGGTGGGTAAGGCCGTAAAGTCACTTAAGGGGGACTGTATTGTGTTTACATTTGTTTCTCCTAGAACTGCTGCTTATGTACTGAATTTAAATTAGAGAATTGCTTGCTCATTGTCAGGCATGAGGATTGTGCCTTTATCTTTTTCATTCCCCCACACCCTATTCCCATTGTAAGTAGACAAGGCACAATATCCATAGAGATAGCACATTTATGTGCTCTTATTGGAAACCATCTAATGTAAATGTAAATGTGCCCTTTAGCTCCTCTTACCCCTCTGAAGACAGAGCAATTCTTCCTACTGAAACCCAGCACAACATATCAAAGTCTAGCCTCCATCAAAAGTCGCTATCAGGGTTCATTATTACCCAAAGTAGATACTATTTTTATAAGAATTGTTATTATATATGTTTCATAGAATCTTATTCCAAAATAAACGAACAAATGAAGAATATACATTGGCAATGTTGACATATATTGTTTGAGCAACATCACATGATGTACAGTGATAATGGTAGCAAATATTGTGGGTGCAACATCATGAAAGTGATTTATAGTGTCAGTGCTGTCATATTGTATGTGCAATATCATCATAGTGCTTTACAATGGAAATGCTGGCGTGTGATAAGGGAGCAGCACCATGAAAGCAATATACAGTGACAATGCTGCCATATATTGTAATTGTATGAGTGTGATATAAAGTGGCAATAATGGAATATGACATGGGCACAGACATCATGATAAATGTTGTAAAATGCTCCTCTATAGTATTGGTGTCCTGGCTTCTATTTGATCTGTTTGATGTGTTATGCAATTTGTATGGCTTTTTAACCCACTGTTCTCAAATAGTGTGCTGTAAAAAGCACCATGTCACCCATTTACTTAAGAAGAATGGTCAGGAGGATGAAGTCCACTCCCACCCCCTCCACCATCCCTAAATGCCTCTGTATGACTTAGTGCTCGCTCGCCACGCGTGGTCGCTCAAGCTAATTCAGATCAGATATTAATGCTAATGCACCTTGACTGGAAATATTCACCAGCCACCACTATTCTTGAATCGTTTACAATGCCAGTGCCCCTTTAGGAGTCACATGACCCCCTGCCACCAAAAGCTGCTCCGCCAATGTTTTCCTAATTGTGTGGTCCTTGTAAGCAGTGCGGGAACAGGAAGGCACCCGAGAAGTTGCTTTGCCGGAGCACAGCTCAATGCCTGACTCGCTCTGACTCTTTACCCAAGACTTAATTGCCTGAGTGGGAGCGGGGCCCAGCAGAGCTTAATGAGGACTTCCTGCTAGGCCTAATGAGTGTTGTGTCTAAGCCCCTGCCGGCTCCTTTGCGGCTCGCCTTTACCTTCCCTCGCTGTTGCAGGAGGCACACAGAGAGTGAAGAAATCCGGCCAGAAGAGACAATGCTCAAGTCCACGCATAGGCCCGCCTCCAACCCCACCACTGTGGGGTTCCGGCAATACATGTTCATTTTTAGCACTACTTATCAGTCAAAATTAAGACATGTTTAAAGGCCTTGATACCATCTCAATTGCATGAAATAAATTTAGTTTTAAAAAAAATCCAGGCCACTGCAATCCAAGATAATTTAACTTGCCCATTTAAGCTAAAAAGACACATAGCACCAGATATAATTAATATATCGTGTTAACTCTAGACGACCTATGAGTGAAAAAAGATAGGACTGTGTGACCAGCTCATTTGATTTATGAACGGGTTGAAAGGTACAGCACTTACAGAAGTTGGTCACTCTAACAGAGTCACGTGAGCGTGACGGCAAGGTTCACCGTCGCGCATGCGCCTAATATAAATGGGCGGACCGGAGCGGCGCAGAGCGCGCCAGGTCCCAGGAACCCGTAACAACCAGCCCTGTGTCCTCGTATGCATTCAGGTACAGGAGGCAGGGCCTGATCACGGGGATCCCTAGGGCATATTGAACAATATAATACTGGCGACGAGGATGCCACTGGGTAGGGGGTGCGTATTCCGACGCCAGGATCAGAGTCTACAATATTGTCCTGACGCCTACCAGGGGCGTTACCCCGCGGTGCAGTTCCGACCGCCATTTTGTGTGTTGAAGATGGCTGCGGCCCCACAAGTGGGGTGCTCGTGCACCACCCACTTGAATTTTTGGAGCCTTCCAAGACTGAACATTTTAAAAAAGCTACTGGTGCCACGAGGAGGGGCCTGGGGGGCACTCGGTTTTTCTAAAAGAAGAATGGACATTGTGCGTGCACAATAAGACTGTGTTTTCCAGCATACCTAGTACATCCTATTGGATAGTAGTAATGGTCTTCTCTTTTCTTTGGTTTCAGCGTCTTGGAACATGGATAAGTTTATAGACAACTGCAACCTGGGTACTCCAGAGGCTACAGCCCAGTTCCAGACTGAGAATGTGTAGTCGGTGCAGAGCATCCCTGGACGCCTCCATCTGCATCATGCATGTCCAGACTCCTCCCCATAAATATATATGCTGTGGCTGCTGATTCTTCTTCTTATCTGTCCATCCCCAGAAGATCTCTTCACCTGGAAAGCAAATGCACCCACAAAGCAAGAGCACTAACTGCATCTCGCCCAAGTAGAGCCTGCTGCTGATTAACAGATGGTGTACTCGCCTTATCGCTGCATCCTGGAACTTGTAGTTTGGCACTTGTGATACTGGTATATTCCCATGGACAACTTTTGACTCGTAGTACACCTAGACCCCATTTGCACCATGAGGTGTGTAGTCCTTCTTTGCCCACAGTGACTTAAAGTAATGGTATAAACATGCAACATGGGATGTTAGTCATGCATACTTCGAGTGCAGTTTGAACTTGCAATGCCTGTACCCCATGTATTAATCGAAGAGCGTGCAATTCTTGCCGAGTTTGACTGAATGCTAGCCATCATTATTGGATGTGTGAGATGAGCACTCGGAAGCTGAAGCACTGCTACCCTGCGCTTCTCTGGAGTGCACACTGAGTTCTCCAGGAGTCATATAATATTTGTATTTGTTGAAAGATATTTCTCACTCCACCAACTCGTTTACACCCCTCCTCTGCTTCCTGCCCAGCTCTATCACTTGTTCCTCTGGGAGTCAAGTTCCAGGAATATTCATTAGGAAGTAACAGTTTCAGGCCCACTTTGAAATGCTTTCTGTGGAATTCTGGCCTTGGCCTGCAGGCTGGAACCCTTCTCCTGCTGTCTCCCTTTGCGGAACCCTGTCACCTGATGATTGCATGTAGTTAGTTGTTAATGGCTTTTGGGAAGAATTTCATCCCGATTCCATCTGCACACAGGGTGTACCGCGCTTGCTGCTTTTGGGGTCTGGAATAAAAATAGCCTGCAATATGTTCGCCTTTGCTATTTTCTGTTCTAATGAGTGATCCATTTTCATCGCATGTCCTTTACACCCAGCATATATACCGCCATACAGTTCTCACAAAGACACACTCCTAGAAACGTATACACAGAAATAGCTGGAGTTGGAATCTCAAAAATGCGGATCTCAGAGTATACCAATTTAGTATACCATTTATTTATTACTTTAAGTGTTTACCTATTGCGGCCTGGAGCTTCGCTGCAGTTTATCACCAACAAATAGATGTTAATAGGCACACATTAGGCCTCATTCCGAGATTGGAGGTAGCCATGGTGCTATTTGCGCCACAGCTGCCTCCAATACCGGGTCTGGCACCGGTCTGGTTAAATGGGGACTTACCGGTGCATTCCGACCCTGGAGGGACCGGTAAGTCCCCATTGAACCAACCATTCCCATTTGAGCCCCCATAGTCCAACCACACGTCCCTTGCGGTTCCTGCTAAGGGACCTCGGGAATTGGACAGTAAGGGATTACCAGAAGCGATCTCTTTACCGGTGCCCGGTATCCCTTACCGCCCAACTTGTAATGACCCCCATCCATTATATATATATATATATATATATATGATTATTGATCACAAAACAGAGTATTTGTTAAAGTGCTTGTATTACTCACAATATTCATGGTAATATATCAGCACTATAAAATAAATACAAATACTATTACAATTTAAATAATATTCACAGTTCAAAACGCCTTTAGTTAAAAAAATCATCATTAAAGTGCTACTTTCTGCAGTCCTTTATTCACTGCCATGAACTAAGACCTGAATCATGCATGTGTATAGCTGAGTGGACGGACATTACAAGCATTCCCCTCCAGGTAATGCTTCACATCCACAACAAGCACATGGGTCTGATGCGGACACTCCACCCCCACCTCCCCTTCTTCTTCAGGACTTTAACATTTAAATGTCAACACAGTCGGGCTTCAAGCTGCAGGACTTGCAGCAGGTGCTTCAGCTGTTATTCTGCAGCCTGAAAAAGGCTGGCCCGACAAGAGGCGAAAGGTAGGGGTTAGCCCCCAAAATTGAAAAAATATTTGTTGCATGCTGTCAGCACTGGAGGAAAGGGGTGCTGCTGATGCTGCCAACAGCAATCCGGAAATGCAGAGAACGATTGCAGGGCATTTATAGTTTTAGCTGAAAGTTGGCAAAGTCAAAGGATTCCTGTGTATGTGGTCTGTTGAATTTGTGTAAGGGCATATTGTAATTTGGTTGTGTTTCCTTGTCCTCTTGTGCCTGCATTCAAGCTTAGTGTATGCATCATCTCTTGACGTTTTTGGTTCTGACACACATAAGCACCACCTTTTGGCCAAAACAGTGCTATAGAGAAGATTAAGAGTGTTGAGAAGTCCGTCTGCATCATAGTCCTATGTGACAGTCTTCCTTCTGCACAATCCTTCATCAGAGGCCTCCTTGGTCATAGTCCTTCTTCATCACTCTCCTTAGTTACAGTCCTTCCTCACAGTCCATCCCCTTCATCATCGTCCTTCTACTTCACCGTCCTTTGTCACAGCCCAACCTTCTCTTTCATCACAGTCATTCATCATAGTCGTTCTTTGTTACAGTCATTCTACTTCATCACATTCCTTGTTCTTCATTACAGTCCTCCTTTGTCCCAGTCCTTCTCCTTTATACGTCCTTCATTACAGTCCTCCTTTGTCCCAGTCCTTGTCCTTCAACAGTCCTTCTCCTTCCCAGTCCATATTCATCCTTCATCAGTCCTTTTTCATAGCCCCTCCACTTCATCAGACAATAATCACAGTCCTTCTCTTTCATTATAGTCTTCAACTTTTGACACAGGCCTTCTCCATCATCACAGCCCTTCTCCTTAATCATAGTTCTTCTCCTTTCTCAGAGTCTTGATCCTTTGTCACAGTCCTACATTGCAGTCCTTCTACTTCATCCCAATCCATCATAGTTCTTTTCCTTTGTCACCTTGCTTATCCTTTGTAATACTTTTATCAAAGTGCTTCTTCACTACAGTACTTCTCGTTTTTCAAAGTCCTCCTTTATCAGTCTTTCTCTTTTGTCACAGTCCTTTTCTTTCGTCACTGTCCTCCTTTGTCATAGTCTTTCGTCTTCATCATATACCTTCTCATTCATCATAGTCCTTCTCCTTCATCATAGTCCTCCTTCCTCACTGTCCTTCTCCTTCACCACAGTCATCTGGTTCAATAGAATCCTCTCCATTACAGACCTTCTGCTTCATTACAATCCTTCTATTGTTACAGTCCTTTAGTTTTATCAAAGTCCTTTTCCTTTGTCACGGTCCTTCTCCTTGATCATAGTCCACCTTCATCATGGTCCTCCTTTGCACAGTCCTTTTTCATCACAGTTCTTCTCCATCATAGTTTTCCCCTTTTCCCATAGTATGTATTATTTACATAGTCTTCCTCTTTCTTCATAACCATTCTCCTTCATTACAGTCCTTCTCTTTCATCGCAGTCCTTCATCATAGTTCTTCTCCTTTGTCATATTCCTTGCCCTTCATCAGTCCTTCATCACATTCCTTCTTCTTCACAGGTCTTCTAATTTTCACAGTTCTTTGTCATATACATACTCATTTGTCATATTATTCTCCTTTGTTACATTCCTTCTTCTTCAAAGGCCTTTGGTCGGGTATGGCTCCTCCCCGTGGATATGGCAACGGGCTTCCACCCAAGCCGTTGCGAGTGACTGGGCACCACACTACCAGCATGCACAAATTCTAACTTCTTGTTTTTATTTAATAACATTCTTCATTCTGCCATTTTCTGTTCCTTGTACTCCTACGGAGGGTGCCTGGCCTCCTCGGAAGCGCTCAGAGTCCCGCGCCCAGTGTACGCTTAATTTTTACTTTCTCACCGCACTCACTCCACTGACTGCGGTCAGTCATTTCTCACTGTCATACACACAGGATTGGCTGTGGTTATACTATGTACCTTCAATAACACTCTATGCCATGGCAGCGCAGCGGATGAGCGCATCGGGCACAATCTTGTTGCGCCAAAGTTAAGCCTGTCTGTGCTCGTCAGTGCACAGACCGTGCCGTGGGCTGACTTTCTTCCTGCCCATTATAGTCGTAACCTGATCTTGAGAGAGAAAATATTTTCCCTTGCTCACCCTACCAACATTTTTCTCCCTTTGTTCACCATCACTCCCCCTCCATTGCCCGCTAATGCTCGGCTTAGGGGTGACGCCTATAAGTGCTTGTTATTAAATGAACGCTCTCTAGTTGCGCATTCTGCGTTTTGCCGTGATCTTCTCCTGAAAACCAGTCCTGACTTTCTCTATATTACAGAGACATGGCTCAGAGACCCTTCAGGGCCCACTTTAGTCCAAGCTGTCCCTGAGAACTATGATGCCATCCGTCTTCATTGAATTTTCCCCCGCTCTAGGGGTGGGATCGCTCTGATTTGTAAATCTCCCCTTACTGTTGTGTCGCTTCCACTCTCTCCTAAAATTAAGTGTGAGGCTTTGCTACTACGTTTTACTATATAGGCCTCTATAGTAATCTACATCCTGTTGGTTTATCGGCCTCCCGGATCCGATTCTCCCTTCTGCAAGCTCTTTCTTGAGCTAATAGCTAGCCTCTACAACAGTCTCACCCAACTATTTATTTTATTGTTTGCTTGTTAGGCGAAAATACTGTTTCAAAGCACCCACAGGGCAAGGGAGGAAGCAGGATTGGGGAAAACATTAAAATACATTAAAAACAAAATATGTAAGAGCAGTGGGGGGAGGAGGAAGATAGGACAAACCTACTATTCCTTGTAAGTATTTAGAACGTGCAAGTGCACTCAATTGTTGGTGATTTTAATCTCAGATGCCCCTTTTACACCGCCTGTCCTCCTGATTTTTGAGGCCATGAAGGATTTCGGCTGTGTGCAGCACATTTCGGAACCCACCCACTCCTTGTGCAACACCCTGGATTTAGTATTTTCGGAAATATCATTAACTTCAACTTTCGCTCCTTTTCCCGTTACCTGGTCCGATCACCTGGTTGTCTCCTTCCTAATGCACATTCCTGGTGGCCGTTCAGCCTCTAAAGTCAAGCCTGTTCACAGACGTCACTGGCTCTTTGTCCCAAAGAGATTTCTGCCTACTTTCATGACAAATTCAGACTGGCCAGTCCTCTTGAACTTGTTCCTCTTTCTCTAGCTTTTGCCTCAGTGACTGACCATTTGGCCCCTCTCAAATCCCCTAGAGCTCGCCCTCTGCCCCCAATTTCTGGTTTAATAACCATTTGAGATCTCTTCGGCTTAAGCAAAGGCCAGCAGAACGTAAGTGGTGGGTCACCTATACCATTGATAGCAAACGGAATTTCCATACTGCCTCTAAACAATACCATCTTGCCATCAAAGAGGCAACATGTACATTCTACGCTGTTAAGGTTACCCTAGCTCTTAATGAACGTAAGGAACTCTTTTCCTTAGTGAGGTCTCTTTCGAAGAAGTTGGCACCCCTGGCAGGGATTACTACCTCCCAGGAAATGTGCAACCCTCTCGCCGACTTCTTCATTAACAAAATCGAAATCATTAGGAACAACATTTTGCTTGGAAACCCCACTGTGCCCTCGTCTGTGGACAGTCTTCCCAAACCGGTCCCCTCGAGGCTGTGGTCCATTTTTCCCACCATCAGACAAGATCAAATTATCTTGGCTACTGACTGTCTTAAATCTGCTTCCCTTCTAGATTCCATCTGTTTATTCATTTTGAAAGAAATCATGCCATCCATTGCTTCTCTGGTGGCTCAAGCCGTTAATCTGTGCAACACTACAAGCGCTATCCCTGCAGCCCTTATGCAGGCACTTGTGATTCCTCTCATAAAAAAACATTTTCTAGATCCTACTATCTCTGCAGACTTTCATCCTACCTCTCTCCTCCCATTCCTCATGAAACTTCTGGAATCTCTAGTTTCCCCTCTTCTAAGCTTTTTTCTGGAGAGTCTTGACTTTTCTGACCACTTTCAGTCTGGGGTCCATCCAGGCTGGGGCACGGAGAGCAGCCTGGGGTCGGTGGTGGATGACCTTAATTGGCTGGTTGATCAGGGGGGTGTCAGTGCTCTGATTCTTTTAGATCTTTCTGCAGCATTGATCGCAGTCAACCACTCCCTCCTCTCAGCCTGCTATCCTCTGCCACGCTCTCCGGCCCAGGTTTACCTCCTTCCTGGCTGACAGGGGCCAGGTCCTTTCACTCTCCTCTTTCTATTCTATTCTCCTTCTCAGAGTCTTTCTTGCAGGGTCCCCCAGGGCTCGGCCTTGTCAACCACCCTATTCAACGTTTACATCCAGCCCCTGGTGCTGCTCATCCGCTCCTTTGGCTTCCGCTGCTATTCCTACGCTGATGACATGCAAACGATTGTCCATCTTAATTCATCTTCGGCGGACACTGTATCTCACCGTAGGGGTTGTTTAGTGGCGTTCGGAGGATGGATGGGCAGCAACTGGCTCAATTGAATGGGGACAAGAACGAAGTACTTGTGGTTGGAACCCGGCATGTGACTCTCATTCTCCTTCTTCCTCTTCGCTCTGCACCTCCTTCTTCTGGCCCCTTGAACTTGGCCTCTGCTGACTCCAGTGATGGTGGTTCACACATCTCCCCTACGCTTTGTTCCCTTCACTGGTTAACCGTTTCCAAACATACATCATTCAAGTGCCTCTGCATCGTTCATCAGCCCTTTAATGGTCTTGGTGCGGAATTACTGCAAGATAAGATTCCTGTCTACCTACCTGCGCAACCTCTTTGCTCGTAAGGTACTTGTTTGATCTCTGTCCCTCGTTTTCACCTGGCCAGGAGCGGTGGCCACTCCATTTCAGTTACAGCAGCCAAACTTTGGAATTCTCTCTCGCTTCTGCTAAGGACTGTTAAAGACCATCTTCTGTTCTGTCGTCTTCTTAAGACCCATCTCTTCTAGCTCCCTTCTATTCTCTCTTATTGGCGTTCTGTTCAGTTTTCAGTGGCAAGATGCTTCCAGTGTGCATGCGCTTATCAAATATCCTTAACATAACAAACAGCCTTTCACATTGAACACAGATCTCCTTCACTAAAGTCCTTCCTCTTCATCACTGCCCTTTGCTTTTGTCACAGTCCTTCTCGTTTTCCACAGTCGTCCTTTGTCACAGTTCTTCTCCTTCATCACAGTCCTTCTCCTTTGTCATATTAGTCTTTTTCTTTCATCTCCATCCTTATTCTTCATCACAGTCCTTCTTCTACATCACAGTTGTTCTCCCTCAACACAGTCCTGCTCCTTCATCACAGTCCTGCTTCTTCATCCAAGTCCTCTTCCTTTGTCGCAGTCCTTCTACTTCATCACGTTTCTTCTCCATCATAGACCTTCTCCTTTGTTAAAGTCCTCCCCTTTCAAAAATCCTTCAGTCCTCATTTGTCACAGTCCTTCATCATAGTCCTTCTCCTTTGGCACAGTCCTTCTCCTTCATCGCAGTCCTTCTCCTTTGTCATGTTACTTCTCCTTTCTCACAGTCCTTGTCGCTTATTAGACCTTCCCCTTCCTCACAGTCCTTCTTCATCACAGTCCTTCTTCAGTCTTTCAACACAATACGTTGCCCGCATTAGTCCTTCGTCACAGTCCTTTACTTTCATTGAATTCCTTCTTCATCACAGTCCTTCTCTTTCCTCACATAATTCTTTAGTCAAATATTTATTTGTCACAAACCATCTCCTTCATAACATTCCTCCTTTCTCACAGTCTTTCTCCTTGTTGCAGTCCTTCAGTAGTTTCCTTTGGTACAGTCATAGTCTTTCTCCTTCACTCCATTTTCTTTGTCACAGTACTTATTTTGTTACAATCCTTCATTGTTAGTCCTTCTCCTTCATCAGTACTTTTTCATAGTCCTCCTCCTTTCTCGCAGTGCTTCATTAGTCCTTTCCCTTCATCACAGTCCTCCTTTGTCAAAGCCCTTCTACTTTGTCATACCCCTTTTCCTTCATTACACTACTTTTCCTTTGCTACATACTTCTTCCTTCTCTGCCCTTTTTCTGTCACAATCCTTCAACTTCCTCAAAGTCCTCCTTTGTCACAGTCCTTTTCCTTCATCAAAGTCTTTCTTTCATGACAGACCTTCGTCACACTCCTTCTACGTTGTCATATCTTGGCCTTCATCAGTCCTGCTCCTTCACGACACTCCTTCCTAATAGTCTTTCATCTTCATCACTGTCCATCCTCATTGTCCTTCCACTTCATCATAGTCCTTCAACAGTCCCTTCCAGTTGTCACAGTGCTTCATCATTATCACAGTCCTTCACCACAGTTCTGCTTTGTCAAACTCCTCCTTCATCACAGTCCTTCATCGGACCGTTCCTTTCCTCACAGTCCTTCTGCTTCGTCACAGCTCTCCTCATCACAGTTCTTCTCTTTTTTCATAGTACTCCTCCTTCATCCTAGTCCAACTGTCTCAGGTACAGTCTCTGAATCAACCAGTCACCTTCTGCCTAGCCCCCGTATAGCATAATCTATATATTTTTCCCTATACTTATGTCCCCTTTTGCCTTGCTCTGTCTCACCTTTTCTCTTGCTTGCTATGACTTTCTCTCGTCATTGCTTTGTGTAGCAAAACTCATTACACTGTAACACAAAACAAAAGTATCATAGCAATGTACACTAAAAATATAATGGCGGACCACAATTCATAAAATAAAGTGCAACCATACTAAAACACAAGCAATACAATTACAGATTTCATAACACAATCTCCACATCCCTTTTTCACCCCCCCTATCTATGGGCCTCATCATGAGTTGGGCGGTATCCTAGCGGTAGTACCGCCGGGATACTACCCAATGCTAAGTGCAAAGGTCCTTCTTTGGTGCCAAGCTGCAGTGAGACAGCAAGACATACTTATGTTACTATCCTATCTTTGGTGTATACACAGTACTCCACAGTCTCCTGCCATGTTTAAATGTTGTTTTCTACCTAAAGAGGGATTTGATCTCCTACCGCCTCCACCTGCGATAACGCAGGGATACGAGTAAGAAGTGCACCACAGTCTCAACTGTCTTATCACATTCAGGGCATCCAGACCTGGGCACCTTGCCCCCCTTTGCAGTTAGATAGCCCAGAGGGAGGCATCCACATCTAAACTGGTTAAATATCTTTGTGTCCTCCTTTTATATACTTGCGGCCACATAATCTTCCATCCCTCATCTATCCTTGTTTCAAATACCACAAAAGCATAGAGTGTGTGTGCAGGTTACCGCATATCACCTCTATTTTCACATCCCAAAATCTTTACCTCACTCCCCTTAAGGCATCCCTAGTAATCACAGACAGAGGGCCTCATTAGAAGGTTGGAGGTAACCATGCCGCTTTTAGCGGCATGGTTGCCTCCATACCGCACTCCGGGCCCGGGTTCCTCGAATGAGGAATTACCGGGCCATCGCAACCTTGGCGGACCGGGTAATTCCCCGTCCGAGGAACCCGGACCCGGTCCATCCCCATTCCCATTCGAGCCCCCACAGGGTTTTTCCAGGCGCCCATTGCGGGTCCCGCGAGGAGACCTCGTAATAGGGCGGAACGGGTTTACCGGCACCTTTACCGGTGCCGATAAACCCATTCCGCCAACCTTAGACTCCCGAAGAGTTCCAAAGCCCAACACACACAAACTTTTTTTTCATCCAGGCAGTCATTAGATCTTCATGCAAGCATCCAGGACTAAAATATCTCTCACTGTGGTTTGGTATACTCCGGCCTCTCAGTTACCCCATAGCCTAATCCAATAGGCGATTAGTAAGAGCCGGATGTGATCAGCAATAGGACACAACCCAGTCTCTAGATGCAGGGTTCTGGTCGGAGTTCACTTCAACAATGAAAAGAGGCTCCTACGGAAGGAATTTTCAGCTACAGTCACTGTGACATGTTGCTTAACATCAGACTTCAGCAGCATGCACAGCCTGAATGTACAGACTTCTGTTAATAGGCATCAAGGGCCTGTGCAGGCGGTTTCCCACCCAAATTTCCTTCTGAATCTCAGAACCCCACCGGTAGATTGGCCCAGTTTATTCACATTCCTTCCAGCCTGCGGCCGCCACACTGTTTTATTATAACAATTGACCCACAGGATATCAATCTGAGATACTACTGGACCCTCAGGGAGTCAAAGCGAGCTTCTACGTTGAAACACTTGCATTTACACAAAAACTGCCAGCTGGGCCCATAACCATTTCCTTTGGTTTGTTCTCGTTAATGGCCAGCTCCTTATGAATGCAGTAATTACAAAAGGACCCTGGTAGTGTATGCATTGCTATTGCTATGTGTGTAACTCGCATGGAGTCATCTGCAAATAGCAGGAATTGGATTTAATTATTTAATGTATGTATTGGGTATTTATAATGTGCTTATACACAATGTGTTTCAAGGCGCAAACAAGACAGGGTGGGTGGGAGAACAGGGAGGACAAAAACAATGATCCTACTAGGCCTTGTGACGTTTGGATTGTGCAAGTGCAGTAAAGAGAAGTGCAGGTGAGAGGGGAGGGGGAAGTGCCGGTTAGGGCGGAAGGGCCCGTGAGAAAAATAGAAGTGCCAGGGGAGGCCAGGTGGACAGAGCCAGGGGAAAGCAGAGAGTGAAGGGAAAGAAAGGTCCACAAACTAATTGTGAGGTAAGGGGCTGGAAGGGCTACAAGGTGTAGGCCCAGCCAGGCCAGTGCGTGGGGGAGGGGCCCGGAAAGGGCAAGTGCAGGTAGAGGTGGTGGGGGGATTAGGGGAGACCAAGTGCAGGGGTAGACTGATTAGGGGGGCCTGGTGCCCTGTAAGACTCAGAAGAAACCAGGCAGCCGGTGAAAAAGCAGACAGGGACATTAGCAGGGGCGCGGGAGAGGGAAGGACGAAGAGAAAAGGAAGGTCTTGAGAAGCTTTCAGAACTTAACGAGATCCGGCTCCAGTCTGAGAGGGGCAGAAAGGCCATTCCAGATGGAGGCACCTGTGGAGGAGAGAGATCTACCCCCACCCCCACTGTCTGCTTGGAAAAGCGCCTGATCTGCAGAAAGTTAGAGCTAGACGACAGAAGGGTTATATCAGGGAGGTATTTAGGGAGAGAGTTGGATGTAGAGGGGTCCCAGGCCCCAGGAAACCTTTTGGATGATGCAGACGGTCTTGAACTTGACCCTCGCAGCAACTAGGAGCCAGTGGAGAGATTTTAGGGCTGGAGAGATGCGCTTCCTGTTCTCGAGGCCAAGGATAAGTCTTGCAGGCCTGTTCGGGATTAGTTGAAGGGGGCAACAGGAGGAGTAAGGCAGATTGAGGAAGAGGCTGTTGCAGTAGTCCAGCCTGGAAAGGACCAGTGCTATAGAGACAATTGAATTTCTGGGAGAAAGTGGGGAAAGGGGGAATGTCTAAGAGGAGGTGCAGCTGAAAGTGGGCCTTCTTGGCAAGGTCCGTGATGTGAGGAGAAAAGAAGCGAGTGGAGTCGGAGATGACTCCAAGGTTTTTTGCATTGCAGGAGGGTGAGGAGAGGGGGCCCAGGGAGGTCGTCCAGAGTGCAGGAGGGAAAGAGGGAGCAGGGGCTCCAATGAGAAGAATCTCTGTCTTACTGGCATTAAGACAGACATTGTTAGCAGTGCACCATGCCTGAACAGGAGACAGGCAGTCAGGAATGAGAGAGGAAGAGAAGGGGGCAGAGGAGGGAAGATTGAAGGAGAGCTGCGTGTCATCTGCATAACACTGGAAGTTAGGAGAGAAGGTAGAGATAAAATGGCGAGAGGGGCCAGGTAGATGTTAAAATGCCAAGGCGAGAGGATAGAGCCATGAGGGACACTGCAGGTGGAGAGTGAGATGGTGGAGAGAAAAGGGTCCAGTTGAACCTGGGAAGGTTGGTCAGAGAGGAAGGAGGTCAACCATTCCAGAGCCAGGTCCGTGATGCCAAGAGTATCACAGAGTCGATTTATCAGGGTGGCATGATTGACTGTATCAAAGGTAGAGGAAAGGTCAAGAAGGATGAGAACAGAAGGAGAGCTGGAATCGAGATTAGAAAGCAAGTCTTCACGGGTGTTCAGGGGAGCAGCTTCTGTGCCTCTGGCAGCTCTGAAGGCAGACTGGTGGTCGTGGAGACAACCAACAGATTCAGTGTGGTGGATAAGCTGGGAGATGGCCAGCTTCTCCAAGATTATGCCCAAGAAGGGGGTAATGGAGATAGGGTGGTAGTTTGCCAGGCAGGAAGGGTCAGCAGAAGGCTTTTTGAGGAGAGGGTGCGCAAGGGAGTGCTTGAGGAGTGAGGGGAAGGATCCAGTGGCAAAGGAGTGATTGCAGAAATCGGCCAAGGCTGGAGCAAGGGAGACAATGTTGCCCTTGATAGTTCTGGAGGAGCAGGGGAGCACCTATTTGGATGAGACTTTCATAAAGCGGACTTGTCAAGAAACCTCCTCAGGTGTTATGGGAGAAATGGAGGAGAATAGGAGGGGAGAGGGAGGCCAAACAAGGCCTGAGAGTGGGTGAGGGTAAAGGGTGAGGAATAGAGGAGAGTGAGGACAAGATGTCCTGAGGTTTAGAAATGAAGTGAGAGGCCAAAGAAGTCTAGACGGCCAAGGAAGGCAGAGAAGAAGTGGAGACTGCAGTACGGTTGGCAAATTCCTTGCAGATTTTGAAAAGTTCAGCTTTGTTGTTAGTGGCTGCAGAAAAGCGGGCTCGGATATTGGCCCTCTTCTTCAAGCAGATGGAGGGTCTGTATTGCCTTTGGAGCAGGCGGCAGGCCAATTTGTCCCAGGATGTACCAGGTCGGAGTCATACCAGGAGTTGCACTTGGAGGCAGGTTTCATGCGGATCCTCATGAAAGGGGCAAGGATGTAAAGAGTGTTGGAGATGGAGAGTTGAAGGTTAGTAAGGGCTGTGTCAGAGTGTGAGTCAGTGGCAGGAGTAGGCGGGGGAGTGAAGGTGGCAACAACTGACACTCACTTCATAGGTCGAATGGCAGAAAGGAGGCTGGCAGGGCGGGCAGGGGCTTTGCCGGGGGACACGGGAGGTCCAAGTGAGAGGCAGGAGAGCATGATCAGACCAGGAGAGAGGAGTAATGAGAGGGTTGGAGATGGTTGGAGATCCAAGATGTGTCCGGCTGAGTGCGTCAGACCAGAGTTAAGAATGGAGAAGGAAAGAGAGTCACAGAGGTTGCGGAAGAGTCCAGATGCTGCAACAGGGGAGTCAAGGTGAATTTTGAAGTCTCCGAGGAGGAGGAGGAGGAGGAGGAAGAGCAGGAGGAGCTTGGAGGAGGAGGCCAAGAGAGAAGAGGTGAGGTCAGCCCATTCTGAGAGGAAGTGGGAGACCTGGCCAGGGGGCCTGTAGATTGTGGCCAGAATCAGAGAGAGGCCAGGAGAGACACCAGGCCTGCAGACAAAGCATTCGAAAGAGGAGTAGGCCTGAGTGGGTATGATAGTAGCAGGGACCCACTCGGGGAAGATCAGGGCAACTCCGCCCCTGGGTGTCATGATGCCTACCCCCGGGCATCAGGACCAAGCCCATCAGCTCCAGGAGCAGGCATCCAGACACTTATTAAAACACCAACAGCCCCGGATGGTGGCTGTTTGGGTTCAGTCCTGGTGCCTTAGGCGGCAGGCTCATCATAGAAATCAGTCCTGGTGCCATAGGCGCCAGGCTCATAGACTTTACTTACCTGATGCAGACCATGCTGCTAGTGAGTCCAAGCCAACGTGAGGCCTGGATGTGACTATTTTATTACAGGGACTATTTTTTACTTGGGTGTGGTTCTAGGGAACTTCTTACCTTGAACTACTTTGGAGGCTATTTATACCATGCCCGAACAACAGCACACGCTTCGCGTTATTCTGCATCCAGCAGCGTAACGCTCACCGTGCCTGTAGTCTGCATCCAGTCTTCTGCCACGCCCGCCTCGAATCTGGAGCTCCTAAAACAAAGAGGAAAGAAAAGGACAAGGTTAGAAAACGAACTGTTTTCGAATTCCTCACCTGATTCCGGATCCATCTCGCCGCCGGACCTAGAAAGAACATCATTTCTGTACGCGTCGCATCTGCAGCTGCAGCGCAGCGCCATACTCACCAGTCCTCGCAGCATCTTTCGATTCGGCACAGCCTCCATCATTTCTTCGCCGAACTCCGGCACCTGGGGGACAAAAGAAAACAATAGAGGTGAGCCGAGAAAACCAACAAATATAACTCTTATCACCATAGACTTACCTGATTTACCACAAGAGGCATTATTCTATAACTCTCCACATCTTCATGTGCCGCACCTGCAAAGAGAGAGAAAACAACACGTTAAACACGTGCAACATTTACCGGACAGCGTCGGGTAATACAGACTCTTAGCTGAGCTCCACCAGCTGCCACGAAAGCATCTTCTCACAATCTCAGCTGCAAGACAAGGAAGGAAGGGGGGACAAGAGTGAAACATCGGACATATTGAACTCTATGAACTTGATACTTACTGGACCTTGCCAGAAACCTCAGAGTCAATACTCTCTGGGACTCTCCCACGCCTTCAAACCAGTGAAGTAACTGGCATCAACGCGCCCATGCAATCCATGCAGGATGGAGAGCTCATCTTACAAGAATATAAGGTGAGATTGCTGAGAGGGCACTTCGGAGGTGATTAGTTGGGAGGACTGTGGGGGGTGCCATCACTTGAATCCACGGGTGGCTAAATCCATCTCTCCACTTGCAGGAGAATACTTCTACGGGTCACGCAGACAAGATTAGGAAGGCCAGTCCAGTCAGTCATCTCTGCACTACGCATCACGTTGGTGGAGACCGCAGCCGTCCGGATCCGACCGACGCCCCTGTGGGAGCCAGGTGAGCGTAACACTGAGCCAGTTATGGCTGGGCTTCAAGAGGATCTTGTACCCCTCAGGCAGGATAATGTCAAAACTTGTGACAGAGCTGGCAATGAACCACATCTCGGTGAAAGCGAGGACGTCTAGTTCGAGGTCTTCAGGGAGGTGGCAGATGTCAGAGGAGTGTTTGTCGGTACAGCGAGAGTTGAGGGTAGCTAAGTGGAGCAGGTTGCCACTTTTGAAGGGCATCCGAGGATGGGTACAGAAAGTGGAGTGGCAGGAGAGGGGAGGAAGTTGATGAGAGATAGAAGACGCCTATCAAGAATGAGGAGGTTGGGCTGAGAGCCCTCGACCATGACAGTGATATTTAATTGATGACCCTAGAGCAGAGGTCGCCAAACAGTTGATCGTGAGCTACCAGTAGCTCGCCTGAGCCTCTTCAGTCGCCCACGCTGGAGATTCTGAAAAATAAACACTATCTGAATTGCAATTGTTTTCTGGTGTGTTTTGCAGTTACTGTCTATGCTCGGGGTCCGAACCCTGGTCCTCCCCACTTGCAGGCGAGAAGCTTGCCTGCTGTGCCACTGGAGCTGCTTGTGAATTCACTGACGGATGTCAGTATCACATTCTGCTACTGTAGCCGCCTGTAGTACCACAGATGGCCTTGTGCGCCCCCTCGACACTGTGTTGATTGAGCGAGCTCACTCTTGTTTGCAGAGATGTTCGAGGGGCTGGGGCAGGATCAGTGTGAGCCACACAGTGTCAGCTAGATGGAATCCATTAAGGAAGAGACATCTAGATTTACAAGGTTTACAAGTCATGCTGCGAAAGATTGCCGTGGCCGCGGTTCTAAACCGGCAGTGGAGATCAAGCAAAATGGTGAGAATCTCTACATAAAAACCTGCACAACTGTCCACACTACCGAAATCAACTTCAAAGTCGACCAGGAATTTGAGGAACAGACTGTGGATGGCAGGCCCTGCAAGGTAAATAGACGTCATCTTCTCCTCTGTTTATACATCAGAAAAACAAGCCTGCTTGCCACCTTATACCCCCTGACCCGAACATGCAGCAGCAAGACTAGTTGGTGGCACAGAATCCCTCTTGAATCCTGTGCCCCTGTGAATGCTTTGTGATTCCAGGGAGCTAATATGACCCTCAAAACTCTGAGGAAGGTTCTGGGCTCTATAAGATGGCCCTCCTTTCTATGACTCCCTCATCCAAAATGCCAAGCGGGCGTACCACACTCTTATAAAGGTTATGTCTGGTGTGCATCAAACTCAAGTCAGTCACTTATTTTCTGCATTCATACCCTAAGAAATCACATGTGCATCACATTGAAGACACGCTCTGTGATTGTATACTTGCTCACCCAAATAGTTATGTGTATCACACTTAAGCAGGTCACTGTGATTTTCTGCACCTGTATCCTAAATCCAGACAATGTGATTTTCTGCTTCCACAGACCAAAAACACCACATGGGTATCGCATGCAAGTGACCCACTGGGACTCTGTTCTCCTCGACCCATAAAAGTCACATGTGTGAATTACACTCAAGACAGTAGCTGATTTTCTACTCCCACGCCCAAAAAAGTAATACCTGTTTATCAATCCAACCAAACACTATGATTTTCTGCTCCCACTCTCCCAAACAATTATTGCTTTATACTCAACCTAATCATTGTGCTCTTTGCATCTCACATTCATATCCTGTGCACCACTGCATCTCACATTCATATTCTGTGCACCACTGCATGCAAGTCCCCTGATTCATAGAGGGAACTCTGCACAGGAATAGGCTTGGTAAGATTGTGAAATTCTGTTCCGCCAGCTGCATAAGCAAAATCGGTAAGATTTCGATTTGTTTCACCGCAATCCACAGTTCCACCACCGCTGCATCTGAAAAGGAGCAGCACAACGTTTGTTGTACCATCTCATGAACTGAAACAAGCTGTGCAAAGTTTCTCATGCGGCTCTGTGTACCTAGCACAGAACGAAATGAGCAGAACAACGTATCTCGTGCCACTTGGCGAACCTAGCACAAATCTAAAAGAGTGGCAGAAAGTTTCTTGGGACGCTGCGCGAATCTAACACAAACTGAAAAGAGCAGCAAAATGTTTCTCATGCCGCTCCGTGAGCCTAGCATGAATTGAAAAGAACAGAATGGTGGGGGTCACTCCCTCACCACATGGATTAAAGAGGTGGCATATGTTAGAAGATGTGAGGGCTTTGAGGATGCAAACATTGGATGGCTGGCTTCTCAGGTTGCTTGGACTACAGCTCCACTGCTGGGTACAAAACATGTAAACTAGTGTGCCAGCAATAGCTTATATTGGAATTTGCAGATGGAAAGGAGGTTGGTTGAAGTGTATCAGATGATCCCCCCAGACCTATAAGGTAGGTCTCGATGATTGAAATATTTGGGGGATGCTTTACAGAGTTGTTTCTGTAGCGGGCACATGATATTGAGTTTCAGATAACCAATTGAGAGAAGGCCTGGTAGCAGTGACATGTTCACCTCTCTTAAGGCTGTGATAAACCAGTTTGACAAGCATATAACATCTTTATAAATATAACCTGTGCTAAAACACAGAGGGGTACACAAATAACAGAGTATGTGTGGTGTCTGACAAAAAAAGCATTTCAAAGAAAACTAGTGAACGGAAGCAGCATTTTTCAGTTTGGAAATTACTTTCGTTTTTTTATGGAAGTGTGAAATGCGCGTTTGGAAAACAATAGCGTGCCCAGCATGTAGAGAGCCTGCATAGCACACAAAGGAAGGGGCACATAAATTATAGGATATTTGTGTGGTAGTCCAACAAATATCTGTCTTTTTATGAGACAGCTACTAATAAATAATAATGTAACAAAGAGGTTTATGAAGTTCTTAATATAATCGTGAAGGCATATGTTATTCCATCTATTTATAGAGGGGAAATAATCAGGCCCAAAAAATATTGGCAGAAATTCTGAGGTTTATAAATATCCCCATCCCGATATCGCCCGCTGGTAGCTCTCCACTGTGGCCTCCACTACAAGTAGCTCTAGCTAACGTAAAGGTTGGAGACCCCTGCCCTAGAGGACAGGAAGGATGCCAAGAGTACCTCCCACTGGGGTGGAACAATTATTGGGACAGTAGGAGAAAGGGGAGAGCACTGAGACCATATGGGGAATCCAAGGGTCTGGAGAGGGAACGACAAAGAGGATGTCAATGAAAGTCTGGCTGGAATAAGCATTGGAATAGGTATCAGCGATGGGCAGGCCAGGATTCTAGACCAGGGGATCCTTCTTGAACTTTTTCCTTCCAGACTCTGTCAGAGGGATAGGATAGGTGATAGAATAGCAATTATTGGGAGAAGATTGGGGAGATTGGGAGCACCATTTAGGGAGAGTGCAGAGAGAAGGAAAGGGGAGAGGGATCAACTGCCTAGGATGACACCAACTACAACCAACAGCAATGCAACACAACAAAGCCTAATTTTTAAACACAGCAGCAAAGGCAAGAACACACAGATTTGACTTTTCTAGAAAAGAGGGGAAAAGCATAATCTGTAAACAAAGCTGCAAATGCAAGAACACACAGATTTGACTTTTCTAGAAAAGAGGGGAAAAGCATAATCTGTAAACACAGCTGCAAATGCAAGAACACACCGATTTGACTTTTCTAGAAAAGAGGGAAAGGTCTAATTTTTAAACACAGTGGCAAATGCAAGAACACACAGATTCGCCTTTCCTAGAAAAGAGGGGAAAAGCCCAATTTTCAAACACAGCAGCAAATGCAAGAACACACACATTTGACTTTCCTAGGAGGGAGAAAAGGCACCAGACTACTTTTGGCAATTTGCCAATGCCAGATAAGGATAAATAAATAACTGCCAAGTGCAGCAGACTGCAGAATTAGACAGTAGAAGCAATAAGAGAGGAGAGACAGTTAAATAGAGATCAGTAATGGCTGTTCCCCTTGCCCGCACCTTTCTTACCTTGTCAGTCACTGCTGGATGATGGCTGCACTGCAGGATTCCATGGCAAACACCGGCAAACGACCTCTGGAGCTGCAACAGTGGGAGCTGCCCTTTGCCTCGGGGCCCTTAGCGGCAGGGGGCTGCAAAAGGCAGTGGGGCTGCTCTGAGTGCAAAAGTAATGTAGGGCCTAGTGCCAAATCAGGGGCGGGTAGAGAGAGGGAGCAGGGGAGGAACAAGGGGTGAGGAAGAAGAATCACACAAAGTTAACAATATAGGGCGGCAAGCAGAGAGGAAATGACAATACTCAAGCCAGGAGAAAAATGCTCAAACCCAGCCGAGTGCTCCGGCCAGCAGATCGAATGAGCTTAGCTCAGCACAACAGTGTAGATACACCCACATGAGAAATCGGGCCAGTGCCCAATGAGGGTCGGGGCAGGCAGAGGGAGAGTGCAGGGGAGGAACAAGGGGTGAGGAAGAAGGAAAACCAACTGACCAGGCAGCAAGGCGTCTGGATGGAATCACACAAAGTTAACAATATAGGGCGGCAAGAAGAGAGGAACTACCAATACTCACGCCACAAGTAATATGCTCAAACCTAACCATGTGCCAGCTGGCAGATAGAATGAGCTGAGCCAAGGCAACAGGCCAGTGCCCAATCAAGGTTGGGGTTGGGCAGAGGGTGGGAGCAGTAGAGGAGCAAGGGTTGAAGAAGAAGGAAAACCAACTGACGGGCCGCGAGGCGGATCGATAGAAACACACAAAGGGAACAATATAGGGCGGCAAGCAGAGAGGAAATGACAATACTCATGCCACGATCAAAAACACTCAAACCCAACAGTGTGCTCCGGCCGGCAGATAGAATGTGCTGAGCCAAGCATAATGGTGTAGAAAAATCCACACAAGACAACCGGCCAGTGCCCAGTCGCGGGGGGGGCAGAGGGAGGGAGCATGGGAGCAACAAGGGGTGAGGAAGAAGGAAAACCAACTGATCAGGCGTGAGGCGAATGGATGAATCACACAAAGTTAACAATATAGGGTGGCAAGCGGAGAGAAAATGAAAATACTGACGCCACAAATAAAACGCTCAAACCCAACCATGTGCTCCGGCCGGCAGATGTAATGGGCTGAGCCAAGCACAACGGTGTAGATACACCCACACAAGACAACAGGACAGTGCCCAATCAAGGTCGGTGGCGGGTAGAGGGAGAGAGCAGGGGAGCAACAAGGGGTGAGGACGAAGGAGAACCAACTGATCAGGCCGTGAGTCGGCTTTAGGGAATCACACAAAGTTAACAATATAGGGTGGCAAGAGGAGAGGAACAAGGGGTGAGAATGAAGGAAAACTAACTGATCAGGTTATGAGGCGGCTGGATGCAATCACACAAAGTTAACAATATAGGGTTGCAAGCAGAGAGAAAATGACATTACTCATGCCACGAGCAAAGCCCTCAAACCCAGCCGTGTGCTCTGGGCCGGCTGATAGGATGAGCTGAGCCAAGCACAACAGTGTAGAAACACCCACACAAGACAACAGGCCAGTGCCCATTTAGGGTCGGGGGCCGGCAGAGGGAGGGAGCATGGTAGGAACAAGGGGTGAGGAAGAAGGAAAACCAAAGGAACAGGCTGCGAGGCGGCTGGATAGAATCACACAAAGTTAACAATATAGGGCGGCAAGCGGAGATGAAATGACAATACTCACGCCACGAGCAAAGCACTGCTCACGCCACAAGCAAAGCACTCAAACCCAACTGTGTGCTCCGGACCGGCAGATAGGCTGAGCCGGGCATAAAGGTGAAGAAACACCCACACGAGACAACGGGCCAGTGCCCAGTCAGGGGCGAGGCGGCTGGATACAATAACACAATGTTAACAATATAGGGTGGCAAGCGGAGAGGAAATCACAATACTCATGCCACGGGCAAAGTGCTCAAACCCAACCATGTCCTCCAGAATGAGCTGAGCCGAGCACAATGGTGAAGATACACCCACACAAGACAACAGGCCGGTGCTCAATTAAGGTGGGGGGGCGGGCAGAGGGTGGAAGGACGGGAGGAACAAGGGGTGAGGAACAAGGAAAACCAACTAACCAGGCCGCGAGGCGGCTGGATGAATCACACAAAGTTAACAATATAGGGCGGCAAGCAGAGAGGAAATTACAATACTGATGCCACAAATAAAATGCTCAAACCCAACCGTGTCCTCCGGCCGGCAGATAGAATGAGCTGAGCTGAGCACAATGGTTAGATGCACACACACAAGACAACAGGCCAGTGCCCAATCAAGGTCGGGGTCGGGCAGAGCATAGCTCTCAACCATTTGTGTAGCAAAGGTGGGTGAAAACACTCGATTTTGTTTTTGGCGGGTGAGAGCCCATTGAAACGAATGGGCGTGCAGGAGGCTTGGCGGGTGAGTCAGCTGTTTACAAGGCGGGTGACACCCGCCAAAGCGTGTGAGTTGAAAGCTATGGCAGAGGGAGCAGGGTAACTACAAGGGGTGAGGACAAAGGAAAACCAACTGATCAGGCCATGAGGCAGCTAGATGGAATCACACAAATCTAACAATATAGGATGGCAAGCAGAGAGGAAAGGACAATACTCATGCCACGAGCAAAGCGTTCAGACCCAACCAGTGCCCAATCAAGGTTGGGGGCGGGCAGAAGGAGGGAGCAGGGGAGGAACAAGGGGTGAGGAAGAAGCAGAGCCAACTAATCAGGCCGTGAGACGGTTGTAGGGAATCACACAAAGTTAACAATATAGGGTGGCAAGCAGAAAGTAAATGACAATACTCATGCCACGAGCAAAGCCCTCAAACCCAGCCGTGTGCTCCGGGCCGGCTGATAGGATGAGCTGAGCCAAGCACAGCAGTGTATATACATCCACACAAGACAACGGGCCAGTGACCAATCAGGGTCGGGGGCGGCCCGAGGGAGCATGGTAGGAACAAGGGTGAGGAAGAAGGAAAACAAAAGGATCAGGCTGCGAGGCGGCTGGATAGAATCACACAAAGTTAACAATATAAGGCGGCAAGGGTGATGAAATGACAATACTCACGCCACGTGCAAAGCACTCAAACCCAACTGTGTGCTCTGGGCCGGCAGATAGTCTAAGCCGAGCACCATCGTGTAGATACACCCACACAAGACAACAGGCCAGTGCCCAATCAAGGTCGGGGGCGGGCAAAGGGAGGGAGCAGATGAGTAACAAGGGGTGAGGATGAAGGAAAACCAACGGACCAGGCCACGAGGTGGCTGGGAGGAATCACACAAAGTTAACAATATAGGGGGGCAAGCAGAGAGGAAATCACAGCAATCATGCGAACAGCAAAGTGCTCAAACCCAAACGTGTGCTCCGGGTCGGCAGATAGGATGAGCTGAGCCAAGCAAAACGGTGTATATACACCCACACGAGACAATGGGCCAGTGCCCAATCATGATCTGGGGTGGGCAGAGGGAGGGAGCATGGGAGGAACAAGGCGTGAGGAAGAAGGAAAATCAACCTTCTTCCTCACCCTTTACTCCTCACTGATTACTCAGGCCGGGAGGCAGCTGAGTAATCACACAAAGTTAACAATAAAAGGCGGCAAGCGGAGATGAAATGACAGTACTGATGCCACAAGTAAAATGCTCAAACCCAACTGTGTGCTCCGGCCAGCAGATAGAATGAGTTGAGTCGGGCACAACAGTGTAGATACACCCATACAAGAACACAGGCCAGTGCCCAATCAAGGTCGGGGCAGACAGAGGGATCAGGGGAGGAACAAGTGGTGAGGACAAAGGAAAATCAACTGATCAGGCCGCGAGGCGGCTGGATGTAATCACACAAAGTTAACAATATAGGGTGGCAAGTGGAGAGGAAATGACAATACTCATGCCACGAGAAAAGCGCTCAAACCCAACCATGTTCTCCGGGCCAGTAGATAGGATGAGCTGAGCCAAGCACAACTGTGTATAGACACCCACACGAGACAACGGGCCAGTGCCCAATCGGGTTGGGGGCAGGCAGAGGGAGGGAGCATGGTAGGAACAAGGGGTGAGGAAGAAGGAACACCAAAGGATCAGGCTGCGAGGCGGCTGGATAGAATCACACAAAGTTAACAATATAGGGTGGCAAGAGGAGATGAAATGACAATACTGACGCCACGAGCAAAGCACTCAAACCCAACTGTGTGCTCCGGGCCGGCAGATATGCTGAGCTGAGCACAATTGTGTAGAAACACTGAAACGAGACAACGGGCCAGTGCCCAGTCAGGGGTGGGCAGAGGGAGGGAGCATGGGAGGAACAAGAGGTGAGGAAGAAGGAAAACCAACTAATCAGACCATGAGGCGGCTGGATGGAACCACACAAAGTTAACAAAACAGGGCAGAAAGCGGAGAGGCAATGACAATACTCATGCCACTAGCAAAGCGCTGAAACCCAACCGTCTGCTCAGGCCGACAGATAGGATGCGTTGAGCCAAGCACACTGGTGTGCATACACCCACACGAGACAGTGGGCCAGTGCCCAATTAGGGTGTGACATGCAGAAGGAGGGAGCAGGGGAGGAACAATGGGTGAGGAAGAAGGAAAACCAACTTATCAGGCCATGAGGTGGTTGGAAGGAATCACACAAAGTCAACAATATGGGGAGGCAAACGAAGAGGAAATGACAATACTCACACCACCAGCAAAGAGCTCAAACCCAACCATTTGCTCCCGGCCGACAGATAGGATGAGCGGAGCCGAGCACAACATTGTACATTCACCCACACGAGACAACGGGCTAGGGCCCAATCAGGGTCGGGGCGTGCAGAGGGAGAGAGCAGGGGAGGAACAAGGGGTGAGGAAGAAGGAAAACCAACTGATAGGCCACGAGGTGGTTGGAAGGAATCACACAAAGTCAACAATATGGGGCGGCAAGCGAAGAGGAAAGGACAATACTCACACCACCAGCAAAGAGCTCAAACCCAACCATTTGCTCCAGGCTGGCAAATAGGATTATCTGAGCTGAGCACAACGGTGTAGATACACCCACACGAGACAACGGGCCAGGGAGGGAGCAGGGGAGGAACAAGGGGTGAGGAAGAAGGAAAACCAAGTGATCAGGCCACGAGGTGGTCGGAAGGAATCACACAAAGTTAACAGTATAGGCCCGCAAGTGGAGAGGAATGTCAATACTCACGCCACGAGCAAAGTGCTCAAACCCAACAGTGTGCTCCAGGCCAGCAGATAGAAAGGTATGTCCCGGTGACCCACCCTGGACACATCTAGTTGCAGCTCAAACAGAAACCCCTCCAAATCAGACCTTAACAGTCTAAGTATAGCGGGAGCTGGCATAGATCCACCTGAGACGCATCCCTACAGGAAATTGCTCTGTTAGTTTTCCATTTAGGCCGTATCTGGCTATTGCCACATTACCATCGTGCAGCGCCTCTAGTATTTCAATGTACCATTCCTGCAGGTCTTCCCTCCTTAATTACTCCATCAACTCCTTATTGACGCAGTTCAAAGCCGCTACCCATTTCTGAATGGAGAGCTCATGATGAGCTGGATGCTGAAGGCTTAAAATGAGATGTAATGTCTGAGAAGGTTGCTCTGTTATGCTGAAAAAAACACCTACCCAGCCTGCATGGGGATCTTTATGCAGAATTCCTAAATTTTGCTACTGGGGACCTAGCCTTGTTGGTGGGTTTGAGGTATGCATAGAAATTAAGGTTTGTTGTTAATTTGAAAAGGTTCATGCAGGTATTGAATAGAGCAGCTGGTTCATGTGTTCCAGAGGTGAATGATGAGGCATGCATGCCATTAAAAGGTTTCCCAGCCAGATATTGGCACGTGCCCATTTCTCAATCAGATCCTCTTTATAGCAGTTATAAATAAGGGTTCCAGATGTATGGTTATTTTTCCCCATCTGTATTCATCCATATTTATTTTTGGGTCATTGTATCAGTATTGATCCACAATTACGTCTTACTCTGTGAAAACACAAGTTGCACCCAGTATTTTTCCACTTTTATTGAGAGGAAAAAATGTAGCGCATGGATGCCTTTAATGGGGCACTCACAGTGCTGGGTTCTTGCACATCAAATCAAGGTATGTTTTCAACATAAAAGCCCACTGCTGCCACTGCTCTTGCGCTGGCATGAGCAACATCTCTGCAGTAATGTATACAGCTTCAAAGGGAAATAATGTCCTCTTTTTCTTTCCTCTTGGTTGTGTCACTTAGCACACCTGGCGCTAATGGGTTAACGGCGCTGTAAAAGGCTGCAGCGCCGTTAACCCATTAGCGCCTGATTACGAGGTCCCTTTGCGGGACCCGACCTCAACGGCTGGTCTACACCAGCTGTTAAAGTAGGGACCCGCAAAGGGACCTTGGTGCTAAGTACGGTACCGCAATTTGCGGTACCGTACTTAGCGCCTTCCCCATTCCCATTGAGACCTATGGGGCAAAAATGGGAATGGGGAAGGGCCATGGAGGAAGGGGGAATTACCGCCCCACCAACCTTGTAAAGGGGTGGTAATTCCCCCTTTCTCCATGGCGGAGTCGGTAAGTTACCGGCCTGGACCATGGTGCTACTAGCACCATGGTTTTCCGCCTGGGTCGTAATGAGGCCCTTTGTGTCTGCAAGGCAGGATTTCCAACATGGAGAGCTAAGCAAAGCACATGCATTTCCATGTTTTACAAGTAACTACTGAAGGAAATAGGGTGTTTTACATCTGTATGTATGTGTAAAAATGGACAACATGTAGCTTTAGTTATAAGTAGCATGTTGGCATACGTGGTGATGCCTTCCGCGCATTGGCATGACTGGTTTAATTCTGCTGGGCATTGGTGCAGCACCATATTTTCATCTTGCTGAATAATAGTTATCAAGCAGTACATGCATTCTTATGCATAGTCTCGTATATCATGTACGTATAATCACCAACCTCTCTTGCCCTCCCACCCAGGCCCCCCATTACGGGGGTTTCCTGTGAGGCACATGTTAAATAGAACTAGTATAGCCTGGTATCCATCTGGGCTGCACCTGAAGTGAAGGGTCCCTCCGTGCATGTCCAGTGCGAGAGACAACACCTATATATTTACTGTAAAAAGAAGACTAGGGGGCCTCATTACACGGAAGGTGGGGGAGGATTACCAGCACCAGTAAGGGCACCGGTGCCGGTAATCCCCACCGCCCTACTATGAGGTCCCTCAGCGGTTCCGTCCTTAACGTGTGGTCAGACCACACGTTAAGGACAGGACCCGCTGAGGGACTTCAGTGCAAATAACTGCCACCTCCCGTGTAATGAGGCCCTAGGAGTCGTAAGGTGACCGTGCGCTATTTAATACTGCTATAGGATATTATTAAAGAAAAGTAGTAGGAAATGGATCTGCAGCATCCACACACTTACACTGGACCCCCTAGAAGGAACCAGGACACATAAATCGTAAGTATTTAGACTGAAGGTGAATCAGATGCGCTGGTCCTGAGTAATCAATTCGTAGATAAATCAATGAAGCTGGTAACACGAGAAAAAGCTTCTTGGGCTTCAAGTCTTGAAAACTGTGTAAGTCTTTATAGTGAAATCAAACAGAAGAGTCTTGAAATTCAACAAAGTCTTTCTCGTGAAATCAAAATAGAAGAATCTTGAAAATCAGCCGACACGTGTTTCGACCCTCACGGTCGTTATCAAGGCTGTGTGATTGGCAATACATAAGTTCAAATTGAAAATGAATATTTTAACATGGCAGAAAGAACAAAATATTACAAAATATGAAATCAAAAACAAGAACATTGTCACATAAAATCAAGAGAGATGGTGTCAAAAAACAATGTCATACCATGATTCAGTAGTGTAGATGAAAAAAGCAGGTTCATGTTGAGAAGTAAACAACCAGATGGCAACACAGTGTAACTCTCACCTGGTATCCACGGGGAAGTCACTTAGCCTGTTCTGACCTCTTACAACCTCGAACCCTTCCCTGGATTCTGACCTCTTATGACCTCGAACCCTTGCCTGGAGTCTACTCGACTGGAGACTGGGCCTTGTTTTCTTGGAAAGTGTGCTCTCCGTCCTGCTTTCAGCGCAGGAGCGCGTTGATTGATGCAGGCTCGTTGCTGCCTAGTTACTTCACTGGCAAGAGTCCGACAGGTATGTATAATGAGTCTTTTGAACAGTTCTCTAACTTCGATCCTTTCCTTCCTTAGATGATGGCCGGCGTCCGGGGATGGCGACGTGCTGCTGAGATGAGTAGCGCTGAAGGTGAGTGAGAGCGCGATGCGCGATACGACCCTTTCATATTTGTATTGCACTGAGTTCTTTTTCTGTGTCTTTTCGGTGCTGCAACGTTTTCAGCATGGATGCCGGTTATGAAGAAGAAATGCTGTGAGTAAGCGCAGTATGCGGCGCCTCTAGATGTTTCCGCGCTAACCTGGAGTGTCTTTTCCCTCTTGCAGATTGATGAGAAGTTCCGGAGACAGAGCGGCTGGGATTCAGGTAAGCGTTTGAAGCTCGTACAGTCTTTAAAACTAAGCAAAGATTTGCTGACTGCTTACTAATGCCTTTTTTCTATTCTTTTCCCTTTTCCTTAGGAAGCAGCATGCCGGGATGGGAATGACACCGCCGAAGATGCCCGCAGAACAGAAGGAGCGATGAATGATGGGCAGAAGCGCCGCAAGGTAAGGCTGTTCCTAACAGTGTTCTTGTTCTTGCAGGAGCTGAGCGCAGAAGAAAGATGCAGGCCTGCTGGAGACCAATCCGAACACGGTAAGTGTCACACTGCAGGTGCAGAAAACACAAAGCATGTTTCTCATTATGGGCGTGGCTTAAATAGTCTCTGGGTATCCCAGGTGTCTCTGGGCTGAACCACACCCAAAAGACTAGACTGCACATGCAGTTCTGGGAACTGAAATTTGTGGGGGCATCCATCTTGTCCCCATCAATGCACTGCAAGCCCAATCCCCAATGTTATCCTATGGGAGTGAGTGAGTCTGGTGCCACAAGTGCCAAGTCTGACTCCAAGTGGGTCTTTGGAGGGATGGAGAGGCCCTTGAGGGCCATGTAGGTGATTGTGGCCTGGCTCCAGCCTGACATCTTGGAGGGCTGGGGACATGAGGGGCGGGAATCATGACAGCACTCCCTCCCAAGGCCCCTCTCAAGGTGGCTCTTATGTCTGGTCCTGGTTTGTTTGGATGGTTTTGATTAAATCGTCTAAGCAAGCGAGGTGCATGGATGTATTCACAAGGCTCCCATGTCCTGTCTTGTGGACCATACCCCTTCCAGTCTACTAAGTAGTATAATTTGGATCTGACGTACTTTGAATCCAGGATGTCCTTGGCTTCGAATTCTGGCTCCCTGGCGACTACTACTGGCTGCGGTGGCGTTGCTACCCCGGTCCCAAGTTGAAAAGGTTTAAGGAGACACACATGGAACACAGGATGAATCTGCATGTTTAACGGCAGAGCTAGTCTGACCGCCACAGGATTAATCACAGAGGTGACGGTGAATGGACCCAGGTATCTTGGACAGAAAGTTCGGGTTCCTTTAATGGACACGTGTTTAGACTCCAGCCAGACTTCGTCTCTCACTTGGTGGTGGGGGGCCTTTGCTCGTGTTGATCAGCAAAATTCTTTTGCCGATTCTTAGCTTGAAGTAGGTGTTCAGCTGCCCTTTTAAAGGTTTGAGAAATGGTTGTGTGCAAGGTTTTGACTGCTGGCATTTCCAGGGTTGTAGGAACGTCCAACTCAGAAGTACGTGCCTGCCATACATGGTATAAAAGGGTGTCTGCCCAGTGCTGGTGTGTAGGGAATTATTATAAGCATATTCAGCTATCCATAATAGGTTGAACCAGCTTCCTTCAGCTTGTGTAACATGCAACGCAGATACTGCTTGAGCATCTGATTTGTCCTCCCATTTTGACCATCCGTTTGGGGATGGTGACTGGTGGATAGCCGGATGTCGATCTGGGCCATAGAGCAGCATTTTCTCCAGAAGTTAGATACGAATTGAGTACCTCGGTCTGAGACCAAAACTGAAGGAAACCCATGGAGCCGTACGATGCCTTCAAGAAATACCTTTGCCAAAGTGGAAGCATTTGGGAGCCCCTTAAGAGGAATGAAATGTGCCATTTTTGAAAATAGGTCCACGACCACAAGAATAGTGTTAAACCCTTGACTGGGTGGTAAGTCAGTAATAAAATCGAGGGACAATGTGTGCCAGGGTTCTGGTGGGATTTCCAATGGTTGTAATAGCCCAGTCGGTTTCTGCTTGGATGACTTGTTTTGAGCACACACTCCACAAGATAGGATGAATTGGATAATGTCTTTACGCCACGTGGGCCACCAATAATTTCGTTTTACCTTGGCTAGGCTTTTAGCGATTCGGGGGTGGCCCTCGATCAAGGAATCATGATAACCGGACATGACTTGTTCTCGTAGTTCTTGGTTTGGTAAGAATAAACGATTCCTGAAGTAGGGCAACTGATCCTTTCTCATGTAATGTTCTCCTTGTGCACTCCACGCTTGTAATTGCTCCGGACTCATCAGGTTTTGGATTTCTTCATGTAATTCTTTCTGAGTTATGGTTGCTGTGATTCCTAGGAGCTTGTCACTCGGGATGATTGCTATTGGGTCAGGGGTCTGATACCCTTGCTCTTCCACCCCCATACGGGAAAGGGCATCGGCCTTCCCGTTTTTCACCCCTGGTCGAAATGTAATCTTGTAGTCATATTCAGCAAAAAAAAGAGCCCAATGTAGTTGTCGTGAGGATTGGGCCTTTGCCGTTTTTAGGTACTGGAGGTTCCGGTGGTCAGTTATTACGGTGATTGTGTGTCTGGTGCCCAAGAGGTAGTGCCGCCATGCCTTAAAGGCTGACTTAATGGCCAGGAGTTCTTTGTCTGTGATAGCGTAATTGAGTTCAGGGGGTGTGAATTTACGGGACCAGAAGGCAACAGGGTGTAACTGGCCCGTTTCGGGGTCCTTTTGTGAGAGGACGGCTCCCATAGCCATGCTTGAGGCATCTTTTTCCACCAGGTATGGGAGATCAGGGCGAGGGTGGCGTAAGATTGGGGCAGATGTGAATCTTGCTTTGAGTTCCTGGAAAGCTTCCTCAGCTTCTGTTGTCCACTGGAACATTTTGTTGCTTTTCCTTAGCAATGACGTGATGGGATGCACGATTTGCGAAAATCCTGGGATGAACCGGCGCTAGAAGTTTGCAAAACCCAGCATACTTTGAAGCCCCTTGAATGAATTTGGGGATGGCCAGTTTAGGATAGCATCTACCTTGTGTACATCCATTTGGATTCCATTCGGGCTGAGAATAAAGCCCAGGAATTCCACCTCGGAGACATGGAATGAGCACTTTTCGAGCTTGGCGTAGAGCGGGTGTTGACGGAGTTTCTCCAATACGGATCAGACGTGTTTAACGTGGTCCTGCTTTGATGCGGAATATACTAGAATATCGTCGATGTACACTAGAGCACAGACATCAATCAATTCCCGTAGGACATCGTTCATGAAGTATTGAAATGCTGCAGGTGCGTTGCAAAGGCCAAAGGGCATTACTTGATATTCTTACAAGCCGTATTTGGTGCAAAAAGCAGTTTTCCATTCGTCCCCCTGTATTACGCGAACAAGGTGATATGCCCCCCTCAGGTCTAGTTTTGTGTAGATTTGGGCATCTTTGACTTGATCAAGCAATTCAGGGATCAGTGGCAGGGGGTAGCGTTTTTTTGCGGTAATCTGGTTCTGTGTGCGATAGTCGATGCACGTTCTCAAGTGCCCCTCCTTTTTCGGTACGAAGAATAGAGGACTGGCTGCTGGAGACTTCGAGGGACGGATGAACCCGTTGGCCAGGTATTGGTCAAGATAGGCCTTCAGGTGCTGGTTTTCTGGTTCCATGAGTTCGTAAATTCGCCCACAAGGGATTTGTGCGCTGGGTAGCAGGTCGATTTGGCAATCGTATGGTCTATGCGGTGGCAGGGTATTAGCCTGTTCTTTCTGAAAGACATCTTGAAAGTCCTGATATTCACTTGGTAGGGTGCCGATTGCCACAGTCGCAAGTGTGGAGGTTCTGGTGTCTATTGGTTGTTTCTCTTGGTGATAACATGTGTGGGCACAAGTCTCGGGAGAGGTCAATTCTTTTGCTCGCCAATTGATTCGAGGATTGTGAGCTACCAACCATGGCGTTCCCAAAATCAACCGGAACTGTGGTGCCTTAATGAGGTCGAAAACAATAGATTCTTGGTGTTCATCCTGGCACAGAAGGGTTAAAGCTGCAGTGCATTGGGATACTGGACCAGAAGCTATTTCTGTGCCGTCGACAGTGGTAACAGTGTCGGTGGTTGATTTAGGGCGTAACGGAAGCCCCATCTTTGCCGCAAGATCCTGGTCGATGTAATTCCCAATGGCTCCACTGTCAATGTACGCTCTTACTGCGTGCATCCGAGATGGTTTTTGGTGATTGATCAAGACGACAGATAGTGCAAAATGGTAGGTCTGTAGTTCACTTTCTTCGCTCGACAAGTGGTCCCCTACACTTGCCGGGCTGGGGAGTTTACCGATTCCTTGATTGGGGAGTTTTCCGATTCCTTGATGGTATCTTCCTTGTCCGTGGCCCCTACCGTCCTCCTCGGTGGCTTCACAGGGCACTCTTTAAGGAAATGACCTGACCTTCCACAGTACAGACATAACTGCTTCTGTCTCCTTTTATCCCTTTCCGCTTTAGTCAAGGGGGATCTGACCCCCCCGATTTGCATTGGTTCTCCTGAACCTTCTGTTGTGCGGGCAATATTGTCCTTTGAATGCACATACATAGGGCGATGGTCCGGTCTGGTTCGATCTGCACTTCGGTCCTGCAACCTATGATCCAGTTGAAGAACAAGGTCAATGAATTCTGAGCAGTCTTTCGGGGGGTTCACTGCTTGTGTGAGAACATCCTTGAGCTCCCCCCGCAACCCCTGATGAAATAACATGGTTCTCTTCTCCACTGGCCATTCTGCTTCAACTATGAGTCTATTGAACGTGGCTATGTATGTTAATAGGTCGCGATTCCCTTGGCGTAGGGACAAAAGTTGTTGTCTAATGCCTGCCCATGAGTACGACGGGCGAACAGCTTTTCCATCTCCTGCTGAAAGCCCCTGAAGTCATGCAGCAAAGGATCATCTTGGGCCACAAAGGGTACAGACCAGTCCGTGGTGCTACCACTCAGGTAGAATAGCACAAAAGCAACCCATGATTGGTCATTCGGAAAGGCCCCTGGTCTACAAAGGAAGTGCATATGGCACTGGTTCATGAACGTTGCAAACCTCTTGGGATCCCCAGTAAATCTTTCAGGCGGGGCCAAGGGAACTGCCCCAGGAAGGGTTATCTGAACGGGATTGGCTGATGGTGCTGGCATCGAGGGCATGCTTCCCAGCAATGGTGCATGCCCTGCTTGTGACTGGAAAAGTTGCCGGCTTAAATCATCAGTGCGTTCTTTGGCTACTATCAGCTCTCTCCTCAGGGTGTTGGTCTCCTGCCTGGCTGCATGTACTTCGGAATATAGCTGCCCCAACATGTGGGCTAACTGGTCGGTTTCTGACGTTTCCATGACGCCCAGGTGGATTTTGATGTGAGGCTTTGTGTTCTGTAACGCTCACCTGGTATCCACAGGGATGTCACTCAGCCTGTTCTGACCTCTTACGACCTCCAACCCTTCCCTGAAGTCTACTCGACTGGAAACTGGGCCTTGTTTTCTTGGAAAGTGTGCTCTCCGTTCTGCTTTCAGCGCAGGGGCGCGTTGATTGATGCAGGCTCGTTGCTGCCTAGTTACTTCACTGGCAAGAGTCCGACAGGTAAGTGTAATGAGTCTTTTGAATAGTTCTCTAACATCATTCCTTTCCTTCCTTAGATGAGGGGCAGCGTCCGGGGATGGCGACGTGCTGCTGAGATGAGTAGCGCTGAAGGTGAGTGAGAGTGCGATGCGCGATGCGACCCTTTCGTATTTGTATTGAACTGAGTTCTTTTTCTGTGTCTTTTAGGTGCTGCGACGTTTTCAGCGTGGATGCTGGTTATGAAGAAGAAATGCGGTGAGTAAGCGCGGTATGCGGCGCCTCTAGATGTTTCCACGCTAACCTGGAGTGTCTTTTCCCTCTTGCAGATGGATGAGAAGTTCCGGAGACAGAGTTCCCCAAGAGCGGCTGGGATTCAGGTAAGCGTTTGAAGCTCGTACAGTCTTTAAAAATAAGCGAAGATTTGCTGAATGCTTACTAATGCCTTTTTTCTGTTCTTTTCCCTTTTCCTCAGGAAGCGGCGTGCCGGGATGGGAATGACACCGCCGAAGATTCCCACAGAACAGAAGGAGCGATGAATGATGGGCAGAAGCGCCGCAAGGTAAGGCTGTTCCTAACGGTGTTCTTGTTCTTGCAGGAGCTGAGCGCAGAAGAAAGATGCAGGCCTACTGGAGAACGATCCGAACATTGTGAGTGTCATGCTGCAGGTGCAGAAAACACAAAGCATGTTTCTCAGCCTGGGCGTGGCTTAAATAGTCTCTGGGTATCCCAGGTGTCTCTGGGCTGAACCACACCCAAAAGACTAGACTGCACATGCAGTTCTGGGAACCTTAATATGGGGGGGCATCCATCTTGTCCCCATCAATGCACTACAAGTCCAATCCCCAATGTTATTCTATGGGAGTGAGTGAGTCTGGTGCCACAAGCGCCAAGTCTGACTCCAAGTGGGTCTCTGGAGGGATGGAGAGGCCCTCGAGGGCCATGTAGGTGATCATGGCCTGGCTCCAGCCTGACATCTTGGAGGGTTGGCGACATGAGGGGCAGGAATCATGACATACAGAGAGTAAAGTGAAAACATTGGGCCTCATTACGACCCAGGCGGTAAGTTACCGCCTGGGCCGTGACTTTACCACCATGGCGTAAACTACGTTTACGCCATGGTGGTTGGCGGACTTACCGCCCCATTCCGACCTTGGCGGGGCGGTAAGTCCCCAATCCCCATTTACCCTTCCCCATTCCCATTTTTGCCCCATAGGGCATAATGGGAGTGGGGAAGGCGTTAATTACGCCACCGTAAATTACGGTGGCGTAATTAACTCCATGGTCCCTTAGCGCCATGGATTTTAACACCTGCTAAAAGCAGGTGTTAAAAGCTCCATGGCGCTAAGGGACCTCGTACTCAGGCGGTAAGGGTCGGCGCTGTTTACGCTGCCGTAAACCCCTTACCGCCTGGGTCGTAATGAGGCCCATTGTATTGATTTATTGGTCACAGAGATGTGTAAAAATGACCAATTTAAGGTGAATGTATTAACATGTTTGAGACCCCACATACTACCTTCAATCAAAAGGTGTGGCTATGGGTGCTAAATTTGCGCCTGCATTGGCAAATCTCTTCATGTCTCATTATGAAGAGACTCACATACTTAACAAATCAGAATACCAAGACCAACTTATCTGTTGGAAGTGTTACATTGATGATATTTTGACAATCTGGAATGGTTCCACTACTGCTTTCGACCAATTTGTTGCACATGCTAACCTTAACACCTTTGGCATTACTCTGTCTGGGCACTGTAACCCTTCGAACATCACTTTTCATGACCTTGAGATGTTTGTTGTAAACAACACATTACAAACTAAGACATTTAGAAAACCCACTGCAGTTAATGCTATACTTCACACCAAAAGTTGCCACCAGAAATCTACCATACTTAATATCCCTAAGGGTGAATTTTATAGGGCAAGAAGAAATTGCTCTAGAGATACAGATTATGCTGACAAATGCATTAAGTTGATTGAACGTTTCAAACAAAGGGGTTATCTGCACAAAACAGTGCTTTCTGCTTCCCAGCAATATTCTGTGACCAAACCGTGAGGGTCGAAACACGTGCCGACTGATTTTCAAGATTCTTCTATTTTGATTTCACGATAAAGACTTTGTTGAATTTCAAGACTCTTCTGCTTGATTTCACTATAAAGACTTACACAATTTTCAAGACTTGAAGCCCAAGAAGCGTTTTCTTGTGTTACCAGCCTCATTTATTTATCTACAAATTGATTACTCAGGACCAGCGCATCTGATTCACCTTCAATCTAAATACTGACATCTATATATAAGCACAAGTGGAGTGCTGTTATATCAGTTAAACCTGGCCCTCTCTTCGGGGGGGCCGAGCTAGTGCCCTGCTCTGCCCCTCATTACGAAAACCATACAAAGGAAACAATTGAAGTCAACCCTGTATCACTGAGTCAAGTAGATTCTTACAGTAGAAAAATTGACTTGTCAAAATACAAAACAAATACAGACCTCCTGTTGTTCTACATGTTTGATACCCTTGTAATTGACCAAACTTGACATCCTTCTCCACCACAGTCCCAGTGACACAAAATAGTCACAAACTCCATTGATTCCATTTCACCGCTTATCATCATAAGCATTGCAATCCAATCTAACCACAAGAATCTGACTGCATTGTGCTGCTCTGAACTCAGTCAGTACCATTGCCAACATGTCATTGACAGTCAGGACCATGCAGCCTTCCGCTGTGATCCCATGCAGGCCTAACTACGCTCCCCCCTTAGCCGAGTAAGAGGGAGAAGGACATGCATTCCTGTGTGGTCCCCTCATAGGACTGCAGGCACAAGCTTGCCTGACAGTCAAATGTAGATTCAGAGTGATCATTTGCATTCATGAGTAGCAGGGCTGGGAGAACCAGAGGTCCCCCACACCAAAGGAGAGAAGCCATGGAAGAAGAAGGTAGCCACCTCGATGGGGCCATCTGACGCCAACAGGCAGTCACACCATCTATAGACTTAGCCCCATAGCCACAGGCCAAACACACATTAATCAGACTACAGAAATTACACAAGGATGGGAGACAGAGCCAAGACCCAGCGTTCAATCCAAATAAATCCTCTTAGGTGATCCTTGTGAAACCCTCATTGTCCCCATTGAAGATAGAGCCGGGGTATAAATCGAGGCAGGACCTTCTCTTAGGGACACATCTAGAGATGTGGCAGTTGGACACAAGTGAGCAGTGCAGAGATGGCGAAAGACGAGCAGGAAGGAAGGTATTGGGAAGGAGGAAGGACAGGAGAGAGATGAAGAAGGAGGGAAAGGAAGGCATTGAGGAGGGTAAGAACAGGTAAGAGGCAGAAGGAGGAAACAGAAGGTATACTAAGTCATTGGAAAGGCAGGAGAGTGTCATGAGGAAGAGAAATTAAAACAGGCAGAGGAGGAGAGCAAAGGACATTGAAGACAGAGGAAGTTGGTGGACAAAAGAGAGGTAGGTTGACACTAAGAAACTGGCATTGGAGAAGCAAAGGGGGACAAATGCTGCAAAGTGGAAGGAGTGCAGAGAGGTAGAAGGAGTGATCAGGTGTTCCAGGGCTGTAGTGCAGCTAAGGGACCACGGAAACAGAGTCTGAAAGCCTGGTCGTCTTGCACCAGGAGACTGGTACAGACAAAGCCAAAAGACCTAAAAGAAGCACAGAAGTAGAGAGCAATAAAGAGGCAGCCACAGTGTGGGTTCTGGTGGAACTAGTAAGTCACAAAGGATGCCTGAGTTTCAGTCGCTTAGTTCCAGGGATCCATTGAGAAGCTGAGGCAGGAGGGCTCTGGACCTGAAGTACTAAACCGCCCTTAGCTAGGGGGTCTGCACAATGACCACAACCTGGGGCTCGACCAGAGAAAGATGGTGAAGAAATCACTAGTCTTCCGAGAGCCAAGTGACCGAAGCCCGGGAAGGTCAATATTAACCAGCAACCGCTAGAGTGGGACTCCGGTCCAATGAGGTCCGAGAACTATAAGTGACTTGGTATACCTTAGCAGGAGACCGGAATCCTGACCACAAAGTGTTATAAAGTAGAATTTCCAGTCTGCCAGGGTCTCCTTGTATGTAGGAATAGGTTGACTAACCCCAGTACGGGGCACAACTAAGGAGGGCTTCCTTTCCGAAAGAAGTGCCTCTTAAGGTATGAGGCATTTAGGTGCAGAGGGCTTGGATAAAAAGGTAAGTTGCAGATGACACGGATAAAAAGGCAGACGGATATCGACCAACTCCGTTTCAGGCTGCAAAGGAAACAGAAGAATTGCTAGCATGAAACTCCAGACCTGTCATCTTCCTACCCTTCTACCCTTCTTTAAACACTTGTGTATAGGTGCGTTATAAATGCCATATCATCTCATATCATACCTGTATCAAGCCATGAATTCCACCTAAGAACGAAGGGCTGCTTAAGTAGAAAGGTCCACAGACCAGACAACCGCCTGGTGAGGCAAATGTGCAGGAGAAGGACATAAATGCACAGCCACCTGACTCTGATGCCACGAGGGATCGGAGAGGGAACCCCCAAACCCAGGTGGTGGTCAAAAACCAGTCCAAGTTCCTTAGTCCTGTGCAAGAGTTCCAGAAGGAAAGGGGAAGCACCAGTCTCTATTCACACTTCCAGGCAATCCAGGAGCAGACAGGAGTCAGAAAACCAAACGGCAAAACAATCCCTAAACGTAATCCGAATCAATCCAGGGACAGGCAGGAGTCAACCAACCACGCGGCAAAGGCAGTGACAAATCTTAATCCGAAGCAAAACAGAGGAAGGCATAGGTCAGAAATGTGGGCGTTTGATAGCAGTAATAAATTCATCGCGTAGTCGAAGACAAGGTTAAAATAGTCTGAATATTATTTCACAATACCAGGTGATCTAAATTAGCAAGAATCCGAAAGATACCTACACTCTTCCTTGTTTTAAGAAGTGCGGTTGTTCTCTCCAGTGCTGTAAATGCCCAGAATGTACTGGGGGAACTCCCCTCCCTTTTGCAACTGTGGAGGGCTCAGGGGTTTGTCAGTGGTGTGGGAGGGACTGGGGTGGTGGAGCTAGGTGTCGAATGATGTGCATGCCCTGAATATAACATGCTGGCTACTTTGCATAAACACAAAGGGTCTGATTCGCAGAATGCTTTCCTATGGGATTGCACCATTATAAAACACCTCCATGAATCAGGCCCAAAGTGTATTTTGGGAACATACGAATGACCACCAATTTATCAAACATGTCCATGCTAGTAATTCAAACGTCCACTCCTTCTGAGCATGCAATGCACACTTGGTATGGTGCTCATTTCCTCAGCCAGAATAGTCACCCTGACAGTTAAATGTGTGCAAAGCATGAGACATATATACAGCTTTGAACAGCGTCATTCCCTAAATTTGTTGTTGAGCAAAAGACAACTTTTAGATGCAGTCTGTGAAAATGTGCACTGCTCAACTGCATGAGACATGGCGTTCGGGAGACTCACAACAGTCAGGGGCAGAGAGCTTCCTCAACCCGGAGGGGATTTGGGCTTCATGTCTACATGGAACAGCGCTCTGGTAAAACCGTTTTTGCCGGAGCACAGCACCGTCTTGTTCTGGCCCAATTCCTCCCCTGCTTCTCTCCCTTTGTTATGCCGGAGATTGCTGGCTTCCGAAAGCAAAAGCATTCCCATTAGCTGCGTGTGATCTGTGTGATGATGTAGCATTCTTACGGTGCTGAAGCGAGGCCTCCTGGGAAAAGTAGTCTGAGGGGGCCCTAGCTGTCCCAAGCGCCCGGGTATTTTTTTGTACCAAGGCCTGATAATCCCAGCCCATGCACATGAAGCCTGACAAAATGAATAAGGGCAGGGGTGGACTGGGAACCAAAAGAGGCCCTGGAAATTATGTTCAAAGTAGCCGTATATTACACATTTCCAGCAAGCCCCACCCTTTTCCTATGAGAACATTTGGAAATAAAATAGGTTACCACACAAAAAAGGCCTAGGGTGCAGAGGACTGCAAGGACATCTCCAGAGTTCCCCATAGGTCAGTCCTTCCCTGAATCAGAGGATTGCATAAAGTAATGGGTAGAATTTAAGAAATTACTTACATGTGGCAGTGCAGTTTCAGTAGAGTGAGCAGGGTGAAAAAAGAATGTAGTGGAGGAGAAAGTGAGTTACAATCAAGCTATAGATGAAAATAAACAGTATGTTCAAGAACTTGAGAGAAAGGGAAAAAGAGAGGCTGGATGGCAATGTGAAGGAAAAGAGGGGCTGAGCGAAGGTTACTTAAGAATTGGTCGATAAAATGGCATGTTTAAAAGGAAGAGGAAAAGGGCCGGAGGAAAAAGCGGAGTGAAGACAGAAGTCATGTAAGGATGAAATTTAGTTCACTAACGGCCTCATTACGGGTATGACGGTGTGGGAAAAATTGGTGGTACTGTAGTGGTAACTCATTTATGGCTGCATTACAGGCAATTTACCACAACGCTGTACTACAACTTTGGTGGTAAGGTGGAGGGTTTTCCTCCAGGGAAATGCTGGAGCTAAATAAATCCTCCAGCTTATCGCCAAACAATGGCAACATCGGTAGAATTATCACTGGCGGAATTCCCACCAGTGGCAATTCCACTGAAAATGGGGACTAACACTGTCTCCCACCACTTGTAATACTGCAGTAAATCCGCAAGACCAAGTGACAGGAACGGTAATTCCGTCTGGCAGTATATCAGGGGATTTACCACCAAAATGCAGCCAAACTTGTAACGAGGCCCTACGTACTGAAAGCACAGCAGTGAATACTTGAGTCTGGAAGCACCTTATCATCATACTCGGGTTGGCCATTCATAAGTTCCAGAACAGGTGGCCTAGAAGACCTGGTACCAGGATTTACAGGTTTAAACTCAGATGCATGAAACTTTGGATATATTTGAGGAGATGGTGGCAATTTCAAACACTTTTACCAGATGAATGGTTCAAAGTAAATTAAACTGTACTACAAACTGTGACTGCCACTTGCAACAGCCTGTCAATCTGACATTTCTTGTAAATAATCATATTTTATCTACTTTCTGAATAGATTGTGGATAGGTCCCTCTTACTGTCAGCATCCTCTTATGTTCGGCTTTCGGGTTGGTCAGATTCTGAGTAATACTTGCAATGGTCTGTTTGAGCATGGTATGTATATCAGTCGTGGTTTGGTTATCTACTGGGTCAGTGCAAATGGGTGGTATGCATGGGTGAAATCTCAGATTACAATAAAAAAGAGAGCATGCTATATAGCAATGCTCAGCATTATGGTAGTAAGACTCTGCCAGACATACAACGTGTACCCATCCATCTTGCGAAGTCCCAAAACATTGTAAAAACATTTAATTCCCCAATTCACCCCTTTTGTTCTGTCCATCTGTCTATGGGTTATAACCAGAGGATAACCTATGATTAGTATCAGAAAAAACTGCACAAAATGGGAAATTGCCTGTAGGCCCATATCTGAAGTCAAGATGGTGGGGAGGCCAATTAAGTGGACTATTTATTGCAGGAAAATCCAGGCCCACATATCTGCTGATGGTGTTCCTAAGAAGGAAATTAAAATGACTAAGGGCCTCATTACGAAATACTGTCAAATGGTATTACCATTATCGCATGCGGTACACATGTGGTAACTTGGTGGATCTGCATGATTCAGTGTCATGTGAACTATTTGGTTATTCCCCATTTTTGATATCCATAGGACTGCATGGAGGAATGCTGGACTGTTGCATGCGGTAATATTGCATCCACTAATGCTTTTGTAAGGCGGTAGCTTCCGGTACACAAAAGCAGACAGAATTGAAGAGTTTCCAGCAGGAATCTCGTAATTTGGCAGAGCGTTAAAACAGGTCATATTCAGAAATGTTTCATGTTTTACCCTTACTACCACAATCGTAATCAGGACCTAAGCTTTGTTAACAGGTCTACGACTGCAGAAATGGCGTAAACACCTTTTAGCGGTTGGTAAATTGGTAAAAAAGTCGATGTTAAGGGAATGCCATGGAAGATATGTTGTGGTTAATGGTAGAAATACACTTTTGGTCTTTATTTAAAGGCTCTTTTGTATAGCAGATGTCACAATTAGAAACATATCTTTCAATGGGCCTCATTACGACCCAGGCGGTAGAGTGATAACGGCGCTGGTAGTGCTGCCGGCGCCGTTATCACTCTACCGCCACATTATGAGTTCTGCTCGCGTGGCCGCTCTTCACGCCTGGTCAGATCAGACGTGCAGAGTGGCACCCGCTAGCAGAACAGGATGGGAGCTCAAATGGGAATGGGGGCATACCGGGTCCGGCGAATGGGAATTACCGGGCCCGCAAAGGTCGGAATGGCCCAGTAATTCCCATTTTTCGGGACACAAGTTTTGGGGTAGCCATGCCAGTAAAAACGGCATGGCTACCACCAAACTCGTAATGAGGCCCAATGTCTTGGTTAATAGGGTCCGTCCAGCAATGCGTCTTGGGGTGGTTTAGTGATCTTATTTCCTAAATCAACATCCTGCTAACCTAGTTATGCCCCTAGGTAAGACCTGTTCTTGTAGCCGGGCAGTGGGGAGTAATAGAGCGATCTGGAAATAAGTGACCCGTTCGTTGCCTATTTCTTGCTTTGCCTGTATGTCCTGTTCTAAAAAGGCTCATCTATTGTAAAGCCTATCCAACATTTCGCACATATAGCAGGCGGAGGTTCGGGTTTAGTGTCATTTTCGACAGCACTTCCCAGATTGCATGATAAAGTCTCAGCCTTTCCATCTGACAGTCCGGAAGATAAGCAATCGTGAAATTATAATCAGTAAACAACGGACGCCACTGCAGCTCAAGAGCTGACAAGCATTGAGCAGTTTTTCGAAAGGAAAGGTTGTTTATGATAAGTTAAATCAGCTCAGTGTATCTGGCGCCCCAAAGATAGTGGGGCAGATTGTCAGATTTATTTTGTGGCGCAAATTAGAGATGGTCAAGAAATGTGCTTTTATTAAATGTGCAGGCCATCTTATTCCCAAAGTTGATCCGCCCATTTTGTGGGAAGGAGTGAACAGTAGCGGCCATTTTATTCCCAAAGTTGATCCAGCCATTTTGTGGGAAGGAGTGAACAGTAGCGGCCATTTTATTCCCAAAGTTGATCCAGCCATTTTGTGGGAAGGAGTGAACAGTAGCGCAGACATGCTCTGGCTTCAATACCTAAAATATTGCAGGCTGGAAGCACCCTGGGAGCACATTTTACAGTGACAGGCAGTCAATATACTATCCTGCTCGCAGAGCATACGACACAGCATGCAAGGTCTGCACATTGGGGAAGAGTCTCAAAAGGATTCTGACACTATACTCGGCAACAACTGATGCAGTAGGTATTTTGCAACAGCATAAAGTCCTCTCAGCTGGTGTAGGCTGTGAGACGTGGCCTGTTTGTGTGTGGCCCACTCGGTACCTGTAAGTGTTTTGGAGGGGTAGCAATGCATATTGTTTCCTACGGGCTAGATGAAGCTGTTGCCACCACTTCAGGGGGCCGGGCAGGCCTGTGCTCGCCCTCACATTGGTGTCTCCTAGCCACATAGAGTACAGTAAGCTCCTCTGGCGTGGCGGTCTCCTCCTCATCTTCCCCTTTAAGTGGTGGCATGTCGGGATCACTTAATAACTTAAGGGGATGCCAGGAAATTAAACAAGAGAGGGGGGAGCAAACCTGGTGTATATAAGCAAAAGAATACTAACAGCTCCCTGTCTCTTTAGGATTAGGGTAAAAATCTCAAGGGTTTACGAAGACTAAAAACCAGTCTATGGGCCTCATTACACGGAAGGCGGTAATGGTTAACGGCCACCTTTAATGGTAACGGTGACCGTTAACCATTACCGCCTTACTACGAGTTCCCTTAGCGGGTTGGTGCTTTAACGCCTGCTTTTTGCAGGCGTTAAAAACCAACCCGCTAAGGGACCTCGGAGCTAATTACGGCACCGCAAAATTGCGGTGCCGTAATTAGCGCCTTCCCCATTCCCATAGAGCCCTATGGGGCAGAAATGGGAATGGGGAAGGGCAATGGCGGAAGGGGGATTTACCGCCCCTCCAACCTTGGAATGGGGCGGTTAATCCCCTTTCCGCCAAGGCGGTGCCGGTATTTTACCGGCATGAGCCATGGCGCTAATAGCGCCATGGCTCACCGCCTTCCGTGTAATGAGGCCCTATGTTATGCTCCATGTGACTAGGTTAACATTGTTGACGGAGTATTCAACCTCACAAAGTTAACTGTCATCAATATAGTGATAAAAATTACCTTTTATCGAAGAGAAAACACTTTAAAAGAATACATGTTCAATTAAAAACCGTAATAAAGTGACTCATGCTGACTAAAGTGACCAGTGCAGTGCCTGACACCTTATCAGTGACTTTCAAGTGGGAATACACCAAAATACAAATGTTTCACAGGTCAAAATATCCACACAAGAATTGTGTTACAGAACACAATTCTGATTATACACAAACCATGTTCGTCAATCTGATAGGCAGTACATGTATGGGGATAATCCCTATTGTTTTAACAATCAATATTGACATGTGTAAATATTCAAACCACATACTATGGTATTGACAATACCATAGTATGTGTTGTTTGACCTGTGAAACTTTTGTATTTTAGTATATTCGCACTTAAAAGTCACTGATAAGGTGTTTAGTCAGCATGAGTCACTTTATCACGGTTTTAAATTGAACATGTATTCTTTTAAAGTGTTTTTTTATTCAATAAAAGGTCATTTTAATTAATATATTGATGACAGTTAACTTTATGGAGCATAACAGGCTGATTTTTAGTCTTCGTAACCCCTAGAGATTTTTACATAATCCTAAAGAGACAGGGAGCTATTAGTATTGTTTGGCATGTCAGGATCAACATCCATGTAATTGACTTTATTTGCATTTGTCTGGAAAATGAAATGGTCAAATGTCTGAGATGTTAGCAAACGATACATGTCATTTAGCTCAGTAGTCATGGGTGCTCCACAGCAAGCATAGCTCTAAAGATGTTTTGCCTATTTTCCCACCTCCTGGTGTTCATATGTGCACATTGCTTTCTGTTCACACAAAGTGCATAATGATCCACGTGTCTTCCCAAGAACATTGACGTCAAAGAGTGCAGTCTGTGAGGCTCTGAATGCAGTGGCATGGCACAGAATCTGGGGGCCCCCCTGCAAGCCAGACTGAGGCCCCCCACCCCGACCACAAATCACTTTGTGCCACACTCTGGGCCGGCCTACATTACCACGATGGCATAATACGCACAAAGAGGTATGCCGCATACTGCACTCGGAGAAACATATATATATATACATGTTTTAATGTATTATACAGCACACTTTCTGAGAAAAATTTGCTAAAAAGCCAGAGCGTTTGCAATTGTTTCGTGGGGTAACACCAATCCAAAGATCCAATACATGCAAGTCACCAACAGTGCACAGGAAAATTAATGCTTCAATTAATTTAATGCCTTGCTATTAAAAATGCCATGCCAAAATGAAAACATGTCCAACTGGCTGAACAATGTAGACCAGTCTAGTAGACACATAATAACATATTACAGTAAAGCATGCCAGGCCACATTTACACATACCTAGACTGATTGCACCAAAATGCCAGTCGAAGCAATAACACTTATCATGGTTGTTTTATCACAGATGCCCAGAAAAATATACAATGCCACAGTAGGAAACGGCTAGACTGGCAGCACCCAAATGCCAATCTAGCCATGTCATTACACTTGGCAAGGATGCTTTAGCAGAGATGCCCAGTTAAATAAAAGAAAGGTTACCTTGTAGCGGCCCTGATCACCCAGGCAGTAATGAGAGTACACTATGAACAATTGATCATGGTCCCAACGGAGGATAGACTTGGATGCAGTACTGAAATGATATGCCACCCAAAATATGCAATTACCAAAAATATATATAGTCTTTTTAATATACTACAATCACTAAAACATAATCAAATGTGTATAACATGTAGTAATGAAGATTGGCAGCAAGTAATCAAGGCATAAACACAAGCAGTGGCGCAACACCCTTGAGCCGACTGGGCTTTAGCCCTCTCGTCCAACCCCCTGAAATTATGGGCTACATTGACTTGACCTGGCTGCCGGACAGAACAGGACACAGATGTTAAACGGCGGCTGGGGTTTGCCGTTAACAAAGGCCTGGCAATTACTAATGTAAAGCATTTCACTGTTAGTTCCAGCATTCAAATGCATACTTTTTTAGGTCATTTAACTTGTGATGTGGGTTTAGTACTTGCTTGCCAGAGGAGTGATTAGATGTGTAGAAAGGGGATAGGAGACAGTTCATTCTCATAGCAGTCCATAAGTGGGTGCTTTCAGACTTAAAGGAGAGAGTTAACGGCTTGTAACATTGAAGCTGCACTAGAATAGTCTCATTAGAATGCATAAAGAAGTTAGATGCCCCCACACAAATATGTTTGCCTCCACCACCCATGAAGTTAGTTCCTTTCCCAACATTTGATGGGTTAGCCCCCCGCCGAAATGTAGGTTTCATTGGACCCCTGAACACAGACACACACACACACACAGCATTCACCATACACAAAGGCATACCCAGCCACTAATACATTTAAGTGTGCACTCTTCCACCATACACAAAACAAAAGAGGTGCTGGCTGGAAGGTTTGGAATTAATCCTAACCTCTGGCATTGCTCTGGGCAACCCTTTAGACCACCGTTCTTCACCTGCCAAGCCATTACAAAAGGGGAAAGACCATGTGCAAATCAGGCTTGGTCCACCCCAAAAGGGGCAGTCCAGCCCAAACTTCTTGGTCACATCCCTTCTGCATGAGACCACAACCATCCCCAAACATGTTTCGGCCTCGTTGGGCCTCATCAGTGAGGATTAGCTTGGCTCTCTAGGACCAGCAGGCACGGGACGCATGTCTGGACATACCCATCCCACTTGGGGGGACTTGCACAAAACAATAGAGGTGATGGCTGGAAGGTTTCAAATTAATCCTAACCTCTGGTATTGCCCTGGGAAACCCTCCAGAACATTGTTCTTTGCCTGCCAAGCCATTACAGAGCAGTTTGTGATACTCACCTTCATCAGGGAAGACTGTGATACCTGATAGACCAGCTTGGCTACGATCCCGCTGACAGCTCTTGCGAGCCTGCTTCACACATCCATGCCCCTATTATTCTTCAGTGATTCCATCTTCATTACCCTTGGAATCCCGGGCCGCTGGCATCTGGATGGGGGTCTGCTGTAAAGGTTCCGTGCAGATCACCCTTGAGCCTTTGTCAACGGTGGTGATACCATCATCCCACTCCAAGATGGCAGCTGGAAGTACGACGCATGTCAACAACACACATCTTTGATGTGCAGCGTCTACGCCGTTCTCTGAAGATATCTGTTGCTCTGTGCGTCTCAAAACTATTAGTGAATGGACGCTCTCTTCCTTCAGTGTTTCCTGTCACCCCCCACCTCCTTATCCAGGCTGTTGTCTTGTCTTCTCACCCCGGTCCTCCTTTTTCCTCTTCATCTTCCTTGTTCCCTGGTTTCCCTTGGCTATTCTTCAAACCATCCATCTTCTTCACCCTGGGCTGATTCACTGGGCTCGGCTTTGGGATGTATCTGCTACGGCTTCTCGTCACGTCAGTTTCCTCGCTTTCATTGCAGATTTGTTCTCCATGGTCCATGTTTTCAAAAAAAGCTCAGCACAGCTTTGTCCCACCCCAAAAGGGGTAGACCAGCCCGAACTGCTTGGTCACATCCATTCTGCACGAGACCACAAGGATTCCCAAAAATGTTTCAGCTGTTTTGGGCCGCATAGGGAACCAAGCTGCACCTCACTGAGGAGGCCCAACAAGGCTGAAACATGTCTGAGGTTGCTTGTGTTTCCGTGCAGAGGGGACCTGGCCTAGCAGTTCGGGCTGGACGGCTACCATTGGCGGCAGTACCAGACTGATTTGCATATTATGGACCCCTTTTTCAATGGTGCAGACAGGCTAATAAACGGTGGTGTGGCAGGTTGCCCAGAGCAATGCCAGTGGTTCAGATTTATTCAAAACCTTCCACCCATCCCTTTTGTGGTTGTAGTTTGTCTCCCTATGCGAGAGGGGGTGTACCCAAACATGGTTCCCTTGCTTGCTGTGCCATAGGGAACCAAGCTGCACCTCACTGAGGAGGCCCAACTAGGCCAAACAGGTTTGTGGTTGCTTGTTTTTCCATGCAGAGGGGACCAAGCCTAGCAGTTCAGGCCGGGCTGCTACCATTGGTGGCAGTACCTGACTGCTTTGCATATTTTGGACCCCTTTTGAAATGGCGCAGACAAGGTAATAAACAGTGGTGTGGAAGGTTGCCCTGAGCAATGCCAGTGGTTCAGATTTCTTCAAAACCTTCCAAAAAACGATTTCATTTTTTCTTGTCTTAAAATGCTTCATTTTTGTTTAAATTAACAAAGGGGGTCCTGGGAGTCCCTCTGCCAGACATTAGTCCTGGTTACGAGAGACTTACCCAGAGTCTTTAGCTCACTATCTTTCACAGAGAAGAAATTTCCCAAACATATCAGTCTTTGTCCTGCCCTGGGGCAGTCCAGCACCGAAATGCTAGGCAATTCTCCTCTGAACAAGAGTACCAACAGCATCCCCAGACAAGGTTTTCGGTCTGGTTGGACCTCATCAGTAGGGAGGAGCTGTGCCTCTCTAAGAATAGTGAGCAAGGGGTCCACGTCTGGATTCCCCTAGTAACTTAGGGTGAAACCCAAAGTTACTTAAATATGCCAATTAATAAGGGGGGTCCTGGGAGTCCCTCTGCCAGACATTAGTCCTGGTTACGAGAGACTTACCCAGAGTCTTTAGCTCACTATCTTTCACAGAGAAGAAATTTCCCAAACATATCAGTCTTTATCCTGCCCTGGGGCAGTCCAGCACCGAAATGCTAGGCAGTTCTCCTCTGAACAAGAGTACCAACAGCATCCCCAGACACGTGTTTCGGTCTGGTTGGACCTCATCAGTAGGGAGGAGCTGTGCCTCTCTAAGAATAGTGAGCAAGGGGTCCACGTCTGGATTCCCCTAGTAACTTAAACTTAGGGTGAAACCCAAAGTTACTTAAATATGCAAATTAACAAGGGGGGTCCTGGGAGTCCCTCTGCCAGACATTAGTCCTGGTTACGAGAGACTTACCCAGAGTCTTTAGCTCACTATCTTTCACAGAGAAGAAATTTCCCAAACATATCAGTCTTTGTCCTGCCCTGGGGCGGTCCAGCACCGAAATGCTAGGCAATTCTCCTCTGAACAAGAGTACCAACAGCATCCCCAGACACGTGTTTCGGTCTGGTTGGACCTCATCAGTAGGGAGGAGCTGTGCCTCTCTAAGAATAGTGAGCAAGGGGTCCACGTCTGGATTCCCCTAGTAATTTAGGGTGAAACCCAAAGTTACTTAAATATGCAAATTAACAAGGGGGTCCTGGGAGTCCCTCTGCCAGACATTAGTCCTGGTTACGAGAGACTTACCCAGAGTCTTTAGCTCACTATCTTTCACAGAGAAGAAATTTCCCAAACATATCAGTCTTTGTCCTGCCCTGGGGCAGTCCAGCACCGAAATGCTAGGCAATTCTCCTCTGAACAAGAGTACCAACAGCATCCCCAGACACGTGTTTCGGTCTGGTTGGACCTCATTTTTGTTTAGTCACAGGGGCCCCCTCCCAGGACATGTGGTAGTAGGCCCCCACTCTGCATGGGGGGCTGCAGGGGCCCCCACTATGCCAGTGTCTGAATGTCACAGTGCATGTCAACGGATCATTTTCCTGGAGGATGGGATTTTGCTGTACAGTTTATGGTGTGTCAATGTGTGATATTTACCCTGTGACAGCGAGTACATCTATCCAATGACCTCTCACATCCACTGTTCATGCTCACACAGGTCAATATTTTCTCAGTATGGCTTACCTGGCAATTTTGCAGCTGTAGCTGTTCCACCAATTGCTTCCACTGCAACTAGGTCTATCAGGGCTGCCAAGTTTCAATCCACTATGGTCACAGTGTGCATTTCAGATGGTCCTCTATTGGTGTCACTGGCATAGGTGTGCATATCTGACAGCTTTTTCTTTGTTTGGTGCTTCATGTTCCACCAGCGCTTCTTGATTTCTTTCATAGGTCTCAAGATACTGTGATGTATCCGATGGAGTCATCACTATTTTCCCAGCAGTGATCTCCTCCCATGTGGCCAGGGGATGGCAGCCGCGCTACCTGATCCTGACCCTGGGGACAGCTATATGAGGTAGGATCACATGGGGGAGACAACCTCCAGGCAGATGTCATGGCTTCATTGGATGAAACATAGTATCCCCCATTTTCCACTGGGGATAACCCTCCCATATCTAATACCCTCACAGCCTATTATCATACGTCTACTCATCCTCCTATGAAGGTTAGTGAAAACCTTTTCCCAAGATCCATAGGCCAACCTTCCAACTCTGATCTGCCATGTGAAACATATGAAGCTGTTGTCTCCATTTCCACCTATCATTCACCCAAAACTGACTTGCCCTTGAAAATGTTTATCCAAGTTTATCATGCAAATTGTCAAGAATGGACTTCCTTTCCCAGAATTACCAAAATACTGGGACGAGGAGGAGGAACTGAGCAATGCAGAGCGAAGGAGGCCACAAGCCCAACAAGCGCTCTAGTTGTTTACACACACACACACACACACACACTTGTGACCGGTAAATTTAAAGAGCAGAATCAGAGAGTCGAGGTGAGCTGCTGGCGAGAAAGTGCTGCGCCTCTCCGTGTGGGTCAAGAGACTGAAAGGCTGAGACCAGTGTTGTGGAGATGTGCAACTTGAGAGCCAAGAAGAAGGAAGCTGCTGCACGATGAGGACACACTAAGGGAACACCAGGAGCCGTAGATATACTCCTGGGTGTTTGCAGGTGTCAGAAATCAACTTTTCACTCACCAGAGCCTAGAACGAAGCAGACGAGCCCAGTGGAAGCCGCGAGAGACGGGAAAGCTGAGTGGAAGCGGTAGTGAGAAGGAAGGAACCGAAAGACGATCACTGGCTGCCTGCGGAAGAAACCAGGAATGCCAACAAGACCCGGGGAGTCCACCCAGAGACAGCAGGGACACAGGGGCGTATCGGCACAACACCAAATACAAGCAAATATAAATAAAGAAGCCTAGAAAGAAAGGGCAAGACAGTTTATTGTTAAAAGGGAACATTATGAGTAAAACCCTTACAGGTATCTGAATGTGTACAGTGCAAGTATATGGGAAACAACCAGGACCTGATAACATATCAAGAAGATACATTATCAAACAAAGTATATATGCAAGTTTGGAAGAGGACAGAGAGCCCATATGGACAGAAGCCCTGGCAGGAGAGTATACCAGGCAATTGCAAGTGTGTGAATTCAAGAAGCCCTGGCAGGAGATTATACCAGGCAATTACAAGTGTGTGAATATATGCAGCCCTGACAGGAGAGTATACCAGGCAATTACAAGTGTGTGAATACAAGAAGCAGAAGCCCTGGCAGGAAAGAATACCAAGCAATTACAAGTGTGTGAATATAAGAAGCCCTGGCAGGAATGTATACCAGGCAAATTACACATGTATGATTACAAAGCCCTGGCATAAGAGTATACCAGGCAGCTATACAAAGTGGACAAGAGGTAAAGAGGTCCTGAGAAGAAATATCAGGACTAGAAAAATAATTGTGGTCATTCAGAGTGAAGAGGTCCTTAGAAGAAATATCAGGACTAGGGAAAAGATTGTGTTAATTAGCAGTAAAGAGGCCCTGAGAAGAAATATCAAGACTAGGAAAAGGAATGTTTTACCCAGGAGGAGTAAAGAGGTCCTGAGAAGGAATATCAGGACTAGTAAATGGATTGCGTTAAACAGGAGAAAAGGAGCAATACCCTGGCAGGAGAGTGTACCAGGTATCCTGAAAGAGACAAAAGTACAAAGCCAGACCGTTTTGCGTGTCAGTATTGTTGCTGGTCAAGAAGGCACTTCTGAAAATAACAGGAAGTAAGGAGGAATCCAGGGCAAGGCAATCACCCTCTGGAGCAAAGCTCTTTATCCTTGAAGACATTTTGTGTTGGAGCTATTTATTCTTCTGTTGTGAACACTTTACTAAACCACCCAAGCAGTGGTCGAAGTGCACGAAAAGAAGTAGTGGAACTATGTTCTGTGAGGGGCCAGCAATGCGAGGAGGACAACTGTTTGATGATTGTTCCAAACATGCCATTTTATTAAGGTACAAATAATATTAAATACTCTGCTGAGGATTTCCCTGCCTAACAACACCAAAGGGAAACACTCTAACATGGGATGTCTAGCCCTCACACTTAAACATTAAATATAAAGAAAAAAATATGGCAATTCAAATAACATCTACAACATTCACAGTTTCTTGATAACCACTCAATAACCTGGGCAAGTTCCCTTCCCCAGGATTCAAAGTGAATTCCACTCAAATGTACAACAGAACAAACAAGGAGATCCTTGTAGGTAAGATGGTATCAGATACGTTCTTGATGTCTCAATATCAAGGTAAAGTTTTGTTAACCAAAGTTCCAACAATAGCAAATTTGTTCTTCTTGTTGAAAATGCAACTTCTACAATTGTTGATGAAACACAGTTCTTGGTTAACATTTATGTCACTAGTCACAAGATTAGGATTCACAGTAGGTAGCTTTGTCAGGATGACTTCATTTATTTATTTATTTGGATTTGTAAACTGTACTAGCAGCCCAAGGGTATTGAGGCGCTGTTGCATGAAATTGTCTTAGTTACAGAGCGATACTGGGCTCTTGGTTACAGTGAGCATGCAGCCTCGCAATGATACTATCTCAAGGAACATGCAAAGGTAGTTACATGTAGTTTGCATTATGGTTGCAGTGAAAGCTACTGTTAGGCAGAATTATATGCAGTACCCTTTGGGAACACTACACACAATTAAGACTACAAGTGACAGTACAATTTCACCTTTGGTACAAGCCTGTACTACACAGTTATAGTGGTAGCAGTAGCGGAGCAGCCAGACTTATCTCAAGAGTAAGGGAGCAGTACAAGGAGTTACACAAAGGGACAGCAATTACTATGGTTCAGGCAAACACTGACTCAAGGTTTCTAAGTAAAAGAATATATATTTATTTACTCAACAGTTGTTTAATATTTCACTAGTCTAAGCAAGTCAAAAATCTCAATCACAAATACACCATACCACTTCCCTTAAATTCCAGACAAGTTAAGCTCACAAGTGAAGTGGGAGCCAAATGGCACTCCAGCAATTTAAAAGGGAGGGAAAGACAAAGTTATTAGAAATTAGGCAACACCAACAGGTCAGTAATCAGGGCAGTAGAACAAGAGAGACTACAAGGTTAAAATCAGATAGAAAAGGCTTAGGGCCAAAGTCAATGGTTCAAAAGTCTTTTTCTCAAGATAATAGGTTCTATATAGTTTGCGGTAAAGTTCATGGCAAAGATTCTGGACGAGGTTGGTTGGTAAAAAAGTTAGTTCAAAGAGAAGAGAAGGACAAGCCTTTCGGATTGGAGAAAGATTTCAAACACTTTCACCGCGGCTGACCGAAACGGTCAACCGGATTTGTACAGTACCTTAAAACGGAGAGGGAGCTGTAGCTGAGGCGGACGTTCCTGGTGGTTCCTGCCGGCTCACGGTTCCTGAAGCGACAGTTGGACTGACACGAAGTAGGAAGACTGGAGGGTCTTGTGCCTCCCAGGAAAGAAACCAGTGGCAGAGCAAATCAACAAATAAAAGGTGTGCTCCTTAAAACCCAAGCATGGTCCGACCTTCCTGGCTATCCGGCCCACTGTAGCTCTGTACAGCGAATTTGACCAGAGGAGGGGTCCTGGCTTGCAGTTTGGGCGAATTGGTTGGTCCCACCAGCTCAAGGGAAGAAGTTTCCTGGAGGATCTTCTCTGTCGTCAGATTTGGAGATTCGGACCTGCAGTAGGGCTTCACCGGGTGGTTCAGTCGTGGTAGGGGTCCTCTTCTTCCAGTTCCTCGTTGGTTCTTTCGTTCCAGTGGCGACTCTGCTCTTCCAGTCACCGAGACCTGCTTTTTATGCAGTTTTCCCCCATTCATACAGCCTGGCTGTCAATCACACAGCAGGGTGGCTGGCCTTGCAAGGCCAGTCCGCTTAGCCAATCAGACAAGAGTGCGACTTGGGTTACCAAGGCAACCCATGGCAGGGGTCCGAAGATCCCTTCCTCACATCCTGCCCCTAGAGAATATCAGGCGCCTTAAGGAGGGCTTCTGTGCAGAATCCCGCGAAAAGACAAAGGAATCCTCCCCGGTTTGGCGTGCAGAGTAAAACACGAGAAAGACTTTAACAAAAAGAAATGCCAAATAAATCCAGCCGGAACCAAAATAAAATGAATTGGTCAAGCGGGTTTATGTTCGAGGCTACTATGATAGCCTGGAACAATGGTTACTGGTCATTTGGTCAAAAAAAAAGGTCGACAGGACAAATGGTCGACTCAATTTGGTCGAAAGACAAATGGTCGATTTTTTTATTTTTTATTTTCACATATTTTTGTATTTTATTGGAGGGGTACCCCCTAACCCCCTTTTTTTGCTTAAAAACCCTTTTTTTCCTAAAGGAAAACCTGAAAAATATATATAAAAATAAAAAATAAAAATTCGACCATTTGTCTGTCGACCAAATTGCGTCGACCATTTGTCTGTCGACCAATTTTCTGTCGGCCAAATGACCGGACAGCTGGAACAATACCACGTTTATTTAAGATAATCGCGGTAAAAAGGTTAGGGTAGTTACCACTGCCACCAGCCCAGTCTTAGTGTTAAGGGAGCGAAACAAGGCTCCAAGAGCCACAGACAAAAAGGGATAAGAGCTAACCCTTTCCAATACTCCATGTAAGATGGGGTGTACTGGGTCTGTGGTTTAAAGTGACTATATAAAGTTAATGGCAACTTTACATGTTTCTGGGGGACAGAAGTCAGCCCCAAAGAAATTCAGTCAGTGGGAAGTCTCAAAGACAACCCTGTGTCACTGCACTAAAGGTGCTGTGTAACACACACAAAAAGTGGTGCACATGGAGTAGGTGAGGCTCCATTGTCCAAGATCACACAAACAGTAAAAATTCACACACCAAAACACATGTAATGGTGGGAAAAAGGCTCACACTCTTACCAGGTGAAAGAAAGAAATCCTAGAAATCCAGCAAAGCTGCTGGGGGACTCTTTAGGTAAGGGAAATCCTGTTAGTATAGGCAGTTCTTGTGGGTCTGGCTGAAACAGGCTTGACAACACTTTGCGCCAGGTACAGTGGTACCAGGTCATGGGCACATTTGTGTGTTAAGGCAAGAACTTTAAAGACTATCCACTCTTTAATGGGGAGCCAGTGAACCTGCTCCCTGGTTTCAGAGATATGTTCCCTCTTTGAGATACCAGTGGCAGCCCTAAGGGCATTATTCTGGAAAGTCTGGAGTTTGGTGATGTTTAGCAGACTTCCTCAAAAAGAGGACATTGCAATAATCCAGCCGAGATCCAGTTATTGCTCTTGCAATAGTGAGACAGTTCTGTTATGACAGAAAGGGTCTGGCTGCGTTAAACAGTTTAGAGTGGTAGGCTGAGGTAGATGCAATGGCATTGACCTGCCTATTCATAGAAAGGTCGGAGTCCAGGTAGACCCCGAGGGTCTTTACAGCTTGTGATACAGGGATTGGAATGTTGTTAATCGTAAAAGAGCTGTATTGTTTGTCCAGTTATCTTTACAGGTTGTAAAGGATGGGTGAGATGCAGGAGCCCTGTGGGACTCTGCATTTAATGATGCTTGGGTGGGCACAGGCTGAGTCAGAAAAGACTTTCATAACCCTTTCTTCGAGAAACAAGGTGATCCAAGTAATGGCCTTAGGGGAAAAGTTGGCGGCGGAGGAGAAATGGTGGCAAAGGGTATTATGATCCACAAAATCAAAAGCTGCGGACAAATCTAGGAGCAAAAGGGGGCGTTTGCCTGCAGCTCTGAAATCGTCCATTTGATTTTTTAGGTCTAAGAGTGCAGTCTCGGTGCCGTGTGCCGGACGGAATCCCAACTGCCGGAGTCCGAGCAGGTTGTATGCCTGGAGGAATTTTTGGATTTGCAGATAAGCTGCTTTGTCGAGAATGTTTAGAAGGAATGGGACTGTAGTAATGGGTCTATAGTTCCCTGGGACAGTCAGGGACGCCATTTCACCAAAATGCCAGGGGTAGCGGAAGTGATATCACATGACCTCTGATGACATCACAGGAAGTGATGTCATTTTGCCCCTTCACCTCAAAGTGACATCACGAGAAGCGATGGAACACAACCTTTCATCCCTTGACAAAACAGGAAGGGACATCACATATTGTTCCTAAGTACACTACGAGAAATATAGTTAAAATAGCACTATAATGTTATATACATGTCACAGAAGAATGGATCACCATATGTATCGTTAATATCAGTGTGTATAGGACGATATTACCAAATTACTGTGAATGCAAGCAGATGTTCAAGACTAAATGATAATGATATCTTAATATATAGCATTTTCGCTTAAGCGCTTACACATACAATATCACCCAACCTGTGTCGGTTCTCATTTATCGACCTCCGAAGGCTGAAAGGCTGAGTTGAGGTGTTTAAGAACAGGCTAAATCAGTGACTCACCACCTGAAGTGTGCCTGGAAATAAACCTTTATGAGTCTGGCAATTATTGGATAGAATTCCAGAAAGACAAAGTATGTGTTATTCCTATTCTTTCTTATTTAGGGTCACTGCTCGAAGTGTTACACTTGTGGAATCCCGTTTTTTTTTTTTTAGAGGCCTGAACAAGATAGCCAGCCACTCCAAAAATAAAGAGTCACATGACACAGTCCACAGCACAGGAGCTTACATTTAAAAACATTTTTTTTTAAAAAAAGTTTTTAAAAAATCTTTTTTTTCTAGGGGTAGCAAGGGAGATCACAGGGGTAGCAAGGGAGAGCTCATGGGTCGCAACTGTGACCCCTGGTGACTCCCAAATGACGTCTCTTGGCACAGTTGGGTCAAGTGCTGGTTTTTTGAGACGCGGATTTCCCATGCTTCCTTGAGCCCAGTAGGGACAAGGCATGACTGGAAGGAGGCATTAATGAATGCTGTAAGGAACGGGGTAAGGGGAAGGGCACAATCTTCAATAAGCTGAGCTGGGCAGGCTTCCCCTTTACAGAAGGGCGGTGTAATTGATTTCAGGAGGGCAATGACTTCTTGTTCGCGCATTTCCTTGAAAATTAAGGGAGGAGAATCATCAGCAGTGCTCTTTTGTATTTTGGAAATTTGGTGGCTGAGTGCCTGTTGATGGGTTAGGATTTTATTTTGAAGCGTGTTATGTTTGTCCAGCATAGCAGATTTGATGATGTCACACCAGGCTTCCTCTTTGTGGAGGGTTGGTGGGGGGTGCGGTGTTGGTTTCCAACTCCCTGAAGATGGCAAATATTTATTTGGTCCCCGATTTGGCATTTGCTATACTTGTGTTGAATGAGGATGCTTTTGCTTCGATAATGGCAATTTTATATTCTTTAGAGATAGTTTGAAAAGCTAGCTTCGAAGAGTCATTCGGGTTTGCTTCCCAGTGGGAGAGCCCTCTCCTTTTTCTGGGCCGTAGTTCGAGAAGTTCTTGGGGGAACGAAGAATTAGCGTGCTTGGAACGCTTGGCTTTTCTTCGGGTGAATGGAGCGATGGCGTCAACTACTTGAGTGATGACTGATTTGAAAGCATTGTCAAGAATTACTGGGTCACTAGGAAAGTGTGCCTGAAGGGCAGGCACTAGGAGGTACAGTGTGAGCTTTTCTTTAGTGAGCTGCCGAGACCTTCTGGTAAGTGCCCTGGAGAAGGGAGTCTGTTGCTTGAGGGAGCTCCTCAAGGTATTAAGTTGAAATCCAATGGAGTGATGAACAGACCACGCATGGGGTAGAATTCCATGACCCTGAGGGAACACTTATGTTGAGCAACCCAGTCAAGGGTGCGGCCTTTACTGTGAGAAGGCTCCGTAATGGCCTGAATGAACCATAGCGTGGATAGGGATTTATTAAGGGCGGCTGCTTGGATGTCGTTTGGGTCATTAAGGCCTAGATTGAGATCTCCCAGGAGAATGGACTGGGAGGTTTTCTTCAGATTATCAGACAGAGTATGAATCAAGGAATCTTGGAAGTCCGAGACTGGCCCCGGTGGTCGATATACATTATGGAGGGCAATGGTACCGTTAGGGGAAGGTTAACTTTAGGAAGATAGTCACAATTATGTGCAAGTTTCCCTTCCATCCTTCTAACAGAGATGGTCTCTTTAGCAATAAGAGCTACCCCTCCACCTTTCTGAAGAGAGCAGTCTTGCCTAAAAATAGTGTAACCTGGTGGGATGGCGAGGGCAATGGCTGGGCCGGATGCCTCAGTGAGCCAGGTTTCACTTATCATCAGAAGGTCCATGTTACAGCTTGTGATCAGATCATGAACGTCAAGTGCATGGGCAGGGAGGGAGCGGGCATTAATGAGGGTACAGTTAAGCTTAGCATTGGGTAAGGCCCTATTGGAGAGACTTGGTACACTGCTGTCAGTATTTGACATAGGCAGGTCAGAATGCATAGAATTAGGCATCAGTAGGTCATCATTCACAGCGTTAGACATGAGCAGGCCAGAATGCATAGAACTAGGCATCGGCAGGTCATCATTCACAGTGTTAGACATGGGCAGGTCAGAATGCATAGAATTAGGCATAGGCTGGTCATCAATCACAGACTTAGGCATAGGCGGGTCATCAATCACAGACTTAGGCATAGGCAGGTCATCAATCACAGACTTAGGCATAGGCGGGTCATCAATCACATATTTAGTCATAGGCAGGTCATCAATCATACCATAGGGTACAGGCAGAACAACATTTGGTAGCATTGGGCTAAGCAAATCATGAGGTGTAGCAGTTGGACTCAGTGGCATAATGGGGGCCCCTTCAGATGGCATATCAAAATACAAATTGGGTACTTTAACAGGTGGCATAAAGGGTACATCGGGAGGTGGCGGCAAAGAGGAAGTTAGCTCAGAGGGAGTAACTTTCTTATGATGCACCAGTGTGTCGGCAACCATGGGCAGCATTTGGGTGTCAGGATTTACTGTGACAACAATAGGTAGAGGGAGTTCTGTTTTAGTGGCACCTGGTGGGCATATTATGCACGCAGAGTGCCTGTAGCAACATTATTAGTAATGGGTAGAGTGGCAGCTGCATCATATGTACATAGAGTTCCTGGATCAGAGCTGGCGAGGGAGGAGTGTTTCACTTGCCTGAGGGTAAAATCTTTCGCCTCGGGCGGCTGAGGACACTGCATGGTGGCTAGCATGCGAGCCGTTCTTGAGACGTGAGGACATGGTGGATGCATCGTCGTCGGGAAGCAGGTGGTAGGCGCCCACCTAAGCAAGTCCATTTCCTGGGACACATGTGAGTGGGTCGAATGCCATCCTGAGTGGTGCGGGATGACAGATGTGGGGTGGTGGGTGGATCTTTGCAGGATGCGCTGGATGCTTGGTATGCAAATGGACCATGCGCATAGGCGAGCGTTTCTAACGTGAATGGACGGGTATTCAGTCGGGTGGTGATGGCAATGGGTGTGTGCACTTAGGCATATCGCTCTAGTAACAAGGAGGTTATGTAGAGGGATGGCAGTTCGGATGACACGGGGGGGCGACGGCCTGCCGAACAACCGACAATCTCTGTGGATGCTGCTTACCTTTGTGGGTTGGAAGCAGATTTCTACATGTAGAGGCTGCAGCCGGAAGCTTCGAGCAGCTGAGAGCTGCGGAGAGGATCAGAGTCCTTGTCCCACGGCCTTCACCCAACGGCTTCGCCTGCTGGTCTCCCTCCTCTCCCTTTAAGGCGAGAGGGGAGGAGCAGGCAGGCGCAGGAGGCCAATGGTGGCTTGAGCCAGCGGCGGTGACGCTCTGTGATATATTCTTGTTGTTGCATGTTGCCGTAGCAACCAGCCCGGCCATTTTCTCCTTTTCAGATGCCGCATGGTTCACAATGGATGGCGAGGAAACAGAGGAGCACTCAGGTGTCCCTGCAGTCTTCTTTGTGGTATGATCAGTCATCCTTGGTGAGGCCTCTCGCAGCGGAGCTTCGGAGAGGATCTGAGGCATTGTCCCACAGCCTTCACCCGACGTTTTCATAGTGCTGCTGCTACTACTGGAACAACTTCTCTTCTACTAAAGTTTACAATGAGAACATTCTCCTGTATCTCATTGTACTCCATTTCATTTATACTTCAGAAGTTTTGCATCTACTGACAACCAGATATAGCACCATAGTTTCACTACTTTGTAATTCCACCACAGCTTCAGTACTTGGTGATTCAAAACAGGTCTTAGTTCTGACAAGATTTATGTTAAGGCACTCCAACACCTTCAAACAGCCAAGACACTCTTCCTATGAATAGCTCTCTTGTAAATGGGCAGCCCTTTTGCCTCTCTTGTTTGTCTGCCACAACAACAACCTGAGTGTGCCTGTATGACCAACTTCTCTCTGTTGCTTAAAGTCTTTGGCAATATAGATTGTGTCAATTTCAAATAATATTCATGAGCAGCAAGTTTCCCTTCCCCAACCTGGCCTTCAACTCTCTGCCAACTGTTAGCCAAAATAATTATCCAAAAGCCTTGTTGCCACTCTATTGGCTTCAGGTAATGCACACTTGTATCTTAGACAAGGTTGAACTTCTCTTAGTCTTGTTTGCTTTGTTTTATGGCTTTAAGAAAGGCTGCTTTCAATTTTAAAAGGGGAATACTCTTGGCTTGGGCAATGCTTGCTTGCTCTTCAACTGTAGATACAATGGTTTAAACACTTAACTTCCTTTATGAGCATTTAACATTTGTGTGAATAAAGATGCAAAGGTCACTCCTCCCTTGAAAAGCAAAACTAGGCAGAGGCAACCACTTCTCCGTGAAGTTTTAAATGTTTGAATTATTTAACAATGGCTTTCTGCAGCGTTTGCTCTTCACGCGAGTGAAAAGAGAAATTACTGATCACATGTGAGTGCTACTTTTTCATTGACCCATTGTTAAAAAGTTCAACGAACAACTTCAACTCGCTTCTGCTTACAGGGGAGTGAAGATTAGACGGGATACTGTTGCTGGCTGAGCTCGCACAAGGAATCAGAACGCCAGGTTTGACTCACTGGCTTCTGTGATCCTTGTTCTGTGGTTTTCCCAACTTCCACGACTTCTACTGCTTCTAACTTCACAGGGACCGACCACCTTCTTCGCTGAAGATGTCTCCAGTCCGGCCATTTCGTTAAGGAGCTCTTCTTGCTCCTGAGACCCAGGGCTTGACAGCAGCTACTCGCCTCGGTCTCCATCACACTTCTGGCACGCCAATCTCCACAATCAGGCTCACATGGTGAAAGGCAGCCTTCCTGCTTGCCTTCCGCTGCGCAGCCTCTGCAACTCAGAGTTTGGCGGAACAAGGCTCTCACAGAACAAGCAGGTGAAATATGCTGCATCAATGTTCTGTCATTCCTTTGGTTCTACCACTTCTGCCTGGATTGCCAACACTGTGTCTTCTTCTTTCTGCCTCTGCTACTACAGAATGTACTCCAGCCACAGTTTAAGCTCCTTCCTATTGCCTGCAACTGAGGAGGCCTTTCATGCCTTTCAGTTTCCTTCAGGTGTGGGCTCTTAGGCATAAGTGCCTGACTACTGCTACAGCATGCCTCTTTATCCCTCTTCCTCATCCCAGTACTCATGGGATTATGAAATTTGTAGTCCCAACAACAAAATTAGTTATTTTTGGTAACTGCTTGATTTTAAGGGTAGATTTACTTCCCTTAAAATCAATTAAAGAAAAACCATTAGATTGTATTGTTACAGAGAAAGACAATTTACTTGAGGCAATATTTCTAGATTTCTTTATGTTATACCTTTGGGAGTAAGGAAGGTGTTTATCCTGAAATACCTTGAAGGGCCTTTTTGTTGGTAAGGCTTTTGTTGGTAAGGCTGACTCAGATTTTATGGTACTTGTACCCAGCGTCACAAATCTTATATGTGGTTCCGATACATAATAATGACTATAAGCCACTACCTGTTTTAATATCTTGAAAGGTTTTCCCTTTCAAAGGACACATAATGTGTCTCATCCCACGGGATCTCTTCACCACCCTGGCCTTGTCTCGTCCAATGTGATCCTCCTGCAGTACACCACCCCTACATGTTTATTTTTAAACAAAACCATTCCGGAACATTTTCTTTTTAAAATAAAGGTATAGGAACGGTGAAATTGAACAAATAAAAAAGTAGAGGAGCACCGCTCCCAACCGCTCCCACCCACGTCGTCGACTGCACCCAAGGCTAAAGACAATACCATCTTCACCTTAGAATATAGTTTATAGTGTGAGGGTCATAATAGAACTATGGACATGGGACAGTTTTGTTTTAGTCATTCTGACACTGACAGATCCCTAGTTTCTGGTTTATATAGGGAAGTTCCTCCTAGAGCAGAGTCAGAGAGGCATTTTCCACACCCCTTTTATTTTCAATAAAAGTCTTTCACCAAAATCATGGCTCACTTGTGTCCGGGTTTTATTCCTGGCTCCTCACAATATACTCATGGCACTGAGATTTAATTTCAGCATTGGCCTCTCTGCAAAAGCGGGTTTTCTCATGGTCAGTCATAAAGGTGGCCATAACATCTATGTCTCCTTAAGTCAAATTTGGAGAATGGCGCTCTTTCTCTCCTTCATTGCTAGCATTGTTTCTTCTGGATGGCATATTGTTGGTCTGGATGTTCCTGGATTCAACACACATCTTGAGATGTTCTTCAGAAATTGTTTATGGGGCCTTCCTGCTTTGCTCCAGTTATGATTGCAATTTGTGCATATTCTTTTTGCATCTCACTTGATGTACACGTTTTGGACGCATCGTCATGTGTCCGCTATCATTTTTGCCTATTATTAGTGCATCTGACCTGATGCATATGTTTGGAGCGCAACACCATGCATCTGTCATCATATGTGCCAGTCAATTACATATGTGACCTGATGCGCTTCATTTTGTGTGCATCCTCATGCATGCACCATTTTTGGAGCCAATACATGGTGGATATTACCTTATGTGCCACAAACATGTGCACTGTGTCAGATGCAACATTACTATTACCTTTATTTGCACACCACAGGTAACAACTAGAGAGGAAACGAGATGGGCCAAAGAACCATATACAAGAACCTGGCTAGATATTGTCAAGCAGCAACCAAAGAGCTGCGCCAAAGGCTCCAACAAACCAACTGACTTACTTACCCTTCTTCACCTTCCTGTTCCTCCAACACAACTGATGCCACTACACCGACCTTGGACTAGTCACATTACACATAAACAAACCGAGAATCAATACTATGTTAACACCCAGCATCTCTAGTTGCTGAAGCACACTTAGAATGAATCACCCACATAGTCCATAAAACATCAACAACTCAATTACACACCAAGATACTGGGTTATCTCACAGCTACTGCCACCCATGACTCTGGATCCCTTATGGACACTATCTAATCCAATGAGCACTACCAAACCCACCACAACCTCACACAACACACCAACAACAAACACTAACACACACTGAGGCACTGAATCTTACCCATACGTTTACAATGCACTAAGCCTCCTGCACAAATTTCCACATGCAAAACAGCACTCACAGATGCCAGTTCCTCCTGGTTCTGAACCCATCCTCTCCCCAAATCCCCACTAACCTACCCACCCACCTCTCTTGCAGGGCCACGCAAGCGCCTGGAGACTGCCCATGGGTGGTAACAGTGCACAGTATAAATCAACATAACATAACATTCTTGCGGTCAACACTGCGCCACGCGCAGTGTTTATGTTTTTCGGAATTAGGCTCCTGCAATGATATGTGAATTGTGCAGGTGTCTCTGCGCATCTCATTGGGATGCATCATTTTTGGAGAATCTGCGTGTGTGGCACTATTCATGTGATGCGCCCGTAACAGCCACTAACTCTGTTTCTATAATGGTGTAGTTTATCTCTGCTTCAGAAAATGTGTTTGAGAAAAAAGCTACAGGACACATCTTATCTGCATTTGAGTATCTTTGGGACAGGATTGTCCCAGACATTGGAAGTGTCAGCATCCACAAAGTATGACTGAGAACTCTCAGGGTGAAGTAGAATTGGAACAGTGGTAAATAGCCTTTTGAGATGCTCGAAGGTATCCTCTGCTTCTTTAGCCCAGAGGAATCAGAATCCTTTTCCCAATAGAGATGTAATGGGAAGCACTATGAGCATCACTACAAGTACAGCGGTGCAGTAAAAATGGCAATAAAGCGGTGGTAATTCTATTACCACACCTTTATTGACATATTACTGCACAACCATCCTACGCATTTTGGCAGAAAGGTGGAAGATTTACCTAACTGTATTAACCCACACAGAATTAAAACTTGCAGTAAACCCACAAAGGAAACCTTATGGGGACCTATGGACTCAGAAAATGGGGACTAACCATTCGTAATCCTGTGGTAATCCAACAGGTACGGGACTGAGTGGCAATAACAGTAAATAATGTGGCAGTAATTCGGCAGATTGACTGCCAACTCATAATGAGGCCCTGTGTGCGAGAACATGTGGAGCCCCTGTGTGAGAGAACATGTGCATGAGAGTGGATAGAAATTTGCAACAGCCTAAAAAGCCCTGGACCTCGTAAGGACAAGTTGAGGATTCCCAGTATGCTACTGCACTTAATTTCGCTTGGGCCATTTGAAGGCCCTGAGGGGAAAAAGTGACCCAAAACAGTGACTGTAGTGGTATGGAACTCACACTTCTGTAGCTGAAGAAAAGGTGGTGCTGGCGCAGCCTGAACAGTACTTGACGTGTTTCGGTTATGTTGATTTAGGTTTTCCAAATAGGCTTATTTATTGTTTTGTAAGTCACAATTTTGCAGCACAGACTCTTTGAAGGCAAGGGGCTATGGTAAAATGGAACGGGATGGGGGATGGGGAAGTACAGTAAGTGTTTACAGTACCGACAGTGTATTAATGACCAGGGAGACATCAATTGCATAAGTGCCAATGGGCCAAGGGTTCACCAGTCAATTGCCTCTGTGGTGGGGAGGGAAAGGATTCAGTAGGCATTGTCAATGCTCACCACCGGAGAATATGAGGGTGGTCTGATAACAGAGATTCACTTCTCTCTTCACCTAAATATCGGGGAAGGCATTTATAAAACTGATTGAAAACACATCTAGATATTCTCTAAGGATGTCATTGATAAAATACTGGAATGCTGCTGGTGCATTGCTCAACCAAAACTGCATAAAGTGATATTCTAGTAGTCCAAACCTGGTCTAATATGTAATCGTCCACTCATCCCCCTCAGTCACACCAGGTATAGGTTCCCCAAAAATCTAATTTGGTAAAGATATTTGCTATTCTTACCTGATCTATCATGTTATCTGATTGATAGCCAATTTCTCTCTTTTTTGGGGTACAAAAAACAACTACAAAGGCAGGGAATGTTAAATCTCTTCTAAACCTGTATGCCATGTACTTTTCAAGGCAAGTTTTTAAATGGACATTCTCTTTTTCAGGCAGCGTATAAATTCAAATACATGGTATCCTTTACACAGGATGAAACTCATTACAACTGAAGAGAGGCAAATGAACGTGTCCATCATTGCTTCGGCCCTCCCCCTGTTTCAACGGTATAGACACGAACGGTGCACTTTGCTCGTATTATCTACCCCCTCACCACCATTATTCCGCCGATGCGAGAGACGCTATTCCCTGAGACAACCATACAGGCCTCACCCAGATGATGTCACTGAAGCAATAGCCCTGCAGGAAATGAAACCCTTGGAAAAGAGACAAATGACGTCACGGATGAGGCCAACACATATAGGCGCATTACACACAAAGCACATATGCATCCAGGCACGAAGATACACAAACACTAGTTCAAACTGCACTTAGGCACCAAGAGCATGCTTACAATCACTAGGGTAGAAAACATATACTCTCTCTCCTATGCTGAAAAGCAAATCACACAAGAATACATATAAATGCTTGCTTAGCGCAGAGCGCAATTGAAATGGATGGCCATATAAACCAAGATGGGGAGTCATGTAAGGTGAATGGGAAATATTGAGACACCATAACACAGCAGAGAGACTTTGTTTGCTGAGTCCGGAGAAGAGACCAGCCAAAATAGCGCAGCTAGCAAGCGCATAAGTTTGCCACGGTTAGCGGAGAAGGACATGTTCGAGCCAGCGTTGGAAAAATACAGACACAAGGCAGATCCCAGACTGCAGACATAACTTTATCTAAATCAACGCTGGGGCGTGGCTAGCAGCCATGCAGTAAAGAAGCATTCCTGACAGCTCCTGCTCGTTCCGACAATGATCCGCCCTAAACAGCAGCTCCTCAACACTTTGCGATCCTGAGGACTTGTGCGACAGGGGAACATCTTGTGAGGGTTTGAACGAGCCTGGGACTTGTATAAATGTATGTAAGAGCTGGTAACCCTCCTTCGTTTTGCGAAGCCAGCAACAGAAAGGTGAAAACAAGATGGCAACCGGCACATCAAAAAAGTATTTCAGCGGTCTGTGCATCGGTATGAGCCCCGACGTCGCCCAGATCCCTCAGACTTCGTGCGTTCCTTTCCTTCTCCTCTGCGGTGGCGCCATCCACTAAAAGCAGTACAGAAAGGCGCCGAGCAAAATCACACTCTTTGTGGATACGGGCCCCGGTGCCCAGCTGGGAAGGAGGAGAGAAAGAGTCACTGACCTATGCTTGCTGGGACTGGGAGACAGTGCGAATCTTGCCAGCATCCACGTTTTCGGGGTCAGAGGAAGCACCTTTAATTCGCATCTGCCGAGCGCATTCATTGCGGGTAGCACATGTCGCCTCACAGATCAACATGACGCAGGGTCTCTTCCAGACGATCGGCAGACCATTCTAACACAGGCAAGTAAGACCCCCCTCTACTGTACTGACTATCTCCTTGGGCCTCGCTAGAAGAGACCCCAAACAACTTTCATAACCAGCAGACCACTGAGGGTAGATTGGGCCCAAAAGAGATATGCAGAATTAAGCTTAAGCTCTAAGTATTGGACGCAGCTTAACGCATACCGTTGGGGGGTGCACAACGTTGTTCAGCCGCTGGGATAATGCAGCAAAGTTCATTCAGACCCACTGCAACCGCTAGATACTTGCAGTCCTACAACGGTCGGGAATTGCAATTTTAGCAACACACCCAGATGCTAAGATCTTACCAACAGATTGCGCACAGTTACTGGCAACACTCGCCCCTTGCTGGGGCAGCAGTGTGGAGCAACCAGAGAGCACCTGGCTCGGGCTGAGCACTCTTGAAGGGCCACCCCTCACCACTTACTGCTTTATGAGAGAAGCGCATTCTACTGCAGACGCGGATAAGCAACCACCCTGGATCGAACACAAAACCCAGAAAATACAACAAACCAGTGTAGACTGAACAGCTAAAACCCTGTTTTTTTTTTTTTATGGGGAGGGGCAGGTCCTAAAGGGGTAAGCCTATTTCATTTCTGTATGCCACCGCTTGGCAGTTCCTGCCGGGGTTAGCAGCTGGGCCTAAGGGGCGGTGAGACGGGATGTTGGATAAACTCTGGGATACACGGGGCAGAGCCGCGATATAGGCTACCACATTTACTGAAGGGGATTTTCCAGGAGACCTTACTTGGGAAGTATATGGTTGGGAGTCACTGCATTCACAGTGAATGGTATGCTTGGGGGTGCACGGCCCCAGCGCAACGTGAATTACATGGCGGGCAGACACGCAAACATTAAAGCGCGGTGCATGAATTTCAACGAAGAGGATGCAAACGTTTCCGACAGTATGATTTAAATACACTATGTCGCACAAACGTGCGAGTCGTGCTAACCGTTGTAAGACATGGGTGCAAACCGCGTGGCTACGGCGATCACCATAAGGGGTAATGGTGCAGGTCGAGGCGGTAAAAGGGGGCAGTGACAGACTAATTCACTAAGCGGAATGCAATAGGCACGGAGGAACAGTTATCAATTATACCTGTGGGTCCCAGGCACTTGGGGGATGTAATACCGGTGTGGCACACGGTACAGGAAGCACCGCTGACATAACACAGCTTAATAGACGTTCAAATATTTTAATTTGGTGGCTGAATACAGAACGCTACCTTACATTGTTCTGTCCATGGTCGGTCGCCGGGCTGCATTGGGACCGACTGAGGGCTGGGTTTGAAACGGTTGAGCGCAGAGATCATGGAGCCCCGGTGGACGGGCATTAAATATAAATTAGCAGCTCAAAACACGGTGGGGACTGCGGTGGGTCGAGTAATGCAGCTCGGGGGGGGGGGGAGGAGGTGGCAGGGACCAGGGTATCTTCACGTAAACTGATGACCACCGTGGCACCGGTTCGGGTAAATGCAACACGTGTGTATTAAGGCAACAAAGGTAGCCACATGTGGTTTCCACTTTGAGATGCGTTGCCATGTTGCTGCACGGCTGGTGGTGATAGGAACCCCCCTTGTTCCATTTGGGTAGGCGCATTGGCAGCAGTCGTGGCTTTAGGCAGATAGCTGAGAATGGGTAGGTTGGCTTAATTATAACTCGAACAATGACCACAGGCCGTACATAAGGAGATCGGTTATAGGTCAGGCTGGCAGCAGGTCTTGCCAGGTCACGTCGAGGCGGGGGGACCTCCAGGGATTCTGGGACCAGTTCTTTTTCCCTTGGGTTGATAATACAAGACCAACCACCCGGCACGACAGCAGCATCTGGTAGTACTCTTCTGTTCGGAAGGGTTAAGTTCCCCCAATTATAACACCCCCGGTTGACAGCATTGTAGCTCCCACACGGGGCAGCAGACCGTTGGGCATTCTGCGGAGAGTCCTATCCTTGTAGGGGACGCGGCTGGTCAGGCTTGCCTGCCCATGTTCAAAGCATCGCAATTTCTCATATATGAAGTCAACTCTAAACCACTTCCATAGCACGGATGATGAGGGTATTCACTGTACGGGGAACAGTTTGACCAGTGTTGCTGAATAAACATTATTTAATTAAGTATTATTCAACGATAAAACTGGCGGTGTTACCGCAGGTGGCTGACGCTTTGCCCGGTTGGGAGCAAGACCACACGGGGCACCACACATTCGCTTCGAGCCCCCTCACCCCGGGCAGGGAGAGGCTGGGGATTGGGGTGCTCTGTCCGGTAAAACAGGGAGTAAGGGGGGGCACAATATGAAGGGGTACAGAACCGGACACCGCAAGACCACACGCTTCGAGCCCCCTCACCCTGAGCAGAGTCTCTGGGGAGTGGGGTGCTCGGGGTGCCGCACCGGGGGCCACAGGCTGCCGGGGGCAGGGGGGGGGGGCGAAAGCCAGCCTACCAGGGACGGAAAATGTCATGTCATGGGGGAAGACGAGGGTGGGGGACGAAGGGCTGCCTATGCCTCTTGGGCAAGTGTTAAGACTGAATCAAGTTGACCTCCAACCAAAGGATATGAGGATGAGACATTTCTGCCGCACACTAGGCATTTGCAGGACGAAGATAAAAAAAAAAAAAAAAAAAAGGTTCGTCCTTTGGGCTAAGGGGGCGGGGAAATCAAGATCGTGGCTGGGTGGCCATCTCAGCGCGGTGGCATTTCATAGTCAGCTGGCGCCGACGGCACTTAAAAAATGCTGGATGTGTATGAGAGGCCCGAGTGGGGGGGGCACCTCCCAGGATGCCGGCCATAAAAATACAGGGAGTGCCCTGTGGAAGCAAGCTGGTGGGGGGGAACTCTCTGCCGCCGGCAGCCAGCAGAGAGTCTTGGAGGAATCACAGGCCAATCCCTGAAACAAAGCACTGCCAGCAGACCCACAGGGGAACGAGCAGCCAAGAGTTTAGATGCACGGCGCCCCAAGAGCAATAGGCTTGGGGGAGGCCCTGGGGAAAAAGGGGAGGGATGTAGGGGACTTGGGAGGCAATTCCAAGACCCAAATTGCGGGGGGGGGGAGGGAACGAACAACAAACTAAAAGAGGGCAGCAAGTGAAGCTGGTTGGAGGGGAACAAGAGGAGAATACGGGGGCGTATGCTACCGGGACCAAAATTACAGCAGGGGTAAGTCGTCACGAAGGGGGAGGGGCAAGAGGGGGGGAGCTGGAGGAGGGAGGAAGAAAGGTAGGAGCATCGGGGGCGGGGGGAGCTCGGACAAGGAGGGCCAGCAAGGACAGGAAAGAGGGGGCCTGGCGGGGCGCAGCATAAGGGGACCGGGGGAATGGGGGAGACAGTTGGGAAAGGAAGACAGTACGAGGGACAGGGAATCTGGAAGAGATATGACACCAGCCAAGGGGGGAGGACACCTGCTAAGGCTGCAGTTGGAGGGGGGGGGCGCCTTGAGTGAGAGGGAATTGCGATGTTTCTGGGGGCTCGGGGACACAGCAGGGAGACCTGGGGGGGGTTTGGCATAGCGGGGGTAGGATTAGGATGCCAATAACCGGAACAACGCGAAGGCGTAGGGGGGGCTGAGCAGAGTTTGGTTAAGAAAAGGTTAGATGGACGTCGCAAGCGACGGCCAACTAGGCAGGCAGAAAGTGGGGGCCGGCATCGGAGGGCGGTGCCGGCCCAAATACGGACACGTAAATAAATTGTAAGGGCACTTGTGGTGGTGCCGGTATAGGAAATTGTAAGGGCACTTGTGGTGGTGCCGGTATAGGAAATTGTAAGGGCACTTGTGGTGGTGCCGGTATAGGAAATTGTAAGGGCACTTGTGGTGGTGCCGGTATAGGAAATTGTAAGGGCACTTGTGGTGGTGCCGGTATAGGAACCTGAACATTAGCGAGGCACCGCGTGGCTGCCGGTTTTAGCTAGAGCCCGATTAGGACACGGGGCAAGTGTGCGGGGGGGTCGGGCACCCGCTACAAGACCTAGCAAGGGGCAGGGTGAAATGGGGGGCACAAAAAATTGACTGCAACAACGGCCGGGGTAGAGAGAGGTGGATAGCCAGGGCCGGGCTCAATCCGAGGCGTCCACCGGACGAGTACGATTGGGGGGGGGGGGAAGCCCTAGGTAGCCGCACTCGGAATAGTGTATCGGTGACGGTGAATTACGGATCGCCTGTAAGATAACTCCAAGACTTTATGCAAATAAAGCTGCTGAGGCATGTTAACCTTCCAACCCAAACTGGTGTCGTGTCAATTTTACTTCCGCCTGCATGGGATGACTGATGCGGAGAGGGTGGGGGGGGTAAGAAGGGGCGGGTAAAAGGGGGGGGGGAAGGCAAGGCGCTGAGTGCCCACGCTATGGATCGAACACAAAACCCAGAAAATACAACAAACCAGTGTAGACTGAACAGCTAAAACCCTAAGCTCCAGAAAATGAACAAGCTGATGTCCAGAGTTTCACCCGAGACACCGCACCAGAAAGTGCCAGCATAATCCGGTATTGCGAGCAACACAAACTAAAGCCCTGCATGGTTGGTAGGGCCATACATGCCCCACCCTTCCTCGGATTACAGGGTAGCATCGAGTACAACGTACAGTGGTGGCCCACAGATAGATAAGATATTCTGCCCTGAGACGTGACTCCTAATGCTCTATGGGCCTCATTACGAAGCGGGCGGAATGGGTTTAATGGCGCCGGTAAAGGTGCCGTCTCGGGAGGATAGCTGGAGGGGCAACGTGCTCGCCTTGGAAGCAAGACGACACGGAGAAACACAGGTTCGATCCCTGGGTCCGCACTTAGAAACCTCTGGGTATTAAGCGCGTTATAAATAACCAATCATATCATATCATATCATATCATTCCGCCCTATTACGAGGTTCTCTTGCGGGATCCGCTCTGGACGTCCAGAGCGGGTCCCGTGAGGCGACCAGGGAGCTAACAACGGGCCTGATGTTAGCTCCCTCCCCATTCCCATTGAGCCCTATGGGGGCTCGAATGGGAATGGGGAAGGTCCGGGTCCGGGTTCCCTGAAAGGGGAAATACCGGGCCCTCCAAGGTCAGAATGGCCCGGTATTTCCCCATTCAAGGAACCCGGACCCGAGTTTGGAGGCAGCCATGCCCTTATTAAGGGCATGGCTGCCTCCAAACTTGTAATGAGGCCCTATATGTCTAACAAAGGTAATAAGAGGAATGCCAAACAGAGCACAATGGTCATATGCCAAAGGCCCAGCCAGCACACAAGGGGAGAGCAAGTCTGCGTCCGCCCATGATACGATAAAAGAACAAAATGGAGGAGAATCTCAGATCCTTTCGGCCACTGCAGCCCTAAAATCTTCCTTAGAAAACCAAAATAGATGCTGTAATGATCGACATAGGGCTCCTGCGGCAAAATGTCCGGGCACTGGCCGTCAAAACACTGCAATAAAAAGTGAAAATGTTAGAAGACAGAACTGAGAATGCCGAAAGCAAAGCACAAAGAAACAATATTAGAATCCGGGGCCTGCCATAGGGAATGGAAGGCGCAGACCCCATAACCTGCATAGAAAATATGATACTACAAGAAATGGGCCCAGGCAATCTTACACAGGGCTTCACGGTCGAACGTGCACACTGATCCTTGTCTAAGAGGCCCCCGCCCGGAGCACCACCAGATCAAGAATAGAAATGGGGAGGACATATGGTTGGCTCAACTTTATCAGCATATGCCAAGGAGGTCCTAATTTGGGTAGCACCATCTGTACCCTTCAGGATACTTCAGGTTATAACAGTTGAAGAAGGCAGGATGGCACTCATGTATGGTTTCTGACAGAACAAAAACATATGCGTTATTAATACATATGCCCCAAATCACGTCATTAGACCCTACACTCAGTCCTTATAGGAAAGCATCTGGATATGGGGAGGTGACCTTAACTGTACTCTAAACCCTGTATTAGACAGGTCCGACAGTAAATTTACGAAGCCTCCCCCTTCCGCCAAGGCACTAAACACCCTATTAAAATGTCTGACATTTGGCGGGTCCTTCACGCTGTATATGCTAGTCTCGATTATTTTTTCCCAGGTACTGAGTTGGTGGGAGAATTCATAGAAGCAGAATATAAAGCTTGTGTCTTGTCGGTACTCCTCACATGGAAAATGTCTTCCATAGGCCAATAATACCAACATGGAAACTAGGAAGTGAAGCCTTACAAGATGTCATATTCAGAGACCACATAAAAGAGAGTATTCAGAATTATTTCACACAAAATATTGGCAGTGTGGCTACTGTTGGCACATTATGGGAAGCATTTAAGGTGGTTATTAGAGGGAAGCGATGGCTAAATCAGGGGGTATATAAGCAGAAATCCCTTGGGACTTAACTAAGGCAGAACGAGACTTGGAAAACATAGAAAGAAATAACTCTAATACAAACACTGGCACCCAAGAGGAAATAGAGTTGAGACAGAAATGTGTGCCATACTGGCAAAGACTGGGCAGATTTAATACACAAAATACATAGAAGGACAACATGCAGAGGGCGATAAACATGGCAGGCTCCTGGCATGGCTTTATAAGAGAGTCAATAAATGGGAAATGATTTTTTCCATCAACAATAGCCAATCACTCCCCTGTCACACACAAGAAGAGGTCAACACCACCTTTTTTAATATTACAGTACCTTATACGAGGAGGTTGCTTCCCACCACACAGACCTTCAGAAAGACTTAGATCTGATAAATCTCCCTGGCCTGGACAGAGAAGCTGTAGAGGTACTAGATGCCCCTAAACCCCTAGAAGAATTGCTTGCCACAGTCAGTACCTTGCTCACAGGTAAAACCCCTGGTGCAGCTGGCATACCAAGTGAATTCTACAAGGAATTTGCAGATGATCTTGCACCAGCAATGCTAGAAATGCTGAGTAAGCTTACGAGGTAGGCTCTCTTCCATTGAGAATCAGTAATAATACCCCTTCCTAAACCCAACAAACCTGCAATGGACTGTTGCTCATGCCGGCCATTATCCCTGTTAAACCAGGACAGCAAAATACTCACAGCATTACTAGCAAATAGGCTAAAAAATGTGATTACGGACTTAATACATCTAGATCAAAAAGGCTATGTACCAGGTAGGAACACATCATGGAACTCAAGGCATTTGCACCACATAATTGATATAACCACAGCAAAAGACTACCACAGTGCAGTGGCCTCCATAGATGCCGTGAAAGCGTTTGACTCCATCAGATGGGAATGGTTATATGCAGTCCTAAGGAAGTATGGATTAGGGCAAAGCTATCTACGGTGGGCGCAAATGCTATACACCATGTCGATGTCCAGGGTTAGAACAGGTGAACACTTCTTTAAAAAGTGGGAGCTAGAAAAAGGCACGAGACAGGGGTGCCCATTATCCCCAATGCTTTTAATCCTTGCTTTGGAGCCGGTTGCAGTGTTCCTCAGAAATGAGTACCGAGAGGCAGGCATATGTATAGATGGAGTATGACATTTAATATCCATGTATGCAGATGATATGCTACTCTATATACATCAAGCAGAAATTAATCTTCAATACATATTGGATGTTCTCGACTGCTTCGCAGCACTCTCGGGCATCACTGTCAGTCGCGAGAAATTATGTTGGTTCCCATTAGCTGGCCTGGCTAAAACAGAAAAGGACTGGCTATCCATCTTAGTGCTAAAATGCAACACTGACACTTTTTGATACTTAGGGATAGATATATACCATTACACATTGGTTGAACACAAACACAATACACAAATAGCATTGGATAGCACCATTAACTTTTGGGTAGGATTGCCTCTATCATTAATGGGCAGAGAGGCGCGACTAAAAATGCTCGTCCTGTTCAGACTGTTACACTATTTTGTGAATATTCCATACAATATATCCAAGCGTTTCTTTTTCATGCTAGACACAGTGTACAGACGATTCCTATGGCAGAACAGACGATGTAGGTTGGCTTTGGAGACGCTCCATAATAACCTCAATTTTAACTTTATATTCTGGCCAGTCAATTACAGTTCATAATGGGATGGCTGGCTAATTAACCGACACTTGATACTTCCCTGCTGCACCCGGCAGTAAACACTTCTACTTAAAAGATATTTTGTGGGTGCCAACTACCCATCTTGGATAACAACCACACCTGATCCCCATTGCTGAAGTGATAACAGATGGACAGCAATTAAGAATGGGTATACATAATAACTGGGAGACATGCGGGGTTGTCATGATAGGGAACCTCCTTCAGGATGACACATTAATGGACTTTCAAGCACTCAGAGAGAGCACAGGCATAGACAAGGGACAATACTTACTACACAGAACCATAATGCATGCACTTACTGTGGGATATATTGACCCACTCAATAGCATTGCCTTACATCACTGAGCTGCATTGGTGCAAGAAACACCAAAATAGCTGCGCTGACTCCTGTGCACACCAGGATCTCAAAATTGCGTTTTTACAACCACCAGAAAAATGGCTGCACCACCCTGCCACACACATTTCAGGCGGGGGGATAGAGTACACACTGCAGGAATGTGCCAGTGTGCTCTGCAACATTTAACATCGAACTAAGTAAATAGGCAGCATTGCTTTGCTGAAAAATCCCAAGAGTCCCTTTTAAAATGAAACTTTTTCACTCTTTGTTAAAGCTGCGTTGACGCTAATTCTATCCATTCATTTTGAAACCACTGTGATTAATAAACCCTACCAGGCCCAGGAGAAGCCCTTGTGCTCAGCCAAACCGGGTCTAATTCTGAATTGACAAGCCCTGTCAAACCAACTCTGAAAAAAATCAACCAGGGGCTTTGTTTTCATTTTACACGGGAACGCGTTCATTTCTTTTGCAAAAGTATCTAAACTAAGCTGTTCAGAGAAAGACTCTAAATAGCTGAGCAATGCCTGTTTCAATGTATCCATGCTGCAGAACAACTCCAGCATTCAAGAGAATAACTATAGTGTCATGATGCCTACCTCCAAGGAGCCAGGTCCGACCCAGCAACCCCAGAGGCAGGCATCATTTCCCCCAGGGGAGTGCCAGCGGGCCCAAGCTGGGGCCCTTTGGACGCAGTCCTGGCGCCTTAGGCGCCAGGCTCATGTTGGACCCCTGTCCTGGCGCCTTAGGCGCCAGGCTCATAAAGCTAGACATGTGTTCAAGTGTTTTAATGTGCACTTACCTGATGCAGACCATGCTGCCACATCCAGGCCCTCTTGAGGCCTGAATGGAACTACTTTACCTGTGGGACTACTTTCCACCCGGGTGTGGTCGGGGAAGGATACATACCTGATCGGAGGAAGGATACACACTTGGAATTTCTTCCAAAGCTATTTAAACCACACCCGATCAGCAACTCACGGTTCGCGTTGTTCTGCTCCTCGCAGCTGGACGCTCACCGTGTCAGCTCCTGCATCTGGACTTCAGCCACGCCTGTCAGCATCCTGGGTCACCTGCAAAGGGAGACAAGAGACCTTACCAGCTAAATCTGCACCACAGAGACATCACACCGACGATCCTGAAAAGGAAGACATCATTTTTAAAAGCATTTCGTTACGATCGCTGCAGCGCTGCATTTCACTCACCTTTCCTGGGTGCCTCCATCTTCAGCAGCGATCATCCGGATACACAGCCACTTCCCAGAGCATAGAGAAAAAGACAAGAATAAGAGGTGAGAGAAGGAAGGGAATAAGACTTACCTGTTGGGTCATTCCCATTTCATTTTGGGTCTTGCCGCTTCCAGGCATTTTCCGGACCCCGGCCCCTATGGGGAAAAAAGACAAAGACATTGAATGATCGAATGCAAAGACATTACCCGAGCGCTCATCCAGAATTTACCTGTCATTTACTGGAAGTGCACGTTTCACTTCGGGTCGGCGCCATTTCTCCGGCATTCCGAACCCCGGCCCCTAAGGGGAAAAAGACATAAGCATTAGCGCTTGCTGCAACAAGACAATGAACAGTATTATTAAGCTTGGACTTTTGAACTTGCAGCAGAACTTTTACAGCGCCTTACCTGAATAGTCAAGCTTACCTGAACTCCCATCAATCCTCAATCCAGTGAAGTAACTGGGTTTCAACGCGCCCCTGCATCAGAAGCAGGATGGAGAGCTCATCCTTCCTGACCCTAAGGTGAGACTTCATGGGGAATCGTGGAAGGGTATCGTGGAGGCTTGAAAGAGAGTGGGAGGCTTGAGCATAACTCAGTCAGTAGGTAATACTCCCTTTTCACGCACAGGGGAATATTCCTGCGAGCCAGAGAAGCCAGAGTAGAGGGGCCCTTCCTGTCCATCTTCAGTGTCCTGCGCTTCACCATTGAAGAAGCACCAGCACTCGAAGCCAGACCTGCGCCTCCGTGGGATTCAGGTGAGCGTTACATATAGCTGCATGGCAGTTTGTGTATCTGTTGGAGATGAAAAACAAATCTAAAAGAAAGAAATGCTTGCAGTTTTTAACACATGTGGTAAAATGGGTTATGCTGACCGAAGAAAAAATGGCCTATTTAAAAGTAACTTATTGAGTGAAGGCCTACTTATTTAGCAATGCAAAAGGATTATGTGGCCGGTGATAATACATACATAGGCTATTTTGATTCCCCAGGGTTGTTTCATTCAAGACTTAAAAAGAGAGAATAAAGGTTAAAACACATAGGCTGAGTTTGCAAGCTCTCAAGAAATACCAGTTGTTCAAGTTCCAGCCCTGTAACCTCCTTCAAGAAGAGAGGCACACCATAAACTTCCAGGACACCAAAAGTGCTAATTGCCAGCCTGAAAAACTTTAAATAGACCAGGACAAAGAAACTTCACAAGCTCATCAGACATGTGTTTGTGCCGCAGGCTGGGGCAATAGCAGTCTTGGGACACTCACCTGTCAAGTGTGAAGGGCAATAAAACCTTTAATTAATACATCCTGCTTGGAAGAAACTGCCAGTTGGTGTTAGCTGGGAAGAAAAAATGACAGACAATAGCTCCCATGTGTCTTAAGACTATTTTATAAAGAACTTTAAAAAGTCTTCAATCTCAGCTGGCAAAATTGGTAAAAATGTGGAATTTTCACAGAGTAAAAGTGGAATTGTGGGCTGTGTTTGAAAACTTGGTAGAATGTTGTGACACACTCTGAACAGAAATGGTGATATATGTTGTATTACCAGAAAAACATCCATGTTGCAAATGTCACATTTTGTACATACATCCCTGGTGACAATTTGCATCTGTGTATAAAATTGGGGAATTGTGAGCCAAATCTTTAATGTGCAAAATTACCAAAATGTGTCAGAAAGATGAAACAAGGTCGCAGAGACTGGAGGTTTGGACTAATCTGTGCTGCACAAAATATGTAACCTGTATCTGATTTACCAAGAGGTGGCAACTGCATAAATATCTGTTTTTGGCAAAATTGGATTTTCAGCAAAGTAAATGTGGGGGTTTCTAGATACAGTAAAAATCACCTCATAACCATGACATCCCTTTTCTGATATCCAACCAATTGTGAGCAAGGCGGAGACTATGCACTTGCCCAATCCTATTGTTAGGGGCATGGGTAGTGAATCCTGCCCCTGTCATATACTGTGGTGATGTCAGATGGCATTATAAATAAGGGCCCCTGACCAGCACTCAGGACACACTGATTCCTGACTGATTCCTGATTTCCTGCCCAGCGTCCGGTCTGGTCCTTTCATCTTGCAATTATACATCTAAACTCCAGATCCCAACCACAAGGCCAAGCATTGCTGATTCTGTTTCAGCTAGGCTTCAATCCTAAAATAATACCCATAACCAAGGGAAACGCTGTGGTGTTGGGAAGCATCCAAACCAAGCTTGGCTTGACGCCACTCACTGCATGCTGCTGCTATACTGCTATTCTGATGCCCTATCTTATCCAGTAACCAGAAGTGCTACCCGGTATCCAGTCCATGCTCGCTGATTCTGTCCGGCTGTCCTGTGTTAGACCAGATCTGTGTGGTGATCCAGAGTTCTGACTGTCCAAAATCCAAATTAAAAGTGGACTGTGAGTATCAATAGGAACCATAGAACCATAGAACCATAGCATAACTTGCCTTGCCTTGTCCTATCCCAATCTCTAAACCATCCTATCTTTACCTTAATAACTTGTAACCTTGTCAGAATCCTTATTGCAACGCTGTCATTGATTTCTAGTGCAAGCGCAATCTATTTAGTAATTCTTGTAATTTAAATCCTAAACTATCAATCCTATTTCGAGTGATCAGACCGGTTCCGCCAGGGCGGGCGCTGGGGAACTAGGGTTGAACTACTGAATCAACCCTGGAGCTTACTGTGTCCCTCTTTGGTATTCTAGCCTGAATGCTCTAGTATAGAGTAAAACTATTCTTGTCCAAAATTATTTTATTTTCTGTTTTCACTACCCGATTTTTCTCAAAATGCCTCTTTTTCTACATTGCATATCTCCCTCAGCTTAATAGCTAGAGACTTAATTTCACTTCCTGAGTGTACCTAAGATCTATAGCTACACCCCAACCCAAAATCTTCAAATCAGTGAATTTCATCCGTTTTTCTCAAAAACCGTTTGCGGGAATGAGCCTTTTTGCAAAGTTTTACATGTTATTTTTACTATCAATTGTTTTTAAACCTTCCATTCATTTTCAAATTGTATGCTTTTGCTCAATAGTATTGCTAGTGATTGCTTGTAACGTTCCAGTGTTGCTCCCGTAGAGAAATGTACTTATTTAAGGATTTTTGCACACATTCATTGTTTTCTTTAGCCATTTCCGAGTGTCATTTTAACATTGTAAGGGTTTCGGATCCATTTTTCTCTCTTGTTTGGGGAGGGAAGGTTGGATTTGAATGTGGTTTCTTATTCCTCATTCATGATTACCTGCTGCTTCCATATATCTATTTAGAATTGCTTATTTGTGGGTTGAGGAATATTGCAAAGGGAAATCCTAACTTGAGTGCTATCTTTCCCGAAATTCAAAAGTGTCTCTATTCTCTGGTGTTTTCTATCTGTGTTGCTAAAGGGTTAATTTAAGTCCATTGCCTACATTCCTGTTGTATTATCACCACATTGGTGATTGCTGCCCCATATTAAAAAGTGTATGATTTCTTTGAATTTTAAATAAATAAATAAATGGTGCCTTTACCAACCGGCCTGGTTCCTGGTCCATCGTGACTCAGGGTATTTGAATAAGGGGTGTGATATGAGTGGTGTATCTCTCAAATATTGAACCTATATATATATATATATAGATATATAACAAAATAGGCATTTCAGTTGTGCGCTGCATCCTAGGCTGAGACTAGGGTGTATCACCTGATTGAAATACTTAACATTACACAACAATGGCTGACACTCCATGGACAGGCAGTCACGCACGCTGCGGTGGAAGCCATATATGACATGTCAGAGGTGGGACATATAGTGTCTAGACTTTATGACTTGCTCCTCTCTAGTCATTCCTCCTCTGACTTGAAGATTTGACAGAAGTGGAAACAAACTTTGGAGAGCCGTTCACAGATGCGAATGGCTGAGAGTAATTAGGTATTACAAACAAGTTTCCAGAAATGCCAAACTGCCATTTATACAACTATATATAACACACAGAGCTTACTTAACGCTTTAATGGTGCAGACAAACAATATTGCCCCAGGTGTAACGATGAGAATGCATGGATGTTACACATGTTCTGGGCATGCCCGAGAATACAATAATACTGGGGAGAAATCGCAAGTAGAATGTCCAGAGGAGATATTATATTGAATGTCCAATCCCTGGGGGCTTGTCTGTTGGGAATGTTCCCACGCCTGATGGACAGATGATACATAGGCAGGATGAAAGACTTAGCGTGTGTGTTAGCCAAGCGTAGGATAGCATTGGCCTGGAAATCCCCAGAAGGCCCTGCGCTGGGGATGTGGTGGAGAGACTTACAACAATGGACAATGGCAGAAATGATGGTTTGGCAAAGAGTGGCCAACCAGGGATTAAACAAACTCAGTGACGATATTGTGTCCTGGAAAGAGCTAACTCAGACCTTGTTTTCACCCAAGACTAGAGTCAGGAACCTTGTGATGAGTGAGGACCTATCACTTTTGAGACTAGTTACAGAGCAACAATTAAGAGTGGAGGGACAGGCAGGAAAGACTACCAAAGGCTAGTTGGGTTTGTTATACAGTAGGGAGGGGGGTCGGGGACGTATGGAGGATATAATAGCTACTCACACTAGGTTAACAATATGTATGAAGTTCAATGGTTATGCATAACAATATATTATGTATGTCTTTGTTTTGGTAAAAATCAATAAAAATTGTTTTTAAAAAAACCTTATCTAAATCAACAAAGAAACAAATGTTGTAGGAAGTCAGGTTATCATCAGCTTGCATCTGACACTGAGGAGAAAGCAGCTCGAACAAGTCCCCAGAGGCCAGGAAAGTAATAACACACAGAACCACTGAACAGGATAATTTGAAATACGGTCTCCACGCAGGTGTCTTGCAGCTGGCAGAGAAGACCTATTCATTAGAGACAGATAAGAGCATACAGAGACGGTCGTTCCCATCCATCTTTTTGGACGCAGGGTACAATAAAGTACTAATTTGAAAGCCAAATGTCCTGGCTCGAGGCCTAGGTAATCGTGGAATGGTAACCTTGGTGGGAAATGCAGTACCTTGGGGCCATTCTCATCACCTTCAATTGTTGCTCATGTGCTGGTAACCGTCCAACCTGCCAAGCCTGAGCAGCCACCCCTGACCAATCCGCGTCCACCTTCCACATTCACCTTAACAGTGTTGCAGCAGCCACGCATAATTTGCCCTGGTGACAAGTTGCCCATGTATCCTTTAGGCAGAGTTAATCAGTATCATCGGACCAATTAGAAGACTAATCCCAGTAGAAAATATACGCTCCCATACTACTCACCCAATCATATCCCCCTTAGGTTTGACCAATGTATCATTTGTTTGTGATGTCATATTAAGGTAAAACTCTGAGGCAAGCCTATGTCCAAATGAGAAAGAACTGGAGATCGTCCATGAACCACTTCCATGTTCTGATATGGTTCCAGAATGGAAGGTGGCTTGGATTATGTCTCTCAGCTTCCAAAACAGCGTGTGTCCATTTTGTGTCTACAACTAAAGCATGACCATCCAAAGTTGCATAACAGGCTTTTAGGCAGTAGTCTAATTTTAAGTTTGTTATAAAAACAATCAAAATGTGGATTATGCTCTTTGAGCTATGGTAGCTCCAGAAGTATTCCAAATGATGGGGCGCTGATAAGGACAAAACAGATTGCTTAATGGTGACCCCCTAATGCAGTTATAGTCAATATCAACGGTCCCATCTGAGGTGTGATCATAGCTATCACGCCGGCTCAGGTGCATACAGGGCCGGTGACAGCCATCAGCCAAGCCAAGCAAGGGCTCAGGGCTGCTACCTGCCCTTTACCCCCCTAAACAAGGGGATGATAGCTATTTCCCTCTGGTGTGTGAAGAGTGAAAAACATATTTTTTAATGGGAGAGGGGCTCTCTGTGTATTGCACGAGCCCATTCTTCCACCCCCAAGAAATAATGATGGCCACTGCCCAAGTTAATAGATAATGGGATATTTCTATGGCGGGCTGTGCAGACAGTGAGCGAGCACGGCGGACGGAGCAGGATGCCCCAGGGCAGCCAGTATGTCTGTGGGTTAGACAGAAGCTGAGAGGGGTGCAGGATGTCATGGGGGTCCAGTGGTTGGAGATGGGAGATGGGATGGAGCCTGGGCAAGGTTGGGCCTGATTGGCTGAGCACCCGTCCCCAGCTCCATATGGGTCTAATGATGACATGCTTCTGACAATCTCCGCCACCTATTCACAGTGTTCTAAGCTGACTATGCGAATCTGAAAAATGTGGGCCAGTTACCAGTCACATACATTAACTTTGGCACCTGAATCTCTCATTACTGACACACTTAGCATGAAAGGCCCCTCACATTAATAGTATCCACCCAATGTCAGGTGAGGGTAGGCAGTCTGAAGAATGTCTGTAACATCTTGAACTGAAGATTACTGATCACCGGTCTCACACTTTGGACACCCTCCAGCTGCGAGGGCTGAAGTTTCCCCGTCATGATTTTGTAGGCACTTTTATTTACACAATGCTTCACAAAATGTCCATCCTCTTCAATACAAGCACTGATCCTTAGTGTATCCTTGGTCCTTACTTGGGCAATGGGGACCTAATGCTTCCAACGTGCATTTGTTTTGAAGGGGGATCTCCTGGGTACGATATAGTACTTGCTCAAACCTGAGTATGAACTGTGATGAAGTCGCCTACCTTGTAAAGGGGACTGGCAAGGTGGTGAACCAGGGAACCGGTGTCACCGCGAGCCAGTGGATATTGGGATCTAGGGGTGGCATGTGGAGGATTCCTGGTCCCTCCACCTTAGTCCCTGTCACCGGTTGAGGGGAAATCACAGTGGGCCTTCAGACCTTCAGGCCCCCCTTAAAAGAATGTGCAGCAGGCAAAGGAGCATTGGCATTTACAAAACATTAATCAACACCAGAAAAGGACCTGAGAGGGAGATTTCCAATAACTACGCTGGCAAAGCATAAAAGGTGTCCACCTTTTAAACCCAACAACCTATAGTGAAATATTCCCAGAAACACAAAATCCCAGTAAGAGACATGTGTTTTGATGATACTTTTATGTGGTCTTGTGGGTGCGGCCACCCTCTGAAAAAAAGGGTGCCCATCCACATGAATCCTCTACTGGTGCCCTAAAAAACAACACATGGCCACAATGAGGGAAAATAACATTTACAGGATTGCAACCTCTTGGCATATATAAATGACTTGCTTGCCTGCTCATCGTTTGCCCATACCCCCTTGTTTGGCTTTGCATAGTGCTCTGTTTTTATAAATATGACTTCAAAAGTACAGAAACCATAGTAAGGTATTCACACAAGTACATGGATCCTCGGGAGGATAGCTCAGGGGCAACATGCTCGCCTTGGAAGCAAGACGGCACAGAACAGCACAAGTTCGATTAGAAACCTCTGGGTATTAAGCGCGTTATAAATAACCTATCATATCATATCATAATAGAAACATGTTAGTCAAAAATTGTTCAGTTGTAGCATTAGTCTCCTGTTCTTGAATGGGAGACTACAAATACCAGAATGCAATTCAACAGAAGGCAATACATGGCCTTTGAGTTTTGAAAATGTACTTTCAAAACGTAGACTATTGTGAGAAAAGGTTACCGGTTTGTGTTTCATTGTTTGATAAATGCAGGTTTTATATATGGTGTAATGAAAATATTACATACTGTTAAATGTGAACATCTGAAAACAATGAAGTTAGTTTAAAACTGCTCTGTGAGATATCTTGGACTGGACTAGCCTATAGGGAACTCTGGAGATTTCCCGGTGGGCCTCTGCACCCTGGGCCTCTTTTCTGTGGTGTTTCCAAATTTTCTCATAGGAAAAGCAGTGGGCTTGCTGAAACTGTGTCATATGGGCCACTTTGAACTTTATTTCCAGGGCCTCTTTTGGTCCCCAGTCCAGTTAAGTGGCCTGCAGGAGGGTGTACATTTAGGCACCTAACTGGTGGTTTGCGTGTGCTTTTAGAATAAAAAATGGCCCATTGCTCTTCTTAACACAGAACCGCCTTGCCCAAAACAATGCTCTCTTAAATGAGCCTGTAAATCGCTGCTGCTTTAAAAGCTAGGTTAGAGCAAAGAAAGTGATTAGCAGTACTTATTGGGCCTGCAGCATCTGATGGGCCCTGGGAGGGCGTATTCATTTTGAGAGCATCACAGTGGCTTGGGAGGTGACACTGTGGCTCAGAATGGAAAAAGTGTGAATCTTCCATGGAAGCAGCACAGCCCCTTTTTAAAATAATGTAACCCGCTATAGTCGAGGCATTGAGAACGGTGTTACGAGGTCGGCAGCATCCCGCTGGTAGCACCAGCGGGTTACTGCTGACCTCGTAATGAGGCCCATTGAATCGGCTCGCCCGAAGTCAGGGAGGATGGGAGGTAAGAGAAGTCCCAAGCCACGTCCTCCACGTGACCCGTGTGTGGATAGCAGGCGCTGGATGGAAGGCTGTCGTGAAGAAAAGTCCCAGACTTAGTCCTCAGGGCAGCCTAGATGAAGAGCCCAGCGCCTCTGACACCTGCGCCAGAACCCTGGAGAACCTGTGCCAGGCACATCTGCCTGCGCCGGACTGGCTCAGTGAGGCAGCAGGTGAGCCCAGCCCAAAACACTAGGGAGCAACGGTGAAGGCCGCATCCCCAACACAATGGGGCGCGTTGTGAGAATGACATGTGTGTGGGGATGCAGTAGTTAATGCAGCTGCCACAGGGTCACCAATGAACATTGCGCTGCTGGGACGGTGACGATGCAAGCACAACTTTCCGTTCAGTTGAACATATTAAAAAGTGCATCGCATCATGTGTACTTAGTACCCTTTGGCCAATCAATAACAATTTCACATACACGCTTCTTAGTTCCAGGGTACCAGGGCAGATTAGCATATCATTTATCAATGGACTAAAGAACATAAGCCAGACCTCGAAGACGACCATGTGCGAGTATACCATGCGAGTATACCATGTGCGAGTATACCATGTGCGAGTATACCATGTGCGAGTATACCATGCGAGTATACCATGTGCGAGTATACCATGCGAGTATACCATGTGCGAGTATACCATGTGCGAGTATACCATGCGAGTATACCATGCAAGTATACCATGTGCGAGTATACCATGCGAGTATACCATGTGCGAGTATACAATGCGATTATACCATGTGCGAGTATACCATGCGAGTATACCATGTGCGAGTATACCATGCGAGTATACCATGTGCGAGTATACCATGCTGTAGGTAATATCCCTGTCCGCATGCCAACATATACGCAGCGTTCAGATGGGGGTTGAATTTCGTCCCATCATAATACAAGGCAAGAATTCTGGGCCATTCTTTTAGTCTCCAGCTTTTCCATGGATTTTCGCGTTGAATTCAATTTGAGATCTATTTAAAAAAAAAAATTACAATCACAATCAGTGGGGTTATCCCAATGCGTGTAACAGATGCTTTACATGAACCACCCACCCACAGCTTTTAGCCCCCAGCAGAAGTAAAAGGTTCCTCAAAGCATCCCGGTATAGTGATAACCGTGGGGAGGTGCAAGGTCTGACCCAGTACAACACTGTTTTAAGGGCAATATAGTCAGCTATGGGCAAGACTTTAAGGTCCATTAAAACCAGAGAGGTGGGGGCCTATTTGGTAGCAAAAGTAGCCTTTTCATAAATGTATGCTCAATGATAGATAGTGACCCCATATTAACATAACCCCAAAGCTCCGACCCATAAAGGGTTGCTGGCAAAGATTGTTTTTCCATACAAGTCCAGAGCCGGTGATATTTACCCTTCTCCTTCTACTATGACGGGTGAAAAAATAATACATTCCGCCACTATATTTCACCAGGTTAATCTGGGCCTTGAGAAGTTGTTCGGACCATCCACCAGATTCATGGAACCTGGTCCCTATATAATCGAAGTATTTGACGTGTTCTAACTTTATGCCGTCAACTACTATTCTCAAGGCGCAGGTCTTCGCGAAGGGTGGTTTAAAGACCATAACTTTAGTTTTGGTGAAATTCAACTCCAGTTCAAGCTCTTTACTCTTTGTCTTAAAAAGATCTAGTGATGTTTCAAGCCCTTTCAGAAATGTTGCGCTGCACCATCTTTCTAAAAAAGGGACAGGCATCACCTGGACGCAATCCTAGGAGCATCAGTGCACCCTCCTCCAATGCGTCCACTATGCCCTGAATGTAAATAGAAAAGACGAGGGGCACCAAGACACACCCTTGGCGAACCGCGTTGTTCACAGAAAAGTGTTTAGAGTGTTCGCCTCCTAGTCCATAGCGCACAGACGAATGGGTTTCTGAATAAAGCTAGTGGTAGAGGTGCATTCCAATCACTTAAAACCAGCCATAGAATGGCTCCTGAGATTGTGTTGAAAGCGGTTTTTAAATCCAGAAAGATGGCGTACAGCTTAATCTTAGCCAAAATTGTGTACTTTTGGATCAATAAAAACAAAAGGAAGCAATGGTCCACAGTGCCTCTGCCGACACAAAAGCCAGCATGTGCTTCACAAATTAACTGAGTTTCGTCTGCCAAATTTTGTAGTTTGGTCAATATTACTTTCCCAAACCTTTCCCTACACAATCCAATAGCGACAATAGTTCTCTGGGCAATCTCTTCCCCCCCTTTCTTCGGGACTTCCCTGCATCAAATTACTGCAATAACAACCCTGTGCAAAACTGGGACCCATATCACCAATTTGTCTTTGTAAAAATCCACTGGTGCCAGATCAGGGCCTGCTGTTTTGCCTGCTTTTGTAGAACTAGAGCAGCTTCCACCTCATCTATCGAGATGTGCCATTCCCCAGTAAAACTTGGCCTGCCCAGATTCCCTTTGGTGGGATAGCTGGGTGCATTTTCTGAACTGGCACACAATCTATAAAAGTGCCCCACCAAACATCTGCAGGGATGCAGCATTGCAACACCTGATCACCATCCAAATCTCTTGATATTACCAGCCTCCAAAAGTGAGTTGTATTTCCTCAACTAGAGCCATGTGCAATACTTCCCAACATGACGTCACATACTGTTTTTTTTCTTATTTAGTAGGGCTCTATAAGTGGTCAGAGCTTACTCTTATCAGTGCCAGATCTTGCGCACAGAACCATATCTTTCTTTGCCCTTGTACACTCCCCATCAGGTATTAGCATACTTGATCGTGGCCCAATTGACCTTTTCTGAATTGACCGAATTTTGTTTGTTCGAATTGTTCAAGGGAATTTCAGTGATTTTTTAAATTAAATATAGATGTGGGGTGGGCTAGCGGAATAGGTTAAAGTGAGAGGAGGGAGTGGTGGGCTGGGGGGTCTGCCCGCGCATTTTCAAACAAAAAAAACAAACAAAAACAATTCAGTCAAATCGGAAAAGGTCAATTATCTTTCGATGGAATAGACCTAAACCTCCCCATCATAACATGCATTCACCACCACAGCCCTCCTTTTTAGATGACCAACTGTATATGTCAGAAACAGGGTTAAGTTCCTGCCCAGGGACCCATATGTCAGAAACAGGGTTAAGTTCCTGCCCAGGGACCCATATGTCAGAAACAGGATTAAGTTCCTGCCCATGGACCCATATGCTGTAATCACCAAACTATCTAATGAGCTATTATTACATATACCTCCCAGGTTGTCTAAACTTGCGGCATCCACTTCAGGTTTTGCTTTAGTTTCGGCCCATTTGGCCAATTTCACAGTTGTTCTTGCATGGCCTTCAACAGAAATAGATTGATTTGTGTCCAGGCTAAGTTCTGTAGGTACTATTGAGCTCTTACTAAACGATTCGAGCACATGGGGGTTATGACCACTGTCACTTTTTTATTTTATTTTTTTTTGCATTTTTTTTTAAATCGCTCACACAGCCCGTGGGCATCGAGGCGCTGTTACAGGAATTGTTCATTTTTTTCGTCTTGTAATTGTTTTTTTTGTTTTAGTTGCTTATTTATGAGCGCTTAAAGACCCCGAGGTTTCTAAGCACGGGCCCGGGGATCGAACCTGTGTTGCTTCGTGTCGCACGTTGCCGCTAAGCTGTCCTCCTGGGACTTCTATCGACTACCTCAAAGTCACAGGCTTTAGTCCAGCCAGTGATAAAGATGTAGTCAACACGCGATGACCCATTGCAAACATTAAATGTCCATTTGCGGCAATCACCCATTAATCTGCCGTTGCAAGCCCTTAGATTGAAATTAGCAATGATGAAGGCTGATTCCACCGCCACTTTGTGTATTATCTTTGGAGGGGCGGCCGATAACGTGGGGATAGACCCTGCTATATCCTGGTCACCCGAGAGTTCTTTGGCAGCTTCCAGGGGTTCTATCTGTATGTTCATGCCTCCTGCCACCAGGCTGAATTGGCATTTCAGGATCCTTGGGTGATTTGAATGAATCAGTCCCTGGAGCTCCAGTAGCACGTCCATGCCGGGTGCCACATTGGGTCTGTTATACAGATTAAACAACAAAAACCGTTCGCCCCCTTTGCTGCCATAATTAATAGCTGGAGATCTGGGGAGTCTATTTCAACATTAACCACTCCCACTCCAGGTTTGCTTCTAGCCCTATCTGGAGATCTCCCAGCGGTCTTCCCCATGGACCTTTAGTAGCTGGAACCGTGTAGTTTACATGACCTCGGAACACAACAGAATCTAATGCCCATGTTTCCTGGAAAAGCAACACCTGATGCATTCTAGCAAGGATGTAGGTGATTTGACCGAATCCATGTTTTCAAAAGAGTGAAGTGACCGAATTTCTTTTTTATTTGCATTTCAGGGGGAGACCGCCCGCACCCGACACCCACCTTCCCCCTACCTTTATTCATTTCCCTTACTGCACCCCCACATATATTTTATCAAAAACGTATTTTTTCATTAAAAATAAAAAAATAAAAAAATAAAAATTTGGTCACTTCTTCCTTGAAAAACATAGGATTCGGTCACTTCTACGGTATCGTTCTAGCAAAGCGGCACCAGGCCGGGTCAGATGTTACTCTATTGAGACCTGCTATATGCCAGGAGAGAATTTTTAATGAATGGGTAACCAGGCCGTTGTTCTCTTGTCCCTTCAGTCAATCGACCTGATCCAGGTCGCCAGGGGTCATCAACATTCCACTTTCTACAGTTCTATTCACACTTCCCTTCCCAGATTCATTGGTCCTCATAAGTCCTACATATGATATTCCCAACCGTTTGTTGATTTTGCCTAAAGCTGTAGTAAAAGAAACGTTGCGATCTTACTACAATCTTGACGCCACTCGAGTGCGCCAAAGTCAATGCTCGGAATTCCCTCAACCAGATCCCATGATTTTAAATGGACCTCTATATAGTATAGGTGACACTAAAGTTTAAAAATGTACCCCTAGTGCATTTGAAAATATCGTTCCAAATGATCGATAGGCAGTCCCTAGTCACCCTGAACCAATGTAAGCACTTGTTCTTTAAGGCTTCTGAATCTTCATAAGCTCCCAAGCGTTAACCAGGGGGTTGGGGGGAGCATTAGTCATGTAGACCGAGGGGCCCCAGGAGGAATAGATCTGGTGTAGTCACCACCAGAAAATCAGACTAGATGAACGTAGTTTTCATTTACAAAGGGAGAAAAATATGTCTTTTTTGCAGCCCAAGCTTGACTTTCTAGTCTACACCATTTTACAAGCCGACGTGGAGCGAAAAGAAAGCCTTGCTCAAGGCAGACAAGACCTAGGCGAGCCGGAGACCATAGAGTAATTGAAATCCTTTATGGGAATGTGTAATGCTACGGCACGTTCTTCAGGAACTTCTCCACAAAAATGCATTAGATATCTACTGAGGCAGTGGGAACAATTCGGGAGGATAGCTCAGGGGCAATGTGCTCGCCTTGGTTCGATCCCCGGGTTCGCGCTTAGAAACCTTTGGATATTAAGCGCGTTATAAATAACCTATCATATCATATCATAGACAAAAAGCATCAAGTGCTATTTAAACGAGAGCATATTTCAAGCCCCCAAAATCTAATGCCCTTTGATACCACCAAAGACATTATAATTTCAATTGATGTGAGTTTGTATATGCTGTGTGAAGCATTAATGTAATAGCATGGCAAGGACATACATATACTAGCTTTTGCAGCCAAACCTCTAACTTAAACTAAGCAACATTGCTCACTTATGATTGTGAGATGTTCATGTGCACATGGGAAATGTGCACAAAGAAACTTTACATCACTTGGTAGTAGAGTGCTTTGCATTGAAGTCCAAACGGGAAATGTATTTTAGGAATCTCATGGCACTGATATGTACTGACAGTGGTGATCACATTTGGCAAGCTCTCTTTACCACTACTAGAATGTCGGTCAAAATTGCCCTAGTACAGTTTCTTGATGTGGTTTTATCACAAACTTTTGTTTTAAATAATTGTCATAAGAATGCAATCAGTGAAAAGTCTTCTATATAGATGGTGACTAGTGGGGCTAGCCCATCCCTTTCCATTCCAGTTTGCTTTTTTCTGCCTCTGTACTAATTCAAATTTTTTGTATTTTAACATAATAATTTAGTTTTAAGAATATATGTGAATGTCTTAAATTGAGATGAAATTGTATGATAACATGATTTGTATGACATTAATTTTTTTGAAAGGTTGATTCTGTCAGCCAACCAAAATAAAAAAAATAATGTGACAATTAAGAAGCTATCTGTGGGGGCTGGGCGTGCTGGCAATTCAACATTTCGATGGGTCATAAGTCATTGGGTCTCAGAAATTCAGGCAATAACAGTCCCAGTCTGGCCAGGCGGACTTCAAAGATGCAAGGGTACTGTTATGTCATTGAGTACATTCCCGGACGGCAGACTCTCCAGGTGGACTGCCTGCCTTTCGTGGCTGCTAGTCAAAGATCAAGCAGGACATTCTTACTTGAAGGGTGAGTGTGTTGTGGCTTTGGTTGTTGATGCTGGAGATGCATAGTGATCCCAGAATCATGGCAAGAATCAGCCATGTCAGTAGGTGCAATACTTCAACAAGTCATTCAGTACGCCGAAAGGCCTGCCTGGGTGAAGATAATCGTTGAGCCACTCTTCTAAGCTACCGGAAGCCTACAGAGGAACTGCATATGACAAGGAACATATTGAAGAGGTGTGCAGTGTCTCTATTCTGCCAGCTGCAGTGAGACATGGTTGGTAAATTTAGGGAATTCTGGAATTTGAGGCATCTCTCTTACCATAAGGAGAGTAACGGAATGATATTGGTGGCCCTACATGGACAGTGATATAGAAGGAATGGTGTGGGCATGGCATTCAGCAGAGGTAGTAACAGGAGCCTGAGGACAAGACATTCTCCGCTCCCAGTCGAGTAGGCGCAGGAAGTGTGGAGTATGATAGAAGTAGACTGAATGGGACTCAAGGACCATAAAAGGCCTTAAGAGTGCCAAGATATGTAATGGTATGAGAAGACGAAATATCACTAGTGGGTGAGATAACTTTTCTAAACAACATCCCAACGAAAAACACGGTATCATTCCTGCTGGTAGGCCATCCACCAAATGATAAGTGAAACATTGCCAACCTATGCACATAAACTGCTCAATCCAATGCCCTTTCAGCAAGATTTCCCAACAAATGTACCACCTGGCTGATATTGACTGAAATGGGATCTCGACTCTGTTGCAGTCACCAGATAGCACCGGTCTTCAAGGCGGTGCCTTATGACCGAAATGTACAAGAAGCTCACTAGCTTCTGATAAAAGATGATTGCAAAATGCCTTTGGGGTAGCATCTGTTCCCAAAATGTGTTATGCCATCAAAGTCTGCTTGTGGGACACTACCAAGGGATGCTGCTCCTTGCTCAGGCCTGGAAGTAAACTTGGGTAGACTGGAAAAATGATCAGACAATTGATTGACATTTTGAGCAACACAGGTTGTCCAATCTGAGAGGGCCACAGTGGTGTGATCACAACCACGATGGTGTTCTGGAACTGAACCAGTAGCAGAAGCCTGGGAATCATGACAAAGGGTGGGCAAGTGCAATGGATTCCTGGGCCCCACGTCTGAAAGAACACAACCGCCACCAATGCGAGTGGATCGGGCCTCCAAATGAAAAGATGCTCAGGGCTGGACTGCCCCACCGGGACACTGGGACATCCCCCGGTAGGCCTCGGGTCAAAGGGCCTCTTTTCACAGAACTCGGAAGGATACATATAAAGAATGAATAACAACGATCCGACTGGGTCGTTCGCATGGAACTGGCTGCGGGTGCTGCGCATGTCTTTTCTTCAGTCCCCTCCAGGACTGACGAGCCAGACTGTATCTGCGCATGAGGCCAGGAACTGCACGTGCCCTGCCTTGCAGCCTGTCTCTGCACAGTGCACACATGCGCAGCAGCCAGGAAAGTGACAGGGGCAGGCTGCGAGTGACCTGGCTGGCTGGCTGCTCTGCTCCGACCAGCGAGCTAGGCAGGCCATGCTGGGGAGGATTGCTGAACTGCGTCTGCGAGGGAGGTATGCTGGTGGCTACGAACATGGCGTGTGCGCAGGAGGTCAGGGGCTGCTCTGAGCAGGGCTTTGCAAGCACGGGCACTGAATTTACCCCTTTCTCATCTCTCCTCTCTCCCTGGTGCTAATAGCATCGCCCTCTCACCGCCTCCCTGGTAAGCACCACCCCGAAAATATTCATTGGGGAGAACTTGCCGTTGTCTTTGGTGTGCGGGAGTTGCTGGGCCAGGATTGGCGGCACATTGCAGGGTGCTGAGTCTATTGTTGGGAGCATCTAGAACACCCGAGTATCCGGGGTGAAGTTCCTTCCTTGCTTCCTTCCTTCCTTCCCTGCTCCCTTCCTTGATTCCTTCCTTGCTTCCTCCCTTCCTTGCTCCCTTCCTTCCTTGCTTCCTTCTTTCCTTGCTTCCTTCCTGCTTCCTTCTTTCCTTGCTTCCTTCCTTGGTTCCTTGCTCCCTTCCTTGCTTCCTTCCTTCCCTGCTTCCTTCCTTGCTTCCTTGCTCCCTTCCTTGCTTCCTTCCTTCCCTGCTTCCTTGCGTCCTCCTTTCCTTGCTCCCTCCGTCCTTGCTTTCTTGCTCCCTCCCTTGCTTCCTTCCCTGCTTCCATGTATCCTCCCTTCCTCCTTCCTTGCTTCCTTCCTCCCTCCCTTCCTTCCTTCCTTCCTCCCTCCCTCTTTCCTCCCTCCCTTCCTTGCCTTCTTTCTTTCCTTCTCTCATTCCTGAAGTGTATTTCTCCCCTCCTTTTATTCCTTCTATAGTCCTTTGTTTGCTTGTTTTTTTCTTTCTTAGTTAATTTCTTTTTATTTCTCACACACTTCCTCTTTCTGCCTTTACTTCTTCTCTCTTCCTTCCTTTCTTGTTTCTCTCTTTTTTCTTCCTTCCCTTCTTTCTAAATATTGGTCGGAATCCATGTGTTACTGTGTTTCTTGCACGGCATGACCTTTATATTTTACACATGTGTTTCAAATAAAAGTTAATGTCATTTTTATTTAAAGTAGTATTAATCTTTGCAGGCAGTGTGTACTCCTATGGGTGCCATTATATATCTGGGAGACTTTCATTTCAGCTTGACAATTAATTGGGGTTCAGGAATGGGGTGGAGGGCCCCTCACAATAAACCTGAGCAAACCCACCAGCAAATCTAAGTGTTGGGGGGCTTGGAGGAAGTGGGCCTGGTCTTGGCCGGGAACTCAAGCGCAATAGATTCTGGAATCCTGGAGTTTTGACATAGTGACCTAATGACATTGCTATGCAGAGCGCATCGTGTGGAAGCGTGGCCTAATGTTCACATGTACACCATGTACTTCATTGCAAGTATCTGTGGCCCACGTGGCCGGAGCAAGGTGTGACTCTGCACCACTGGCGGATGCAGGCGCGTCAGTGAAACTGGCGTATGTTTGCACATCCACAGATTGCGCTGCTTGCAGAATACGGAGCAAGTTCAGTGTACGCCGGTGCCACAGACGTGAGCAACCTTAGCACAGACAGGCGGAAAATGCGGGTACGTGGTTGCCCATATACCACATATGCATTGCAAGTGCAACATGCGTTTAACATATGCACATACTGAGTGCGCATAAAATACACACAACTGTAAATACGCATGCTAGGTTGGAAACAAGAACAACGCGCATTGGCAGAGCCAACAGTTTGGGCTTTTTTAGGCTGAATCTGTTCCTTGTGCCCAGGGCTGGACTGGCCTATACGTAACTCTGGAGATTTTTTGGTAGCCCTCTGCACCCTGTGCCTCTTTTGTGTGGTATTTCCAAATGTTCCCATAGGAAAAGGGTTGGGCTTGCTGAAAATGTGTAATATGGGGCCACTTTGAAAATAATTTCCAGGGCCTCTTTTGATTACCAGTCCACCCCTGAAGATGCTGCAGCTGAGAGTTTATCCAGGAGCCAAACAGATCTATCCTGAAGGAGCGCCATAGCTCTTGTATGTGTAGAAAGAGACTGGTGGAGCTGACAATCTGATGGCACGTGCCAACGCCATGATACCCAATCCGCCACCATTTTGCAACTGCCCGGAAGAATTCTGCCCACACTTTGATTCTCCTGGAAAGGCAGAATTCCCAAAAGGCCAGGCTAGATGTGAATCATTCTTGGACTTCGCCCACCCAGCTTGTGTATGTAACAAACTTCTGAGAGGTTGTCCATCCTGAACATAAATGCTGCATAAACAGCACACAGCAAAGGGCACCTCCTTCGTGTTGGAACAGGGCCACAATGCACCCCCATCCTAACAGGCTGGTATCTGATTCTAAGAATGCACCTGGGGAATAAACCAACATGGCTCTGCCATTCCAGGCATTGATCTGGATTAGTAACCATCTTAACTCTACAGGCACATCTTCAGAAAGTTGCACCCAATCTGAATAATTGGAACCCACTGCCACTATCACTGTGACCGGTGGCCTGATCCTCATGAATCTCACAGGATCCCCTGCTCTTCCTCCCAGTCATTACCAGCACCTCTCCCCCAACTGCACTGTCCTTCAGGCCCCTGCCTGGTAGCTCCACATACCACCCTTGAGAGACGCCTGCACTAGCACTTACCCTGAGGTCTTCCTCCTTGGCTCCCCTTAGCACTTCCCCCCGGGCCCTCCTGTAGCGCTTGTACAAGGTAACCCCAGCTTACCTTTACATAGCCCACTCCCTCTCAGGATTGGCCAACTTACCCTGGTCAATAACTTAACTTGCTGCAGTGGTGTGACATGGGAAGGGCTTGGGGAGGGCTTATAATGGCTTGTATGATAGGTTATTTATGATATGATAGGTTATTTATAACGCGCTTAATACCCAGAAGTTTCTAAGCGCGGGCCCGGGGATCGAACCTGTGGTGCTCCGTGTCGTCTTGCTTCGAAGGCAAGCACGTTGCACCTGAGCTATCCTCCACAGTCGAGCCCCCACAGCTAGGCCACACCCCCTTGGTCAGCCCCAGCTCATTTTCCTGTGCCACTTAAAGCACTGCCCCTGAGCTATCCCCCCACCCCTTTCTCACGCAGCCCTGCTGCATTCCTGCCATGGGCTATATCATTGCCTATAGGCAGTGCTTTAAGTGGCACTGGAAAATGAGCTGGGGCTGAAGCCCTGGCTCAATGGCTCAATGGGCTACAGGCACCCCGCCAGGCAGCCTTTTGTAGAGATCAGCACCCTCTCCCCTACCAGGGGACTGCACCTCGCCTTTTCAGCCTTAATGTTGGTTCTGCCCCTCGCCAGGCTGGGGAGGGGCAGCATCACCATTACGGCTGAAAAGGTGAGGCTGCTGGAAGCCGGGGCCATTTTTCCTAAAGCCTGAAACACCCGCGAATGAGCGGGAGCTTCAGGCTTCAGAAAAATTGGCCTGTGCTTCTAGCGGGCTCACCTTTCTTTAATAATGGTGGCACCAGCCCATGGGCATCTCTTGCTTGAAGGGGTGCCTTGTAGGTGCAGCACCATTATTATGGACTGAAATCATTTTTTCGGAAGCCTGAAGCTCTCACACATGAGAGAAAACTCCAGGCATAAGACAAAAAAGCCTTGTCCTTTAGTGGCCAAGGCTACCAGGGGAGATTAGTGAGCCCTGGCAGGGCCCCGCCTCAGAACGAGATTTCTGAGCCTGTGGGGCTCAGCCCCGTCAAGCCCCGACCCACATAAAGTCATGCCCACAGGGAACTGTTGTTTCTTTATATTATGGCCTAATAAGAAAATCTCTTTTGATTCATTATATTCTTGTACCATAAACATTCCCTGGTGGTTTAGTGGCTTTAACTTTATGTACGTGAGCTCCAGCAGCTGCGGTCTACTAAAGCTGTGCTCTCCTTCTGGTTGCCGTACCGGCTTGCGGCTGCTCCTCCTCTGGCTCTGACCCCTCTTCTTGGTTTCCTAGGAGGCTGGGGTTTCCTCTGGCTTTGCTGCAGTGGCTTGTGCACCGGGCAGGCGTGCGTGGCCCGGCCCCTCCAGCATCCCACTGCTGCGCCGACTCCGGGCCCGCTTCTCCAGGGCCCGCCTCCCTATCCTACTTTACCTCACGCTGCAGCACCATTCCTTTCCTCACAGTGGCCCTCATTACGACCCTGGCGGAGATCGTGGTGCAATATGCACCATGGAGCACGGCGGAAAGCTGCCGATACCGCCATGGGGGTTGGCGGATTTACCGCCCCATTCCGACCTTGGCGGGGCGGTAAATCCCCATTCCCCATTTTACCCTTCCCCATTCCCATTTTTGCCCCATAGGGTATAATGGGAGTGGGGAAGGCGTTAATTACGCCACCGTAAAATACGGTGGCGTAATTAACAACAAGGTCCCGTAGCGCCATGGATTTCTCCGCCTGGAAAAACCAGGCGGAAAACGGCTCCATGGTGCTACGGGAACTCGTAGTAGGGCGGACGGGTCCGCCGCGAATACCGCTGGCGTAAACCCACTCCGCCAGGGTCGTAATGAGGGCCAGTGTCTCATTGCGGCGCCAGCGCGAACAGCTTTGCCGGTAAGGAGGGGTTGGGAGGAGGTCCTGCACTCAGGCACCTTGAAAGGGCAGGGGTCGAGTTTCCCACTTTCCCCTGACAGCGCTGTATAAGCGGCCCTGTCACATATAAACGGTTGTTGTTCTGATCTGTGCGTGATTTGCAGGTGGCAGGTTCAAATCCCGGCAAGGCCAACTCAGCCTTTCATCCTTCCGAGGTCGATAAATGAGTACCAATTTTGATTAGGTAATAATAGTAATGTATGTAAATATGTCCTATGTAAAGCGATTTAGATTAAAGCGCTATACAAAAAACAAATTATTATTATATGACACTGAATTACTTATTGAATTCTTATAAATGGTACACGTTTGAAGTAGGATTTATTGAAGATCTGCAATATTCTGAAAAGATCCTTACAAGAAAATCAATAAGAAAGTATATGGGTTGGCTCGGTCCTGTCAACATTTTGTAATGTGACGCCCCATGGCAAGACCCTGCTCACTGATGCTGTTCGTTTGACGTCATACCATGCCTGGGCACGACCCTTCTACCTGGCTTTATCACAAGTCCCTCTGGATGTATGCTCTTGCTGGGGCAAGCCCCTTTCCTGGCTGTCCTAACGTCTGGACTGAGCCGGTTCTGGCTCCCTGGCGCTGGGCCTATGCCATTATGCCCTTGCTGGTTCAGACTTCTCTCAGTGACACTGCTTTCGGACTGTGACTTCATGCCCCCGGTGGACTCGGGTGTCACCGCCTCTTATCCGGTGCCTTCGCGCCCTGGCCAGGCCCACGCTCCGCCCTCTGACACTGCACTTCACGCAGTTCATTAAAGGAGAGTTCCGGGACTTTTTTTTTATTGTCCCTACGGGTCGGCCATGTGTTTGTAAGCATAAATCGGTAGATCGTAGGAAACTTTCCTATGGACCTTACCCGACTTTTCGCCCCTTATCGCACTCGAAATCAGCCTCCATTTTGTGATAATCCTATCATTCCGCCGCATCGACCTGGCTCACCTGCCTTTGCGGCACTAAATCAAATCCCCCGCCCCTGAAACAGACTTTATCAAAACATTCATATTCCCCGCCTCTATCCGTGACGTGACTGAGCTGCGTAGGCAAACGCGCCCAGGCGTCTTCTACGCGACTCCACACAGACCCCGGAAATCAACACAGATCAGCTCACAATACAGCGCGCCACAATTCGGAATATGAAACTGTACTTTGAAATCAAACCGCAAGATTGTACATTTGGCAAAGTACGTTTATTGGACATCAAATGTTTAGAGAATATTCAGCGATTTGCATTTTTATTTGCTCACGTTCCAAAAAGTTCGTATTGAGGAACGCGATGGTCCTTTGCTGTACACAGGGTCTTAGAGCATCTCACAATACAGCGCCACAATTCGGAATGTGAAACCGTGGTTTAAAAGCAAACGGCAAGATTGTACATTTGGCAAAGTACGTTTATTGGACATCAAATGTTTAGAGAATATTCAGCGATTTGCATTTTTCTTTGCTCTCGATCCAAATTAGTTCGTCTTGAGGGAAGCGATGTTCGTGTGCAGTACACAGGGTGTTGGTTTACGATAAAAATAAGCTCTTCGGTCGCACTGATAATCGCATGGCTGTTCCAACAACGAGGCACTAGGCCACCACAACGGTAGGTATGTTGCATCTAACCGTTAGTACCGCATAAGGGCATACTTGTACTTGGCGATCGTCCCATAAAATGGTCAGGGTGGTAACGTTGTTCACGCGGAGAAGCAACTGGCGGCTGTAGAAGCCGTCCGCCGGTGTCTGGTACTCGTGACACAGACAGTAGTGAATGATGTACCTAAAAACATAAAAAATGAAATTAGTCTCACCATCAGATCCTTATTAAAATTATTCATTTCATAGCGAGGACAGCGCTACTGGGTGTACACAAGTGTTTAAAGGCGTGGCGAGGCATGGAGGGGGGGGGGAGTGGAGTACAAGGTAAGTAGCATAAAATAATAAATAAATAGGGCCAGCTGGTGGCAAGTGCAAGGTAAGTGCAGAACAAGTGCTGGGAAGGGGGGGCTGTAGGATACTGAGACAGTCCCCCAGTGCAGGGGTTGACAGGGAGGCAGTGCAGGTGGAGAGTGGAAGGGCCCAGGACTGAGGTCGCAGACAGTGGACCAGTTGTAGCAGGGGAGAGGGAGAGAGAAAGCAGAAGCAAAGAGGAAGGTTTTGAGGTGCTTCAGTAAAAGCAGATGTTTCTCCTCAAGATAGTGCGCGGTAGAAAACAATATGCCACATAGAACGAACAAGTACAACTGAACCCGTCTTTAAAGCCACTGTATAGTAATGAAATTGCGGTATAAACTCATCAAAAGTTACTTACATTATATTTGCATTTTCCATTGTGTCTCTGTGTAGGGCAGACCCGAAACACCACTCCTTCTTTGCCGACGTTACTTCTTCTAATGAACGTGGCTCATCGTTTCGTTTCTGAAATTTTATTCATTATCTTTTCTTAGTCTTTCAGGATGGTCCCGGCCTGTCAAGGTCAAATCACAATAGAACCTTATATTGGGTCGTGGGCCGTTCCGCCACCCGAGCAAAACATCAAAGCAGCTGACCTTCACTTTGAGCGAGCACACATTTCTAGTTAGCTGCAGTTAGTTTTAGGGACATCTTGTCTGCGTGCCTTTTTTTTTATTGTCCCTATGGGTCGGCCATGTTTTTGCAATACGGAAACATTCTATAATTTTTGTAAAAATGATTTATATTACTGTTTGGTTTAATTGCAATGGGCCTGCAACATGAGGAGACTCGAGAGAACAGACAATCAAATTACAATCATTTAAACCGTGATGTGTATTTCTCAATGAGCTCTGCTTTAGGTGGACATGGAACAGAGGCAATGTTGGGTGGCAATGCAGTTGTCCCCTGCATAGGTTCGTTCACCACTCCATGTATGTGCCTATCGAGGACATCTACGATAAGTCTCTCAATAAACTCATATTGCATATCCTCAAACACTGGTTTGATCACCCATTGTTTACTTCTTTTAGTGAAGGCCTTATTGTAGCGAAGCGTCCCTAAAGTTCCGGTCGTCCTACTTTGTTGACGGCCAACATTATGGTTATGTGCCAAGACCGCTAGAAGAGTCCGATTTTTCATGCCTTCCATGCCAAAATGCAATCTTTTGGGCCTGTACTTTAGGCACATATTGTGGAACACCTCCAAATCTCCTGTGTGGCAGAATTCCGTGAGTCCCCTCAAATCTCTTGTTATAGTTTTATCAAATACAATCTTTTCAATGGCCTTGTGAGTGGGTTATGAAGGAATCAACCACTTCTTCTTCCGTGCCTCCTCTGTGGACAAATGGCCATGTTCACATTTGTGGAAATGCTCATTTGTCGACCATCGATGTACGTTGCTACAGTGCAACATTACTGACCGCCATTTTTCCAGTAGAATTTCCAACGACCCTTCACATGTTTTTGAGCTCCACCAAAGATGGTTGCTGATTGACTTGGACCACTGTGAAATACCTTGCATATCTTTTTTTTTTCCTGCAGCCGACAATTTTTTATTGATTGTTTTTGCAAGATGCCATACGTCAAATTGGTGATTTATAGTTTTGTACTCTTCTCTCATTGTCTTGGCAATTGAAACGTGTCTGTCCGTGGCTATCAGGTCGATCACCATTCCCCGCGATTGTAGTTCTTGCAATGATGCTACAAAGCCAACTTTCTCCATGGCCACTGAGGATGTACTTTGTGACACCTGCACGACCACCGAACTCACAATTTTCTTACTTTCCATGTCCTGAAAGTGGTAGGTGCAGTACTTGGCTGAAAATCCTGGGCTGTCGCACTGTCCATCACCGGCTAGCCTGAAGCGTTTGCCCGCGAATGTACTTTCCATTGACATTTTTTCCATTCTCCAAGCTTCGCTGATGGCTGGAAATAGATAATCGGTTTGGTATTTGTAGAACTGACTTTTCGCAATGAAATGGATTCCCACAAACTGAAAGAAATACTGTAACTTTTTAAAACTTGAACCACTAAAAAGTGCGGCCGCTGCACAAAGTAGATTGCCTGCTGGCAGTTGCCCCAGCATGGGTTGTGCAGACCATGCGAACGGATGATATTGTGTACAGGTGGCATGTATTTTAAGGTTAGTGCCTCGAATTGCACGAGTCACATTAATCAATGGCTCCCCACATACTTCCCCACCAACCGAATGCCCACATTTCATCATCATAATAATATCCATCAAACAGCTATCGAATACAATGAATTTGGCCTCTTTCCTTATACTGTCACTCTGCATCCCAGCTGGTTCGGCCTGTAACGTTGAGGACATGTCACTCGCATGAAAGGTACAATCTCTGATATCGTCTTCCGCTATGCTGAGTGATATTGATGGTGTTTCATTGTCGTCCACGTCATTCTCTTCCATTGCAACATCTGTTCCTTGTCCGGAGATGGGAGAAAAAAACAATGTCTTCAACTTTCGCGCGCTCTTATTTTTTGCGGGTGTGGATTCTGTGAATTGATCTCCGACTGCATCCAAACTACCAGGAGGACATTCACTATCAATGGCTGGTGGTGGTATAGCTCCGTTGTCAATCACTTCATATTCTTCCCATTGGCACGATGCATCTCCAGTCTCAAGTCCCTGCCAAAAGGTTTGACAAGCAACATCTCTCGTTCGCTTCACTGTCTGTGTAGATCTAGTTCTTACACCCACTCGCAACTAGAGGACAGATTAGAAAAGGGATGTTCAGTTTAAACACAACTTACAGTATTGAACTATTGACAGTGAAAGACAACATAATATAGTGAACAGGACACTAACCTTCTTTTGCTTTCTTTTCTTTGAAACTTTCTTGCCTCGAACTTCAACATCTGGACGCTGTTGCTCCGACTCGTGTGTGCATGTCTCCACTTCCTCTCGCGCTGCAACGACTATATTTTCATGATAAGCACATCCATCACTCACTGAGGCTCCATCGACTCCCTGAAACATAGAACTTTCATTAGTATGTATAATAATATTGAAAACACAAAATGTACTTGGGGACCAATACCCATACGTACATCTCAATAGCAAAACACGAATGAACGCATTGTGTAGAACATTCAAACGACAATACTTCACGCATTGTTGATCTAGTTAGATTGAACTGTCAAGATCCATACCTCGGGCTCCGCATAGACTTCCATTGATGATATTATTGAAGATGACGCTTCAGCAACTCCCTGAAACACAGTAATTGCATTAGTATGCTTTTCTATTTTGTTAAAAAGAACATAAACTTTGAGCAGGCGTCAACGGCTCATCTAAATAGACCTGCACAAATGATCAGTTGTCTAAAATAAATAATGGATATGTAAATATGATTCGATTTGCTCGATCGTTGGAAGTGTCACCACCCAGAGATCTGCATCAACTACTAGGGGTGATGTTCTTGTAGAAGAAGCTCCGTCATCTCCCTGAAACATAGTACTTGCGTTAATAAAGAAGGAAGTATAGCGGATGTAATCACGTCATATGATTTCGCTTGATCGAACTGTCAGTATCCATACCTCGAAATGCATAAGAACATCAAGGGACGATGTAACTGCGGTGCACACTTCTGCAAGCTGTTGCGCCGACCCGTAACTGCATGCTCCCCCTTCTACTTGGACTAATGCTCCATCGACTCCCTGAAACATAGGACTTTCATTAGTAATGAACACAATATTGAAAAAAGAAGACAAATAGGAGGGCGACGACAGAAGGACATATCAATGGCTAAAAACGAAAGAAACATTGTGTGTAACAATCACGCTACAAGAATGCAAGATCTGATGATCTCCATCGATGGAACTGTCCGGAAACGTACCTCGAGCATCTGAGTGACATCTACGGTTGTCGTCAATGCGTTGGACTCCTCAGCATCTCCCTGAAAGACAGTACTTGCATTATTTTGGATAACAATAATTATAACTGAAAACAAAGACTAGAGGACGAGTACAAGGGTGTACCATTAGGTAAAATAATTACACGATCAATTAAAACTATTGATTTACATGCCTAAAACAAGTCAGTGTCAGAATAGCTAAGTAAGATTACCCGATAGGCGCTTGAAGTGGCTGATGACTGCAATAACGACACGGATGGAGAATCTTCCGCCTTCATATTGAGTGGATACATAAATGGGGAAATTATTGTTAGCTAATGCTACACACTACCGCAAGGCCGAGAGATAAATACGTAAACTTGACTCACCAGTGGAGGGATGTGGACGAATAGAGTGGGAATAGCGGTTGAGAGCAATTTTCGCCTCGCTCGCGGTGTTTTCTTCTTTATTAGCAATGATGTGGAGTACATGTCTGGGCTAAAGTGCCTGCTGCAGATGCGGTATCGATCACCCCTCTTGTCCGCAAAGACTTCTAGGACTCTACTTTCTAGCTCAGAGGCTGGATATCCGCAATATCGGACCCATTCTCTTATCTGATCTATTGTCTTAGGGAAAACATGCATTATAGTACCTTCAGATTTGTTATGGGTCTTCGAAGGGCAACCGCCAATGGAACAGGCAGGCATTATGGAAAGTTCTGAAAAGTAAAGATCAACAATTCTCTATGAATACCAATGTGTTAAAACAGTAAATGACACATAAAAGGTTCAATGCAAGGTCCGTTTTGGTTCTTGGAACTATACACGTTATTCACATGCGGATAAGTATTTCAATAACTTTCAAAAAATAGAAAAAGTAATTTGACTAAACTCAGAACATGTGACTAGTTCCTTGCATGTACTGTCGTGAACGAAAAGAAAACATGGATGCAATTTGATGACTACTAGCAAATAGATATAAATTAAAAAATTGGACGCAAAATGATTATGGTACATGGACTTACCTTGACGAACAAACAGTTAGATGCAGGGATCAGAGTAGTTTCTTGTCGTAGAACAGGGAGCAGTTCACAGGTTGCAAACTGACGAGTTTGCTCAAAGTGGTCACGGAAGTTCACAGAGACGAAGAGCAGATAACCAGCACCTTCACGGGTTGACTAGCAAAGCGCAAAGAAGTTCTCATTAGAAATATGAAGTGGGTTATAAAGAATTCGAACCAGGGGTGTGTTTGTGAATGAATGACGTGTATATGTCGTGGCATTATGTGGATTGCAGGGGGCCGTCCAGCGTGAGGGGGATGCTTGGCAGGAGACACGGGGTCTGGAGGTAGACATGGGAACAACAAACCCATGCTCTATAGACCACTTTGAAGTGTACATGGTCTTTGGCACCTCTTGGCCTTTATCGCTCCCTGACAGCTCCACTTGCCAGCAGCTCAAGTACCCCGGTGCGAACTGCCTTTGATAGGGCGGGGGGTGGATCGGGGCGGTGGTCGTGCAGACAAGACACAGGAAGACTCGTGAATGGAGACACACTTATGTGGATTGCAGGGGGCCGTCCAGCGTGAGGGGGATGCTTGGCAGGAGACACGGGGTCTGGAGGTAGACATGGGAACAACAAACCCATGCTCTATAGACCACTTTGAAGTGTACATGGTCTTTGGCACCTCTTGGCCTTTATCGCTCCCTGACAGCTCCACTTGCCAGCAGCTCAAGTACCCCGGTGCGAACTGCCTTTGATAGGGCGGGGGGTGGATCGGGGCGGTGGTCGTGCAGACAAGACCCGTTTGCCGCAGGGCCTCACCAAGGAGAGGCCATCTAACTGAATGTAAGAGGATGGCTGCAGGATCTACTACATGGAAGGCAGGGGGGTGAGTTTATAAATACCTCACCCTCCCAGGAGAATATACACTAGATTCATTTAAAAAATCAAAACAACCATTGTTAAAATATATGTTGGGCTTTATTTTAGATTTTAATTAAACATAAATAATAAACATTACACATTGTAAAGTTGAGGTTGCAGCACATCGAGGGAAAATCCGCGGTATTGTCCACTGTCACTGGGGAAATGTTGTCTAATGGCAAGTACCGCACAGGCAGGTATTACTCTCCGAACGCGGTGTCCGAGCCTCCCGTGAAGCCACGATAGGCCACCAGCCTGTACCACCTGTGAAAAAAAAAGATGCAAACTGTATTAAACTGACCAAACTTTCTTATCAATGTCGATTCAGGTAACACATGTCATTTTCCTTAGAAAAAAATTATATCTAGAAAATGCACTATATGGAACCAATTTACATGCGTTCCAATGAGATGTAAATGTAATTTTATATGTGGGAGACGACCATGAAATAGTGGTGGCATCACTGACATCACAAACAGAGTATACTTACTCGTTACTCGGATTACGCGGACGAACAGTGCCACGAAGTTCGTGCATAAGCACCATCATCATCCTCAACACTGTCCGTGAGAGGCAGGCTTCCCTGAACTCTGGCAGCTCGGTGATGCATTGCGGACTTTGCTCGCCTTCCTGCTGACTTTGCTCGCTTTCCGAAATGTAGGCCAAGCACCCGGAATTTTCACGGCAGCAGCAGTTCTCCTCCTCAGTTGGCATTAGCTCGCACCGATTGCACGTGCACCAGGTGGAGACGCCGTCCATGCGACATGGTCCAGGCTCTTCATCCGTTGACTGGTCCTCCCAACTGCCGTCCGAATCCCCATCGTTTTCGCGTGCTTGCCTTTCCAGTAGTTCTTCCTCGGTGTACTCGGGCTCGTACATATACGGCATTATTGTGGCCATTGTGCGGTAAAGATAGTAAAATAATTTATAGCGGTGGTACTGGTATCTGTTCACACGTGCTACAAGCGGCGAAGGTAGCTGACCAGAGCACTGAAACGAGTCACAGAATACTCAAAGTAACACAGAGAGAGGAATGGAATCGAAAATCTGCTGCTGTATGTTGTGAAACGGTCTGTTTATACTTATTGGGGAAAGAGGCGTCCTGCCATTTCCATGGCAACACGTCAATAGCTGAGGCGCAGCGATTGTTGACACGAGACGTGCTTGAAATGGGCAGTACGCGTCTGCTGATGTCAGGCTCAGGGGCGGGGGATTTGATTTAGTGCCGCAAAGGCAGGTGAGCCAGGTCGATGCGGCGGAATGATAGGATTATCACAAAATGGAGGCTGATTTCGAGTGCGATAAGGGGCGAAAAGTCGGGTAAGGTCCATAGGAAAGTTTCCCACGATCTACCGATTTATGCTTACAAACACATGGCCGACCCGTAGGGACAATAAAAAAAAAGTCCCGGAACTCTCCTTTAAAAGCAGAAGCAGCCGAGACCGCAACCCGGAAAGAGACGACCGGACTGCTCCCCCCAAGGGTTGAAATAAGAAGTGAGAGGAAGCGGCCGCGTCCGTAATTGCAGCAGAATCCGGGCATGCATAAGAGGGGCATGCTCTCAGCCGGCCTTTTTCCTGTAATGCGCCAGACAGCGGTTTATTTTTTGTGTGGAAAAGTCGGATGTTTATATCCATCTAGGAAACCATCACCAGTCTGATTTTAATTTACTTTTTAACAATTTGAAAGAGAAAATCGTATTTCCTGCTCCCTTTATATAGAGGAAGAGTCTGTGCGTCTGTGTGTACTTGTGTCACTATATTATGTGATGTTTGTATCGTACGCACTTGTACAAGTTGGTGCGTTTCTGTGTCACTGGGGCGCTACGAGTAAGTACATCTGTACAATGGTGCAGTGAAAAGATGTGTCTTTGCTCAAGAAGTCTCTGAGACACCATGTTTGGGAAGAGCAACTTCTTTACTTAAGTCCAGTTGACAAGGATACAGGTAAGTCTTTAGGTAAGTTACAAGGAAGACATAGGAGACATCCACCAGCAGCCTCTCTCACAGGCACTCAGCTCACCAACAGACAACCAGGGAACTCTCAGGGGCACTCACACAAAAACATTGCACTCATGAGCATTCCACAGGCATTGCTTATAGCCTGCATGCACACAGCACCAGTAACTTTGCTGAAAATGTTAGTGGGGGGGGGGAGGGACATGGCATCTAAAGGAAAGGGGCCCCTGCCAAAATGAGGGGGACAACATGGTGTGCCATGAAAGTTAGGGGGGACAAACATCCTTGTCCCCCCTAAAATTACATCCATGTATCTGTGAGTCTCAGTACATGTGCGCGCGTGTATAGAAAGTGTGTATATCAAAAGGTGTATTTGTGATGTTTTGCATTTGTTTGCCCGAGGGCAGAAGTCGAGAGAACACGCAGGTGGAATCATTAGTCCACTTGGGGGGTTTTCAATGAATTAATTGTATCTTTAAAAGTGCTGTCTTCACTTGATAAAACAGAGCCGGGTCGGGGATTGAACCCCAAGAAACTCTTTGTAGATGCTTGGGAAACAGTCATATTGATTTCTGCTGTTCAGTCTGGGATGTCATTTGGGGGTCGCCAGGGGTCGCAAGTGCGACCCATGAGGTCTCCCTTGCTACAGCTAACACATTAAAAAAAAAGTTTAAAAAAACAAACAATTTAAGCGCCTGTGCCGTGGCCAGCGCCATGTGGCTCCTTGTTTCTGGAGTGGCTGGCTTTCTTGAACAGGCCTCTGAAAAAAACAGGGGGTTGCACAAGTCTAACACTTTGAGCAGTGAGTGACCCTAAATAGGAAAGAATAGGAATAATACATAATTTGTCTTTCTGGAATTCTAAACAATAATTGCTAGACTCATTAAAGGTTTATTTCAGGCACACTTGAGGGGGTGAGTCACTGTTTTTATCTGTTCTTAAAAACTTCAAATGCACACAAAAACTTCCCAAAAACATTTAGAGTAGAATAAGCATCCATTTCGGACTATGTATTTTGCTTTTCGCAAGTTGCAGCTATAGCATGTTTTTTTCTGCCGTTGTCTCTGTTACGATCATCACCACACATTCCATCTCGATCGGTCATTTGACAAAATCCTTGTGCCTAAAAGCTTGTGTACATTGTAGAAATGTGTAACCATAGCACATAAAGTAGTCCTTGATTTCATTGTGCCACAATTACTGCTTTGACGTAATGTGTCTATCTTTCCTATCTCCGTGGCATGCTGTTCAGGATGTTTGTTTGCAATATGAGGTTAGGAGTGTCCTGAGTACGGGATGCCGTGTGAGTGCGCTGCTTTCCCTGCGCTGGTCTAAATTCTTTAATACACAGTTATTAACCCTTTCAATGGTATGTATTTTGCCAACCTCTGAATGCTGAAAAGTAGATCTACGCAGGCTTGACATGTGGCCAACTTTGCACCAGACTGGTAAAATAGCTCAGTGGGTTGAGTGCTCGCTGAAGCGATGGGTGTGTGATCTGCAGGTTGCATGTTCGAATCCCGGCAAGACCAACTCAGCTTTTGATCCTTCTGAGGTTTATAAAATAGTACCAACACAGGGTGGGTTATATTGTATGTATATTTGTTCTATATAAAGCGCTTAAGCGTGAGTGTTGTATGATAAGACATCATTAGGTTTTGGCATTGGATGTCTGCTTGCATTCACAGTAATTTGGTAATATGGGTCTATACCCACTGACATGAATGATTCATTCTTGTATGAAATGTATATCACACTACAGTGATATTACAACCATGTTTTTCGTAGTGTACTCAGGAACAATGCTATGTGATGCCACTTCCTTTTTTGTCAAGGGGGAAAAGGTCAAGTTCCATCGACTTCCTGTTATGTCACTTCGGGGCGGGGTCAAATGACATCACTTCCTGTGATGCCATCAGAGGTCAAGGGGCATGTGATGCCACTACCCCTGGCATTTTGGTAAATTATGTCCCTGTGTACAGTACATGTTGTCTTTCACATTATAAGACATAAAAAGTTGCGCATCTTTTCTATTCAGCAAGCAAAGTTTTAAGAAAACATGTTCTCTTGGGAAATGCTTATTTGCCCTGTGAACTTTCTTGAGCTGGGAAAGACATCCTGAAAATGAAATTTGCACATTTCTTTCAATTTACGTGAATTGCCTGTGATGCCACCCCCCACTGCATACATCAGAGTCCCCCCACTTTTTTAAGGGCCCGAGCCCTGGTTTTCCCAAAGGGTAAATGCTCAATTTTTGCTTACTCTAATAGCCCAAACCACTCATCAAAACAGCCACGGGAGCAGCTGCATGCAGAGCAGGCCTGAGACATGGGCAGTCTGTGCTCTGGCCCAGTGCCCCACTGTCAGAGGGGGTGCAGCAGACACCAGTGCCTACCTCAACTATATCAAAAATGTTGTTTTCAGGGGGGCTGTGCAGCTTCCATGTACTAAACTCGCATGAGGCCACGGTGTCGCCTCCCAACATCCTGTGACTTTCTAGAGGACAACACCCACTCCCAGCGGCCCATCAGATGCAGCAGGGCCCTTAATGACTACTTATGACTTCCTTTAAGCAGAGCATTTAAAGTGGGGGCGATTTACAAGCAATAGCCCATTTAGGAAAGCATTATTTTGGAGGAGATGTTTGTAACGTTTCTGTGTTAAGAAATGCAAATAGGCATTTTCATTCTGAAAGCACACACAAAGCACCAGTTAGCTGCCTAAATCTGCACTCTCCTCCAGGTCAATTGCAATATATCACACAAAACAGTTTTAAATTAGCTACATTATTTTCAGATCTTCATGTTTAACGCACCAAAAAGCGTTTATTTTTGGTAGAATGTGATGTTTTCACCACATCGTATATGAACCCTGCATTTGTCAAACACTGGAACACAAAACAGGTAACCTTTTCACACATTACATGTTGTTATACGTCTTGAAAATACGAAGGCAATTTTTAAGCCTTTTGCTGAAAGAAGGTGGAAGAATGCCACAAATGTACACTTTTTGCTTAACATATTTCTGTCAGGATTGATGTATTTGAGTGGGTACCTTACTATGGTATGTGTACTTTTCAAGTCATCTTCATAGAGCAGAGTATTATTGAAAGCCAGACATGGGGTTGAGGGTGGGGGGGGGATGATGAGAGGGCAAGCAAGTCCTGAATATTTGTCCAGGATGTGGCAAGGGAGGTTGCAATCCTGGAGATTAGTACAGTTATCTTTCCCTGATTGTGGCCATGCGCTGCTTTTTAGGGCACAAGTAAAGGATACATGTGGGTGGACAGTAACATTTTTCAGAGGGTGGACACAACCCCCTTGGGTGTTTTTAAGGTCGGCAAGCTTGCGCAAGCATTTTACTATCAGGATTTCATCCAGGTCGTCATGTCTCGTATTGGGATTTTGTTTTCCAGGTAATATTTCACTACATATTGCTATGTTTAAAAGGTGAGCACCTTTTGATAATTTGCCAGTGTATTTTTCTGTTGTTGATTACTTTTTTTGAAAGGCCAATGCTCTTTTGTCTAGTGCACTTTCTTCTAAGGGGAAAGGTCAAGTGAACCAAATTTGAATCTTTCACTTTAATATATGTTCATTTACTGTGGGGGTATATTCTTGAGTGCCAGCTTTTGATTTTCGCTTCCAACACTGAGTGAAGCGCAGGAGCCGTACTCATCCCTATGTCAAAGCACAACATTTTACAGCGCATGTTGCCGCAGGAATGGGAAAGAAGATATTTGATTTACAGGAAGGTCTATTTCAGCAACAATCTCCTAACTAGCTCAGTTGCCTTTGCAACTTTCTGCTATAGGATCCCCTGCTATTCTACACCGGTATACAGTTTTTGCCTGCTCACCCCCTCTCCGATCAAGGCTCAGGTGAGTACATTAATGAGGCTCTGTTCTCATTTTGTAGTGAGCATCAGTTGATAAATGTATTTATTTGCTTTTTTTTGATGGTCAAAATAATCGTTATCTGTAGATTATGAAATAAAAGCATTTTCCTAAGTTGGTCAATATTTATCTTTTCATTATTTATTTTTACATTTGTAAAGCGCACTGAGCCCGTAGGCATCTAGGCACTAGTATTGCCCAAATAAACGCACAATAAAAATAAAAACAATCGTGAAACCTCTGCAAAAACAGCAGTTTGTTTCAGTTAGCCAAACACAATCACCATATTTTTGCAATGCCTTCCACAGATAGTGTTTTCAAAACAAGTTTCAAAAGGACCTTTTACAAATAGTATTTCTACCAATTACATCTGGAAAGAGATGTGTTCAAGTCCCTGAATTGCAGACTGCTCTCAAATCCGGTCATCGCCACTTAACCAAAGTGAATACTCCCGGGCAAATTCTTTTATCACACTATTCCTTTTCTGCTTAAATTAGAAGTCCGTACAAGGTATTCAGCTGTCTGCTACTTCAAAAAAAGTGCCTCACTCCTGATATTGCCACATAGGTAAATATTAATATTGACAATTCATCTACTGGATGTCACAGTGTATTTGTCTACTATCTTACTCATGGCAACATGTTTCTAATCTAACTTCCCATGATACATTTGCATATTAAAGACTCATTCTGTGATATCACTGATGTCACTATTTATGCAAATTAGGGGCCCCACACATCTTTTGCCGCTTAGGGCCCCACAAATCCTAGGGCCGGCCCTGGCTGCATGCACTGGCGACCCCCCAGTGGTCACTGTTGTCTAGGAACCACAGTGTGGGAGTACCCATGTGCAACAGCACCTAAAACAGAAGCGCTGGAACAGGTGCATACACCACCGGGTAGTGGTGGCCCAGGCCCCTCCTCTATGGGCAGGCACCGACAAATGGCTGTGGCAAATGTCTCCCCAGCCGTGTTTGGCGGCCTCTTGCCTGCCGCCTCTGCTGCTCTTGCTCCCTGGGGATGCACGTGGTTGCTTGTGCGGGCATAGGCCTCTACGCGCAAATGAACGTGGTTGGATCTGTGAGGGGCTGAATACAACCCAGGAGAGCTGCCTGAACACCAGCGAGATCTAGGAGTCCAAGGATTACGGATCTGGCTGGATGGAGGAGCAGGATGAGGAACTCTTTTTTTGTCCAGGCCTGATAAGACCCGTTGAGATGGAAGATCTGTGAGCTGAAGAGAATTCCTGAGTGGGTATTTCAGATTCACATCTATTTTTAATGACAGCAGCAGCTCTTCATTGGGGTAACACTTTAAAGAAGACAATGACTCGTTGGGCATCATTCTGAGTTTGATGGTAATTTAATGATAATTCTACTGAATTACTTCCAAAATTGGTTACCGTTACTACCACTTTGTCCTGTGTGTTTACTATGGGACCAAGTCCATAGGACTCTATAGGGTTTTGGGCAGAATAACCACGAGCAGTGATTCCGCCACAGTAAATTAGCTGATTTCTGGAGGAAAAGAGGAGAATTTACCTCTAGCAAGGTAAATCCTCCACTTTTCCTTGAAACTCGGCGTTCAGCAGTGTGGTAAAAATGGCAGTAACTTCGTTACCTCCCAAAAAAAGTGACGGCATCAGAATTACCACTGCTTTTTTACTGCACCGCCAAATTCGGAATGAGGCCATTTGTATTTTTTAGACTTTACCTCACTCCCTAGCTACTATTGAACCCTAAGTGGTGGTTGATTTCATTTTTGTTTCGCATGTTTACATTATTGCTGGACCCTCATTTGTTTTGTTTTCTGATTATTTATTTATTTATTTATTCATGTTGGCTTATCTTCCACGTTATTTTATGTCATCTCACTAATTATTGCAAAGTGATTTGGCGTGAAGCGCTATAAAACCAATGTGGAGGAACAGCTGAATGCCTCTGCAGGAAGTCCCGCCATCCATCCTTTGTATATGCTGGAAGCCAGAGATCGCGGCATGCACGACACCAGTGATTGTGCCTATTCCGCGGAGAGTCTTCGAGAAGAGGTATCCATTGAGAAAACCCTATGTGATGTATCCCCGTAGAGATGACAATCTCTTAGAGGTGATCCCCACTTCCATGCATGACGTGTTACTGATTTAAGGAATCCCCCCCACCCCCCGGGTTCACGTGATAGCATTGTCGGATGGTTTTATAGAAGACCCATCGACCTGTTGACTCCAGAGTTTTGGATGATTTGACATCCTCTGCCATCTAGCTGGAAAATTGCAGGGTTTCCTGTGGAGAGCGGCCGAATAGAAAACTTGCAAGTAAAATCGAGACAGTGGCCAAAGTCCGTCTTTGACGAAATTCCTACCTGGTTTCCACAGGTGCTTTGTGGATGGAAGACGAAAGTCATCGATTGGATGAGGAGACGATACCGAAGGCCTCGAGCCAGAGCGATCGAATGGTGAGTAGACTGTGGGGAATAGCAAACTAAGGGGACAGGCTTGTGATAATTTTAAAAGTAACGAAAGTAACGGGAGTAATAGGAAATATTGTGCAAAGAGAGAGAGAGAGATAAATGCCCAAGAGCCCTAAACCAAGGTGGTTCTAGAAGAGGTTGTCTCACACTCCAATCAGAGTAAAATAGGCTATGTGCAGGACAGGTCTGCATAAAGAGACAATCTAAACTCTGTGATCAGAGTATTAATTACGGGCCAGAGAATAAGTAAGGGTGATCACTGTTGTTTCAATGTGAAAGTCGACTAGTTTGTCTGTTCGTGTGTTTGTGTTGAATTAAGGTGTCGAAGAGCAACAACGAGGTGTAAAAAGAATTGAGAAAAAGTCAAGAAGTTATACTATCTATTTAGGGAAGTGGTTGGTACCAATCCAGAGGTAGACAGAGAAAATTGGAGGAATAAAGGCTTTGAGCAGCGATTGTTGGAGCACGCTCATATGTGTTGTTTTAAGAATCGAAAAGCAGCAAAGGTATTTTATAAAAATCTGGTAAGTACTGGCAGTCAATTGAGACTTGTCACAAATGAAGTTATTACTCCTCTGATGCATTTATGTAAGACATTGCCAAAACACATGTCCAAGCTCAAGCAGTATAGTGCAGAATGGGTGAAAGGCACGGCAGATAAGATGTTCATGCCTTGGCCACAAGGGGGATCGCTGTCAAAAGCAGTATTGCAACACATGACCGCATAATTGCACGCTGCATACACGGGAAAGAAATTAAAGAAGAGGTTAGCTATTCTAGAGCTCTGGAAAATGTACCAGAAAGAGAGAGAGGATCCGCCACCTGAGGAGTGGATGTTTAATCAGAGCAAGGAGGAAGGTGTCGAGCCCTCAGCTCTCCTTACCTCGTTGGAAGTAAAAGGCGATAATACGGAAGACATAGGATTGTATCTTTTAAGGAACTAAAGTGCAGGTGGGGTATAGTAATCCGATATATGAACTGCCCGCTTATAGCAGTGATGACAGTCCAGAGGAGAGTAAGAGAAAAGAGGAGATCTTTAAGATCTTGCAAGACAAAGGGGAGAAATGTGAGGGATCGAACACATCGACAGAGATATTAAGAGATGGAAAGGAGAAAAGGATAAAGCTGGCAAGGTAACGCTCATACAGGATGAATCAATGGGAGGACAGATACTGCTCAAGCTAGATGGGAAAAGCTTTGAGGAATTAAGGTAAAAGGAAGATCAGGACGAAAAGGGCAAGTCAGACATGGAACAAGAGAAGAGATTAAAAGAAGATGAGCATAAAAGAAAGCAGACAGATGAGAACATCTATCAGGAGGAGCAACAAAAGAAAGAAAAAAGGGCAGAGGAGCAAAGGAAGTATGACAACAGGCAGAGAGCAATAGAAGAACTGGATAGGAAAGAAAGGAAGAGAGAAGAGGAGGAAGCGCACAAAATAAAACAGAGATGAAGAGAAGAGGAAGAAAGGAGAGCAGGGGCAAAGAGAGACGAGATAAGACAGGAAGAGGAGAAAGTTAGATTGGAGGCAAAAAAGCGAAGAGAATTAGATGAAGAATTAGAACGAACGAGAAGACAGCGGGAGCATGATATTAATCATATTCAAAGCGAGCTAATGGAGTCAAGTCCAGCAATACAATGGGGCAGCATAAAAGAGTTCCTCCCGTAAAGGCAGCGACGCCAGGGGCATCTAGAGTGGCATTAGAAGAGAACCTTGTTATAGGAAGAATCGGAGACAGAATCGATAAAGCCTATCAGGAATTAAGGGAAGGTAGCAAATCGGAAACCTGAGGAAAGAGAGATCAAACAATAGTCTTCCAACCACAAAGCGAAGAAGAAAATCCATTCAGTCTCGAGCATAGGGCCTTATCCTTAAACAGACTGACAAAGGTGAAGGGGACGAGAGTCATACTGGTTGGCGACTAGATATGTCTGATGAGGAGAGGGAATCCTTCCATGGAGAAGAGGGAGGAGGTAAATGTGCTCCTGAGGGAAGCCTGCAGACGGACAAGGAAGTAAGATGTCTGATTTAGAGCAACCTAAGGATAGGACGCCGGATCCCATAGCATATCCAGAGCGTCCCCAAAGACAATGTCATAGTGAAAAGGGAGAGTCACTGCCATTTGTGAGCAGATTAAGATTATTGTCAGAGAGGAGAAGGTCAGGGAATATTGTCCCTACCATGGATAGGCAGACAATGGGAGCAGACTGGTTAGGGTTTACGCAGTTTTCCTTATTGGAAAAAGGGGGAGCAAGACCACAGTATATTCCATGGCCACAGTTGGACAAGGATAATTTAAGATGCAAGCTCCCGCCCTTGACATCGGGTCTGGGAAACATGAATTTATGAACTAGAAAAAATTACAAGAGGAACTATGTTGGCCATAGGGGACATTAAGGGTATCTTGGCAGCAATCATTGGGGAAAGAGCTGATGACATATGGAGTAGAGCAGGCTATTCAAGTGTGACAACACAAAACACAGCGCACTATAGAGCGCCATTTAATAATTGTAGAGCAGATGTTTGGAGGGCTCTTAGGGTACAGTATCCTGACCAATCAGACATGGGTGCAATTATGACACGTAAGATGAAAGAAGATGAAGATCCTATTGCCTACATTCAGGATATTCAAGAGCGTTGGACTCTTGAAACGAAAGAGCCATGGGAAAAACAGTGGCACTATTTTACCAAATTTTATATCCAGGGTTGCCAGAGCAAGTACAGAGTCAGATGAAGGAACAAGTGGGAATGTAAGCCAAGGTGTGGGCTGAAATACAGCTGACGATAGTGCATCTCTGTTGGCTCTTCCAAGAGAAAAACAAGAAGAAGGATGAGACTAGGAAACATGAAGAAGCCAAATTAGTTCCGAAAAAATTGTCAAAGTATGCCATAGAAGGGGCAGTATTGACAAGCGGAGAAGGGCTGGGAGTACAGCAAGCAGTGGCTACATTGCAGGCAAATAATCAGCGTCTGATGGACCAAAGGGGGACTGGGTTTATGCCACCAGGTAGAGGCATTGGATATTGAGGAAGTAGTAGATTCCAAAATAATCAAGGTGGGTTTCAAAACGTGCAGAATGAGAATCAGAATGCGCATGGATGATTTAACCAAGGGGAGCTAATCAGACGGGCTCCTCCTGTTTGTTGGACTTGCGGGATGACAGGGCACATTGCGTGCATATGTGGGAGCCAAGGGAATGTACAGAATGGCCAATTCTCAAGAGGGGGGGACAGCTTATCCTCCAACGTATAGCTCACAAGTGAGGGAAGGGTTTGTTCAAGAAAAGACAGTGTACCAAACACAGATGCTGCAAATACAACACACACAGCAACCACAGCAAGTACAAATGAATATACCGCCACAGCAGTCGCAGCACACCCCCATGCAGACACAGCAGCACGCAAACATGGGTCAATTGTTGACACCTAGGATAGAGTGTGTCACTGTAGTGGGAGGGAATCCTTTCACGGGTACAGGTGTATGCATGTATCCACAATAGGACAGCTCAAAAGGTGACTTGATGTGTTCAGTACTATCTGTGACACCAGACCCCCAAGAGGAACCAAGGGTCGATGTGACGATAAGAGGCAAATCTTTTTCTTTTTTAGTAGACACTGGGGCTACTCGTTCATGTATACAAGAGGGAAAATATTCAATGTCGGGAAATGCCATGAGTTCTCTGGAGCTACAAGTTAAGTTCCTTTAACTGATGAATTACCAGTCTCTATAGGAGAGTGTAACAAGTCTGTTCCATTGTTCTATTCTCGACAGACACCAGTTAACATTTTGGGAAGAGATTTGATGACAAAACTAGAAATGGTGATTTCTTTTACTGACGAAGGTTTAGTGTGTTTCACTTCTGGAATACACTACATGAATGTGGGTGAATTTATATTGGCATTCACAAGGCAAGTGGCTCTGCGATGGCGTTCCAGAAGAGCCAGAGGTTTTCCTTTATGGAGTGAGCATCCTATTAACATGGCTACCTGGCTTAGTGGGGAAGACTATGAGAATACCTGACAAATTATTGTTCAGACCACAGATACCCATGGACGAAGAGGGGGGACAGACTATCCCTATAGCATTAGAAGCAGCCATAGTATGAAAGGAAATGGTGATGCTTGAAGGAACAGATGATGAGGGTAGACCATGGAGAACAGTAATAGCTTCTGAAGAAGGGTATAGGCTGACTGACATTACTGATGATTACATGTTTAGTGATGACCCGACAGACGATGAAGTGGTGTTCTTTATGAGCATTACATATAGGATAAAAATAGAGAAAAGGGAAATCCCACAGAAAATGGTGATAGTAAGGCTGCGCCCAGCATTTTGTGATGAAGACTTGGAGAAGGTGCCAAGCGTCCTATGAACGACAGGCCCTTATGACGTAGGTCTGTTAAAAGGGGTAGGTGAAGTCAAAATAAAGTTGAAACCAGGAGCAATTTTACCTCGAGCAAGACAGTACCCCATGTCTCGAGAGGCTGATGAGGGTATTTTTAAGACTATTTCAGCACTGATCGAACAAGGTATTCTGGTACCGTCAGAATCATCGTGTAATACCGCTGTGTATCCTGTGAAAAAATCAAAGGGAGGGTCGTGGCGATTCATACAGGACATGAGACCTATTAACCAATTTCTAGATGCAGGGCTTCCTTTAGTTCCTAACCCCGCAACGATACTATGCAGTATCCCAGTAGAAGCACAATGTTTCACAGTGATTGATTTGAAAAATGCGTTTCTCAATCCCGTTGCACAAGGACTCACAAGACTTGACTTCATTTACATTCTGCCAGACTCATCTGAAACACACTAGGCTGCTCCAAGCGTACTGTGAATCTCCATCGATCTTCAACAGAGTCCTTCAGATGGACTTAGGTAATATTGATTTGAAAAGTGCTGTGATACATTACATAGATGACATTTTAATCTGTAGCACGACAGAAGATGAATGCAGACAAGAATCAATTCAGTTGATGACTATCCTAGCAGACAAGGGATACAAGGTAGACAAAGAGAAATTGCAGTACTGCCAAGAAGAGGTTTTATACATAGGACAACTGATCTCACATGAGGGAAAGAAGGTGATACCTGAAAGGGCTGAGGCGATTATGAAAACTGCACAATTGCACCCATTAACAGATACAACCATTTTTGGGACTATGTAATTATGTAAGAGCCTGGGTGTTTGACTATAGTTTGTACACAAGGCCCCTTTTGCAGACTTTGAAAAAGGCACAGGTAGGCAAAGTCACAATAGAATGGACAAAGGAAATGGAGTAGGGATTTGAAGAGTTGAAGGAAAACATTTGTACAGCTCCTGTTTTAGCAATTCCCAATTATGCTGAGGAGTTTTTCTTATTTTCGCACACGAATGGGACAGTTATCATAGCAGTGCTTACACAGAGGACCACATTGGGGTACAAACCCCTACCGTATTACAGTGGGATTCTAGGCACAGTTATGATGGGACACATTCCTTGTGAACAGTCATTGGCAGCCGCTGCGTTTGCAATTGACAAGTCTACAAGTATTGTGATGGGCTGCTCTACGACGCTTTTTGTGGAACATGCTCTGTTTGCCATTTTAGAGAAACCCAAGGGTACACTGACATCCCAGAGAGCTTCTGCTTATGAAGTGATAATTTCGAACCCAGCGATTAAAATTGTCAGATGTAAAATAGTGAATCCTGCCATGTTTACAGCTGAGCCAGTGACAGAAAGTGACCAGGTGCATCATTGTGCAAATTATATAGAATTGCACAATGATATACCACATGTGAAAGAAAACATGCCAGGAGGGGAAATCCTCTTTATTGATGGTTCTTCAAAAATTGATCATATCAGCGGAGAAAGGCATTCTGGTGCAGCTGTAGTGAGGCATAGAGTGAATGGCGGGTTCGAAGTTGTAGCAAGTGCAAGACTACCGTCTCACTTTTTGGCGCAAGCGGCTGAATTGGTAGTGCTTGTTGTCGTGCTTGAGAAACACGAAGGGCAGGAAGTGACAGTGTGTGACTCTGCCTATGTGACGTCAACTGTACACGCAGGGCCAGCACGTTGGAAAAGGAGGGGTTACCTCCGAGCCAACAGCACTCCAGTACCATGCATCCTTATTGGACAGGCTTGTTAAGGCACTACAGCTCCCAGTAGCCATAGCGGTCATTAAATGCGCCGCCCATATTAAGCGTACAGACTTTATTTCTTGCGAGAAAGAAGCCTCAGACGCAGAAGCCAAAAGGGTTGCAAATCCATCAGATATTTCAAGTTTTAATACTCCAGATGTCAAAGAGAAACTAGACACAATTATGGTTAGTGAAAGAAGGATTTATTAATTTGCCAAGAACCCAATTAATGGAGATTCAAGGCAGTGCACCACAGGAAGAGCAGGAACTATGGAATCAAAGGGGGGCGGGTGTGTTCTTTATCCGCCACTGAAACATTATGGTGACAGGATAGCAATGCAAAGCCAATGATGCCAGTAGCATTGTTCAAGGTAGCGATTGAACAGCTTCACTACACTGTGCATGTAACTAGGGAAAGTCTTGCTGCAACTATTGCGGAAGATTGGTTTACTCCAAACCTGTTAGAACACGTTGCATTTTATGCAGTAAACTGCATCATATGTCAAAAGTTTACAGCTGGGCATACACTGCGAATGATTAGAGGAGTTATTCCTCAACCGAATGGTCCATTTCAGCATTTACATATTGACTATGTTGATATGCTGCAAGTGTGTAGTGGATACAGGTATGTGATAGTGGTGGTGTGTCCCTTCTCCAGGTGGATCGAAGCACGTCCATGCACACACCTTGATGCCACTTGCGCAGCAGTGATTCTAGTACATGAGGTCTTTCCTAGATGGAGAGTGTGTGAGGTGCTGAGATCTGATAATGGGCCACATTTTGTTAATGAAGTATTTGAACAATTAGCATTATTATTGAATGTTAAGCATACATTTTCTTCTGCTTATCACCTGCAAGTGAACAGAATATGTGAGAGACTCAATGGCCTCCTTAAAGAAAGGATTGCCAAGCTCAAGCTTACATTGAAAAAGGGATGGCTAAATTGCCTGCCTTTAGCTTCATATGCCCTAAGGAATCAGCCTGGTTCGGACCACAACCTCACACTCCATGAACTAGTGACAGGATGGTGAATGAGAACGCCTTTAACTCCTCCATCGAGGAGTAGAAGTGATGCCCAGAGTATAGCAGAAATGTTAGGAAATAAGTTACCTGTGTATTTGACATATATGACTGCTAGTACCTCTATAATTTCAGATCAACTCAAACGCCAGGGGGGTCGGTCTCAGAACACAGATGAAAACCATCCAGCAACTGGATCAAGTGAACTTTTATCAGTACCGAGACTATTTGTTGGTGATGCCATTCTAATCAGAAACCTCACTAGGAAGTGGCACGAGCCGAGATTTAACGGACCCTTTGTTGTAGAAAACGTTACTCCTTCAGCAGTACAGGCCTAAGGCAGACAGGCATGGATAAATCTAAATGACGTAAATCTACACATCGGCGAGACTGCAGCACCCCAGTCATCAATCTTGCCGCAAAACAAGAACAAGAATTTCAGCGTGTGCAGACTCAATCGATGACAAAGAAGAAGGATGACACAAGTTACTGACTTATAAATGCAGATCTACATTTGGACTGTGACTCCCCATGGACACTCCTTATAGATATTATAGCAGGCGTGCAGATCTTTGCCATGAGTCACAGGAATTCTGAAAAATGAACTTTAGAAAAACATTGATGTATCACGAAAAGGCCTGATTTGGATTTCGAGTTTGATAACTGGAAACGTGAGCAGTAACCCGACTTGTTTCTCACTGAGCATTTGTTTGGATGACTCTGTGGTCTTGTCTGACGGAGAAGTGCATCGACTCGTACTTGCTGTTTTTGGAATTATCCTTCGAGGTTATCCTGCTCTTGTCAGAAAAGACGTGGACATCCACACTCTTATACAGGATCCCAAGAATTGCCCTGTAAGTAGAAGGCTACTTATAGCAATAGTAGAGGAATTACTGCAGTACCAAATTCACTACAGTTTCCGGAGTAAATCGTTTTTTCTTCCTTACATTGCAGTAAAAATGAGAAATGTTGAAGTTAACACAATTTCAGAGATTGAGCAAGCTCAAGAAGTTCCAGAGTGGCATAAGGGGTGGGGATTAATATGTTGGTTTGTGATATACATATGCACCATTATGCTTTGTGTTTTTCTGCTTCTTGTCATTTGCCTTTTCTGTCTCATTGATCCAAATAAGGCAGAAGTCCCTTTGATCCTCCCCACTCTAGGAACTCTTGTTGATTTGCCCATTACAAATGAGCCAAACCCTTTTGTGTTCTCATCCCTTCATAATGCTGCTTTAGAATTGTTACCATGGGCTGCTAACACTTTGAGAGGGAGATACAGAATAAGTGCAGAAGAAGACAATGATGGGATCAACACAAATTTAGACTATTCATTACACATGGGTAATAACATGTGGTATCGGCGCATGAGAAGGGTAGGAGAGAGAACATCTAAGGAGAGTTGCTATGTGTGTTCCCTGATACTGTATGTCATGGGAACCTCCAAGATATTCATAGCTACAGAAGTACCAGTGCAAAGAGCTCATTGCCTGACACATTTCACACTCTGCCTGACAAGAGGACAGTTCCAAGGAAGAACAGCATCCCTAGTATAGATAACTAAAGAGCCATCTCAAAGAGAAGATAATTATGTGCACGATTTAAAGTCAAGTGACAAGATGCTAAATTGTCAAGGCAAGAATAAAGAAGAAATATGGATATTCTGGGGAAGAAGTCAATTGCAAATCAAAGGAACAGTGCTGACTCCAGAAGGATGGGCTGATGGCCTGATTGTGTGTAAAGCAGCAGTATTAACTGGATATTATGAACCAGTTCTAGACACTGCAGAGAACGAATGCAAGAATCATTGGTCGCAGATTACGAAATCGTTGACATGGGTTGACAACAATGCAGGACCATTACAGATACTACCTATAAATAGTGCATCCTTGTGTTTCAGAAGTAATGGTACGAGGAAGGTTGGAGAGAATCATCAGTGTGGCCGAATTATTGATGTACCATGCATGAAGGAAGGGACCATCGTCCTAATGGATCATTATTGGGCTTGTGGGTCCAGAGCCTACATGAAGCTGCCCAAGGACTGGGGAGGGATGTGCTCTCTAGTGCTTATCTATGTTCCAGCATTAGTGATTCCTAAGAGTGACCTGAATATTTCGGAGTTTCCAAAAGCAGATGCCCATTTGAGGAGGAGAAGATCACTTGAATTTCTCAATCGAACAAAGAGGGAGAACTATTTCTCAGCTAAATCAATAGAAATGTTTGATGCTATTCCATACAAGCACAGACTGTTCAGCAAGTCTGCCATAATCTTCACGACTATATTTAAGCCTGGGATCCATACGATGGCCAATGTGAAGTGGTTGCAAATCACTTGCTTGGAGCTCCTGCAGATGATCAACACTAGCATAAAGTGATTCAATGCTATCAAGGAGGAGTTGAGGGCCAGAAGATTGATGATCCTCCAGAACAGATATGTCCTTGATATGATTACAGCAATGGATGGATGAGTTTGTGCCAAAATCGGGCCATTGTGTCACACGTTCATACCTTTTCACGATGACGAGAATTGTCAGAGGCCATAACGTTGTTGACAAACCTGCACAAAAAAATGGAAGATGAGACAGAAGATATTGCACATGACAGTTGGTTTGCATCTATCTTCTCATGGGTTCCACAATGGATGGCGAACATCTTTAAGCTTCTTGGAGCAGTGTTGATGATGATAATGTGTGGCTTCTGTGTGATCAGGATAATCATCGCATAGTACAAGAAGACAGCAAAGAAAGCAGTAGGAATGAAGATCATGATTGATGTCGAATCAGGGTTTGGACCTAAGGAGTTGACTGATGAAGAAATCAGAGAATGCATAAATGCCAGCATTGTACCACCAGAGGGAACGAATTTCCTGTATCCAAAGAGCCATAAGAAGTACAAACTATACAAACAATGCCCTACGAGCTGCCCTGAGCATTCCCAGGAGGGACCACATATCCCAAGCCAGACAAGCTGTGCGGTGGCTCCAGGTCAAAGACCTCATTACACTCAAAGTCCTCACTATTATGCATAGATGCCTCAACAACACAGCTCCCTCATACCTATCAGAAGCCATATCAAGACCCACCTCAACAACCCCTACCAGAACTCAGTATACCAACCAGTTACACATCCCCCGTAAACGGAGAGCTAAAGCCGGAGGGCTAGGCTTCTCATACATTGCACCCAAACTATGGAACTCACTCCCTGCCCTCCTCAGAGCTGAACCGTCCATTCATGCTTTCTGTAAAAATCTAAAGACCACTTTCCAGAACTAACTCAGTAAGCAACGCACATCTTCCTAATGTATATTGTATTATAAATGTAATTTAAACACTATGTAACTATGTACATTCTTTCATATCCAACATTCATATGTCAAATGTACAAATATGTATCCAAATATGCTTTCGCTATGTAATTAATGCCACGTGATAACTCTGCAACTAAGTATGTTTCTGTAACAATTGCCAGGATGTCTTTGGGCTGCTGCGCGCTATACAAATACGAATAAAATAAAGTATGTGGGACGATGGGTCTATTGTAGCCCGAATGGACAGTGCAGCTACATGACCTGGAGTGTTGATAAACATGTCATATCAGTAGGGTCCCTGAACGGAGTGATAAAGATCTGGACTCCAAAGAAGCACTTCTTCAAGAGAAGATACCAAGATGTGATTTCTAATGAAGAAGTGGTTGATGAACCAGAGGGGGGAGTGTAGAGGAGCAGCTGAATGCCTCTGCAGGAAGCCCCGCCCCCATCCTTCGTATATGCTGGAAGCCAGAGATTGCGACATGCACAACACCAGTGATTGTGCCTATTCCACGGAGAGTCTTCGAGAAGAGGTATCCATTGAGAAAACCCTATGTGATGTATCCCCGTAGAGATGACAATCTCTTAGAGGAGATCCCCAAAGGAATATGAAGAGGAGAGAAAGAGAAGTTGATGACATCACAAGAAGCGAGCGTGACGCAATGAGAAGAGTCGCTAAAGAAGAGGATGTATAGACTATCGAATCTGAAGACGAAATAAAGAATCGAGTGAACGTTCAAATGCGGAATAAAGATTGCACGTGTGGAGAGCACTGCAGAAAATGCAAGCCACTCAATAACTGTACAGATGCAGCAATGCAAGTAGACTAAGTAATCCTAAAGGCGAGCTATATGTAGTGAATAGACTGCAGGCGGTGCCACCATTATATATAATTCTGGACATCGGTGTCACATGTTTAGTAAGCTCAGACCCATAAAGAAGAAAGGATTGGAAATGCTGTGTCGCGTCAACATGAAGCTAAACGCATGGAAGGGCATGGAAGAGCTGTCTGGCCTGGTGTCAAAGGATTAAGTAGTCAAGAACTGGTTATCTATCTGAAAAGAAAAGTAACCGTGAGAAGCTGAATCATCTTGTGTTAAGATACAAAGAAAGAACATTATGAGTGTCAAGTTTGTTAATGAAAGACAATTAAATGCTGCAAAACAGGGTAAATATTGTCTCCTGTCACTTGAGCTAAGGAAGGAAATAGAAGGTAGGCATGCTGCTCTTACTTGAGCTAGTGTGTGCCTATACTCCCTTTTATTCCCAGGAGCAAGGATACGTTGCAAGGCCAAGTTCAAAGACAATCTGAATGGCAGAAGGCATGAGCGATAAGAGATGTTGGGCTAATTGGGTGGGAGACACAGTCAAGTCCACCCACTGACACCTGGGGTACCAGCTTACATGCTGGTGAGCCGAATGTTCCAGAAGGGGACAAGCGTGCCAACCAATTGTAGAGGACCATATAACGAAAGGCCATATATTGTGAGAGCCAATAGTATGCTGTGTACCTAATAACTGATGAAGATGACTTGCACTAGGGGTGGGCATAAGTTGTCCACCTCACTGTAGCGACGCAATCACAACCCGTCCCTATATAGAAAGTATACTTAGATGTTACTTTTGAGCATATCACAACCCCCCATAGGTTGTTCTTGTTTGCCACGCAGTATGACATCACATATGATGAACCTTTGTTATAAAAGTATGATTTTTTATGAAATGTTGAGGAGAGAACTTAAGCGAACGCCCGTTGATGTCCGTTGTAACTCCCTGTTTTACACAATTGATAATAAAACAGTCAGAGGAGACTTTTTGCCAACTTCAGTTTTATTTGGTGTAAGAATTAATCTGCATCCCATCCATGCATGACATGTTACTGATTTAAGGATACCCCCGGGTTCAGCAAAATAAAAAAATAATAAACAAATAAAATGTGTACTGGGAATGGCAGAAAGCACTGAATTCATTTACTACCATAGTCTAGAAGAAATACAAGTAGGTTTTTCTAAATTAAGGGGGGTGCAGTGTGGCCTATCACCAAAATGATTTGTTTCTCACGGTGCATTGCAGCAGCTGAGTGAGGACTTTCAGAAATGAAAAGCGGACATTTTCATTATATTTCATATGAATATTCGCGAGTATATCATATATTTGAGAGTTTGTCAATTTTTAATACCAAACAAATTAAATAAGGCAGGGTACAACTTCCCTTGTGAAAACAAGGAAATAATATGAGGCAGGGTAACCAAAAAGGAAACACACCAAACACAGGTTACAAAGGAACATACAAAGTACTTTATTTTATACTGAATCCAGTTACAAAAGAACAGAACAAAATTCAGATAGCTATCGACCCTCAGTACAACACAGCGAACTCCGGCGTGGTTCGGTGTGCTCAGTGAGTGCAAATATTCATTGAAACAGTCAGGCTTTTATACATTTCAAGCCTGCTGTTCAGCCCTCCTTTGGGTTAACCATTCCATAAATAAGTTACTGCTCTAGGGTCCCTTGCCAGGTCAAATCTAGTTCATCTGCTCATCTATATGTATATTAGTGTATGCTCTAGGCCTAACATTACAACGCGGGACTTAATTTATACAATATAGTTAAGCAGGTGTTCTCATTCAATTATAGATCAGTTTCGGTGATACAGGTAATCCATTGCACACAGGTCAGCAGAAGGACAAGGTCTCAGCTCATGACCCTAACAAGTGGCCTGCAGGCAAGTTATACATTAGCTGTACAGAGGTCATGACAATCGAGTTCTGTTCTGAATAACATAGGCTACCATTTTAGCTCACATGGTGACTTTATAGAGCAAGAAAACCTAAAATGGCGGCTTGACCCAAAATGACAGTTTACATGGTTTCTAAGGTCAGGACCTTGCAATGCGAGTTTATTCACATGTAGTTTATAAGCAGCTTGTTAGCAGCTTGGCGTAGGCCAATATACATATATTCATAGCAATAGGAGGCACAATATAATTTCTAGTTTGACAAACCCTCCTTTTGGCCTATGCCAAGTGCTAAACTACTTCTGATCTCCCTGCAAATAACTCCATGTGTCATCGTCCATACACCCTGAATAGCTGTCAGAAATATCTATCGCCATTAGATCTTTTACTAAAATCTCTTTCAGTACATATTCCTTAGAGGTTTTATCCGGGGCATACACTTTATGTCCTATTGTACCTATCGCCTGAGCGCAACATCCCCCTAGCATTGAACATATACTTGGTAGACATTGGATACAACAACAAAGAAATAGCAGAATTCCCAAAATAATCAGCAAGACTGAAAGCACTTTCCAACCCCAAGACCGCAAGAAGTCCCAGAACCAAGCACTAAAATCCCAATTTCCCTCGGGAACATGCACTTCTGAACTAAGAATGTGCAGATTCTGTATTGCCTTAAAAATAGTTGGGGAGGAATCCGGTATGAAAACACAGCAAGCGGACCCCACTAGTTTACATACTCCACCACGTTCAGCCAGAATGACATCTAATGCCATCCGGTTCTGAAGCGCTACCAATCTGATCGCTTTCAGCTCTAAAGTCATATTATAGAGTATATCTGTGGTCCGGCTGATGGTTCTCTCCAGTACTCTCGCTAGCTTCCTGATATCCTTGGAATTCGCTATCTGCCCAAAGAATGGAAGGAATGATTTCGCTACATCTCCTAAAACCTGTGCTGGAGTGTCGCCATTCTCGTCCCGCCGTGGACGAGCCTTCGAAACCTCTACAGTACTTGCTATAAACACCCCAGGTAACAGGATTCCTAGATAACAAGTTCCCTGCCAATCCCTGGGCAACCATGGAAATGCTACATTACCGCAAACAAAATAGATAGGTTCGCCTACATACAAAGGTCTGTCTTCTCCAGTCAAATTTGCAACGTTGGCACACCTTAAAAATCTCCCATTGACCGGGTGCCATTCCTCTGTATGCAGAAAGAAACTGAATCGGGGCTATGGTTAACAGTATAAGAAGGAGGCACGGCATCCTTATTGCCTATCGGAGCCATTTTAAAGGAAATCAAAGATTGGAAAGGACGAGACAGTCTATCAGAAGGCCTAATAGAAGCAATATTGAGCTTACTCCTATTTGTGAAAAGCGAGCATCCCAGGGGAGTCAGAACACGTTTCTCAAAACTATTCAAATTAGTGCCATCAAAGTTCCCTGAGATGCTATCGTTCCATCGGCCAAAGAACAGTGCTCTAAGTGAAGCATAACAAGCAGTTGTCAAAGGTAAAGGGTGAATATACCAACCTAGCCCATTATCCCCATGTTGCGGTGAATGCGAGCAGATCCAACAATTGGTTCTGTTAAAGATTGCATGGGTAGCATTCATAATTAGAAGTAGAGTGTTATTTTGATAATTCCGTCTATGCAAAAGATCTCTAGGTGACAAGGTATGTAGTTGCACAGAAGGAGTGGGAACAACAGTTATATTTTCAACAGGTAGGAAATCATTCAAAGGGTACATTCTCTCCAAATACCAAAACCCACAACCAACAGTTACTAAAATGTCCCGTGATTATCATCAGTAGACAACAAAACGTTTTCGGGGCCCCCCCATACATATCTGCTCATTGTCTCTCCTAGTCACATTTTTGTCCAAAAGTTCAGTACGAATGGTAGCGGATGCGGGCATTGTCGTCTTCAATCGAGAAACACCAATTGTTTGTTTGCTGGCGACTCCGGTCACGCGTGGTCTTAATGTCTTTTCCCCCAACCCTTAGCCAGCAGAACCCTTTATGCAATTGGGCCAAAAAAGGCAAGCCCTCAAATTCTTTCAATTGTACAGCAAGAGCCGTATTGCAAACCTATCTCCTTGGGCGGAGATTATACTTCACAGTTTCCGGTGCAAAAGAATCAGCAGACAGGATGTCGTCACTTCCCACAGGAGGTGGCGAGTGAACGGAAGCTGGATCAGAAGATGGATGATCCACAAACGATGCAGTGGGAGAGCAAGGAGGCAAGATGGCTGTTTTGTCGGGCCTTACAACTTCCGGAACGGCCTCCGATACTCTCTCTCCACCGTCTGCAGTTTCGGGTACGTTGGTTTCAATGTCGGAAAGGGGTTCTGCGTCTTCTGTATCCTATGGCACTGGGTGTGGGATCCGTTTGGTGTGGCTGCCGTGGATCCAGTGGCAACGTCCTCCTACCCGCACCGCAGTCTGAGTGACCAGGAGCACCTGGTAGGGGCCCCTCCAACGTGGTGCAAGGCAAGACGCTCTATCGAAGGATTTAACGAGGATCCAATCCCCTGGTCGTAGACTCTGACCGGGGCCCTCCTACCTCACCGGCAATGCCTCTCGCACCTGGTGATAAATTGAAAACAGGTTTTTAGTCAATTGGTTACAATAGTCGGAGAGAAGTACATTTTCTACATCGCGCAGGTCTCCCCATTACCACCTCAAAGGGAGAGAGCCCAGTCTTAGTTTGAGGGGTTGTCCGCATTGAAAGTAACACGATCAGTAAGGCGTCCGGCTATTTTAGTTTGGTGCCGGCACACGTCTTAGCGAGCTTGTTTTTTATGATACCATTGTGTCTTTCCACTAATCCGGCGCTCTGAGCATGTCTGGCCGAATGGAATCGTTTGTCAATTTGCAATGCCGTACATATCTGTAGAATTACAGCAGCGATAAAATGCGGACCATTATCCGACCAGATAACTCTCGGCAAACCGAACCGTGGGAAGAATTCCTTTAACATGGTCTTTGCAGTGGTCATGGCTGTAGCGTCTTTAACAGGGAAAGCCTCGACCCACTTACTAAAGGCGCAAATGACCACAAGGACATATTTTAGATTGTTACATCGCTCCATTTCAATAAAGGTAAAGTGAATCACTTCAAACGGGACAGAAGGAGGCCCAAAGCTACCTCTTGGAGTTGCTGTCCCCTTTCCCACATTGTGTTGTAGGCAAATCATGCAATTTTGGACATAATGCTGGGCAATTTTTGAAATCTTATCATTTACCCAGACTTTCTCTAACATTCTCGTGATCTGTTGAGCGCACACATGTGTGGGACGGTGTGCATGGTAACCATCATTACTATATAGGCATTAGGAAGCAACCATTTCCCTTCAACCATGTCCACCCAACACCCATCATCATCGAGTTTCCCCAAGCCCTCAGCCTACCTCTTGGATTCTTCTAATGTGGCATCGGCTTGGATATCCCGTACAGACCCAACACCCTCATCCATTGCATAGGCATCTACAGTCTCCCTTGAAACACACATCTCCGTGAAGAGATCAGAGGCAGTTTGTCTAGCTATCTGATCAGCAAAAGCATTCCCTTTCCTTACATCATCTATAATCTTGCGATGTGCTGCGCACTTAATGATTGCTAACTGACTAGGGAGCGCAAGCGCTGAAAGCAATTGTACTATCAGGGAGCCATGTTGGATCTTGGTGCCATGCGAAGTTAAAAACCCTCTCTTTGACCAAAGTCTCCCAAAGTTGTGAGCCAACCCAAAGGCATACTGGCTATCAGTATATATGTTTACTGTTAGCCCTTCGGAAAGCTCACAAGCTCGAGTCAATGCTATAATCTCTGCGGCCTGCGCAGAGTTATGCGTAATTCTCTTGGTCTCCACAACCGTACTCAATGTAGTGACTGCATGTGGATGTACCATCCAGTAGTTTGAAGCAGGAGCCATCACAAAACAGCTCCCCTTGTGGGTTATCCAAAGGAGTGTCCCTCAAATCAACTCTGCCTTTTGTATCTTGTTCAGTAGTATACAGGCAGTCATGTGACTCTTCGTCACCGCAAACAGTATTTTGCGGGAAAGGTAGGAGTTCAGCCGGATTAAGAACGCAGCACCTCCTAATTTGAATGTGGGGAGCAAACAAGATTAATTCATATCTTGTCAGTCGTGCGGAAGTGAGGTGTTGCGTTTGGGTTTTGTTCAATAGAATATCTACAGAGTGAGGCATCATCAGGGTTAAATCATGGCCTAGGACCATTCCCTCACTCTGTTTTACAGACGCAACAGCAGCAGCGACAGCGCGCAAACATCTTGGTAAAGCGCATGCAACAGGATCAAGGGCGGAAGAGTAGTAACCGCATGGCCTATTCTTCCCTCCATGTTCCTGCGTTAATACAGCCAAAGCACATCCATCACATTCATGCACAAACAACACAAAGGCCTTCTCATAGTTCGGTGTGCCCAAAACTGGCACCGAACATAATGCAAAGAGTTTTGAGCAACTCGAATGAATGTTGATGCTCCGTATTCCACGGCAATGGCGAAGAAATACCCTTCTTCGTCAAGGCCAACATCGGTTTTATCACTAGTGAGAAGTTTGGGATCCATAACCTACAGTAAGAAGCCATACTTATCAAGGCTCTTACTTCCTTTTGTGTATTTGGGACAGACATGCCAGAAATGTGTTTTATTCTTTCAGGAGTCAATCTTCTTCCCTCCTTTGACAGGAGATAGCCTAAATAGGCGACCTCCTGGCAACAATATTGAAACTTTTTAAGCGAAGCTTTGTGACCATGCTTAGCTAGATGGATGAGCAACAACACAGTGCCCTCTTTACAAGAGCTCCCAGAGTCAGCGGCCAAAAGCAAATCATCAACATATTGAAGCAACGTACAAGTAGGGGGCAATCCAAGGGTATCAAGCTGCTCTTTCAAAGCCCTACTTTAAATACTAGGACTCTCAGTATAACCTTGAGGTGCACGAGTAAATGTGAATGAGCGTCCCCCTAAGGTGAACGTGAACAAGTATCTACTATCCTCATGTATAGGAATACTGAAGAAAGCATTCTTTAGGTCCACAACACTGAAGTGAGTAGCCGTAGCTGGAATCATGGTTAATATTGTCGTCACATCAGGCACAATTGGAAATTGCGGAGCGACGACTTTATTAATGGCAGATAAATCAATTATAAAACGAAATGGAATTGCATTATCACCTTTTTTGTACACGGGTAAAATCAGACTATTGCACAAACTTCCTGCAATCTCCTCAATCACCCCATGATGCACAAAATCGGAAAAAAATGCTCTTCAAAGCTCGCTCGCCTTCAACTGAGATCTTATACTGTGGAATACGGGGCAGCTTAATTCCATGTTTCAAAACTATTTTAACAGGCTCAATCTGCAAAACACCGACATCATTGTCGTCAACTGCCCACAAACACTCTGGTACATTACTGAATTCTGGCGGCAAAGGTCTAGTCAAGAATTGCGAAACAGAACATTGCTGTGGTGAAATCGTCAAACGCACTCCATCAGAAGAACAAGGAATTACCGCATTTAATTCCTTCAATAGATTCAACCCCAGCAAATTCTCTCCACAATTCGAAGTCAAGAGAAATGGACAGTGGTCCGTAAAGGGACCCAAAGAAATAGGTACCGGTGAAGAAACCGGACAAACAACTGGTGTGACAGAAAACCCTACAGAAACATTGGTTTGCCCTGACAGTGGAATGTTTGGAACCCGAGAATGATCAATGGAGCACTTCTGTGCTCCAGTGTCTATCAAAAATTGATGTTTCCTATTTCCCACTACCATTTCAACGTAGGGACCTTTCTGATTAACGGGAATAGGTGTAGGTTCCAAACCCTGCTTTGGGCAATCCTAACGAAACAAAATATCATCAAAAGGAAGCTCTTCAGATAGATATGCAGCAGAAGGATGATCAAATATGTTTCTAGTATCCACACTCGAAGTCTGATTATCCTGTGAAAAAGGTTGTTGGGGATCCTGCGAAAACTGGCCTCTACCAGGGCCCCCTACACCCGGGCGACCTCTGGATCATCTACCCATATTTCCAAATGTGTTATTCGACCTCTGTCGAAGGACGGGGCATTGTGCACGCCAATGACCCTCCTGGCGACAATAGGCACACTGGTTAATATTCACAGGACCCAAGGGCACATTCCCTTGTGGAACATACTGACCTCTAATCTGCGAACTACCCCCTCTGGGGCCTCTAACAATTTGCTGTAACAATACTTTAGTCTTCAAATCACCTTTTCTCTTCTCGACTCTATCTTTTTCATTATTGACACGGTTCTCGTAGTACTGAGCCATGTGCAGTACTTCTGATTGGGATTTCGCCTGCCAAGCGCTCTCAGAAGACATAATTTGTGACTAGATGTCAGGCAGCAATCCACGTACAAATTTGTCCACAAATAATCTTTTCCCAGACTCTGTGCCTAAGTCTTGTCCACTGAAATCCGAGAATACCTGTTCGAACCGATTAAAGAACTCTGTAGCACCCTCAGATTTTCCTTGGACACAGGCCGTAAGCTTGTCCCAAATAATTCTCTTTTCGGGGATTATAGTTTTCAGTTTTGCAATGATTTTGTCAGGCAAAGTTAGTATCACCTGAGGTGGTCTCTGACCAGCTGGCCTAACTATGTTAGCCCATGTATCTCCCAACCCTGGTACATCGTCTATAGTTCTAACTTGTTTCCACAAATCTACAGGCAGGAGTACAGGGAATAGCAAATCAATGTCGCCTAGGGTAAACACTGAGGACTGCAAAACGGACTCTATCTCTTTATAGAACCCTGTCTGATTTTTCCTAATGTCAGGAATAGTTTGTCTAATAGTATTCACTTCCTGTCGTGAAAACGGGACGTGAACAAACTGCGATACATAATGTGCAGGAATGTCCACAACAGGTGTACCTGCTGCAGCGTTAGCAGGAATCTCAACCTTTGGGACAAATGTCGGAGGAACCTCTCTCATAGGCAACTGAGATGTAGGCAACTCCGAACGCTTACTAAGCAACAGAGCTAAGTGGAGCGCTAAAGCAGTTGAAGAAGTGTCAAGTGAAAAAGCTCTCTTATAAATGCTCAATAACTCTGTGGGACAACTAACCTTTCTCTTTAAACATTCATCCTGCAGGTACTCTACCATTACCTGTATCACTTTCCTCTGCATTTCTAGCGTATATTGACTGTATGTGTCATATACCTCAACTGGAATTATCGATATGTCTGAAATCCATCTAATCGCATCTTTTGTACAAATTCGCGCCTCCTCAGATGTCGATTTACGACACGGAAGAAATCGTTTCTGTACATACATACTTTCTTCTTCATCATCCTCATTCCGTAACCTTTCCAACTCCTTTCTATACTCAAATATACTCTCAACATGCTCATGTTCCTTCTCCACAGTGTCTCTTGAAAAACGCTAAAGTATTCAGGTCCCTCAACCCTTGTGGGAGGTCTGCATTATTTAATTTACCCCACATTACACATAAATGAATCCCTAAACCTTCAATGAAAACATTTTTCTCAGGAAAATTATCCATATTAGAAAGTGTGGCAAGAACATTAGCTCGATCATCTCTCTCCATACAATGCTTAGCCCATGCAAACAAATCCTGTTTCTTTTCTGTAGGAACAGTATTACGAGTAACAATCCTCAACCCGCACCCTGATCAACTACAAGCGGTACAGAACTACTTGGGAGTGAGGGTGCAGGCAAATTCAATGGAGGTACTATTACTGGTGCAATGGGAAGAGGCAGAGGAGCAGGTGGAGGAACAACAACCGGAGGAATAGGAACAACAGGTTGAGCAGGAAGAGCAGGAATAACAGCAGGAAGAGGTACAGCAGGAGGAAGAGGAACATACGGAGGTGGTGCAGAGGCACCAGGCCTTCGTTCATTTAACAATTTGTCGATAAACTCATCAGAAACATGAAGATCTTTAGAAGGATAGATTTTCTGAATACCGAGTGAGAAAGCCCTGTCCATATTCCTAACCGACTCAGACTGTTTGTTCTGAACATATAACAACGCCTTTTCAGCATTCGTTTTATGACAGCGCACATGTTTTTCCCTACTTTTCAGCTGCTGCAACGCTTCTCTTTTCCAATTTTGCAAAACATCAAATGCTGCAGGTCTGGCCTTCTTTTTTAACAAGACTGACTCTAAATATTCAATACGAGGGATCTCAAAACTACCATTGACTGGCCACTGAAGTTCGGAGGCATGTCTGGTTTGTCTGTGCCAAATTCTATTAAATACTACACTTCCAATGCCATGCTTACAGTACATAGTACATGCCGGTGACCCCTCCTGTGGTGCCGGACGGCTAAATTCCAAAGATTGTCTATCGCTGCGGAATAATGCCCTAAAGCAGCTAGACAATTTCCCAGGCATTTCTCAAATACTCGGTGTTACCTGGTCAATAATTGTGTCTGCATATACAATGCGCCAAATTCAAATTGTCAGGGTTGAATTAAGAGTCGGGTAACGACTCACCTGACCAAACCTAAGGAGGACCGATCGGTTTACAAAGGACTTACCTAACGAATATTACCTTGTGTATGGTGATTTCTGCAAATCTGCCCGCCTCAAAAAATTGACCCTCGTCAAGATGCCATCTCAGACCACACGGCTATCGTCCAGGGAACGGATCGTGCAGCGCTGTTGAGGTGTCGCGTCTCGTTCAGTCGGGCCCGTTATGTCACACCGTCCGATCCCGGTCCGATAGCGTGCGTCAACCTTCAATAATCCGGCATCAATCTTGATGGTCCCTATTCCGGGCGCCAACTGTGAAAACAAGGAAATAATATGAGGCAGGGTAACCAAAAAGGAAACACACCAAACATAGGTTACAAAGGAACATACAAAGTACTTTATTTTATACTGAATCCAGTTACAAAAGAACAGAACAAAATTCAGATAGCTATCGACCCTCAGTACAACACAGCGAACTCCGGCGTGGTTCGGTGTGCTCAGTGAGTGCAAATATTCATTGAAACAGTCAGGCTTTTATACATTTCAAGCCTGCTGTTCAGCCCTCCTTTGGGTTAACCATTCCATAAATAAGTTACTGCTCTAGGATCCCTTGCCAGGTCAAATCTAGTTCATCTGCTCATCTATATGTATATTAGTGTATGCTCTAGGCCTAACATTACAATGCAGGACTTAATTTATACAATATAGTTAAGCAGGTGTTCTCATTCAATTATAGATCAGTTTCGGTGATACAGGTAATCCATTGCACACAGGTCAGCAGAAGGACAAGGTCTCAGCTCATGACCCTAACAAGTGGCCTGCAGGCAAGTTATACATTAGCTGTACAGAGGTCATGACAATCGAGTTCTGTTCTGAATAACATAGGCTACCATTTTAGCTCACATGGTGACTTTATAGAGCAAGAAAACCTAAAATGGCGGCTTGACCCAAAATGACAGTTTACATGGTTTCTAAGGTCAGGACCTTGCAATGCGAGTTTATTCACATGTAGTTTATAAGCAGCTTGTTAGCAGCTTGGCGTAGGCCAATATACATATATTCATAGCAATAGGAGGCACGATATAATTTCTAGTTTGACACCCTGATAAGGGATACCAATTGGGGAATAATTGTAACCCGCATTGCTAGAAGCCAAGCGGTCGCAGAAGGAAGATACAAGGGCAACACGAGCGCAACTCTCCTGATAAGGGATACCAATTGGAGGATAGTTGTAACCCACATTGCTAGCAGCCAAGAGGTTTCCAAAGAGTTACACAAAGGCTACAGGAGCACAACTCTCCTTATATGAGATGCCAATAGGGAGAAGTGTGTAACCTGCAGGAACAACAGCCAACAGGCTATAAAAGAATGAGACAGAGACAACAAGGGATCAGCTTTCCTTTTTATGTAATATCCCTATGGGGAGAGTCTTAACCCACATTTTCAAGAGTCATGTGACTTTAATGAGAAGCAGTTATTATTCAAACCTCCTCACATGGGATGCTGGTGTTGAACAAATGTTACCACTGAACACAATTGTAGTTGTAGAAGTTTTTATCCTGGCAGGCGAGTACACCAGGAAAGGGACCAGTAGTAGTTAGCCTTGGCAGGCGAATGGACCAGGAAAGAAGAAGATAATTTGAAGTATTGTGGCTGTGGTAAAAAGGTGTGCGCACATGGGCAAGTACTTGTAAGTACCGCTTTGCCGCAACGTGTTGTGTTTCTTGGAGCTCCGTTCCTGGTTGCAGTCTTCACAAGTGAACATTGACTGACAGATTGTTGGAGCTGCCTTGGATTGCTGGGGATTGGCTCCCAGGACTTTTTCCTACATATCGTGCACACACGCGCACAGCGCGCGCGCACACAGGCAAGTACTCATAAGTACCGCTTTGCTGCTTCGGATGCGGCGGATGGCTCTTGCGGTATAGCAATCTGTCCTAAGACACAGGCTCTGCCCGCTGGCGGTGGCCTGGCTAAGGTTTGGCTGTGTGAACCTGTTCTTGGTTGTGTTTGTTTTCCATGGCTTTTTCTTTTTTTTTAACAATTTTATTTGGTTTTCAAGAGCACAATTACAGACATGCATGCATTAAAGAGTAGCAAACAGTAGCATAGCCCATGTCTTCCGTTTTCAGAGTCCATTTGCTCATGAGTTTTAACTGTTAAAACATTCCCGCGCACCTCCCCCACAACAAACTTTCCCAACTTTTGGGTGGAGTACTACAACTGTTCGGGCTTTCTTGAATGTTCCATGGGTCAGGTCTCCTTTTCCCCCCCATTCAAGGTTCATGTTGACTGTTAGATGACGGACACTTTGCGGAGTAGTTTATGTTTAAAGTACATCTGTTCTCTATCGGCTGTGAACTCATGCAACGGCATCCAAGTGTTCAGATATTTTGAGTATGAGCCATGAGCTATTGCCGTTACTTTTTCCATTGCCATCACGCCCCATAGTCTCACCCACCACATGGCTACTACCGGCCCTTGTTTATTCTTCCATGCCTGCGCCAAGGTGATTCTAGCCGCACTCAGCGTGTGGGTGATAAGGTTAGCTCTGACTCCAGAGTTTGCGTAGCTCCCTTCGACTGCTTCCCCCAATAACACCACCACTGGGTCTTGAGGCAATTGCACTCCTGTTATTTCCTTGATATGGCTCAATATCTCTTTCCAGTAGGTCTCTGCCACCGGGCAGGACCACCACATGTGAATCAGTTCCCTAGGTTGCCCACATTCCCTCCAGCAAGTATTGGAATAACCTGGATTGATGGAGTGCATACGTAATGGTGTCATGTACCACCGTAAACAAACAAAGTTTGTATGCCGCCTCTTTGATTGAGGTGCATTTGGAGCTTTTAGTGGCTCTATGCCATATACGACCCCAGGTCTCTCCCAAAATTGGTCTCCCCACATCTGCCTCCCATTTTTGTATGTACGTAAGAGTTTCTTCTGGGTCCATCGCCCCCATCAGTTGGTACAGTATTGGTAACCCTTTTTCAGGCTAACCTGCTTGTATCGTTAGCTCCAGCCCTACCCGGTCCCGAGCTGCTCCTTCCCTGACCCTCGTATTGGAGATCCAATGTCTGAGTTGTATATAATGGAACCGTCTCCCTCCAGTATATCAAACTTGGCCGTACAGTCTTCAAATATGAGGGGTGCCCCTTCTGCATATAGGTCCCTCAGTAGCAGAGTTTGTTCCTCCCCCCCCAATGTGCCCAAAAGTCAACCTGCATCCCTGGGGTGAAGTCCGGGTTATGGGCCACCAGAGCAAGCGGGCCTCCCCCACCTTCACTCTCCTACCCCTTAAAGCTTTGTCCCAATACCATAGGGTGGCTTTGGTTGATTCCAGCAATGTACCCCCTTTGCCTCTGTGTCTTGCTGCTAGGAAGCCAAGGCTCCCCAGGGGTGTCTTAATAGCGGCACTCTCAAGGGTTGTCCATCGGTTTTTGGCCTTCTCTAAGTGGTCATTCTAGCATGGGTGCTATCTGTGCAGCCCCTAAATATCTTTGGAATTCTGGGACCCCCAGTTCCCCTAACGCTTGTGGTCTAAATAATACCTTCTTGGAGACTCTCGGCTTCTCCCCCCCTCCCCCAAATGAAGGACATCACCTCACTTTGTAATTTTTTGATTGCCGGGCCCGGGATGCGTATTGGGAGCACGCCCACCACATACAGAAATCTAGGTAACAGGGTCATCTTTACTGCGGTTATCCGTGCCAGCCATGATAGCTCCTGCATGTCCCACCGCTTCAAATCTTCTGCCAGTGCTTTCAATAGGCCCGGAAAATTAGCCCTGTATAGCCTCTCATATGTGGGGGTCAGTTGTATCCCTAGGTATTTTACCGATTTCTGTTCCCATCTCAGGGGGTACTGTCACAACCCTCAGCCCTGACCCCCACTGGCGGGCCCACAAGCCAGGTGGAATCAGGGCTCGGATCCTTAATAAGGCCAGACTTCCACTTTTCAAGCCCTCTTGGGGCCAGTCCTGGCGCCTTTGGCGCCAGGCTCCTCAGTTGGGAGAGGCATCTGCTTAAGGGACTACTTTATTAAGGCTTTCAGCCAACATGGAGGCATCCACATAGCTGGGTTCCCAGAACCAAGCTATGCGGTCTAGTGCTTTGGGTGTGGTGGCCTAGGGACTACTTTACCTGAACTACTTTACAGTGGCTATTTAAACCACACACAAACAGGAACACACAATTCACGTTACTTTGCTTCTAGCAACTTGACGCTCACCGTGTCCAGCTTCTCGCGAACCTGACGAATTCCGGACCTGCAGAAAAAACAAACAAAACATCGTTAGCAGCAGAATCTTACCTGCAATCTTCATCCATCTCTGCTCACAGCTCCTGGGCATCTCTGTTGGAGGAGTTTGCCGCCCGGATCGAGGGACCTGAGAAAAGGAGAAAGACATTATTAACGGAGGTACTAGAGACATTACAACCATAAAAGCGCTTAAAGACTTACCTGGCTGGTTACTTCTCGACCAGCACTGCTCCGGAAACCCCATCTGCGCTGGGTACTCTCTGCGACCTACGAAAAGGGAAAAACACAGGTAGTGAGGACAAGGCATCGCTGCGCTACGCAAAGCGCCTCCTTACCACATCATAGCGCTATAGCGCGCCATCATCTCCCGGTGAGAACCAGCACATCCCGTTCTCCGAGTGGACACTCCACGCCCCTAGAGGAGATAAAAGAGACATTAGAACAGACAAAAGGCATGCAAGAAATACGCCATTAATTGCAATAAGACCTACCTGAAAGACACTACAAGGGCCGCAGTCATTGAAGTAATTGGACCGCCAGCGCCCACAAAAGCCAACACACCCCTGCCCCGAGAGCAGGACGGAGAGCCCACCGATTCCGGCAACCAGGTGAGAAGAGAACCTGGAGGGGCTGGAAATATAAGGAGGTGGGGGATTAAACTGCTTACCTTGGTCGCCCAGTCCTGACATAGTCTTCATTTTCCAGGCAGAATTCCCTTAACACCGAGACCACAGGGGAACCATCAGGAAGGGCATCAGCGACCAGCAGGCTGGGTGGCGTCCCTGTGGATACCAGGTGAGCGTAACAGGTACCGGTTTTCCCAATCTGCCACTTGTTCTGTTCTCTCAGTGATGTTGAGTGCTTTAGATTTAGGATAGTTGATATGGAACCCCGAGACCCTCGGAAATCCCTCTAACAATTCTATGGCCTTTGGGAGTGAGTGTGCTGTGTCTTTCAGGAACATGAGAACATCATCCGCGTAGAGAGCTACCTTTTGGGATTCCCAGGCCCCCACTTCTACCCCCTGGATTCCCAGATCGGCTTGGGCTTTCTGCGCCAGTGGCTCCATGGCCATGGCGAAAATCAGTGGTGATAGTGGGTATTCCTGCCACGTGCCCTTTCGGATGAGGATGTTTTCTGCGAGCCGCCCATTGATCATCAGGCTTGTGGTTGGTCGTATGAAGTTGGCCATCACCATACGGGTAAAGGTGGGCCCACATCCGAACTTCTCGAGGGTCAGTTGTAAAAATCCCCAGTGCATGCTATCGAAGGCTCTGGAAGCCTCCAGTGCCAGTACCGAGAACTTCTGCCCTGTCCTTCATCCCCAGTCTATTCTGTCTATGGCTCTGCAGATATTATCATAAGTGTGCCTCCCCTTTATAAAGCCTGTCTGTTCTGGGTGGATTATCCCCGGGAGAACCCTCGCCAACCTAAGGGCCAGGACTGAGGAGTAGATTTTTGCATCCCCATTTAACAAGGACATGGGGTGGTAACCCACACATTCCAGTGGGTCCCTATCTGGCTTTAAGAGCAACACTATGGTTGCCGGGTTCATATCCCCCGAGATTCTTTCTGTGTCTCGGATGAAGTTAAACAGTTTTGTTAAGGGGCCTACTAGGATAGCCCTGACGGTTTTATATTACGCATTGCTGAGACCATCTGGACCCGGGGATTTGTGTCCCTTCAGTGCCCCTATGACCTCCCCCACCTCTTCCTCCATTATGGGTGCTTCTAACATTTGCCTGTTTATTTCGCTGATTTGGGGCAGGGTTATCTGGTTTAAGAATGCTGTCTGTGCTTCCTTATCTAGGTCTTCCCCTTTCAGGTTCTCAATATAATATGAATACATGACTTCTTCTATTTCCTTCTCTCCCCTCGCTAGCTCCCCCTCCCGATTTTTAAGTTGGGTTATACGATTCCAGAGTTTCTGTTGTCTCAGCTTAGCTGCGAGGAGTCGGTTGGCTTTGTCCCCATGTATATAATAAAACTGTTTGGTTTGTACCAGTAGTCATGCAGCATCATCGGGCAGGTGGGTTTCTAGGACCACCCTTGCTTTTTTCAATTCCCGCCATGCTTTCTGTGAGCCCTTGTCTTTATACTCCGTCTCTGCCTTTGTTACTCTGGCCTCCATGTCCCGCCTCACTCTCTCCCGACTTTTGATGTAGTTTGTTGTGTGTGCGATAAATTCACCCCTTACCACCGCTTTGCTTGTGCCCCATATTGTGGCCCAGTTTATCTCTGGGGTAATGTTTTCTTGGAAGTCGTTTTTTAGGACTTGTTCTATGCCCTCTCTAAAGGCTAAATCCCTCACGATCACCTTGTTTAGTCTCCATGGCTTGCGGGGTGGTTGTTGTGAGTCGGCCGGTTCTATCTTCAATAGGACCGGAGTGTAGTCTGATAGACACCTCACTCCTATTTCCAGTCCTGTAATTTGTGGGACCAGTGTGTCTGAGATGAGAACCATATCGTTCCGGGAGTTACTCCTATGCACCACTGAATAATGAGTGTACGCTTTCTCATGTGGGCGGAAAAATCGCCATGTTTCTATCTGGTGTAATTCCCTGATGAATCTTGCTAAAGCCTGCCGATATGTATGGTCACTGGGGGTGGCCGGAAGGGTTTTGTCCATTGCAGCGTTCATCGCCCCATTAAAATCATCTCCAATCAGGATCTGCCCCACTCCCCATTGCACTATTTTGGGTAACAGTCCCAACAAGAATCGATTCTGTCTTTTGTTGGGGGCATAGATCGTTACTAGTGTGATTTGTTGTCCCATAAGTTTCCCTCCCAGCATTAAGTAGCGGCCCTCCGGGTCTTTTTTAACAAAGTGTTTCTCAAAGCTAACACCCTTCGCCAACAGGATGCTTACTCCCCGTTTTTTGGTTCAACTAGAGGCAAAGTATTGTATGGGGAAGGCCCTGTGCCTTAGTCTACGTTCATCACCGAAGAGCAAGTGTGTCTCCTGATCCATACTACTGAGGCTCGCATATCCCCCAGCCTGTCAAGCATAGCTTTCTGTTTAATCAGGGAATTAAGCCCTTGAACATTTAGTGTAATGAATGTTAGGTCATCCATTAATCCCACCTTGACCTCGTTCCTTTCTCAGTACGCTCGAGCCCTGCTACCCTTCTGATTATCACGTATTCATCACCTGTAGTCTCTCCCCATGTAACATGTTTTCCCCCCGCCCCCCCACCCCTAAACTTGAACTTTTCCCTTGAACTTCCACCGTGGTACTGCCACAATGTCTCACTGTGTCCAACATCTAACCGGGAACTTTGGGATCTGGTTTCCCTTTCCTCCCTCTCCCCTCATTGGCGCAACATTGTTGAATTATTTCATGCTTGACCCCATTACAGGATTTTGCGCTGCAGAGTTGAACCCCCCCTTTACCGGCCCCAGATCCTCTTTTTACCCAGAGGGTCTCTCCCCCCCCCTCCATGCTGTTTTTCATGTGGAATCAGTGGATTTGGGCTCCTTATTGCGCCCCCGTGGTCGGGGACGTGCCGGTTTCCATTGCTCTCCCTCAGGCCTCCCTTCCGTCCCCCCATTTCAGGGGGAGGTCCCTCCTTTGTTGTTACTTTCTCCGCCCTCTTCCTACCTCATGAATTCTTCCATGACCTCTTCTTTTGTGACTGTGCATCTTTGGCCTTTCCATTCAAAGCGGAGGCATGTCGGGTATCCCCGTCGATATCGCACACCCCTAGTTCTTAGCCAGTCCGTAGCCACCCTCAGCCGTTTCCTCTTAGCGAACGTTGCCTGAGCCAAGTCTTGGAATAGCTGGATAGATGTAGTTCGAAAGCTTAGCGGTTCTTTTTTCCGGGCAGCCCACATTATATCCTCTTTCAGTTGAAATAGGTGTATTTGAGTCAGCATATCCGGGGTCAGCTTTTGGTTCAGTTGGAATGTGGAATAGACCCTATGTGTCCGGTCCAGTATGATCTCTTTGTCTTCGCCCAAGATTTGCAGAAACAGGTCTGTTACATATTGTTGCAGGTCGGAGTCCATCACTGAGGTTGGGACTCTGCAGATCCGGATATTATTTCTCCTGGACCTGTTTTCGGCATCCTCTTGTTTGTTCTGGACACGCTCCATTTGCTGCTCGAGCTCGTACACCATGGCCATGTTCCATCATCACAGTTTCCACCTCGTCGATTCTTTTCTCCACCGCTATGACCCCTTTGTTGAGATCTGCAATTGATTTGGCTAAGTCAGCTGCACTGTCTTTAATGTCTTTTTTGAGCTCTTGCAACATTGCCAATAGGGCCGATCTACGAATCGGTGGATCTTAGAGCTCTCTTGAGCCCTCCGGGGGAGGGGAATGTATCTGGACCGTAGCTTGCAGTTGATTACGTTTCTGGGCCTCTGCGGATTGCAACATGGTCTTAATGTCACCAGACCCTTGATTTTTCGACTTTGGGGCTTGCTTGGACATGTTGCTGACCAGGTAGGGGGGGTGTATTCTCGCTATTTTCCCCAAAACTGGCCCTAAGCTGCCGCCTCTTGCCTGCAGTGTCCCTCTGGTGTTGTTGTGCTGGGTCCCCGGGGCCTGCGGGCTCTTTCTAGGCCCTTATATCTTGACACCTTATGCTACACCTCTCAGGGGGCAGTGAGTCTCAGGTTCTGCTCAGATGATTGCCTGGGGGCCTGGAGCAATGTTGTTCGGCTATTCTATGTATGATGGCCCCCGCAGGATGCTTTCTCCGGAGGACATAGTCCCCCAGGCCTGCTCATGTCAAATACTTCCCAGATGCTGCCTCAGCTCAGCTTTCATTGTTGGGTGGGTGCCTGCAGGGAGCCATTGTGTGCCCCTGTCTCTCTGTAAGCACTGTTCTCCCTGTGTCTGGGGTCCTCCACTGCCCCAGTGTTATGGGCGACTTTTCCACACTCCTAGCAGTGCACCTTTTTCTCTCTTTTTTTCCCCCCTCTTTTCTCTGGTGTTCATGCGCTCCCACTGCCCTCCGGCATCTCCTTACCCACTTTTAGCTGTACGTCCGGAGAAGAGACGGCTGCTGGCTGGGGAAGGAGGGGCTTCTCGGCGGGGCTTCACAGCCAGTCTCAGCTTTGGTCGGGGGCCCCCGCTCGCGGTCGCCAGCTCCTGCCCTTCTTCAAGTTCAGCTCCGCCTAGCCGCTTTCCCTGCAGCCGCATCCACAGCAGGGCAGCAGACGCTGGCTCGGGGGGGAGGGGCTGCTCAGTGAGGCACCTCAGCCCCGAACGGGGGGTCTGCTCGCAGTCTTTGCCCGCCGCAATTCTTCATCAATGCATCCGTTCTGGCCACCGTTGTACCACCTCTCATGCGGCCACGTCCTCAGCAGGGAGTGCTTTCTGTGTCTTCGGTAGCCACCACTAGCTCCCGTCTGCCATCTTGGATTCGGCCGATGCGGGTGCGCTTCTAGTTTCACTCCGCGCATCTCCGCATTGACGGCTCGATATACCTTCACAGTAGCCCCGCTGGTTCCACAGCTATTTAGGCATCTCCTGAGTCGTTTGAGGGAGAATCAAGAAGTCGTAGGGGGTAGATGGGCCTCGGGACGGGGAAGGAGTCCCAGAGCTTACAGAGGAGGCATCCGTTTGCGCCCTCGGCTGGCCCCCTTCCATGGCTTTTTCTATGTACACTCTGAAAACGAACAGGCCAGGCTGTTTAGCAAAAGCCTCTCCATTGCCTGTACAACCTAATGTGGTTCACTCTTCGCACACTGTCATTAATTTAACTCCTTTTAGGATACGCACCCCGCTGCATCTATCCCCAGTAGACATCCGGTGTGTTGTTCACCGGCAGCGCCAATTTCAGAAGGTGTGGTGCAAGCTCTAGCAAGCCCGTCTTGCAATGCAACTACTTCTCACTTAGGCTCCATTACAACAGTGCCTGTTAATCACCGCCACCTTTCAGACCAAACCATTTTAGACTCAGTAAAAGCAAATGGGGCCACGCATAATAATTGCATCCTGCCATGTTATCACCAATTCCCTTTCCAATAACCAGCGAAGACAGCGCGGGCATCTCTATATATACCAGTCAGTGCGAGTCTCTGATTTCCATGGTGGACGACATTAACTTGCTTAAAATGTCATCCGAGATGCTGGCATCTACTCTTTCACTCTCACGTTCCACTCTGCCTTCTTTTGTACATCCAACTCCCCGGGTCCTCAAAAAAACACCCCAAAAAGACAGGAGAGGCACCCGCACCACAGGCATTAACACCATCTAATCCCACACTCGTGGAACTGGCATTAACAGCTATCAATGCATCTGTGTTAAGTTTTGTTAAATTATTTGAAGTTTTAGATGACAGGTTATCAACACAAGTCGATCTCCTAAAAGACATAGCATTTGGAATCAATGTTAATCGTGAACTCATTGATGAACATAATTTGAAGTGTCCGGGAGTTAGCGAACATCTCTCCATGCCAGTGCACCTCGAAAATGCAAATGTTACATTGCTGCCTAGTCCATGTATACCACGCAGCATGTCGCCCTTGGCGTTGCAGGTGCCTGTTTTGCCTGCCTTTTGGGACATTATTCATCCTGTAAGTGAGATACCGATACAAGAGGTCATTGATGTTGAAAAAGACACCTCATACATTGATCTCTCTTCAGATCCAGGCATGCCAATAAAATGTTTTAAAAATTAAAGTTAACGAAGAAAAGTGGATTGACTACTATTCTAATTTATATGCCGAACCACGTTTTGACAAACTCCACAGTGCACAGTCAGCAACAGTGGGTTGGTCCTTGAGTTTCTCTCCAACCATTATTGAAGATCTGATATGTCGTGCCAGTTCCTCCAGGGCCGCCAGTCCCGATGGACTTACTAATTGTATGCTCAAAGCAAATATTTTTGAATGGGCTTTGATTTTGAATCAAATCTTTCAACTCGTAGTAAAGATGCGAGTAGTGCCACTGTCTTGGAAAACTTCTGTGGTCATCCCTATTTTTAAAAAGGGGGATTGCACGTTACCCCAAAACTATCGTCCAATCGCATTGTTGGAAGCCCCAGGCAAGATTTTCACAAAGCTAGTTCTTCGGGATTTTAATGCATGGACACTTGCAAACGATCTGCGTGATCCAAATCAGACAGGCTTTGTGCCTGGTATGGGCACACGTGTCAACTTAATATGCCTGAATGCAATCAAGGCACAATGCCAGACCATGAGGCAAGCTGTATACTTTGCTTTCGTAGACTTGCACTCTGCGTTCGATTCTATCTTGCGTGTAATGTTGCTGGAGAAACTAACAAGCGATCACTGCCCGGTGACCCTTTATGTAATTATCCACGCATTACACTCTGCGATTTCCATGCATGTCCGTCTCTCGCTTGATGGTGTCCTCTCCGCACCCTTCCACACAGCACGTGGCCTCAAACAAGGGTGCCTACTGGCATCAACTGTTTTCAATTATTTCATACATGACATCAGATATGTATTTGCAAAAGTAACCTCAGATTGCCCGAAATTGGCCAGTCACTCAATTAAGGCATTGTTGTACGCAGACGACCTTGTGTTAATTTCTAAAACCCAATTGGGTCTCCAAAACGTATTGACAGCATTTCAGGGTTATATTCAACAACATTAATTGAGACTGAACACAGAGAAAACTCAGATTGTCCTGTATGCACCTACAAGGCTTGGATCCAGGCGATTTGTGTGGTCTGTTAGTGAGGTACAGCTACAAATTGTATCACAATATACTTACATGGGTATGTGTTTTGAGGGCTCAGTAAATGCAAAGAGTCAGATTGATTGTGTGGAGAAGAAACTAGACTCAGAGATATGTCAAACAAAAATAATCATGTACAGATATGGCAAATCCCCCATCAAACCGGCATGGTTCTATTGGAATCAAAAGGCGGTTCCAGCCCTAATGTATGGCCTGGAGACCCTTCCTATTAATTCTGGCTTTCAATTCGACAAATGGAAGCAACATTCTGGAGGCAAATTTTGCATTTACCGGTATGTGTGCCACATTCTTGGCTTAGGTACGAACTGGGTCTGGTTTCTCTCCACACGCTATATAATTGGAGACTGTGGGCCTCATTACGAGTCCGGCGGTAACAGTGCCTGAAATTCCAGCAGGTTACCGCCGGACTCGTATTACCATTCCGCCTCCGTGATTTCCGGAATTACCGGGGCATTACGACCCCGGTGACCCAGGAATTCCGGAGGCGGAATTCAGTAAATCCCCATTCCCATTGAGTCCCATAGGACTCTCATGATGGTGCCGGTGTTTGCACGTCCGCCTGCAGGTGGGTGGTGTTAAACCTGCCAGGTCAGACCTGGTGGGAATGACACCTCCCACCTGCAGAACTCGAGATCACCCAGTCCGCAAACAACGGTGGCTGCGGGTTTTCCGTCACCGTTATTTCCAGACCGGGTGATTCGTAATGAGGCCCTATGTTCCTTATTTAGGAAATGTTTGATTTCTACGAATGTCAACATTATCCTAAGATTGATATCTGCTTATATTTTTTCGACCAAACACTGTTTCATGGTTACCTGGGTAAATAATGTGTGTCAAATCCTAGTGTCCTCTGACATAACCATTGAGATGCTGATCACTAATCCTGAAAAGGCCAAAGGGAAATTATATAATGTTGATTGGATTCGAACTTGTGAGCTATGCACGCAATATAAGGATGTTGACATCCGCAGCTTTCCTCCCAAGAAAATGTGCACTTTATCTCCCTATTTAGTTAGAGCCCCTACATTAAAGAATAGGATAGCAATACTACGCCTGCGCTTCAACTTATGGCACTCAAAAGAGGTCCTTACAAAGCGACATTTGTTGCATCCACAAGAGAACATCTGTTGGTTTTCAGCACAGGTGTAAAAGAAACCCTGGAACATTTGATTACCCAGTGTCTTGCATTACGAGATCTCGGACAAACACATCATGCCAGAGACTGCAAATATTTAGGCAACCTGGAATAGAATTATTGTTGGGCAATTATCTTGAGTGGTGAACATCTGCCAATTCAGCTGGCCACTATCAACTTTTTGGCCGGTCTGCAATTGGAATCATGAAGTTGCGGAGAATAGCCGGATTGGGGGTATGTGCTGACGGGATGTCATTTAGGAATTTATTTCACTTGTTTCATTTGTGGTATTATGAGAAAATGTTTTCTATGCGAGTTATCAACTTTGTTACCATTGACCTATTTTAATTTGATCTGCAATTTTATGTATATTATCATTTTAAATGTATATGAAAGCTACCAACTGTGTTGTAATAATATTGAAAGGTTGATTAAATTCACCTAAAACAATTTTTAAAAAAAGGTGTGTTGGACAGAACATGGTCCTTCAATGACCTTTCTTAATGTACTGCTACATTGCTATGCTATCCTGACAAAAGAGTTTCATTTAAAGAAGAAGTGTGATGTGCTAATAATCACTTGGTGTGATGAACATGCCCATGACAAGTGCCCAATACGTAAATACTGTATTGCGGCTTCTCCTTTTCTACGGCGTTGGTGGTTGCCATGGCACCTAAGTGGGCGCTGCGCACGTAGGCGTCGTATTGCAGCAACCGCGCTCTTGCGTCGGATAACAAAATAATCACTATGGTTACCTGATACAGGAGGCAACGGCAACACTCTCCATCCTCTTCCCCGGCACCATAAAGTGCAGCCTCACAATGGTGCCGGCGCTTGTGATTGAAGCGAGTACCTGCGTGTCCTGGTTTCTGTGTTTCTAATCTTGAATCGTCTTTTGACCCTGTTTATACGTTACGGACTGCTTTGGATTCCGGTTTTGGTTCTTCTATTACTTCTGATTACCTGGTAGCTAACTGTTGATGTCAATTGGATTGCCTTTTGGATTTCCCTATGTGTATCGTGACCTCTTGTTCTTTCAGTCTGTGGGATTGATAGTTGACTGCTGTAGCCTGGAGGGCTGTGTTGGGCACTGGACTAAGGACACTCTGCTGTTTTGACTAATCCTGTGCACCATCCCGTTGTTAGTGCGTCCTCATTCTGCTCTGGGGTAGGTCCCTACTAACCTTACTAATCCCTTCCCTCATTCCCTGTTTCCGTGCTTGTCTTTTATGTGGATTGCCTGGGACCCGCTACTCTGGTCATTCAACAGTTACAAAGCAACACTCTATCTGTATAGGTAAGGCATACACTTCCTAGGAAATACACCTCCATAGGTTAATTCAGCTAGTTCATGCTTCTACTCTCACTTCTGTCTAGAGCGAGAAAGGAGCATTGGAGTGTTTGCCAGGGAGCAACACCAGCACTTTTTTGGGCACCAGCACTCATTTCGGTCCTCAAACTCTGCTGCCTCCCTGCGTGCAGCAGCGCGCGATCACCAGCTTATTTTATTTGAATTTTCTTCTTGCCTGGCCTGCAGTGCCAACGTGTAGCCTGCAGGTCAGGTCCCGGCTCGGGTCACCTGTTTTTTGAATGTCTGTCCTTGTGTGCCAGCCAGCCACAGGGGCGCAGACTGAGTGAGTCTGAGACCACACCCTGAAGCTGGCTGGTGCGTACGGGTAGGCTAGTGATGGCACCGGCGCACACGCCACATATTCAGCAGCAAGTTCGAGCAGCCAGGCAGCCAAGTCTTTTTTTCCGGTCCGATCCTCCTCCTTGGCTTGAAGCAGTTGTCCCGTGGGACCGGCAGGAGTAGAGTCGACTAGTAGTCTTATTCGACCAACAGTAGTCCTGTGACTGTCCTCCTCCTCTGTCTGGCAGCGCTCCAGCTCCCAGTGCCAGTCAGGCTCAAGCAGTGTCCCTCCGAAAAGGTGAGTAATGTATGATATGATGATATGACATTTACACCGCGCCTATACACAAATGTTTCAAGGCGCAACGAGGCAATGGGAGGGGAAACAAAGGGAGGACAAGACAACCATCTTACTAGGCATAGTGACATTGAGATTGTGCAAGTGCGGGGGGGGGGTGCTAGGGGAAGGGGAGGAGGAGCAAGTGCAAGACACAGAATCAAACATCAAAAAGAAGTAGTGCCACACAGGATCAATATATCAATGTAAAAAAAAAGATGAAGGGAAATTAATTATGAAAGTCTGAAGGATGAACTGGCCACCACCACAACATCCTAACCTTGGTGGTGGGCGGGCGTAGACTTGTTCAATCTTGATCTCTTCTCACTCTGACTGTTTGTGTGTGCGGTTGGGCATGCTTCCCCCCTAACAAGCGTTGACATCTAAAGCATGGTCAGGGGCATGGAAGGTCAAGTGCTTGCTTTCAGTTGGGCCGCTCCTTTCTGGCTGCTGCCTGTCGCTTTTGCAGTTCCGACCTGAGAAAGTTTCCTGTGAACTTGCTGAACAAACCCACATTTAGACACAGGCTGCAGTTGAGTGGTCGTGCGTGGTCCAATAGCGTAGGCCATAAACAAGCATGGGCCGTTGGCTGGTCCCTCGGAATGTCCCACAGGGAGGCGGACTGGACTTGGTTGAGGTTTGGCCATGCCCACATGACATGTGATGTGTCGTCTTACTGGTGCAAAACTGACAACTGATTAGCTACAAGCTATAGGTAGGTGCAAAGTCACTTCCAGAGGCCTGGGCAAGACCGATTTTAACAATGTAATTGGGTCCCCATAAATATTATTTCATTGGGATGTGTGTACACAACAAAACACAGCCTGTGTTTTACAGCCAACATTTTAAAGTTGATGATTTGCTCTAGGTAGCCTGGACATTATGTGTGCAGCCCTATTGATTTTATCATTATAACATACATGATTTATAATGTGAGTTGCAAAACTACAAATCCCAGAATGCAATGAAAAAACACTGAATGAACATATCACATGTGAGATAGGGCATTTTAGCAAGTAGGTTATAAAGAAGACTAAGGGGCCCAGAAAGTACATTTAAACACAATCATTGGCAATGCCAACAGTTTGGGCCTTTGTGTAGGCATGAGCAAAGCCCTTGCCAGGCACATCCGTAGCAGTATTAACTGGTCATTGATGGGAGCAGGTGCAAAATGGTGCGAGTACCTGGGAATCTAATAGCAGTGCCTGGCAAATGCCTAATACGTAGCCACAAGCCAAAACTCTTGGCTTTGGCAATACTTGTTTTAACAGGACTAAAGTGAAGGACCTGCAAAATGCGTATAAATTGAGTTGGTGAAGGAAGACCTGGTAAGAAATGTTTATTACACCAGTAGCGGCTTTACAACTCCAGTTAAGTCATTAACTCTCAGAAGACTACTTTGGAAAACCACTGGCAGGTCCTTCAAGTGTAAAATTTGATGATAAGGCTTAATTAAAAACGAGCTCAAAGAGTTCTAGGGAGGTGGTGTTTTGAGCGGGGAGGGGCAGGAACTGGTTGGGACTGGCCAAGGCATTAGCATGGCCATTAGCAGTCAATGTGTGGGCACATCAGAGGGCAGGGCAAGGCCCAGGAGCCGGGCAAGTGTACGCTTCATCGCAGACGGGTTCAGATACATCGCGTCACGTGCACTGAGTGTTTAGGAAAAATTCATGATTCCTGACATGGATTCCAGAGCATAGTGAATGGGGTCTGGTGGAAACCAGATGACAAAATAATGATGTGGGACGTTTAGTTTGGACTCTACTGGATGACATACTGTACTGTAGGCTTAACGTATATTTACAATTGGCAGGGCTGGGCAGATAGATAAGATAATTTGCCCAGAATCACACTGTTTGGTGAAGTAGAACCTGTCTCCCCTCGTTCCGAAGTTCAGTAATGTAGCCACTAGACCACACACACAGCACTTGGTAGTTGATTTTTGTTGTCTCCCAGAGCTTGTTTCCCTATGCACGACCGTACGCGGCACAGCCAAGGAGGAACTGGGTCGGCCTGGTAATTTACAGGTGGTTGGTTCGTTAGGAGCTGCAGAGATGCTCTGGCCAGGAGACATGTAGTCTGTCCGTGCAGCCATGTTAAGGGAATTGCTACTGGTAACGCCTAACCCGCATTTTCCACAGGGACTTACACTCTGCTGCAAATATTTGTGAAGATGACCCTTAATGTCTTAAAGAGGGTTGTTTTATTATTTAATTAACATCTTAAAGAATAGACCCAAAGAAGCATGGATATTCGGGACTCGAGTGTGCAGAAGATACCCTCCTCCTGGGCTAAACTGACACACCTCACCATCCCGAGGTAATTCCTGTGAAACGGAAGGAGCTGCTGTCTTATAAGAGCCTGCAACTGGCATGGATGGGAGACGCATATATGCTGCCTATGCCCTTATAATAGCTCACAGCAGCGGAAAGGACCGGTCTGGGTGTGGTGCCACTACAAAGGGGTTTTGCTTTTAAGCACTTTGTCAGCTATTTCGTGCAATGATAGCTAAACTAACCCAACACCATCGATGGTAGGACAGAAGAGGCTGCCTGCACAAACAGGAATCAATTACTTAATGGTCGGTGTGCGAGAAGAGAGACAAAGCCAAGAGAAGCATCATGGTCAATAGAAATGTGGAGCACCTGTGTATGGTCAGTCAAGTAAAGAGCTGGTTAAGGTTGAGTGAGGGGCACTGTCTGATGGAATGGCATTAGGAACATGATGCTTCATAATGAAATATTCTAGCTTCTAAGCGCTTTATGAATAGGTGCTATTATTGCCCAAATCAACATTTACTGACCACAAAAGAAGGAAAGGATAATTTGACACTACTTGGTTTTGAACACAGATCTGAGGGGAGTGCTTAACTCAATTAATTAATTATCGGACAGGTTACATCAGGGGAAGCAATCAAAGGGCTAGAAGCACCTTGTGAAAGGGGAGTGGAATTGTAAAAATACTAAAATGGATAACATACATAGCAGCACATCTGTTTTTTTCAAAGGGATTGCCATGTAGTGTGTATTACTAGACCACAGACTCTGTGGCTCAGTGTAATAGTATTTGTTTTTATATAGCACTTAAACGCATCTGGATTCTTCCCGCTTCTAAGCGCAGTAATATTGCCTGTTATTATTACCCAAAATCACGGTACACATTTTATCAATTTTGGAAGGATGCAAGGGCGAAGAAGCCTTGCTGGGGATGGCAAACGGCGTGCTGGGTTGCTGGCCCTATGACAGAGGCCTGCGTTTAGCCCTTGAGTTGGGTCAAGGACACAGCAGTAGTCAGTAGTGTGTGAATGGCTTGTTTCGTTGCAGCTCATGCAATTGATTTTACTCTGTTTGGTATCATTTGAGCCTGATTTGGAACACCCATTGAGGCACTACCATGATTCGCTGCTAATTTGATTGAGTTTGGCTAATATTTTTTATGGTCTTCTTTAATGGCCTGCACCTCGGGCTGGACCCTTCAGAAGGATAAGGAACCCAACGGGGAGGGTAATGTAGGGAAATAAACCAGCATGTTGGAACAGAGGGGTAATCTGCCAGTATGAGCACTGAAGGTGGGCAGCGGAATACGCAAGTCGAACTTCATACAGCCTGGCTCAAGGCATAGTGCAAACATAGCTCGAGAGCAGCAGCGGCCTTTACCAGGGCAGAGAGTGTAAGCATTGGTTGGGTATTTTATACAGTAGCGCTGCGCAGTGCTGTTGGTGAAGGGGGGGCAGGATTTTTAATCGTCCAGCAGGTATTGATAACTATGCTGGCTATGGGTCTGATCATGGTATTTGTTGTACAAAACATCTGGAGAACCAAGGACTGAGCGTTCGCAGTGGTGTCTCCACTCTCAAAGCTTTCAAATCACCTATGTCCCCAAACACAACATTTAAATAGCATCTGACAGTCGATTTAATTAATATAGATTCAATGCCTTCTCTGCCTCCTCCTTTTCTAAGATTAAAATTAAAACAAATCATGGCACCTTGCATTTTTTGTTTGGTTCTGTGTTTATTCTGAGTGTGTTTATGTATTCTTTAATTAGTGAGAGGTTAAATAAAAAGGTGTTTTTGAGGATGTATCAGATTTGTAATTACTGCAGCATCTGTTAACTTTCATTCAATCTAAAATATTGTTTTAACTAGAGACAGGGTCTCATTACGAATCTGCCAGTCCGGAAAGAACGGTGGTGGTAAATTCACCACCACCGTTTTTTCCGGACTGGCTGATTAAGAGTCCTGCAGGTGGGAGGTGTCACTCCCGCCAGGTCTGACCTGGCGGGTTTAACACCACCCGCCTGCAGGCGGACATGGAAACACCGGCTCTGTCATAGACGGAGCCGGTGTTTCCATGGTCCCCATCCTCATGGAGTCCTATCGGACTCCATGGGAATGGGGAATTACCGATTTCCGCCTCCGGAATTACCGGGTCACCTGGGTAGTAATGCCCCAGTAATTCCGGCAATCATGGAAGAGGAATGGTAATACGAGTCCGGCGGTAACCTGCCGGAATTTCCGGCACGGTTACCGCTGGACTCGTAATGAGGCCCACAGTCTATTATTTTTCCTAATTTACCTCAAAACACAAAAAAGTCCTCATTCCAGCGACCCCAGCCCCACTCCCATTTGGGATCCTGGGCGGGCGGGGGGCATTTTACAAGATTTACAAATAAGATAATGTTCATAGGTTCTCTACTGCTTTATCAAATGCGTTATTAGTTTGAGGACAGCAAGTATGGTCCAGACAAGTATGGTCTAGAAGTGTGTTCAAATGTACTGTTTTGCCTCTGGGGGTGCCGGAACCACTAAACCTACCATAACAATTGTTTTCCAACTTTTAAGCATTACTTCCTTAACCCATGTATGGTCCTTCCCCATCCATCCCACTACTAGCCTTTGCCAGCAGTTGCTGCAGTGCCAAACCTGTGACATGGAGCAGCAGGACAAGTGTGATGGGCTGGTGGTGGGCCGATCTAGCATTGAGCCGGCCCAGGCCGCTCGCACCATGGGCGGCACCCGCCGGCGCTGGAGACGGCGTTAGGGGGCCAAGATTCTGTAGGCTCTGGCACTTATTTTTTTACAAACTAAGCACTGAGTAGAATGTCGGTATTAAGACCTCTCCTTGTTTCCACTGCCTAGCACATACCTGGTGGTATTTTTGCTCTTTTGTTTGAACTACACCTTTGTTTGATCAGAGACCAGAACCGAAGAGAAGCCATGTAGATTAACCACACCCTCCAGGAACACTTTTGCTAAAGTGGCTGCGTCTGGGAGGCCTTTGAGAGGAATAAAATGGGCCATCTTCGAGAATAAATCCACGACTACAAGGATGGTGTTGAACCCTTGGCTGGGATGTCGATCAGTGATGAAGTCAAGGGAAAGAGTGTGCCATGGAGCTGGAGGAATGTCCAATGGTTGTAGGAGACCAGATGGTTTTTGTTTCTGTGATTTATTTTGTGCGCAGACGCCGCAGGACTGAATATAATGAATGATGTCCTTACGCCAGGTAGGCCACCAAAAGTTCTCTTTCACCTTAGCTAGGGTTTTGGTGATCCCAGGATGCCCTTCGATCAGTGAATCGTGATAGTTTGAAATAATATGCTGTTGTAATTCCTTCTTGGGTACATATAGGCGATCCCTAAAAAAGGGTAGGTGGTCCTTGATGGTATATTGTTCTCCTTGAGTTTGCCATGCGAGGTAGGCATCAAGATTCATTGTCCGTTGGATTTCTTTTCGTAGTTCTGCTTGTGTTAAAGCTGTCATGATACCCAAGAGTTTGTCTTCAGGTATAATAGTTACTGGGTCTGGAGTTGTATATACTATTTCATCTATGCCCATGCGAGATAAGGTATCCGCCTTTCTGTTTCGGACTCCTGGTTGAAATGCAATTACATAATCATATTCGGCGAAGAAAAGGGCCCACCGTAATTGGCGCGAGGACTGGGCCTTGGCTGTTATGAGATATTGCAGGTTTCGGTGGTCTGTGATGACTGTAATGGTGTGTCTGGCCCCCAGAAGGTAGTGCCTCCAGGCTTTAAAGGCGGATTTGATAGCCAGGAGTTCCTTGTCCGTGATGGCATAATTAATCTCTGGAGGTGAGAACTTTTTCGACCAGAAGGCCAAAGGATGTAGCTGGCCGGTTTCCGGGTCTCTCTGTGAAAGGACAGCCCCCATTGCGAGACTGAACACATCAGTTTCAACGACATAAGGGAGGTCTGGACGAGGATGTCGCAGGATTGGTGCAGAGGTATACCTTCGTTTAAGTTCCTGAAAGGCTTCTTCTGCTTCTTCGGTCCAAGCAAACTTTTTATTGTTTTTTCGTAATAGTACTGTGATTGGGTGCACAACCTGAGAGAAGTCTGGGATGAACCGGCGGTAGAAGTTTGCAAATCGCAGCATGCTTTGTACCCCTTTCAGAGACGTCGGTGAAGGCCATTTCAGAATGGCATCTACCTTGTGCACGTCCATTCTGATGCCTCCTGGAGAAGGATAAAACCAAGAAATTCTACTTCGGTGACATGAAAAAATCATTTTTCAAGCTTTGCAAACAAATGATGTTGACGGAGCTTGGTGAGGACTGAACGAACGTGCCTGACATTATCTTGTTCCGAGGCTGAGTATACTAAGATATCGTCTATGTACACTAAGGCGCACACATCAATTAACTCCCTTAAGATGTCATTCATGAAATATTGGAATGCCGCAGGAGCGTTGCATAACCCGAAGTGCATGACTTGATATTCAAACAAGCCGTACTTAGTACAGAAGGCGGTTTTCCATTCATCTCCTTTTCTGACTTGGACCAGGTGGTACGCTCCTCGAAGGTCCAATTTGGTATAAATCTGGGCATCTTTAACTTTGTCTAGCATCTCAGGGATAAGTGGCAAGGGGTAGCGGTTCTTCACAGTGATCTGGTTCAATGCGCAGTAGTCAATACAGGTTCTCAAGTCTCCTTCCTTTTTCGGTACGAAGGACAAAGGATTGGCTGCGGAGGACTTCGAAGGACGGATAAATCCGTTTGCAAGGTACTGGTCTAAATAGGATTTCAAATGAAGGTTTTCTGGTTCTCTAAGAGCGTAGAACCTGCCGCAAGGGATTTGTGCACCAGGAACAAGGTCGATCTGACAGTTGTAAGGCCTGTGCGGCCGCAGTGTATTGTCTTGGTCCTTTCGGAAAACATCCTGGAAATCATGGTATTCACTTGGCAAGGTATTAGCTGCTCCCAGGGTTGATACTGTCGCTCCGGGAGTCATGGGGATACAGGCGTCGGTTTTCTCCTCTTGGTAATAGCAGGCAGGGGAGCAGTCACCGGGGAAGGTTAATTTTCGTGGCCGGCAGTCTGTCAAAGGGTTGTGAGCAACCAACCATGGCATCCCTAGTATTAGCCTGAACTGAGGTGCCTTGATGAGATTGAATGAAATAGACTCCCGATGTCCGTCCTGGCACAGCAAGGTTACCCCCGCTGTGCACTGGGTTACTGGTCCGGAAGCGATTTCTGGCCCATCCATGGTGGTTACCTTGTCTGTAGTTGGCTTAGAACACAAAGGAAGCCCCATCTCTGCTGCCAGTTCTTGATCAATATAATTTCCAACTGCTCTGCTATCGATGTCTGCTTCAACGGCATGCATTCTTGACGACTGTTGGTGGTTAATTAAGATCACTGGTATTGCAAAGTGCGAGTTCAGCAACTCTTTCTTCTCACTCGACAAACTGACCTCTATGTTTGTCGAGCTTGGTAGTTTCCCGATTCCTTAGCTTCATCCTTCTCTATGGCCCCGACTGTTCTTCTTGGGGGTTTTACTGGACAGTCCTTCAGGAAATGTCCTGGTTTCCCACAATACAAACAAAGCTGTTGTAGTCTTCTTTTGTCCCGCTCTTGTTTTGTTAATGGAGGCCGTATCCCTCCAATCTGCATGGGTTCTACAGCATTTTCAGGTACACGGGGTGTGTTTTCCCTTGGTCTAACATACACGGTCCGAGGGTCTGTCTTAGACCGGTCTGCCTTTGCTAACCTGTGTTTTCCTTCCTTGTAGGTCGCGGTGTTCTTCAGCATGATTGGAATGTCCGGAGTGGTGCCAGCCGAGAGGCGACCAGTCGCTGTCCAGACAAGTGGTCGACTGTAAATTGGTCGAAAGACAAATGGTCGACGTAATTTGGTCGAAAACCAAATGGTCGAATATTTGTTTTTTTTTTATATATGTATTTTTTTGGTTTTTGTTTATGGAAAAAAAGGGTTTTTTAGAAAAAAAAGGGGGTTGGGGAGGGACCCCCCACAAAAAAAAGGGGTGAAAATAAAAACATAAAAAATTCGACCATTTGGCTTTCGACCAAATTGGTTCGACCATTTGTCCAGTCGACCAAATCTTTTCGACCAAATGTCTGGCAACCCGACCAGTCAGGTAAGCCTTTTGAGCAGTTTGTAATTTGTAAATGTCTCTACAGCTTTCTTTAATGTTGCCTCTATCTTCCTCTTTCAGGTCGTTCTGTCCGAGAGGCGTGCAGATTCGAGGAAGCTGTTCTCAGTAGCTGCAAGTGTTTAAAGATGAAGACTGCAGGTAAGATGCTGCTGCTAATAATGTTCCTTTTGTCTCCTTGCAGGTTCTGCTTCTCCGAGGTTCGAGGGACTAGCTGGACATGGTGAGCATCACGTTGCAAGCTGCAAAGTAACACGAAGCATGTTCTGCAGTCAGGGTGTGGTTTATGTAGCCCAGGTAAAGTAGTACCAGGGAAAGTAGTTCCAGGCCTGCCACACCCAAATGACTAGACCGCATAGCTTGGTTCTTAGGGAACCAAGCTATGTGGATGCCTCCATGTTGGCTGACAATACAATAATAGTTCCCAAGCACATTGTTGTTCATGGTGTATGAGCCTGGTGCCATAGGCGCCAGGACTGGCCCCATGAGGGCTTTTGAAGAGGATGCCAGGCTCTAGAGGCCCGAGTCCTGACTCCACCTGGCCAATGGGTTTGCCAGAGGGGGTTTTGGGCGAGGGTCGTGACAGTCTTGCAGTTCTGTTCGGAATAAGTTGTAAAGGTTGAAGAGTAGAGGGAGGCAGATTTACAAAGAGGCTATTGCAGTAGTCCAGCCTAGAGAGGAGCAGAGCTCTGGAGACAGTGAGCTTCTGGCAGAAAGTGAGAAAAGGAAGACTACCTCTGAGGAGGTGCAGCTGTTAGTTTGACTTTGTTGAGATGTCAGAAATGTTAGGAGGGAAAGAGAGGGTGGTGTCGAAGATGACACCACGGGTCTTAGCCTCACAAGAAGGAGCAGGAAGAGGGCCCAGAGTGGGCGGCCAGCTATAGAGAGACAAGGAGGGAGCAGGTGGACCTGAGATGGTCGGTCAGTGCGAAAGGAGGTCAACCAGGCCAGGGCCTGATCAGTGATACCTAAGTTGTCACTGAGGTGTTTGAGCAGGATGGCATGGTTGACTGTGTCAAAAGCAGAGGATAGATTGAGGAGAATGAGGACAGAAGGGAGATTAGAGTCAGGATTGGAGAGCAGGGCTTCACGGGTATTCATGGCCAGCTTTTCCAAGTGTTTGCACAGAAAAAGAGTGATGGAGATAGAGCGATAGTTAGCCGGATAAGATGAATCAGCTGAGGGCTTCTTAAGAAGGGGGTGCACAATGGAGTGCTTAAGGGGAAGAGGAATGTTCCAGTGGCAAAGGAGTGGATGCAGAAATCAGCCAAGGCTGGAGCAGGGGTGTCGATATGGTCCTTGATGGTTCTAGATAAGCAGGAGAAAATCTGCTTTGATGAGACTTTCATAGATCAGACTTTTCTAAAAACATTGTCTAGGGTGAACAGGGGAAAGGAGGAGAAGGGGGAGGAGAGACAGCCTCAGACGGGCCAGGAGTGGTAGAGGAGGATGACGAAGATGTACAGGAAGAGAGGGTGGACAGGATGTACTGAGTTTTAGTGGTGAAATGAGAAGCCAAAGCCGTGCAGAGAGCCTGGGAGGGAACAGGAGAGGTAAAAACTGCAGTAGGATTGGCCAGCTCCTTGCAGATTTTGAAAAGTTCAGCAGAATTGTTAGATGCTGCAGAGACACAGGCTTGGATGTAGGTTCTCTTCTTATAGAGGACACAGAGTCTGTACTGCCTTTGGAGCATGCAGCAGGCCAGTTTGTGAAGGGGTGCGCTCTCCACGTCCTCGCCGCCGCCCAACACTTGCGTTTAAGGGTGGCGATGTCAGAATCGTACCAAGAGTTGCACTTGGATTTGGACTTCAACCGGATCCTCATGACAAGGACATCCAGGGTGTTAGAGGTGGAGAGATGAAAGTTAGAGACAGCCGTGTCAGGGTGTGAGCCAGCCACAGATGCAGATGGAGGAGAGAAAGTAGCGGCGAAAGCCTCAACTGAGACACGCTTCATGGATGGGATGATCGAGAAGGTAGGTGGCAGTGCTGGCGTCGGCTTGGCCTGAGGGGTAGAGAGGTGGGAGGAAAGGAGAAAGTGATCACTCCAAGAGAGAGGAGTGGTGAGAGGGTTAGAGAGGGCGAGGTCTGAGGAGATCAGAACATCCAGGGTGTGCCCTGCAGAGTAAGTTGGGCCAGAGGGAAGAATAAAGAGAGAGAGACAGAGAGAGAGAGAGAGAGAAAGAGAGAGAGAAAGAGAGAGAGAGAGAGAGAGAGAGAGACGCAGAGGTTGCGAAAGAGTCCTGAAGAAGGGCTGGTAGCATTCAGGTGGATGTTCAGGTCTCTGAGGAGGAGAAGTTGAGAGGAAGGGGCGAGAAGGGAGGAGGAGAGGTCAGCCCAGACTCATAGAGGAAGATGACGACGTTGTCAGGCGGCCTGTAGATAGTGGCCATAGTGAGAGGCCAGGAGAGATAGAGAGCCAGCAGACCAGGCATTCGAAGTCATATGTATACCGGATGTAGTCTTCCGTACCATGAGGCTTGGCTTCCCCAGACTGTGCATGTACCCTAATTTTGTCCCACATGTATATGCATACCTGAAGAAGCCCCCGTACCATGAGGTGTGGCTTTGCCAGATTATGCTTCAAAAAACACCTGTATGTTGAATCTGTATGCATGACTTGCACTTTAAGATCTTCACTTCGCACTTTCTGTAACTAGTGCCCTGATGCCTGAGGGTTTGGTGCGCTGATATATATACAAATTCCCTCATCCCTGAAGGACCGCTTGCTTTGTGGATCGCTCACCTGTCTACAGTATTTTACTATGTTGCAGCACTGCGAGCAGTGAAAGCTCTTGCTGCTTAGCGGTCGCTTTCTGGAGCGGCGGGCTCTGTGGTAGCCACATGACAGATCACGTGACCATCAGCTTGTATTTACGGATGGCCCAACCGCCCGAGCGGTGTGTTTCCCTCATCCCTGAAGGACCGCTTGCTTTGTGGATCGCTCACCTGTCTACAGTATTTTACTTTGTTGCAGCACTGCGAGCCGTGAAAGCTCTTGCAACTTAGAGGTTGCTTCCTGGAGGAGGCGGGCTCTGTGGCAGCCACGTGACAGATCATGTGACCTTCAGCTTGTATTTATGGACGGCCCAACCACCCTTGCAGCGTTAAGCCCGTCGGTGTCGAGGGCGCAGACTGTTTTGTGACTGTTTGGTGCTGGGGTGCAAGGTCACTTAACTAATCTGCACCTGCACAGATACAGCTGAGGGGATAATTGCGGAACCCCATGAGACTTGAGACCAGCTCAACGGCGAGTGAGTCATTATAAGCCCTAGTGGAACCAAGGGCTGTCCAAGACTCAGTCTACCGCTGTACAGCTGGCTTTTGACTGCGGAGCTGAACGTTTAGCACGAAACATAGACGGGTAAGCGAATACACGTACTTGTTCATTTTAACGCGATCAGGAGACTGTGGAGGTGGTGATATCCTCTTTGATCCTGGTCAGTTTTAATATTTAATTTGGTGAAAATGGTGAAACCCAAATCCTCCAAAACTCTCTATAATATAAGGAGAGGTAACAATACAAAGGAAGACTCTGCACTCATTGTAAAAGACAATAAATCTGTTCATGCAGGGGAGAAGCCTGATAAAGGCACCATACCTGCGCTCTTCAGAAAAATAATTCCTAAAACTAATACACCAACTACCGAACCCCTAGGAGATCCTTGTGATTCTAATCCTAATGGGAGTCAGGCATTGGATTTTTCTAATTACGAGGATATTGACAATAATTCACTGTTGAACCTGTGCCTGTCCATCCAAAAATCCATGAACCCTCTTCCAGGAGGTGGTAATTCAACCAACAATGGTGATCAGATAGTTGAAGCCCAGGTATTACGTGCTGCTGATACTTTGACAGCATCATTTGCTACCCCCCAAGATCTAGCAACAACTGAAGACACAGTTCCCACCAGATCTGGAGATCCACTACCATCTCTCCCCGATATTCAACAACCTATCTCGGAAAGGGACCACCTTTCGCCTTCACCCAATTTGTATATTTACCTGGAAGGGTCAGCTGCGGTAGATGAAACTAGGGGAAATGATATATCTCATACTCAAGCAGCATCAATTGCTGAACTCCAGGCTTCGATGGGTACCATGCAATTTGCATTAAAAATGTTACTCAAACTTTTTGGTAGAATCCATGGTAACACAGTCCTCCACTTGGGTCTCCCAGACCCCAGAATCTTGCAAGATACCCCTCATCCGGAACTTGCAGGCTCCGGAGAAAATCCTATAACTGAGGCCCTTATTATCAACAAAGAAATTGAATCTGCGATAATGAAAGATGAGGTGGTCCCTATATCCAGGAAGCAACGGAGACTGACCAGACGGATAGAGATCCAAAAAGCCCCTGTGATTATAGCCTCTCCACTCCCAGCAACTGCACCCGTGCAAATAAAATCTAGACAAGCATGGAAAAGAGCGCGCAGATCAAAGAAGCGCCGGAGTGCACTAGCAGGTAAACTAACTAGCTGGATTCTACCCGACAAACCTAATGAGCTCTCATACATCAGCAGCAATGATCAAGATCCAAGATCACCAATTTATTCAGAGGAAGAAACAAACGCTTATTCCACTCCTCTAAGGAAAGATAAACACCCACAGAAATCTTCATCAGCCTTGAAACAAAACGACAAACTTAACTGTATCCAAACGAAAATATGCTTCATCAAAAATCTTAATCAAAGGAACGCTGATAAATGGTTGACTAGATCTCAAGTGCTGACCAAACTTCATTTAATCCCACAATTGCGGGTTAAACGGTCTGAAGATGTTTCCTTTGTGCAACCTCTGAAAGTACCTAACCCTAATGTTACTGCGTTACACTGTGAGGTACAGGATATAATTGAGCTAATTCGCGCTCACAAATCTAGTCTTTCACAAGTGGGTCTGGAGGTTGATGTAAATAAAGAAGAAGAGGATCCATTAATTCCAAGCGCAGATAAGATCAGGAAGATCAGTCAGACCACAATACCTAACCTCCCTACTGGTAAGAAGGTACAGATGAGCGACATTCAGAACACTCTGAAATGGCTGGGTGACTCTTACCCTATGGTTCTTCAGAAGCAATTAACCTGTTCTCTGCTGTCTTGGAATACTCGAGGTTTCACTCATCTTCTTACCTCCCAGGGCTCTCTTGCGCTTATTGACACTCAAGACTTTTTTCTACTCCAGGAGACTTGGCTTACGTCTCCACTTCTTATGGACGGCTATTCTATATACTACTGTCTAGCCAAGAAAGGACCCAAGGGTCGCCCATATGGTAGACTGTTGATTGGAGTGAAGAATACCATCCCCAGTATCAGTATAATTACAAACCTATGAGGACTGCATCTGTGCAATCGAAGCTGTAGTAGGGATGGGTGTGGCATCGGTAAAAGTGCTTATAATCAATGCTTATAACCCCCCTGGTGCTAAACATCGAGAACTAATTCAAGAAGCACTGCATGATTTAATCGGCAAATGGAGAATGGCCACTGGTTGTAACCTCATTATCTTTGCCGGTGACTTGAACTGCCATATTGCTGGGGGTGGGGGAACAGCTAATAATAATCGTCTACATCAATACTGCAGAATGGAGACCGTAATAGAGGACGTCAAGGGCGAATACTGGCGATTATTCTTTAAATGAGGGACTTGGAAATAATGAATGGTCGGTCGAACCCAGAGTGACAGACCAGGAAAGAGCACCTGGCATCAGGGACTGTACCAGAGTACAATCGATTATATTTATACCAGCGCTGAAGTGGCGTCTATGGTCCTTGACATGGCAGTTACCCAGAGCACATGGAGTGATCACAACCCACACATTTTGACCATAGATGCTATTCTCCCCACTCTCGAGAATAACTGTAATGGAGAATTAACTAAAAACTATCCAGCTAATTGAATCATCTGGTCTGATAACAATATTCTGACGGCATCTAGGGTAACTGTCCAGTGGAACTTAGGTTTTTAAACAAAACTAGATGCCATGTCGTCCGATGAAATCGAAAACTGGATAGTCAGCTTCTCGGACGAGCACGCTATGTGCAGACGCCCCCTGGCGTTGAAGGAAAATTCCTCTAGTCCCCCATTTGATAAGATAATTTGCAATGCAAAACGTAAACTTAGGGGAGGTATAGGGAAACTCAGAACCACTAATCATTCTCTGAATTTAATTGCCCTTAACATCAGAAAATTAAAAAACAAACACCACACCTAGCTAAAATTTTATTAAAAAAATCTTACATTGGGCAATTGGCGTAAAACAATGAGTGTACTTTGCTCCAGGAATTCCCATAACATTTGGCCAATCCTAGGGGGAGCAAAGAGTAAAGGGAGAATCCCAATGTTGAACCCAATAGGTGCCCAGGAATGGGGTTCCCTTCTTGAAAATCACGATAGTGGTGCTAGATTTGAAGAGACATCTGATTATATCTCTCTCATACCCTCCCCCTTTATAGTCACTATTAATGACTTAAGCAATATCATCAAGAATCTAAAAGCATCTCGTGCACCGGGCCCCAATGGGCTTTACAACGCAGTCATAAAGAGTAATCCTTTATTCTGGGCAAATTTAATGAATGTACTGTTTGAAAAAGTAATAGCAGACGGTAGATTTCCGACCTCATGGCAAAGAGCCATTCTGATACAAGTTTTTAAAAAGGGTAACAGACTGGACCCTTCCAATTACCGACTCCTTTCAATGCTTGATAGTACTGGAAAATTGTTCCCTTCCTTTTTACTAAAAATTCTGCAAGTATGGGTGGAAAAAACAGGGATTTTCGATCACTTCCAGAGTGGCTTTAGGCCAGGTTATTCAACGTCACACAACTTGCTAGTTATGGATTCACTTAGGAACAAGGCATTGCTGCCCAATAAGCCACCTCTTTATGCTCTTTATGTCGACTTTAGGGCAGCTGTTTACACAGTTAATAGAGCTTTACTCTGCCACAAACTTAAAAGTTGGTCCTGCCCTACTGCTCTTATCTACTACCTAGAGTTATTACACACAAACACCACGGTACAGTTACATCTAGATAATGCGGGCAATCTAACATGTCCAATTATACAGCTTAGGGGTGTTAAGCAGGGTTGCGTTACTGCTCCCCTGCTTTATAATCTCTTTGTTTCAGACATACCCGAATATCTTCGGGGCATATGGAACTGTCCCCACAAAGTTGGTAAGACTCAGTGTACGATCTTGGCGTACGCCGATGATGTTGTGATATTTGATCACACTTTCAGTGGACTTCAGAGGTCAGCTGCAAGGTTGTGGCAGTACGCAGAGGCGAATGAATTAACCATTAATCAAATCAAAACCAAAGTACTCTTGTATACAGCAGGTAAAGTAGCATGCTCCTCTATGTGTGTAGGTATTCTTGAAATTAATTACACACACTCCTACAAATATAAAGGAGTAGAGTTTGACAATAGGGGGAACTACACACTCTGCATTTAGGCAAGAAAGGTAAAAGCAGCCCAACTTACAGCTTTGATATGTAAGTTCACCCAGGAGCAGAGTGGTTATTCAATTTGGGGTGCAAGACAACTTTATGTGCAGTGCGTTATACCAATGGTCACCTATGGCCTTGAATCATTAATTAACATGAATCTAGACTGGCTTCAGCTCCTGGAGGGGAAATTCTGGAGACGTATACTAGGCCTTCCCCAATGTATACCTGTGGCAATATTTTGACTAGAATTAGGGCTTCTCTCCCTTAAATCTGTAGTACTGCGCAAGAGAGCCGAGTTATACATTAAGATTAAGAACAATCCAACTAATCCCCTATTAAAATGTGTAAAACATGCCATGGGAGGTAGTAAACTGTCTAAATTGGAGAAAGATATGTTGACGCTCAGTGAGGTAAGCGGTTGGTCCCTGTGTTGGGGCCAAGATAACGAAAAGATGTTTTACCATCTCCAGAAGTCTATTGCACTTAGGGACTGGCAGGAGAATTACGGGCACTTGGCTACTTTAAAAAGCTATAGTTTTGTGACTTATGTCCTCTATACTTTTAAGAGGTGTCAACTCTACCTCAATCTCTGTCCCTTCCCAGCGTTGAGACGTTTTATTCTGTTGATGCGCATTAATTGGTTACCCACTTTAGTGAACAGACCCTGGATGATGCGTCTCGAGAATCTTTAAGAAATTGCAGAATATGTGGTATTTCATCTAATCTTGAAACCCGCAAGGCATGTGTTAACACAGTGCCCATTAATGACTCATTATTATTCCAAGTATCTTGGAATCTATGTACACAAAATGGACCATTTGGGATCTAATGAGTTCTGGCACTATTGTATTAACACACTTAATTCTAGGCTCCATATTGCATTGTTTAACATCTGGTTTATTGCTGAAAAACAAATGAGCAGTTGCGGTCAGCAGAATGTATTATTCCTCTTTCTGATCCTAATGATCTGATTTAAGATCAGGTAAACCTGGGATATTTCCTCTCTCTTACATATCCCCCGTTTGGGTGATCTGTAGATTAAAGTGTTTTTTCTTTATCTGTCAATGTATACATGAAGTATGTGTATTTATATGAGAAAGGTTGATGAATTGATTATTTGACATCTGATTAATTGATGTATTGATTACTAAGTAAGTATTGTAATTAATATCTTGTTCTTTGCTGAGAATTTGTGCTAAATGTGTAAAGTTTTAATCTTTTTAAAACTGTATCACATTACAATACATAAATAAATAAATAAATACAAAACTAAATAAATAAATGGCCAGGTGGTACCGTTATGGCAGTGCCTGGCAAATGCTTATCCCATATACAGTGAAAATCCCTAGCTGTTGGCTTTGCTCATGCGTGTTGGTTTGTTTGTCTTCCAAAGTAAAATTGTGCATGCCCAAATGTGGGTGCCTCGCTTGCTACGCCAAGGCAATCAAACTGCACCTCACTGCAAATCTGTACCGGAAGATGACAAGGCTAAGACTGCAAGTATGGACCAACTTCAGATCTTCTTCTCATGCATACTTTTTAATTTATTTTTATTTATTGTGCATTTATTAAGCACTTATACAGTAAGTCAATTCTGTTTCAAAGGGACCAAAGTGTGGTTCTGACCTAAATAGATCTTTTTCAGTTTAGAAGCTTAGCCTGCCTGGCCAAAACCTTACATGATTTGAACTGACATGATAACATCATACTGTTTCAGTAATTATTAACAGTGTTTGCATGCAAACAGAATACATCGTGTGTATTGTGAGTCCTCCCTGCTCTGCCTTTCTCCAAGCGGTCATCCCCAGCCATATCTTTTTAACATGCCTCAGCAGGAGATTATTTACAACAGGAAGTGATTAGAGATGAGGAAAGGTAACTGGCAGTAACCATTGCTGTTGAACTTTTTCTAAAAATTATAAAAGATTTTAATAAGCTATTTAAGTGTGATTGTTGGGGGGTTAGAAATTATGGGTGTAGAGAACAAGCTGTGTAAAACAATGACCTTGGGCCTCACTAGGAGTTTGCCAGTCCTGAAACAAGGGTGCCGGTAAGCTCAGTGACACCTGTTACGCGGTGACGCAAGGCGTTCTGAATCAAGGACCCGTCCCCGCTTCGCGTGAGCAGTTCCGGGCAAGACACCAACGCACGTGTGTCTGTGTTTTCTTTGCTCCTGTGGTGCTGCGCAGCGGGACCTTGCTACCCAAGGCCTGCGTCTACATTCTCCCGCCGACCCCTCGGTCGGGACTGGACAACTCAACACTGGCGACGAGGAAGCGAACGGCACACGCAACGCCGCCGCCATACAAACACAGCCCTCTAAACGGGCGACATTTTTGGAATCACGGTGGGGGCACCCAAACCCCCACCTAAAAAAAAAAGATTTTTTTTTTTTCATTTTCATCAACAATTCCGAAACAGCCTACCCAGCACACGGGTGGATGGCAACAGCTTTGCCCACAACCATGGGCACAAAAATACAGCACGGGAAGGCCCATTCACCATCAGACAGACAGCCTGAGGCCCAACAGCTGGCACAGGAAGCAGCCTCGTGCCCAACACGTGGACACACAGAGAGGAGTCACCCACGGCCATCCAAGGTGAGGGAGCATTGCCACGAGTGCGCTCTGATAGACACCAGTACCACGAAAAATGGCGACAGGCACTTCCACTCCCAGGCCCGGCACACCCTCCAGAATAGCCGCAAACCTGTCACCGTCCACGCCGCATGGAGGAACAACCTTGGCACTCAACCCGTTCGATCCATATACTGTCCCCTCCTCAGTTGGCCCACAATGGCAATTATGGATACAGAAATTTGAGATGGCCATGGAGTGCAAAGACATTACCACATAAAGGAAAATAAGGTTGCACCTCCTACTTAATGTTGGGGATGAGGTCTTACATATTTTCAACTCGCTTGCAATCACGTACGGCATCGACGTTTACCATCAAGCGAAGGACGCCCTGATGGCCCACTTCATGCCCCAGCTCAATCCAGACTATGAGACATTTATATTCTGCACCACCATCCAGATGGAGGACGAGACACTGGATGCCTATCACACCAGGCTCTAGAAACTCGCGAATCTCATGTGAATTCACAGACATCGAAAAGGAGATCCGACGCCAACTCATAAATGGGATTCACTCAGAGAAGCTAAGGAGGATGGTGCTAAGCGAAAAAGAAATCTCCCTGACCAGAATCCTGGAACTTGGCTGCCAGAGGGAATTGCACATGCCAGGGCAGCGCACATGGGCACGACCCTACAAAAACTACAGCCGGCACTCACAATGACAACCGTGGCTCAAATCTCGAATCGCCAATACTCGAGGGATGAGGCCAGTGGAAACAGCACGCACCCCAGATGGCAGCACAGAATTCCAGGACCCATGGAATGCGGGTGGTGCGGAGGGCTTCGCCACGGACGACGCAACTGCCCTGCCCAAGGCACCACATGCGGGGCATGCGGCAGGAAAGACCACTACGCAAAAGTGTGCAGGTCGTCGGGGGTGCCACAACAACAACCACAAGCACCCTGGGAGATAAGTGCACGAAAGAAAAAGAAAAAGAAACAGGCCAGTGCCCGCCGTGTCGAAATTGCAAATTCATCGACCAAGGGGGAAGGGGGCGACGTGACACACACCTAGCAAGAGGCGGCAAATGACCAATGGAAAAAAGGAAAGAAAATATACCTAGTATCAGCACTAAACTATGGAAGCACAACACCCAAAAGGAAACTGCGAAGGCGAAAATGCCAAGTAGCGATCCAAGGGCAAGATACGCAAATGACTATAGACACGGGGGCGTCCGTCAACGTCATGCCACTGACGGCATTCAGAAAATTACGGCCCCAACCTGCCCTGAAATCGACGGACATCTTACTGTTTGCATATGGGTGCAAGACTCCACTGCCCATAGTAAGCAGATTCCGAACCACACTTACCAAGGGTGAAAAATCACTACAGTCAAAAATGTACGTGGTGAACGCAGGCATCGAATGCCTTCTGAGAGGAGACGCAACAGAGGACCTGGGGCTGATAAGCTTCATATGCAAAGTGACCGACTCACAAGTCGTCGACAACATCCTCAAGAAATACCCAAACCTTCTCAAAGGGATTGGATGCCTAGAAGGGAAGTCAATCAAGCTGCACATCGATGAATCTGTCCAGCAACGAGGGTTGCGACACACCGATGAACGCCGTTCCACATACGGAACCAGGTGGAAAAGGAGCTTCGGGAACTTGAGAAAGCGGGCATCATCGAGGAGGTGACTGGGCCCACACCGTGGGTGTCACCCATGGTTGTCACCAAGAAGCCCAAACAACCCGGTAAGGTGGGAATATGCATTGATATGCGCCTCCCCAAAGCGGCGATAAAACGGGAGCGTCACATCACCCCGACCCTCGGTGAGATAGTAGCAGATCTCACTGGATCCAAGATATTCCCAAAGGTTGACCTGAACGCCGGATATCACCAACTGAAGCTACATCGTGATTCCCGGTACATCATGACATTCTCTACCCACATCGGCCTACGCAGATACAAGCGGCTCAGCTTCGGAATCTCCTCAGCGGCCGAAGTTTTTCAGCAAACCATCCAGTGTCTGAAAGTGCTGCTGTGTTGCCATGTGCTGCTTGGGACCAAGGCGCCGTCGGCAAGGAGAAGTGCGGGTTGCGGCAAACCGTGTCTGTATTTCCTGCTGGGACTCCATTAACCACAATCCTCTTGGCCTGACTGCCCCGCCCGCCCCTGCCGTGATTGGACACTCAACACTATACCTGGCCGGGGCACGCGCACCGGAAGTGTCTGAAAGTGTCTGCTGTTGGGCTGCAATCGCTGTGCTGCTGTATGGCCGTGTGTTGCCGTGTGCTGCTTGGGACCAAGGTGCCGTCGGCAAGGAGAAGTGCGGGTTGCGGCAAACCGCGTCTGTATTTCCTGCTGGGACTCCATTAAGTAAATATTGACTGCTGCCTCCTTTGCCATTTTATTGGGTGTCATTTGTGTCTGTGGCTAGAGACTACGTTACGTCTTGTAACGTCTTGTAACGTGGCGAACTTTCTTGCGCCTTACTGAAGTGTTGCTTCTTTTTGTTTTCAGCCACAATCCTCTTGGCCTGACTGCCCCGCCCCTGCCGTGATTGGACACTCGACACTATACCTGACCCGGGCACGTGCACCGTGCGCGCACCGGAAATGTCTGAAAGTGTCTGCTGTTAGGCCGCATTCGCTGTGCTGCTGTGTTGCCGTGTGTTGCTGTGTGATGCTTGGGACCAAGGCGCCGTCGGCAAGGAGAAGTGCGAGTTGCGGCGAACCGCATCTCTATTTCCTGCTGGGACTCCATTAAGTAAATATTGACTGCTGCCTCCTGTGCCATTTTATTGGCTGTCATTTGTGTCTGTGGCTAGAGACTACGTTACATCTTGTAACGTCTTGTAACGTGGCAAACGTTCTTGCGCCTTACTGAAGCGTTGCTTCTTTTTGTTTTCAGCCACAATCCTCTTGGCCTGACTGCCCCGCTCGCCCCTGCCGCGATTGGACACTCGACACTACACCTGACCCGGGCACGCGCACCGCGCACGAACCGGAAGTGTCTGAAAGTGTCTGCTTTGGGCTGCATTCGCTGTGCTGCTGTGTTGTCGTGTGTTGCCGTGTGCTGTTTGGGACCAAGGCGCCGTCGGCAAGGAGAAGTGCGGGTTGCGGCGAACCGCGTCTGTATTTCCTGCAGGGCCTCCATTAAGTAAATATTGACTGCTGCCTCCTTTGCCATTTTATTGGCTGTCATTTGTGTCTGTGGCTAGAGACTACGTTACGTCTTGTACCGTCTTGTAACGTGGCGAACTTTCTTGCGCCTTACTGAAGCGTTGCTTCTTTTTGTTTTCAGCCACAATCCTCTTGGCCTGACTGCCCCACCCGCCCCTGCCGTGATTGGACACGCAACACTATACCTGACCCGGGCTCGCGCACCAGAAGTGTCTGAAAGTGTCTGCTGTTGGGCTGTTCGGCAGGTGCAGGGAGCCCCTTACCTTAATTGCTGTGAGTAAAATCCTTGCTGTAGCACAGCATTGTGAGGCCAAAGTTTAACAACATGGTATGTGTTAGAATTCTGAGTTGGGCTGATTAAGCTACTACGATTGTTGCACTAGTAGCTACATACACTCTGTTATAAGCAACTGATTCGAGATTACTTCTGCTTTTGTCTCCTTCTCCCTTCTGAAGCAGACAACGTGTTATCATACTCACGTTTGCCCCACAATGGTGACTGGGCTACAAAGCGGATGGAAACTTACAGACCCACAAACTATAATGCATACTAACTCTGATAGTCAGGTTCCACCTGTGTTATCAGCTATATTGCCAGCTGAGATTTTACCTGTGTTTTCAGCAGCTACACTTTCAGATGTTGATGAGGTAATGGACGGAAATGTAATTAATAAGTCCTGCCCTAGACTCAAGACCTAAGATCCTAGAGAAATGGGTATTTCATCCAAATGTAATGTGCCCGCTATGATTCATTGCACTGATAGTGATATTGATGCTGCTATAACCAATACGAAGTTCAAGCTAAAAGACTTGAACAACAGTAATCAAACGGTCTTTCTACAAACAGATTCACTGCAATTTCATGATAATGGTATGTATAGTATCACCAACATATCTATAAAGATGACACAATTAATTGTTCAATGATGGGCCCCACAATTGAAGCCCAATTGGGCAAGCGTGTTCATCTCTCCCTTGGCCCATCAACGCCAGTCAATCAGCTTTTGGTCGGGCGAGAAGACGTATTCATGATGAGTAACCATGCCCTAAAAAAGATAAATACTGCATCCAAATCCAATTCTGGTGTCATAGGTGGTGAAAAGTCTAAACTGGTATGGGAAATGGATCTTGTTACCAATGATTCCCCCAGTAAACCTACGGTGAGTTCCCCAAATGTAAAAAGTGCCCAAACTGCACTTAACGTTAGAATGATCATAGACATACAGGAGTTCCAGTCTAGTCTCAATGACAGAGACAAGGAAGCTTCCAACATCAAAGTATGCTCTGAGAGTATTACTCTTGATGTTCCATCATTAAGTCCCGATTTTCCTGTATTGGCAAGAATTTTGGATTTATTAGACAAGGGTATGAGCGATCCCATTATGAGATCGGAATTATGAGGGCAGCGATAGGGGAACTCACAAATAAAACCAATAGAATCGAAGGTCTTTTGTTCACATGTGACGCTGTGGCCGCCCTTTCTGAAAGGCAAACTAAAAGGAAGGTTATGGTCGATAGTGCCATTCAATTTGATGGGATTTTTGGTGTCCCTACATTGAAAAAGCGATCCTTTGCTAGCATATTGACCCCAATTGTCCACAAAACGACTTATACACAGACTGATGAAAATGTCAATGAATTACTCAAAGTGCTATCCTCTGTTCAAAAAATTTAACGTCAATTGGACCTATTGAAAACAGACTCATGTTCAGCACAACTGCTGAGTCAGGTCCCTGCTCCCGTGGAGGAGATAAGTGGCAATTTAGAAGCACTGAATAGTCCCTTCCCACTGACTGACCTGATTGATCTCTCTGAAGAATGTTTGGACAGGGGTCAATCCAATCAATTGGACCTACATAAATATGAGCCATTATCTCAACCTAAGGTAGTCCTAACCCGGAAAGAAAAAAGGCTTGCTGGGAGGGCAATGAGAAGGAGGGCTCAAGCAATTGCCTTAGCAAAGAAAGAGGCAAGGGCAGTACCATCGGCCCACTCAAAAATAACGACTGCCACCTTCGAGAATGAGGCGGTCATTGACCTCTTCCAGTTGGATGATGAATCCAAGGTCTTATTGGATCTTAACCTACCTCTCAAAAATCAAGACCAAAAAAAAATACTTAACAAGGTATAAACAAAAAAGATTGGTAGTGCTATCCCTATTGAAAAAAGGGGGAAAAAAGAATGTAAAATTGTAACACCGACAAGCCCGGTCTTTCCAGGCATCACGACTGGGGGTTTACAGTTGTCTCTCTCCCAATTCTATCCCACGTCCCACAAGCAAACTACATTTAACAAAGTAAAAACTAAGGAAAAGGAACCAAAGGCTATTAAGTCAAAGGCACAAGGTGTGGGAAGTGCCGACAATCTGACCTCTGTTGAGCCATGGATGATGGGGGTGTTGGGTAGGGATCCGTTACAATCCAATATGAATATGCATGACATACACAATCTGCCTGCTAATAACGGTGTAAGTCTACCATTATTGAATGCTGTGATACCAAAAGAAAAAGCCACTGGGTCACCCATGAAAACGGTGGCCCCTCCTATAGCCGATGTGATAAATGGTTTAAGTACTAAGCAAAAAGATGCTACCCAAGTCTTTGACATTGATCAAGATCAGACCTTTATACTGGGATGGGAAAGTGATCCTAAAATGAATGCCAAACTCAATCTGAATCGCTCCTCTCTATTAAAAGCTTTTCATACAATTCCCTGTTTAAGAACAATAGGCTCGGAAGATATCGACTGGGTAAGACTGGCTATCATTCATAACAATAGGATGACATGGGTTTTTTATTCCAGGCTGATCATGAAATTGGTCTGGGAGCAAAAAGAGAACTTTGTATATGTTGGTTTGACACCATATCTTTTACACTCTGAAGTAGAGGCAAAATGTTTCTTGGAAAAACCCATTGCCCCCCCTATAATCGTAAGTCAACATATGGAGCATTCTCAACTCCCTCAAATCAATGAAGATTTTGTTAAACAGATTCTAGCGATGGCTGCTACACTTTCTGGACACAATAACTTATGTACAGTGGTGACTGCATCTACTTCGGCAGCACCACCATAGCCTTACGCAGCATGAAAAACCTTTTGAATGTCTTTCTTGGAATAGTTGTGGACTGGCTAATTTCAACCGATGGTAGGGTACTGTTAATGTAAATGCTTACCCTGCTATCATATTATTACAAGATACCATGCATGTAATACATTTTACTGTGGAAGGATTTGAATGTTATTCACAGCCTGCATCCAGAGGGGAAAAGGGTAGGCCCTCGGGGGGCAATGGGGCTAGCATTTCTCATAAACAACGCCTGCAAATTTACAACAAAATGTATTTATAAGGATGCATCTGAAATACCCATTGAACTAACCCCTGGTTTCTTATGTGAAAATCCCTTATTAATCGTTTGCATTTATTGGAATAGGAGTACAACTACGTTCAATGAAATGACTGATACACTTGACACAATTCTGGAAGGTGCATTTACCCAACATGCACGTGTGGGTGTCGTGGTTGGGGATGATTTTAATTCTTCTTGCTTGTACAATAATATGTGTATTGGGCGGCATTTTACTACTGCTACTAATACTATAAAGAATGGTAAAAAATGGGTGGACTTCTTCCTCAACTGGGATATCCAAGTATTCCCCACTAGCAATAAGGGCCTTGCTTATACATGGTCATGAGGAGGACGGTACTCGCATATTGACCACTTTTTTAAATCCACATTAAAAAACTGGGATTTGGCGACCACCATGCAATCTCTCTAAAATTGAAAGTAGATTGCTGGTCATTTGAATCCACTCAGGCTTTAACATTGGTGGAAAATGATCGGGTAGGGCTTTCGGTCAGATGGAACCCTTCAACCTGTCATCAGTTGACAAGACGAATCATAGCTGATTCAGAAATGAATACAATTGTGACAGACTCTTATCTTGATCCGAGCAGAATAGACACATTGGTATCGGAGAGGATCGATTATCACCTCACTGAGATGGTAAAGAAAAGAAAATTAACATTGTACCTCTAATATAGAAAATTCGAATAAAGAAGAGCAAGAACTACGAGATTCGACAACTTTTTAAATTAGATCTTGAACCACTCGATTATTACTTCCTAAAAAAGAACATCCTTCATAACTATAAAACTGAGGTGAATAACCTAAAATTTTAAATCTAAATGACAATCAGAATATGATGTACCACCTACTTAAAAGTGACACACGGGAAATCTGGTCAATCCTCAGAACGATAAATGGTCCTAATGAGGGTCTAAAGGAAAATGGCATATCAGCTGATGAGTGGACTAATTTCATCAAGTCCAAATATGATCTACCGGTCCAATTTTCAAACTATGGTATTGTTTCTAGTATAGCCATACCTACTCAATCTACTTGGTGCCAGGAAGATATATCAAGGGCAATTATGAAACTAAACCCCTCGAGGGCTACTGGCCCTGATGGTATTCCTGCATGTATATTTAGATCTGACATCCATATGTGGGCAATGATTCTAAAATATAAATTTGATGCTATATTTCTTTCACAAGTTATACCTAAATCATGGTGCTCTGCGGTCCTATCTACAAAAAAGGTCGTATTGACGTACCAGCGAATTTTAGACCCATCGCCTTAACAGATGCATCCTCGAAGGTCTTCTGTCAGTTAATTCTTGAAGAATTACAAGAATACATGAAAAAGAATACAATATTGTCTAAATTTCAGACAGGCTTTAGACGCCACATGGGATGCTCTCTCAACGCTACCTTAATATCACATATTCAACTGAACACTAAGCACTATCATATGGGAGCCGTCTATATGGCAGCTCTCGATTTAAGTTCAGCGTTTGACACGGTGTTGAGAGAAGTATTATGGGCTAAGATGCTAGCAATGGGTTTTCCGGACCATCTGGTAGCGCTCATTGCCTTGTTGCATTCTGACTCTAATTATAGAGTGAGACTTAACAAGGAAGGAGCGCTTACTGACCCTATTCCTTCCACAATTGGGCTTAAACAAGGCTGTTTGCTGGCAGCAGTGCTGTTTAACTTGTATATCTGCGATGTGGAGGAATGCTGGACAAAGGAAATTATCTATCCTATCAAATTTGGTTGTCTTAAGTTGAATTACATTGGTTTTGCCGATGAACTCCTTATCTTCGATAAAACCCCGTTTGGGCTGCAGAACAAGATTAATGCATTTAGTTGCTATGCTGCAGCCCACAATTTGAGAGTAAACCATTCCAAATCCTTGATTTTGATATTTACAGATGGGAAAACAAATCATGTTCCTACAATTGGACGATTGATGGTACACAAATTGAAATAGCGTCAGAAATCAAATGCTTGGGGTACCCCCTATCTGATACCTTTTCAAAGTCCTGGGGGAAAGAAAAAATCCAAGGGAGAATTAAACCTTTAGTTTCCCAAATGAGAATAATTATGGCAAAATATTGTGGATTCTCACTTCTGCCTGTTCTTCAGTTTTATCTCTTAAAAGTTGAACCAATTATCGTCTATACACCTGACATGTGTCTATATGAGGTGGATGACATATTGGACACCCTACAAGGAGGAGTATGGAAAAAAGTACTTGGTATAGCTCCCTCTGTTCCGAACGACATTGTTCGTCATGAACTAGGCCTTTTGCCACTTTCTGCTAAACGGAATTGGCGGCTTATAAACAATTATGCGAACATTCTCGAGCCACCTTGTAATTCCCTCTATGAAGATTTGAAAGAACAGCTTAATTTAGGGTATGTGCGATCACTAACAGTTTATGCTTGAAAAATGAATGATTTAATGGCATTGTTGGGGATCCCGAAGGAAGACTTGATATTGTGTTTACCTAGTTGCAGATTGAAATTGCAATTACATTATTGGAGCTGTCAGGCGGACAGAATTGGATCATATACTTCCTATCATGAGTATGCCCAGTGTTGATGAAAATGGGGTGACAGACCAAGATATATCATGCAATTTCCATCTGCTGCTGGCCGCAATGCATATCTTCGTCATAAACTTAATCTACTTCATACCAATCAAAAGCTGCTCCAATGGGGTAAATGTGATGTAACGTTTGCTTTGGGATCATGCCGCTTTTGTAACAATCCTACGGTTTTAGAGACCCTCAAACCTTTGGTCATATATTGTGCATATTTTGAGGATTTGCGTCAATCCAGGTACGGTCACTTTATGTATTCTGGTTCAACTTTGTCTCGTGAGGCTTTATGGCAAAGATGTATGTGGGGAGATAGTGTCAAGCTTATTATTAGACTAACTTTGATTTTGGCAAAAATTTAATCTAAGTTGAATGAATTGAACCATGAGGAATCTGATATTTATTAAGTTGTTTGAGACAATATTATCTTATATTTATTTTTATGCTTACTGTTTTGTATTTGACTTTAGGAAAATTATATTTGTGTATGAAATGAATTTGAATATGTATTTCTGATACAGTTTTATGTTAACTTGTAAAGGTTTTTGTACCATATACAATAAAAAAAAAATACATCCAGGAGGTGATCCGTGACATTCCGAGGGTCCTAAACATCAGCGATGACATTCTCATTCATGCAGAAACTAAGGAAGAACACGTAAGAAGGCTTCACATGCTACTCAGCAGGCTAGAGAGTGCTGGTTTGACAATTCACAAAGAAAAATGCGAGTTTCTAAAGGAAGAGATCTCTTTTTTTGGGTACACTTTCAACAGCGCTGGCATTTCGGCAGACCCCCAAAAAGTAGCGGACATCCAGACTGCATCACCGCCCACCACACCGACGGAAGTTCGCAGTTTCCTAGGAATGGCCACCTACTGCGGAAGTTTCAACCCAAACTTAGCCACGCTATCGGAACCCCTCCGAGAACTCACGAAGCCCAGCACGAAATGGGCTTGGGGGCCCTCCTGCCAAGAAGCATTCAAACACATCAAGGCATCACTCTCGGCAGACACAACCATGGCATATTACGACCCTGCACTGGCAACCGAACTATATGTTGACGCCAGCCCCGTTGGCTTGGGAGCCATCCTCATACAAGTGGCTAACACAGGGGAGTCGATGCCAATTGCCTATGCATCCCGCGCACTGACACCGACGGAGCAAAGGTACTCTCACATCGAAAAAGAAGCGGTTGCAGTACTGTGGGGCTGCCGCCATTTTCCTCTATATCTATACGGCTGAAAATTCAAGACCTATACCGACCATAAACCACTGCTCCCGATCTTCACAGGCACTTCATCACACCCCCATGCCAGGATTGCAAAGTGGCTGTTACATCTACAACAATATGACTTAGAGCTAGCGTACCAGCCAGGCAGTGGTAACCCAGCGGATTTCCTGTCGAGACACCCAAGAGCGGCCACCCCGGAGGAAATACATGTGGCGGAAGAGACGGAGGAACACATTTGCCAGGTGATACACACCATGAAGCCAGGAGCCATCGGAACAGAAGACATTTTAGAGGCCACGCAAAGTGATCCATGTTGTGATCTGGTGAAAGACATGATCATTTCGGGGGAATGGAAATCTTTCCTATGAAACATCCACAACAGAACAGCAGTAGCCAAAGAATTCCTCACGGGGATCTTCACGGTCAGACAGGACCTATCCATCACAGAAGAGGGGCTTATCCTACGAGGGACCAGCATCATCATCCCTGCAAGCCTACAGGACAGAGTAGGAGCGCTGGCGCACAAAGGCCACCAGGGGATGGTGAGGACCAAGGCCTGGATAAGGTACCACGTCTGGTTCCCCCACATAGATGGAAAAGTTGAGCAGCTAGTCAACACCTGCCTTCCATGCCAAATAACGGGGGCGCCACCCAGTCCGGAACCCATCCTATCAGCGGAAAGAGGGTCCACTAGATGGGACGCCATCAGCATAGACTTGCAAACTACAGGAAGGCACATACCTATTGGTGGCAATCGACGACCACTCCAGGTACCCCGAGGTCGAGATCGTCAACTCCACGCCAGCGGAGGCGGTCATACCCGCAATCGAGAAAATGTTCACAACGCACGGACTTCCGAGGACGATTAGGAGTGACAACGGCCCACCGTTCCAAGGAGAGGAATTCAAAAAATACGTCACGGAACTCAACATCCGCTACCACCACATAATGCCGAGATGGCCGCAGGCCAATGGCGATGTTGAACGGATCATGCGAACAATGAACAAAGTCTTGCACCTCTCACGTGTCAATGCAAGCCCCTGGAAAGTGGACTTATACCGATTCCTAAGGAACTACAGGGTAACACCCCACAGCACTACGGGAATACCGCCGGCAGACATGATGTATGGAACGATCATCAACTCATCCATCCCACACCATCCGAGCATGAGCCCAGACACGTCTGACCACGAACGCACAGAACGAAGGAGGACCGTGGCCAATGCGCACATGAGTAATAAAAAGAAATGCTAAGAGGTCACACCACTGAGTTGGTGATCAAGTGATCATGGGGAGGAACCCATCGAAATCGAAATTGGACACCCAATACGACGCCGCCCCATGGACTGTAAGCCAGAGGCACGGCACCATGATAACAGCCAAGAGGGGACAAAGAGAAGTAACGAGAAATGCGTCTTGGTTCAATGCAGTACCAAAATATCTATGGACGGACGGAGAGCCGCAACCGGAGGAAGAAAAGGACCCGCCCATGGGCGAGAGATATGACCACACGGAAGATGAAGCGACCATGAATGACGGAATGGAGGAGCCACCGAGTGAGCCAGAGCTGGGTGAGCCGAATGATGAAGGTGAGCAACCCGATGGGAGCCAGGGGTATGCACCCAGGGGTGGACAATATAGCTTAAGAACTGCGCCCCGGCCGCCGGCCAGACTCAGAGACTATGTGTGGTAGAAGGCCCGATCGAGAGACTACCTAACTCGATGTGTAAAGCAGGTTGCCCAAGTAATGTTTGTCAGTTAATGTTTTGTTTAAAATAAAGGATGAATGTTACATCCGCCTTGCGTCCCGCTACCCGGTGGCGCAAGGAGTTCTGAATAAAGGCCCCGCCCCCGCTCCGTGTGAGCAGTTCCGGGCAAGACACCAACGCACGTGTGTCTGTGTTTTCTTTGCTCCCGTGGAGCTGCGCAGCGGGGCCTTGCTGCCCAGGGCCTGCGTCTACATCATCCCGCCGAAGCCTCGGTCGGGAGTGGACAACACAACAACACCCTTGTTTCCAGATTGGCAAACTCTGAGTCTGCCTGCCATAGCCGCTCTGCCAGACAGGTGAACCTGCCGGGCGCAGCGACCACGGTAGGCAGACCGGTCATGGAAGCACCGGTACCGTTTAGCAACAGTGTCTGTGCTTCTGTGGGGCTTACAATTTACCAGCGCCTGACTTCCCAGGCTGCCGCACACGTAATGAGCCGGTGGCACCAGGAAGTCAGGTGCTGGTAAATTATTATGGGTCTGGCAGCAACCTCCCGGTAGCACTGGCAGGGTTACCACCGGACCCGTAACAAAGCCCATTGTCATGATTTTCATTTCAGCTTGAGTCTGTATGAGATTTTTGGTAAGTTCTCATACATTTTCCTGCTTGACCTTGTAGACTTCCATTCAGAATGGGGAAAAGAAAGATACAGTCATATGGGGTAATTTTCCATGTCCTGCGGAGTGCAAAAAGTAGTGATGAAAGCACATTTTCCACTACGCAGCACTTGGGAAATTACTCCCAATGATTGCAGCTTTATTGGTAAAAGCAGGCAGACTCCAAAGGAATTGCATCGAGATCGCTCCCCCAATCGTTAATTGGAGGGATTTACACTTATACAGACACATGGTGGACAAAGACATTTTTGCCGATTTTACTACTTACTTTTACAGTAGTTGGTGGAAACAATTAAAATTACCTGGAGGTGCCCTTTTGCAAAAAAGTGCAAACAAGAGAGTTCCCTTCCATGCAATTTAGGATAGGTAAGGATTACTGCCTTACTCTTTTTCGGTTCCATGTCATTTTACCGACACCCGTTTTTACGATGGGTGATTTGCCGTGGGAGTTTTTCCGAAAAGCTTCATTGACATTTTTGTTTTATTATTTTGGGGGTTCCCCCCCATACCCCATTCCTTTAACTATTTTTTTTATTTCCCACCCCCCAAAAAATGTCGATGGAGTTTTTCAGAAAAACTCCCACAGCAAAACACTTGTCGTAGTAACAGGTGTTGGTAAAAGGATGCAATACCCTCTTTTTCATCAACATGTTTCTACATTGATGTATACATTGACAGGTGGGTTTATCATATGACTTGTATTTAAAGTGATCTGTGTAGAATGGAGTGTTATGTTAGGTATTCAAACAATACTTCAACACATATTTGTGCCAATTTACATAGGAAAATGTGGGGTCAAGTAACCAAAGTGTGTGACCCTGGGAAAATCATTTAGCTTGCTGTGCCTTCCCTGTCAAAATTAGGTGTCCATAGAAGTCATTCAGTTTGCAGTATGAGCTATTCCAAAAAAGATTAATTCATGGTTTACTAGATGGGCAGCACAGGGTACAGGACCTCCCAAGAAGACACACACACACACATCTTTCTTTGGAAAACATAAGGCTACATTTGTTGTACGAAATTGTGATATTTAATAAAAAATCAAAGTAAAGTTGTCAAACAAGAAGTCATCATGGACAACTGCATATTATAAACAATATGTGAACGTTATGTGCCAAACAATGACGTATAGGCGGATGGCAGGGTAGAAGCAACCCTCCTCTCTGCCATACCCCACAGGGAGTGATACGAAGAGGCCGGAAACCCCTCAACCTGCACTATCTGCCTCATGATCCTGCTCCCCCACCCTAGCTCTCTCTCCAGTGTGGTAGCACTCCCTTGCACCCTTGATGTAAATGTGCTGCAAAATGTAAACAAAACATAAAATGGGCTTCAAAATGTTATTTAGTAAGAAACAAAATGTCCGATTCCTTGCTTCAGTATTCTGGAGGGGGTGTGGGAGGGTCTGTTAGTTACAAGGTGGCAGAACCACAAACACCTCAGCTGTGGTCTGCTGAGACTAGACACTGTGTTCAAGGAGATATTGTTGGGCCACACTATATTAGATGGGATAAGGGCTGGGGAACTTGTTGCTCAGCCCTGGCAGAGGAGGAGGAGGAGGCATCACATTTGATTCTCACAAGTCAAGAAGACATGGTGGGGTAGGTGGAAGTGGTGGTAAATGGGAATGGCGGGAACTGATGGAAGGTGACTTGGGGTGAAAGGTGAAGGAGTGGATAGAATGAAAAGGGGACAGAAGATGGGAAAGGAAGATAGGTAGTTTGATAATGCCATCCTATCTTTCCTGCTTCTCTTTTGCTCTGTACTGTTTTTTATAGCTCAGTTATAGCATTATGTTGGGAAAGGGTACACCATTTGTGTTCTTATGGCATGATTAATTGGGATTCACCTCTCAGGCTCTTGTTCATGTATTTGCAGTAAACAGTTTTTATTTTTCAGGCAATGACAACAGTGTTCCTTATGGATATTGAGGAGCAGATGGAAGCTGGAGTAGCCAATGGAGGGTCCAAAAAGTGAGGTATGGAAGAAAGCAAAGGAGCAGATCGGGGAAGAGAGCAGAAGGAGTACTGGAGAGGACGTGATTTTGGGAAGGATGAGATGGAAGTAGAGAGCAGATTTCCCACTTGAACAAATAGAGTGATCCTGGGCAGATCACTTTATATCTGCAACGCCTGGTGAGGTGACCAGGCTGTTTAGAGCCGGAGTCATAAGCCTAAAAACTGAACTCCAATAGTAGAAAAACTTAAAAGACAACTTAGAGGCAACTTAAAAAACATGTAATATGTGTTGCACTGGTGACAGCCATTACTCCTGCCATAAGCTCCACACCCATGCCTTCCTTAACCAGGGTTATCTGTCAGCCATGCCCAGGAATCCCTTTGCCTTAAATCTCACATGAAGTGCTATCCTAACAAGCATCTTTATCAGACATTCAAGTAGTCTTGAGGGTGAATGTGTCACCCCTGGTCCTAACAACCTCGGTTTGAATTCAGGCTTCTGCACCTTTTAAAGCAGCCTAACAGACTAAACCAATTGAAGGGTGCGATTGGATTTTTCCAGATTCTGGAAGATATTTTTGCTGGGTCATGGATCTGAGAAATCTGTTTCAACAGCACCACTTTGTTTGGGGTACTCCTATATGTTAATGTTAAAGGTATTTGTACTGTGCACTGTCACCACTATGGTCCCCAGGCGCTCTGGTGGATCTGAAAATGAGGGTGTCAAGGGGGTGGGGGGTTCGGGGGCTTAGTAGGGTGTAATGGGAATAGGAAAGTGAGAGTTGTGATGTTTAGTTTGCACCATTCACTGAGCTTAACTACGGTTTTGGATCAGTGCCAGAATTCCATTGTGCTGTTGTGGCGGGTTATGTGTTGTTAGTCTGTTGTTGCAATCGACATCCAATAGAAGTTGGGCCTCCCCGATCCCAACCATGGGCCACCGAGACGAAAATGACTGGAGTCGTGCCTTAGTTACATCGACAAAACATGGGCTTTAAAACTATTCCCTACATAAATGGAAAGTTCTTTTACAAAATCAAAACTGTGTTTGTTACCGTTTTTTTATATGCAGAATGGGTGGTGTGTGAAAACATTCAACAGCGACTGTAAACAATTCTGAGCACCTGAAAATCTGGGAGTATTAGAAAACAGCGATTGAAACGTGATTGGCTTGTAACCACATTCCGTAAAAAAAAAAACACACACACACACTGGAAACCACTGGGTTATCCCATAGGAAATATGGATATCATTCCATATTGCTAGACATAATAAATCTGAAGTATGGCACACAAGATGGTGGGACCACTTGGAGGAGTGTATGTGACTGTCAGACTCCGTTCAGAAGGCGCATTTACTTCAGAGTGCTCCCTAGGTACCAGCTGCGACTGTATATTCATAATCTGCAGGTGTACTTCCCAGGGTGAGGGAAAGGGGACTGTGTCCGTGCTCGCGGGGTACGTATCACGTCCTCTTGTTATCAGGCCGCAGCGCTCTTCGCCCAGCGTCACGCACGTTCGAGATCAGAGGCAGAGATCGTCCGTAGCCCCTCCCACTTCCGCCTCTAGCGCGCGCGCGCGCGCTCTGACACCACTAAGGCCTCACTTTCTAAATCTGGCGCAGGGAAGGAAACGCGTCAGGACCCGGGGGTGGCGGGATGTGGCGGGCACCCAGCCGCAGGGCCAGAAGTCCCAGGTGGAACAAGCGGACGCGAAATAGCGCAACCACGTCACCCTTTGGCACCCAAATTAGTTTTGTGGCTTTTTGTTTGTTTTCTTTTTATTTTTGGGCCTGGAAAGAGATTTGACTTGTGCCGTGGGACAGTTTGACAGATATTTTTAATTTCTGTGATGACAGGGGATTTACAGAATGTTTATTTTTGCACCCATCACATGACGTGATGATTAGACGTATATTGATTAGACGTAAGAATGCCATTAGTTTTGTTTGAACAGGTGGGTATTGATTTTCAGACACTTCCTGGGCCATTTCATCAGCGCACTTCCATTGCCGTGTGTATGATAAAGTTGTTCCTGGGCGGGTGAGCCCATTTAAGTATATGGCAGGTGCGAAGCTTTACGTAAGGGTGATCAGAGTCCAGGGAGGTGGACACCCTCCAAACGAGGGTGAGGTGAGAGGTACACATGTAGGCTTGCACATGTCGAACTACCACACCATCAATGCAAGTATCCACTCTTTAATTATAGTGCACATTGTCTTAGTAGCACAGGGCAATGTAATGTTATGTGTGTTTCATACTCTACCATTCTAAGAACACACACTATTCACCATGCAAGACAATGTGGCACACTGTAGGAAGTACACATTTGCACCCGGAAAAGGGCGCTTAGCCAATCAGGTTGCTGGAACAGCGGGTGAGAATACACAATCCCTACCTGCTGTCCTAGCCAACTGAGGCCCTTCTCCGGCGGTGCTTATTTTTTTTTCTTTTTTTTTTTTAATGATTGTGGGGAGGCAAGAGGGGGCCCTCCCTGTTGCCTCCCTAGCCCCTCCACTTTGCAGTACTGGAGCATTACACTCCGGTCCGGAGATCCTCCTGACTGGCTGCCGCCATAGACATAGAAAAGGTATGTAGTCACTTTTCCATATGGCTGCTATCTTCAGCGTGGGTCTCCAGATGAAAAAAGTTCAATGCCATTCACACCCCCGATGAACCCTGGGGTGTGAATGGCTTTCATGCCCTGCCAGGGGGGCGGGCATGGCCTTTAATGGCCCACAGCTCAGGCATACCTTAGCTTGGCCATTAAAGGTCATGTCCGCCCTCCTGGCAGGGCATGAAAGCCATATTATAGAACGAATATTCCACCACTATGCACACCCAATAACATTACTAAGTGTAGGCCAATGCCAGAGGCAGCTTTTGATGCCATGGGTAGTGGGAGGCACCCGAGCGGTTATTTTTATTATTATAAACAGCAGCATCTTATAGGACCCACCACTCCTCAGGCTGCAGGGGCCTCTGCTAAACTAGTGAAAACCACTCTGCAGAGTCCTTATGTTCAATAATTCCCTCTCTGAAAAGGCAATCGAGCTTCTGTTTCACCTGTGCTGTTTGGTACATGGTGATGTTCCTCAATGTGCGCACAACGTGTACAGCGCCTACTCTAAGCACAATGCATTAACCTGTGCCTAAGTTTTCTTTTAAACGCCACTGGAAATTCCTATTCCTCAGGGACTTCTGATGCATTGACTTGTGTTAGTTACTAAGACCTGCTCCGGGCTGTTGGGATCAGGCTTGATTTATTGATACTTAGTCCGTCCATCCTGACACTTGTCCTCAGTGTACATGGTGATTGCTGACAAATGATCCTTAAACTGAACTAGAATATACTTGTTTATAGAATAATAGTAGTTGGTGGCATATGTCTGGCTTGAACATCTTGGCACCTTCCCTGTTGTTAAATAATGAATGCCATCCCTACTCTGTTACTATCCTATATGGTGATCCAGAGCCAGCCAAGAATTCACTCTCCATGCCATCTATCTTAACTGAACATTTCAGGGAACATATGTTGGGCTTATTCACCCGAGCATTACATACAAAGTCTTAGATGTAATCATCATCACCCCCATCATGTATGTATTTGACTTTGCTTACTTCTCTGCCTCCTTTGCAAGTGGCAGCAAAGTATCATTTTTGGTCATACTTTATACATTTCGGACAAAAGGCTGGACATGTTCTTGAATTGGCATAGTGTAAATGTTTGCTGCATCTGAAGCATTTCACTCTGGCAAAATCCACTGAAATGGGTTTACTGGCATTGCTGTTCTCTCCCCTGTTTCTGTGGCTTTCGTCTGATTTATGCACTGCAGTGGCCTGTTCACTTCTTCCTATGCATAAAGTGTTTTTTTCCTTTCATGGTCTTCTCTCAGAGTTGTGTATACTATTCTTTTTTCGGCAAGCACCATGGTCTGCTATAATGTGGGATTGGCGCACACCCACAGCCCTTCTTGGACCAATCTATTATTAATGTTGATGATGATTTGATCCCTTATCTGCTTGCCAGGCTCTATGCCCATTCCAAATGTCAGTGGCATAGCCATCATCCACATGGTGGCAATGTTTGTTGATGCTCTTCTAGCTCTAGTTTCAGGGAGTCAAAGTTGTCGTGACATTTCACTGTTTTAGTCTTGAGGTCGTTGTACTTGCCATGTTGTTTAATGATGGTCTCATAAAGAGTGCCATCTCCTGCCTCAGCATCAAGGGATGTCAGTATATCTTCTCAGGCCCCAGTAAGTTGTTACGCTCACCTGATTCCCACGGGGGCGTCGATCTGGACTGGCCCGCTGTTGCTTCCACCAGAGTAACACATAGAGCCGAGATGACAGACTGGACAGACCCACTTAGCTTCGTTTGTTGGACTCGTATGAATATCTTTCTGCAATGGAGAAAGGGAATTAACCTCCCGTAATCTGAGCGTTAACCCGCCTTCCCACTCCCCTTGTCTGCCCACAGAACACTCCTGAAGTTCTCTCTTAAACTCACCTGAAGATTTGGAAAGATGAGCTCTCCATCCTGCGTCGAGAGCAGGGGCGTGTAGACGACCAGTTACTTCATTGGCGTGGAGGAATTGGTGAGTTCCAGTATTGACTCTAAGTCCAATTGTTCGTAAGAGTTCAAAAGTCTGATCTTCACTCTGCCAGATTCCTTGCAGGTTGCAGATTTAAACCACCAGAAGAGTTCCAAGTGGCAAGTGGTAAAATCCTGGTAAGTCTATTCTGGTTCTCCCCTTTGGGGCCGGGGTACAGCGATGATGCAGAATTAACTGCGCCGACCCGAAACGAGGTGAGTACCCCCCTGTGGTAAATCAGGTAAGTCTTTGGGGTTAGGTTGTATTGTCCTTGTTTTTTCCCCTTAGGGGCCGGGGTGCGGCGGTGATGCGGTATTGACTGCGCCGACCCGAGATGAGGTGAGTACCCCCCTGTGGTAAATCAGGTAAGTCTTTGGGGGTGATTTGTATTGCCCTTGCTCACCTATCTGTTCTTGTCTCCCCCAGGTGTTGAAGAATGGCCTGGAAATGCTGGATTCCCGATGGAGTAAAGGAATGCAGCCCCGGTTGGTGAGTTCAGCGCGGCTCTGCGAGGTGCGTGGGAATGCACCTGAGAAGGCTTCTCTCTTCCAGATCGACGATGTGCTGGATCAAGGATTCAGGTAAGGGTTTTGTTCTGACCTCTTCTCCTTCTCCTTTTCTTGTTCCAGGTGTTCCAGTGCTGAAGCGGGCGTGGCTGAAGACTGGAGCTGCTGAAGACACGGTGAGCGTTACGCTGCAGCAAGCAGAATAAAGCGAAGCACGTGTGGCTGTCTGGGTGTGGCTTAAATAGCCTTGGAAGAAGTCCCAGGTAAGTATTCTTCCACAGCCCCACCCGAGAGGAAAGGAGTCCCTGAGGTAAAGTAGTCCCTTTAAGCCTCATTTGGCTTGTGGCTTCGTGCAGCATGGTCTGCATCAGGTAGGTAAGCAGCATGGTCTGCAACAGGTAAGATTTCTGTAATGAGCCTGGCGCCCATGGCGCCAGGACTGACTTTATTCTTATGAGCCTGGCGCCATAGGCGCCAGGACAGTAGCCAAAGAGCCCCTAACTGGGGGTTTTGGGCATGCTTCAAGTGGCATGATGCCTGCTTCCGGGGTTGCTGGGCCTGGTCTGGCTTTCCGGGGGCAGGCATCGTGACAGCACTCCCCCTCAAGGCCCCTCCTAAAGCTGTTCTCCCTCTCGGCCTTGGTTTGTCTGGAAATTCTTGGTGGAACCTTTTCACTAATTGAGGTGCATGCACATGGTCACTAGGCTCCCAAAATCTTTCTTGTGGACCATAACCTTTCCAATCAATGAGATAGAAGAGTTTTGATCTCACCCTTTTAGAGCCCAAAATATTCTTGACGTTGAATTCGGGTTCCCCGTCTATGAGGATAGGTTCAGGTGGGGTGGTTAGTCTAGTTCCTGGTTGCACAGGCTTTAAAAGAGACACGTGAAAAACAGGATGAACACGCATATGACCAGGCAGGTCCAACTTGACGGCCACTGGGTTAATAATAGCCTTAATAGAATAAGGTCCCAAGTACCTGGGGTTAAAAGTCTGTGTTCCCTTGAGTGGTAAGTACTTGGTGGCTAACCATACTTGGTCCCCTACTTGGTATTGCGGTGCTTCACTCCTGTGTTGATCAGCATCCTTCTTGTATTTATCCTTAGCCTTTTGTAAATGTGCAGTCGCCTCTTTAAAGGCTTGTGTGATAACAGCGTGGAGATGGTCCACCGCAGGCATCTCTAAATGCTGGGGAGAATCTAAGTCTGAGGTTCGAGGATGGTGACCATATATGGTAAAAAAAGGGCTTTGTTTAGTTCCTGAGTGTACAGAATTATTGTATGCATACTCGGCGATCCAAAGAATGTCTTTCCAATCCTCCTCAGATTGATGTAGCATACAACGTAGGTATTGCTCAAGAGTCTGTTTGGTTCTCTCTGTTTGACCGTCGGTCTGGGGATGGTGGCTGGTTGAAAGCCTAACATCAATTTGTGCCAGCTGGCAGCACTTCCTCCAAAAATGTGAAATAAATTGACTTCCCCGGTCTGAAATTAACACGGAAGGAAAGCCATGTGGACGGACAACATTTTCAAGGAACTCCTTGACCAGGATTGAAGCTGAAGGTATTCCTTTTAAAGGAATGAAATGGGCCATTTTAGAAAAAAGATCTACAATAACTAGAATGGTGTTATAACCTTTGCACAGGGGTAAATCCGTGATAAAGTCTAATGACAAGGTATGCCAAGGAGTAGGTGGTATGTCTAACGGTTGTAATAATCCAGCGGGTTTTTTCTTTACCCCTTTATTTTGAGTGCAAATGCCACAAGACATGACAAACAACTTGACATCTTTTCGCCAGGTGGGCCACCAAAACTGTTTCTTGATTTTGGATTCAGTTTTAGCAATGCCATGATGTCCTTCCATCAAGGTGTCGTGGTAATGAGAAATGACAAGTTTCTGTAGTTCCTCTAGTGGCAAAAATAGCCGGCCTTGGTAATAAGGTAGATTGTTAGTGACAGAATACTCTGGGCCTTTCCTTGCCGAGCCCTGTAAGGCATCGGAATCAAAGAGTTGATGGACCTTTTCTTGAATGTTCTCCAGAGAGTGTATGGATGTCAGACCAAGGATCCTCTGTTCAGGAATTATGGGTACAAGTTCCAAAGCTCTTTCTGTTTCTCCCATTCCTATTTGGGACAGGGCGTCAGCTTTTCCATTTTTACAACCTGGTCAATAGGTTATTACAAAATCAAACTCGGCGAAGAACAATGCCCAACGGAGTTGGCGTGAAGATTGGGCCTTGGCTACCTTTAGGTATTGTAAGTTGCGGTGATCAGTGATGACCGTAATGGTATGCCTGGCGCCCAGCAGATAGTGCCGCCAAGCCTTGAAGGCGGACTTGATGGCCAACAGTTCCTTGTTGGTTATAGCATAATTTAATTCGGGAGCCGAAAACTTTCTTGACCAAAACGCCACTGGGTGCAGCTGGTTAGTTTCGGGTTCCTTTTGGGAGAGCACTGATCCCATAGCTGAACTGGAAGCATCTGTTTCCACTATGTAGGGAAGCTCTGGGCGCGGGTGTCGTAATACAGGAGCGGACGTGAATTTCTTTTTTAACTCTTGGAAGGCGTTCTCGGCTTCTTCTGTCCATGTAAAGCGTTTATTCTTTCGCAATAGTGTTGTAATGGGATGTACAATGTGTGAGAAGTCCGGGATAAACCTGCGGTAGAAATTGGCAAAGCCGAACATGCTTTGAACTCCTTTGACTGAGCTTGGCGAAGGCCAATTAAGAATTGCATCCACCTTCCGTGTATCCATCCGGATTCCTTTCGGGGTCAGAATAAATCCAAGAAACTCTACCTCCGTAGTGTGAAAGATGCACTTTTCCAGTTTAGCGTATAACTTATACTGACGTAACTTTTCTAGGACTGCTCGGACGTGCTTTACATGATCGGATTCTGATAGGGAGTATACTAAGATATCGTCGATGTAAACGACTACACAAAGATTGATGAGCTCTCGGAAGACATCGTTCATGAAGAACTGGAAGGCTGCTGGTGCATTACACAGTCTGAAAGGCATCACCTGGTACTCAAATAATCCGTACTTGGTGCGAAAAGCAGTCTTCCATTCGTCACCCTCTTTGACGCGTACCAGATGATATGCCCCCCGAAGGTCTAGTTTTGTGTATATACAAGCGTTCTTTACCTGGTCTAGTAGTTCAGGGATCAAAGGCAATGGGTACCGATTCTTGATAGTTATCTGATTCAGCGCGCGGTAGTCAATGCATGTTCTAAGGTCGCCTTCCTTTTTTGGCACGAAGAACAAAGCGGAAGATGCAGGGGACTTGGACGGGCGGATGAAGCCATTAGCAAGATACTGGTCTAGGTACTGGCGCAAGTGGAGATTTTCAGGTTCCGTGAGGGCATAGATTCTGCTGCAAGGTGGTTGTGCTCCTGGTATGAGATCTATTTGACAATCATGCGATCTGTGCAGTGGTAAGGTGTTTGCCTGCTCCTTTTGAAAGACATCCTGAAAGTCTTGGTATTCAGCAGGTAATTGTATGGCAGCTGGGATTATTGGGGCCAGTACTGAATTTAGAGTTTTCTTTGGGTAACATGTGTTAGCACATTCTGGGAAGGTTAGTCTCTTCTCTCCCCAATCAATACAGGGATTGTGTTTTTCCAACCAAGGGATTCCCAGTATCAGTTGAAACTGTGGAGCCTTGATTAAATCAAACACCATAACCTCTCGGTGTCCATCCTGACCCAGCAAAGTCATCTCTGCAGTGGAATGAGTTACGGGCCCAGAGGCAATTTCAGTTCCATCAACAGTGGTGACGACATCGGTAGTGGTCTTTTGGGTGAGAGGTAGATTCATCCTGGAAGCCAATCCGTAGTCCAAATAGTTTACTATGGCTCCACTATCTACGTATGCCTTTACCGCGTGCATGTGTGATGGCTGCTCTGGATCTATAAGGACCATGGGTATGGTGAAATGCGAGGTCAGAGTGTCCTTCTTTAAGCTCGGCAAGCTGACCTCTATGCTTGCCGGGCGTGATCGTTTCCCAAGTCAGGTTTCAAGTGGTTTTAGTCTGCTGCTCCTATAGTTTTCTTGGGTGGTTTTACAGGGCAGTTCCGAAGGAAATGACCAGTAGCTCTGCAATACAGACATAATTGCTGTTGCCGTCTTCTTTCGCTTTCCTTCTGGGTTAAGGGTCCTCTAACCCCCCCGATTTGCATGGGTTCTGAGGCATCTACCCCCTTCGAGGGTACGTAGGTTTTAACCAAGACCTTGTTTTCAAAATTGGTTCGATCAGCCTTTCTGGTTTGAAGTCTGTGATCTAACTGCACCACAAAATCTATATATTCAGCACAGTCTAAAGGCGGGTTCACGACTTGGGCTAAAACATCCTTGAGTTCTCCCCGAAGCCCTCGATGGAATAATGTAATTTGCTTGGCTTCAGGCCATTTGGTTTCCACAACTAATCTATTGAAAGTTGCAATGTAAGATAAAAGATCCTGATTACCTTGCCGTAAGGATAAAAGTTCGTTATCCAAAGCCTGTCCTTGGGAATGTCGAGCGAACAGTCTTTCCATGCTAGTTCGAAAACCTTGGAAATCTCGAAGAATCGGGTCATCCTGATTTACTAGCGGAATGGACCAGTCCGCTGCACTGCCGCTGAGATATGACAGTACAAAAGCTACCTTGGCTTGATCGTTTGGGAAAGCTCCAGGTCTACATAAAAAGTGTAAGCGACATTGATTCATGAATATAGCAAACCTTTTAGGGTCTCCGGCAAAGCGTTCAGGCGGAGCCAAGGGAACGGCTCCAGGAAGGTTTATCTGCACCGGGTTACTCAGTGGCACCGGAGCTGGGCTGGCCCCGAGTCCAGGTAGAGGTTTTTGTCCAGCCTGGCTTTGTAATAGCTGTCTGGCCAAATCATCAGTTCGTTCTTTTGATACTATCAATTCCCTCCTGGGGGCATTGGTTTCCTGGCGGGCAGAATGCACTTCGGCCCTTAGTTCCCCTAATAATTGGGCCAACTGATCGGTTTCCGAGGTCTCCATGACGCCCAGGTGGGTATTTGTGGGTAGGCTTCGCGTTCTGTTACACTCACCTGATTCCCACGGGGGCTTCGATCTGGACTGGCCCGCTGTTGCTTCCACCAGAGTAACACGTAGAGCCGAGATGACAGACTGGACAGACCCACTTAGCTTCGTTTGTTGGACTCGTACGAATATCTATCTGCAATGGAGAAAGGGAATTAACCTCCCGTAATCTGAGCGTTAACCCGCATTCCCACTCCCCTTGTCTGCCCACAGAACACTCCTGAAGTTCTCTCTTAATCTCACCTGAAGATTTGGAAAGATGAGCTCTCCATCCTGCGTTGAGCGCAGGGGCGCGTAGACGACCAGTTACTTCACTGGCGTGGAGGAATTGGTGAGTTCCATTATTGACTCTAAGTCTAATTGTTCGTAAGAGTTCAAAAGTCTGATCTTCACTCTGCCAGATTCCTTGCAGGTTGCGGATTTAAACCACCAGAAGAGTTCCAAGTGGCAATTGGTAAAATCCTGGTAAGTCTATTCTGGTTCTCCCCTTTGGGGCCGGGGTACAGCGATGATGCAGAATTAACTGCGCCGACCCGAAATGAGGTGAGTACCTCCCTGTGGTAAATCAGGTAAGTCTTTGGGGTTAGGTTGTATTGTCCTTGTTTTTTCCCCTTAGGGGCCGGGGTGCGGCGGTGATGCAGATTTGACTGCGCCGACCCGAGATGAGGTGAGTACCCCCTGTGGTAATCAGGTAAGTCTTTGGGGGTGATTTGTATTGTCCTTTTTTTCCCCTTAGGGGCCGGGTGCGGCAGTGATGCAGAATTGACTACGCCGACCCGAGATGAGGTGAGTACCCCCCTGTGGTAAATCAGGTAAGTCTTTGGGGGTGGTTTGTATTGCCCTTGCTCACCTATCTGTTCTTGTCTCCCCCAGGTGTTGAAGAATGGCCTGAAGATGCTGGATTCGCGATGGAGTAAAGGAATGCAGCCCCGGTTGGTGAGTTCAGCGCGGCTCTGCGAGGTGCGTGGGAATGCACCTGAGAAGGCTTCTCTCTTCCAGATCGACGATGTGCTGGATCAAGGATTCAGGTAAGGGTTTTGTTCTGACCTCTTCTCCTTCTCCTTTTCTTGTTCCAGGTGTTCCAGGGCTGAAGCGGGCGTGGCTGAAGACTGGAGCTGCTGAAGACACGGTGAGCGTTACGCTGCAGCAAGCAGAATAACGCAAAGCACGTGTGGCTGTCTGGGTGTGGCTTAAATAGCCTTGGAAGAAGTCCCAGGTAAGTATTCTTCCACAGCCCCACCCGAGAGGAAAGGAGTCCCTTTAAGCCTCATTTGGCTTGTGGCTTTGTGCAGCATGGTCTGCATCAGGTAGGTAAGCAGCATGGTCTGCAACAGGTAAGATTTCTGTAATGAGCCTGGCGCCCATGGCGCCAGGACTGACTTTATTCTTATGAGCCTGGTGCCATAGGCGCCAGGACTGTAGCCAAAGAGCCCCTAACTGGGGTTTTTGGGCATGCTTTAAGTGGCATGATGCCTGCCTCCGGGGTTGCTGGGCTTGGTCTGGCTTTCCGGGGGCAGGCATCGTGACATAAGTGCAGTAGTAGTGATATTTTCTTCTGCATTTTCAGGTACCTGAACAATACTGCATCGGTGCCTCTGGGTGGCACTGCCTACAGAACTGCTGGGTGTTGGCAACCTACACTAGACAAACTAGACTACCATTCCTACAATGCTCCTGCAAGATATCCTAAAAACCTGGCAACCTAATCCAGAAACAGTTAGGGAGATTTCTCACACAAGTGCTTAATTCCCTCTTCCTTAGAGCCCTCCAGCTCTTTTGCTATATTTTGGGGCTTTGAACTTTTCATTTTCGATGTGTTTTCATTTTGTTGTTCTTTGGTTATGGAGGTTTTAAAGCAACTCCAGTGGCATCATCTTTTTCTATGTGTCACACAGCACCTTCAGTGCAGTGGCACGCAGGTGTCTTTCAGACTCCCCGAGGTTTAAATACCTTCCCTGAGAATGACTACTGTCTCCCAGGGCATTTAAAGTTAAATTGACTTTACTAGTCTCTTTAAATGTACTGCCACAGCACATCCTATCTTACTATAGAGAGCTGGAGGGGTTGCTTAGCTTCCCTTGAGTCAAAACACTCATGTAACAGTACAATGTTACCTTTTCCTATTTTAAATGGCTGGTGGAAGTGGTTTAGATCAACTACCGTGATTTTTCGCGACCGCTAACAACGGTAACTAAAAATCAGGGGTAGCCATGTTTTTCAATATGGCGCCCCAGACCTATCTGTAAAAACAGACTCCAAACCAACGAGTATTCTGCTCCTAAAGAGTCAGAAAAATAGGAAAGTACCAAGGAGAACAAATGGAGCAAAAAAATTGACCATACATTTTTTAATGAAAAAAAGGGGGAAATTGGTTAAAATGTCCAATATACAACCAGAAAAAAGTGAAAAATAATAATTCTGGACAATGCAGTAGAGATTTTTTGCATAAGTTGTTCAGAAAACATAAACAATGAAAACAAGAAATAATTAGATAAATGATTAAAACATGTTCAAACAGAGATCAATTCAAAGTATAAACAAAAGAAATCACATTAAGCATATAAATTGTAAAATTAGACTTAGTATTTTATATTTGCACAGTATTATTCAAACTGTCTTTAGTCACAGGTTCTTATCCTTTGTGTGTATTCATGATCAAAGGATCATCATGTTTGGTAAAGCTGCCACATTTTTTAATGAAAAAAGGGGGAAATTGGTTAAAATGTCCAATATACAACCAGAAAAAAGTGAAAGATAATAATTCTGGACAATGCAGTAGAGATTTTCCGCATAAGTTGTTCAGAAAACATAAACAATGAAAACAGAAATAATTAGATAAACGATTAAAACATGTTCAAACAGAGATCAATTCAAAGTATAAACAAAAGAAATCACATTAAGCATATAAATTGCAAAATTAGACTTAGTATTTCATATTTGCACAGTATTAGTCAAAGGTTCTTATCCTTTGTGTGTATACATGATCAAAGTATGATCATGTTTGGTAAAGCTGCCTACGTGCCAGTCTTGAAACTGTGGGTAAATAGTAGTGCACACAAAGACCATCAGTTCTTGCAATTTTGATATATGTGCTGTATTAGAGGCATGTTTCGGCTATTGCCATTTTTCTTGGCATTGATTGAAGAGCCTTCCTCAGGGCAAATTGGATCTAAATGGGGTCCAAAAAGACAAAGAATTGGGAGGGGTAAGGCAGGTGTGTAAAGTTTGGGGCCAATAAGTGCAAAGAATGCTATCAGCCCAATTTGTCAACAGTATTTCCTATTTCGGTTAAAACATTGTTGGATAACAGTACTGCTAATTAAGATAAAGATGAAAAGTATATGACACAGGGAAGTGCAGATATTTCAGCCTTTAAGATTTGTTGGTGGCTGGGGTGGACAGGATGTGAGGGAGGTGCCCGAAACTCCCTGTGCTTAGTCTCCTAGGAAACCTGAATGCACTCTGATGTGATTGGCTGGCTGACTGTCCGGCAAGGACAGCCACCTTGCTGGGTGAGTAACAGCCAGGCTGAATGTATGGGGGGAAAAGTGTTTAAAAGCGGGTCTCTGGGACTTGGAAAACAGAGTCGACCACTGGAACGAAAGAACCGAAGAGGAGAGGAAGGAAGAGGACTGCTGCAACTCCTGGATGACCAGTGAAGCCCTGCTGCAGGTCCGAATTGCCTGAAACTCTGACAACAGAGAAGCCCTTCAAGGTTAATTTCTTCCATTGAGTTTGGTGGGAACAACCAACTCGCAAGCCACCTGGACACCGTCCTATTCTGGGCAAATTTTCTTCAGAGTGCTGTTGAAAACCGGATAGCCAGAGTGAAGGAAAGCACGGGGACTTTAAGGCACTCACTCCTTAAACCAACATCTTGCTACAACTGTTTGCCTCTTCCCTGGGCAGTGCAGGAACCTCCCGACGTCCTCCTTGTCCCCACGAATGAAGCACAGGAACAGCAAGATCTGCTTTAACTGCCAGGAATAACTGCCTCAGCTACAGCTCTCCTCATTTAAAAAGGTACTGTGCAAACGCGGTCCGGAAATCTTTTCGGCCATCGAGAAAGTGCGTGAAACTTTCCTCAAGTATGAAGGCTTGTCCTTCCCTAACATTCGTCAAACTTTTCGCCTAACCAAATTCTTAAAAAATCTGTGGCAAAGACTTAACCGTTATATACCAGAACTGTGCTATCCAGTAAAAAAGACTCTGAACCATTGACTTTGGCCCAGGCCTGTTGAGAAGAATTGCTGGTTGTATTTAACTGAAACCCTTTGCCCTGCCTATGAATGTATTTGGGCTGTCTATTCTTATAACCTTGTCTTTTCCTCCCTTTTCTAAGTATCTGAAGTGCCATTTTGCTCCTACTTCATTTTTGAGCTAAACTTGTTCAGTTACTTACCGGTTGGATTTTTGTGATGTATTAATGTGTGATATTGAGCTGCTTATGCTAGTTTAATGTTTTATAAATTATTGAGTAAATAAATGTATATTCTTGTACTAAGAAACCTTGTGTAAGTGTGTACTTGAATCACTGTATTGGTTGGTCCTTTGTGTAACTTGTTCTACTGCTCACTTAAACTCTTGAGATAATCCTGGCTGCTCAGCCATCACTACCACTTTACTGTGCAGCATGGGCTTGTACCAAAGGTGAAATTGTGCTTACACTTGTAGTCCTAATTGCCTGTAGTGTTCCCAAAGGTTACTGCAGGTGATTCTGCCTAACCAGAAACCTTCTCTGACTTTGATTTGCATGTACACATGCTTAACACAGAAGAATGAAAGCAGAGTTCGAAATTGCTGGGAGCTATTTATCTCCTGGCTATAGCATAGGAGAACCTGGGTAGCTTGACACCACAAGCTACTAGGAGTTACCTTTGGCTCCTGGTGACTGGTGCCCTGCAACCATACCTATGTGACATTGGGTCTCATTTCAAGGTTGCCGGTCCGGAAACAAGGGTACCGGTAAGCTCACCGGCACCCTTGTTTCCGGACTGGCAACCTCCGTGTTTGCCTGTCGTAGCCACTGTGCCCGACGGGTTTGACTTGCAGGGCACAGCAGCCACGTTAAGCAAACACTTCACGGAAGCGCCAACACCTTTAGCAACTGTGCCAGCGCCTCCGTGTCCCCACTCCCATAGAGTCCGTAGGCAAACACTTCACTGAAGTGCCAGCACCGTTAGCAATGGTGCTGGCGCTTCCGTGTCCTCACTCCCATAGAGTATGGGAATGGGGACTCACATTTTGCCGGCACCTGACTTCCCAGGCCGCTGGAGTTGTAATCTCCCAGTGGCACCGGGAAGTCAGGCGCTGGTAACATTTTACGAGACCGGCGGCAACCCCCTGTTAGCACCAGCAGGGTTACCGCCAAACTTGTAATGAGGCCCATTGACTTTGTGTCTGGGAATTTGTATACAAGGTGTATTGGGAAACCTCTAGAAGCCTTTCAGAGGGTAAGCGGTTACAGTTTGCATTTCATATGAGGGTTAGATTTGTGGCCCGCAATTTGTTACCTCCTTGTTCTGCAGGAGCAGCATGAGAAAAAGAAGAAGCAATGTGGTATCTGTTGGGAAGTGGGGGACGACCTTCCAACACCCACAAGTGGTTCAGAATAAGGCATAGACCATGCAATATAATATAAGAGAGATGGGGGGAGAGAGGTGCAATGAAAGTCCTTTACAAGATAATATTATTGCATACTTAGTAGATGTAGTGCACATGTGGGAACAAACGACATCTTAGATATTAGAAGCCATATTGCAACACAAGGCATAAATTCAGCGCAGTAGCAAGCATCATAGGTCTAGGCCGCAAGCATGAGAAAAGGAATAGGTTGAATCCCAGGCACTGATGAGAATGACCAGAGCTGCAGAGATCCATAAACCCTTCATTGTCTTCAAAGTTGCAAGTATTCATGGTCTGGGAAGAATGTGCCCTTCAAGGCCACAGGAGGAGGGCTGAGCATCTTTGAACGATACAATCCCACGAGTAGGAGGGCACAGGTCTCCAACCCCCACCGGTCCCAACTCGAGTTATAGCACCCAAATGCCCTAGCCTTAAGACCTCCGAATTCCAAGGTGCCAGCCAGCTCTGGACCACGGATCATAAACTTGTTAGACCCCCGCTCGATCAAGAGAGATCAGAATGCAGGACCTCCTGCCTTCACTACTGGGTCACATGATTTGTGCTGCCAGGTACATGGAGGGATACAATTATAGCCCAGAAGGAGGGTGGGAGACCTTGGAGAGATGCCTGCCTGTCTGGTACCAAGTGAAGACTGTGAGTTAGTATCACCCCGTCCTTTTCCTCAGGCCCCTGTCTGCCCATACCCAGTGCACTGCTACATAGATAGAGATGTATCATTTATTTTGTACTTAATTGCCAATTAGCCGTCACCTCATGACCGATGATGGCTGCAGCATCACCCACGTGGAAGAAGATGGACAGAAGAGGCTGGGACCAATGGCCTGGCATCCCCCATGGGGCAGGCAGCCTATGTATAGGGTCTCGCCAATCAACCACATAGGTTTCTATCGTATATAATGATGTCACTATGATGCGATGTATCTTCCTAAAGTATTGCTCTTGCAGATTTTGGCAGAATGTTCGGCGGCAGCAGAGCTCTGTGCTGATGGACTCCTATTTTGTAGGAATAAAATACTTGTTCTCCTTTCAAGAGGTGTCTTGGGCCTTTTTCCCTAGTGGGTTGTATTTTTTCTGGTGTGAGCGTTGTGACCCCCATGGTGATCGCAGGGACCAGTCCCAAGCGCACAACCCACAGAGGTGTGCAGGAGCCGTACAGAATTCCTGTCAAGCTCTTTGTAGCGGGGCATGGGTCCTGGGAGAGTGCAGGCTGTTTTTGTGACCCTGTGGCAGAGGAGCTTGGCTGAACACACAGACCTGAGCATACCCATTGGGAGGGATAACGAGGAGCAGGAGGTGTGGGGCAGTGTTCTGTGTATGAGCGAAGGAGGAGTGTGGTAAAGCCGAGTGTGACGAGATTTATTCTTATCGTTATTTTCTGGTAATTTAAGAGGATTTTACAGAGAAAAACAGGAGTATCAGATCCTTTCTGAGTGATGGGGAGATGATGGCGCCATTTGTTTTGTGATGAGGAGATACAAAATAGGAGCTCTGTATAATTAGTGGGCGCCGTAGAAGTAGTCGTTGTTGTTTTAGCTTGTTATTTTAGTGTATTACGATTTTGCGTGTAACAGGTGGAGGCCGGAGGTGGGCCGGTGTGGGTAGCTTGTTTTAGGAGTGTGTAGTGCAACGGTGTGTGTGTGTGCACATGTGGATAGGGGAGGCGGAAGTGTTGATGGGGGAGGCGGGAATGGTGGACTGGTAGTGACTTTGGGGATAAAAGTGTGTGCAGTGCATAATTGTAAAAATTAGGATTTTGAGTGCACAAATTGTGAAGGGGGATGCCATTGAAGTAAATGTATAGTACTTTACCATTGTACAAAGACAAGATAGAGAAGTACCATAAACAGTGGGTGGTAGATACACAGGGAGGGATTCCCCGCGCCTGGCCAGAGCAGGGCACCCACAACAGAGGGATATTAGAACACATGAGCATGTTTTTAGCTGCTAAATATAAGGGTAAACAACTTCAGAAGAGAAAGGAGATATTATACCTGTGGAAAATGACAGAGAATGCAGAGGACCCGGATGGAGGAGGGGCACAAATTCCTAAAGTGTTTGCCCTAGATGCAATGTCTGTGCACAGGAGAACAAAGTGCTGCTCTCACATAGCGGGCTTTATCCGCTCACCACTCGCCCAGCTATGGGATTTACAAACCCGACATATGTGCCCGCCCCGCAACTGCCCAAACCCCCTACAGATCAACACAGAGTGGTATCCTGCCCCAGGATTGTAAGGTCCAGAAGGAGTTGGAAGAGGCAATGGAGGCTACGTGGGTAGAATTGGCTCGAATGAGGGTGACACAGGAGAGGGGAGGAAAGAAGGGAATTCGGTTGGATGAATGGAGAGCAGGAGACATTTTGTTTAGGTTAGATAGTACAGCCATAAACGATGTGCACATTGAGAAGGAGGGAGTTGATGACGGGCTAGCGGGAAGTACAGGATATGGGACAGTGAGGTCCGACAGGGACACAGACCAAGAGCTGAGGGAAGATGAATGGAATACTGCGGATGAGATTGAGGACGATGAAGGGCATGCGCAGCAGGCACCGGAGGTTAGGCTGCGGGTGGATAACTTGTGGGGATCATGGTTAAGGAATAGCTTTGGTCGAGTGGCAGTGGCAAGGAAAAAGGCAAGTGCTGAACGGAAAGAATGGAGGAGTAGAGGTACCCAGATGCCATTGTTACATAAAGGCCTAGCCTGGACGCACTATGTGCCCTGGGTGCAAATTGATAAGAATAATTTGATTAATCTGCTCCACCCCTTAATGCCGGGGCTGGTAAGTGTATCTATGCCTTTGGCTGTGGGGGATATAAAAACCTGCTTGTTGTGATTGTGGGGGAATCAGGCTAGAGACATGTGGGTTAGAGCAGGGTATACAGGAGTAAAGTAAGATGATGAAGCGCACGATTGTGCGCCCTTCAACAACATCAGGATGCAGGTGAGGGACGTGCTGTGGCAAACATATCCCAACACACCAGACCTGCAGTACACCATGGGGGACGATGAAGACCCTGCACAATATATTATTATGGTTTAGGAGATGTGGCGTGTGGAGACGGGGGACCAGTGGGACCGGTCAGTTCCTCTATTTTATTTCATTATTAAAAGTGGTTTACTCAAGGAAGCTCAGAAGGCACTTGATAAAATAGTGGGCATTGAAGCGAAAGGGTGGGCCGAGATTCAGGCCATAATCATACATCATTGTAAGAGAATCTAGGAGCGAGAAAAGGAAATGGCTCAGTGGCAGCAGGCAGAGGAAGCAAAACTAGTACAGAAAACGGTAGCAAAAATAACAGTTGAAGTGGCGGTATCATCAAGTGCGCAAACTGAGGTGGCGGAGCATACCTCGGCACCTCCAGATGTGAGAATAGCAGCATTTTGGCCAGGAGGACAAGGACAGTGGGGAGGTGGACTTCAGTACCCCTACCCAGAGTGGCAGCAAGGAGGTCAGCAAAGTGGGAGGGGCAGGTTCAGAGGGGGAAGAGGAGGATTTGGAGGTGCGGGTCCTCGGGGAGTAGGTATGGGACCCTCGCAATGCTGGTGCTGTGGGAAGTGGGGCATTTTGCAAGAGAGTGTAGGAGAAGGCAGAGGCAGGATGCAACCCTTATATCAATTATTGCCCACAGTCCCAATCACACATGCAGCTCCCAAGGCCAGCCTCCATACCCTATGAGATACATCAGACCTACACTCAACTACCACCACAACCCCCAGGTGCACAAGGGCAGAACCCTCAGATGACACAACCACTAATGCCCCAACAGAACACCATGTACGAAAGTAAACTGCCAACGAACGATGCCGTGTGAAACAGCACTGTCCTACCCTACCGAGGAGTGAGTGGAGTGGGGAACAATCCTTTCATGTTCCCCTGCACCAGCACATACCCTGAATAGGACAGCCCACAGAGAACTCTTGCGTGCCCTGTCCTCTCCATGTAAGTCCACCCTGACGAGGAACCCTTGGTGGGTGATGAGATAGGTAACAAGCAATTCATCTTCATGGTTGACACAGGTGCATCAGTGAGGGAAACTTCCCACTATTAGGTGAAATTCTTGACATGCAGGGCTTCTCTGGGGTTGTTGCCACGGTTCTCTACACAAAAGAAGTGGATATCAAAATAGGAGTAAAGTAGATACGTGAACCCCTGTTATATTCGGAGAGCACCCCTATAAATTTTTTGGTGCGGGAACAGTTAAGCAAATTGAATACAACTATCTCCTTCATAGACTAAGGAATAGTGTGTGCCACCCCCGCCATGTGGGCTTTAAGAGCAATGATCATTATATACACCTGGGGAAGAGAGGCAGTAGTTTGTGGTATTCCTGTGGACCTGGTTATGTTTGCATATGGCATAACAGTGCTTCTCGAGGCAGTGCCCCAAATTTGTATTTGTATTTATTTATTTGTATAGCGCGCCTGGCCCAAAGGCATCTGGGCGCAAATTTTCAAGTCTTTTTGGCGTGTGCCATCTGACTTCATTTTCTGGCCTGTGGTAACCCCTAAATTGGTGGCAGGGACAATACTGCCCCTGGATTTACATGGCCTGGTGGTGTCAGCTAAGAAGATTGTTATAATTGGGACTGACTCAGCAGTGTTGTGTATTAACCTTACAGTGCCTTTCAGAGCAGTAACTGATACAGACTTGTTTGAGGATTGACCAGATGATGGCGAGATTGTGCATGTGATTTCTATCCCTTGTGACATTGTGTCATGGCCACAGGCCCCAGAACACAAAAACCACACCATCTAGTGATGGGGCAATGGGTCACTTGACTCACTTATGTCCCTTTGGGACCCATAAACACAGGGGCCCTGGCTGGACTCAGTCCTGGTGCCTTTCGCACCAGGCTCATATAGAAATGTGAGCAGGAACACTTTATTTCAGTGCAGGAGTGCTTTTACTTTATTTCAGTGCAGGAGTGCTTTTATTTTACAAGAACTTTCCAGGAGCTGAAAGCCTTTATTCCAGAGAACATCCTCATGTGCTGACTCATGGGGTGTGGCTCCCTAGGCCTGGTCTTCATGTGCTGACTCATCAGGTTTGACAGTGGGGCTGTGGGAAATTATATGGACCAAGAACTGGCTACCCGGATAGGCCTTCCTCTCAGACAGAAGCAGGTTTCGAAAAACGTCACAGCAGTTGATGGATCTCAGCTTTCATCAGGCCCAGTCACGCATTATACAGAGAAGGTCACGCTTCTGTGTCAGGACGGTCACCAAGAGGACATCACCTTCAATCTCATCGGCGCTCCTCAGTTCCAAATGATATTGGGAATGCCCTGGCTGGAGACCCACAATCCCAGGATTGACTGGGGTAAACGAGTTCTGACCTTTCCCCAAGAGTGTGCCGACACCTGTTATAGCAAGGGATTTTCATTAAAAGGTCTTACCAACCCAGGTTGGTCGAAGAAAGAAACCATACTGGGCCTCACCAGTTCACTACTACCTTAATATCTGGATTACCAAGATGTCTTTCAAAAAGAGCAAGCAAACACCCTACCTCCGCACAGACCGTATGACTGCCAAATTGATCTGGTACCTGGAGCTCAAGTTCCCTGCAGACGGATCTACGCCCTAACAGAACAGGACCACCAGAATCTAAAAACCTACCTCGATCAGTATCTGGCAAATGGCTTCATTCGTCTGTCCAATTCCCCTGCATCCTTGCCCCTCTTTTTTTGTGCCTAAAAAGGAGGGAGACCTGAGAACTTGCATTGACTACATAGCACTTTACCAGATCACGGTAAAAAAACGGTACCCGTTACCGCTTATCCCCGAGCTCTTGGATCAAGTCAAAAATGCTCAGATATATACAAAACTAGACTTACGAGGGGCCTACCATCTAGTAAGAGTAAAAAAAGGAGACGAGTGGAAGACGCCTTTCACATGAAATATGGCCTTTATGAATATTAGGTTATGCCCTTTGGACCATGTAATGCCCCGGCGGCGTTCCGATTTTTCATGAATGACGTGATCCACGAACTCTTGGACGTCTGCGCTCTTGTCTATATTGATGACATTCTTATCTATTCGACCACCAAGGAGGACCACGTCACCCATGTCCGGGCAGTTTTGGAGAAACCGCAGCAACACCGGCTATTTGCCAAATTGGAGAAATGCCTCTTTCATGTGACAGTGGTAGAATTTGTCAACTTTATTCTCATACCACGGGGTGTACGCATGGACACACACAAGGTAGACGCTATCCTTAACTGGCCCTCACCGACAATCAATACCAAGGGGAGTACAGAGTGTACTCGGGTTCGCCAACTTTTATCACCAGTTCATTCCTGGGTTCTCCTAGATCGTCCACCCAATCACCTCTTTACTATGGAAAAATAAACAATTTAATTGGTCCGCAGAGGCAGAGAAAGACTTTCAGGAGCTAAAACAATCATTTACCACAGCACCAATTCTACGGCATCCTCGACCATAACTACCATACGTGGTTGAAACTGATGCTTCCAACATAACAATGCGAGCAGTCCTGTCACAACGAGACCCCAAAACAGGTCAGTTGCATCCTGTGGCATTCTGGTCTTGCTAGTTTTCAGCCCCTGAACTGAATTATGCAATCACTGACAAAAAAACTGCTAGCAATTAAGGCAGTGTTCTAAGTCGGGAGACATTATCTTCTTGGAGCTAGACATACAGTCACCGTTGTCACGGATCATCGCAATCTACAATAAGTGAAGACCGCTAAAGCGCAATCATCACGCCAACTCCACTGTGCTCTCTTCTTTGCAGGATACGACTTCGTCATCACCTATAGACCCGGAGTACACAATGGAAAAGCGGACGCCCTGTCTCGCATGAGTGAGGGAGAAGAGGGATTCACTACACCAGACCCTTGGCCATCATCCCTGAAGGACGAATTCAAGGCATGATTGCCGCAAACACCACTCTAGACAACTTAAAAATCTGACTTGCAACACTTGATGAGTCCACCAGCGCAACAGGAATGGGTGGGGAAGGGAGACCAGTATACGATCGTGGACAACCTACCATACTACCAAGGACAAATGTACATCCCGGATAAGAAATTACAGAATCAAATCATTGCAAACTATCACAATTCATTAGTAGAAGGGCATCCTGGAATAGCCAAAGCCCAATCTAAAATAAAGATAAATTACTGGTGGCCAACTTGGCGAAAGGACATTGTCCAGTTCCTCGAAACCTGTGGCACCTGTGCACAACACAAGTCCCAGAAACAAAGTCCGGCAGGTCTGCTACGTCCTTTAGAAGTACCCCCAGCACCTTGGCATACGCTATCAATGGATTTTATTACAGACCTTCCCTCCTGTAACAGATACAATATCATCTTAGTCGTTGTAGATCTGTTTTCCAAAATGGCCCACTTTATTCCCCTGAAAGGTTTCCCAACTGCTTCTACTCTGGCTACCGTGTTTTTGGAACAGATCGTCCAGCTACACGGGTTCCCATCAATATTTATATCAGACCTTGGAACTCAGTTTGTCTCTGCATTCTGGAAAAGTTGTTGTAAAATTGCCAATATCGACCTCTTGTTATCTACAAGCCATCACCCCCAAACTGACGGCCAGACCGAATGGACTAACCAGACCCTTGAGCAATACATAAAGTCTACCCTGCAACAAACCTGAGGATACCTGGAAGGACATACTTTTGTTAGCAGAATATGCATATAACAACTCCATACACACCAGTACAGGACAAGGCCCATTCTACATAGTGTATGGTCGACTTCCACGGACATCCGTTTTTGACCCACTCGAATCATTAGAAATGCCCGCTGTAACGACCTTACACAAAACCATCACCCAGGTTTTTAAGCAAGCATCAGAGCATCTTGCCAGAGCCAAAGAGAAACAGAAGCAGTTTGCGGATCGACACCGAAGCGAAGCTCCCAATTACCAAGTCAGAGACAAGGTTTGGTTAGCATCCAAAAACATTCCCCTGAAAGGACCACGGGCGTTCCGTCCCAGATATCTGGGACCCTACACTATGAAGGCTGTGATCAAGCCTGCAGCAATGACATTAGAATTACCAGGCCACATGCGGATCCACCCGGTGTTTCATGTCTCCCTCCTAAAACCATTGAGACCAGGTACGTGGATCGATACTCCACCGGATCTCTAAATAGTTGAAGGAGAACCAGAATACGAAGTTAAAAAGATCTTAGACTCTAAGATGGTCCGGTCAAAGTTATACTACCTTATAGACTGGAAAGGTTATGGACCCCAAGATCAGACCTTAGAACCCAGTGAGCATGTCCACGCCCCACGATTAATCAGGCAGTTCCACCGCAATAACCCCACTAAACCAGGGCCAGGGGGGAAACCACCCATGAGAGGGGCCTTTAGGGGGAGTGCTGTCATGGCTGCAGGCCCCAGAACACGCAAACCACACCATCAAGTGATGGAGGCAATAGGTCACTTGACTCACTTATTGTCATGATCTCTGCTTCCAAAAGGTCAGGGTTTTCCCAACTCCCTTGGAAGCAGATCCATAACCCAGGTTCCGAGTGCCAACCAGTCCCAATTGGGACCTTTTGGACCCAGTCCTGGCGCCAGTGGCACCAGGCTCATAAATATGCCCAGTCCCAGCGCTGGAAGCGCCGGGCTCATAATGCTTGGGTGGACTTACCTGCAGCAGACCATGCTGCTTACTTGCCTGCCAGTTGAGCCTCTGATCCTCTTCTGTTTGGAACTACTTTTCCTGTTGGGTGGGGCTGGAGCCACTCCCTAGGTTTAGAACACTGGAACTCTTCTGGAAGGCAGGAACTCTTTTCTTACCAGGAACTCTTTTCTTACTTAGGCGTGGCTGTGGAAGGAGACACCTAAGCACTACAGGAGGCTATTTAAACCACACCCGGTGGATGAATCTTGCTTTGCGTTATTCTGCACCCTCTGCAGCAGGACACTCATCGTGTCTTCTGCATCCAGTCCTGGGCCTAAGGAAAAAGGCTTACCATCCTGAATCCAGTCTTCAGCAACACCTATAAAGACAAGAAAGAACAGGTTAGCATTCCGGCATCTGAAAGGCAAAAGCTTACCATCCTGAATCCAGTCTTCAGCAACACCTATAAAGACAAGAAAGAACAGGTTAGCATTCCGGCATCGGAAAGGCAAAGGCTTACCTACTCTTCGTGCGCTCCGGAGGTCTTCATACTGCATTCCGGCATCTGAAAGACAAAAGGTTACCAACTCTTCGCACGCTCCGGAGGCCTTCGGCGCTGCATCCGCATCTGAAAGACAAAACAAGGTGCGTTTAAAGACATTGGGGAACTTTAATACTCACGTGCCATTACTCCTTTCCACATCTAATCCAGTGGGTATTCCGGCACCCTGCAGCCGCTCCGAACTCGTACCTGCAAAATAAAAAGATAGTTAGAGCGCATCGTGAAGCAGGCAACAAGCGCTTACTCACGTGCTTCCAGGCGCTTCTATTCATCACACGGGCTCCATCTTCAACTCACTTCAGCCCGTCATCCGCCATCGCCGGAACCCTGCAAAACAAGAGACATCATTACTAAAGACTTTAAAAAGACATTTGAATGACTCGAAACTTACCGTTCGTGCAGTAAACGACGGACAGCAGTCCTCTGAAGTCAAGAGGCCTGCGCTACCTATCCAGTGAAGAAACTGGCTACAGCACCCTGCCCCGAGGGAGATGGAGAGCTCGGCATTCACTTACCTAAGGTGAGAGCGTTAACCTTTGGGGTCTACAGGAGAGGAGAAGAGGAAAGAGATAGGGACACCCCAATAACCCCAGTTCATTAACCCCATATTTTCTATCTGCAGACATCTTACTCTACACGTCAGGCATACAGTGCACAGAGGTCCAGCCCAAAGAGCCAAATGGGTGCTACACATCACCTTTGAAGATACGGTAGTCGCCCAGTCAAGACCGGCGCCTCTGCGAGAATCAGGTGAGCGTTACAGAACGCAAAGCCTACCGCAAAACTCTCGCCCAGGCGCTATGGAAACCTCGGATACTGACCCCCTAGCCCGGTTACTTGGGGAACTAAGGGCAGAAGTGCATGCAACTCGTCAGGAAACGAATGCTCTAAGAAGGGAACTAATTATTTCCAAGGAGAGAACAGACAATCTTGCTAGACAAGTGCTACAGTCACAAGCCGGACAGACCCCGTTACCCGCATCAGGGGCAAATCTTCCTTCAACATCCTCTATGAATCCAGTGCAGATCAACCTACCTGGGAATGTACCTCTGGCTCCGCCCGAGCGATTTTCTGGTGACCCAAAGAGGTTTGCAGTATTTATCAATCAGTGCCGGTTGCACTTCTTATGCCGGCCAGCATCCTTTCCAACTGATCAAGCTAAAGTAGCTTTTGTACTTTCGTACCTTAGTGGCAATGCGGCAGACTGGTCGATCCCTCTAGTTCATCAAGATGATCCGGTTCTCCATGATTTTCAAGCCTTTCAGCTTAGTATGGAAAAACTGTTCGCAAGACATTCACAGGGACAGGCCTTGGACAATGAGCTTCTTTCGTTGCGACAGGGTAATCAAGACCTTTTGGCTTATATTGCATCTTTCAATAGACTAATAGTGGAAACTCAATGGCCTGAGGACAAAAGGATTACGCTGTTTTCTAGAGGTCTACGTGGAGAGCTCAAAGACGTTTTAGCCCAAGTAGTGAATCCCCCACAAGACTGTTCGGATTACATAGACTTGGTCGTTCAAATAGATCACAGGCTGCAGAACAGGAAGGCCGATCATTCCAAGTTTGATGCTCGAGTATTTTCCAAACCGCCAACTCCTTCCAAAGGAGTAGACTCCGGGGAATCCATGCAAATAGGGGGTCTGAAAGGTCCTCTAACACAACGGGAGCGGGAAAGGAGGAAACAGTTGCAATTATGCCTATATTGCGGAAACTCAGGGCAATTTCTTCGAGACTGTCCGGTGAAACCTGCCAAGAAGGCAGTAGGAGCTGCAGTTACCAAAGTTACAAACTCTGAGCAGGGAAACGACCTCGCCCGACAAGAATAGAGGTCCTCTTGCCGAGCGTAAAAACCAGTTCCGTGACCTCGCATTTCGTGATACCTATGGTCCTCATTAGCCCTGATAATCCGGATCGATTACATGCAATTGAAGCTTACGTCGACAGCGGTGCCATCGGCAATTATGTGGATCATGAAATGGTTTTGAGGATGAATCTAACTCTTTGTCCCAAGGCTGTAAAGGACGTCATTACTACGGTGGATGGTACGGAGATAGCCTCCGGGCCAGTAACGCATACCACTCAAGAAGTGACGCTAGTAAGTCAAGATGGACACCATGAGAAGATCGTGTTCGATGTGATCAAGGCCCCTCAGTTTCAGATTATTCTAGGAATACCTTGGTTAGAGAAACACAATCCTCTGATCGATTGGCGAGCAAGAACGGTCCGGTTTCCAGGATGTGTCTCTACTTGTCACCCTCCACCTGGTGTTGCACTGGCCGCAATTTCTTCAGAGACTCCCCAGTTACCTCCCGAATACCTAGAATACCAAGATGTTTTCCGGAAGGATCAGCCTAACTCTCTACCTCCTCATAGGTCTTATGACTGCCAGATAGACCTGATACCTGGATCTACTCCTCCTTGTAGTAGAATTTATGCCCTCACCGAGCCTGAGAACCTTCACCTTCGACAATACCTGGATCAATACCTGGCAAATGGGTTTATTCGTCCTTCCAAGTCCCCTGCTTCTTCAGCTTTGTTCTTCGTTCCAAAAAAGGAAGGAGACCTTAGAACTCGTATCGATTATCGCTCCCTGAACCAGATCACCGTTAAGAATAGATATCCGTTACCTTTGATCCCTGAACTCCTGGACCAAGTCAGAAAAGCATGCATATATACAAAGCTGGATCTTAGAGGAGCTTACCACTTGGTACGAGTAAAGGAGGGCGATGAATGGAAGACGGCCTTCCGCACCAAGTATGGGCTATTTGAATATCAGGTCATGCCCTTCGGACTTTGCAATGCCCCGGCCGCCTTTCAATATTTTATGAACGATGTCCTCAGAGAGCTCATAGATGTATGTGTTGTTGTTTACATTGACGACATCCTCGTTTATTCTTCATCGGAATCTGAACATCGGAAACACGTGAAAATGGTCCTCGAAAGATTGCGTCAACACAAACTTTTCGCTAAGTTGGAAAAATGTGTTTTCAACGTGACTGAAGTTGAATTCTTGGGATTCATATTATCACCTGGCGGGGTGCGTATGGATTCAAAGAAGGTCGATGCAGTTCTCAAATGGCCATCACCATCCTCCGTAAAAGGTGTGCAAAGCATGTTAGGCTTCGCTAACTTTTACCGCAGGTTTATCCCCGAGTTCTCTCGAATAGTCCAGCCCATCACTGCCTTGTTAAAGAAAAACAAACGTTTTGAATGGTCTACCGAGGCGGAACAAGCTTTCCAGGATTTGAAGACTAAATTTATCTCTGCACCAATCTTAAAACACCCTCGCCCCGAACTCCCCTACATCGTGGAAACTGATGCTTCAAGCCTTGCCATGGGGGCAGTTCTATCACAAAAGGACCCGGTAACCAATCAGTTGCATCCCGTGGCATTTTGGTCCCGCAAATTCTCACCTCCTGAAGTCAATTACACGATTACTGACAAGGAACTTCTGGCTATCAAGTCTGCCTTTAAGGCTTGGCGGCATTATCTGCTGGGGGCCCGACACACCGTTACTGTGATTACGGATCACCGAAACCTGCAATATTTGAAAACCGCAAAAGCCCAATCCTCTAGACAACTCCGTTGGGCATTATTCTTTGCTGAGTTTGACTTCATAATTACCTATCGACCAGGTACAAAGAACGGTAAAGCCGATGCCCTTTCTCGGATGGGAGTGGAAGAACACTTGATCAACCCTAAACCTGTACCAATCATTCCCGAACAAAGAATTCTGGGTGTAATCGCCACAGAATCCATAGAGGAAGTTAAGGATAAAGCCAGGCAACTTGTAACTCCAGCAGATATACAGAATTGGCATCTGCAGGGAAAGGACTTTGCAGTAAAGGACAACTTATTGTATTTCCAAGAACGATTATACCTACCCAGCACAGATTTACAGAAAAAAGTAATCTCTTGTTATCACGACTCTTTAATGGAAGGTCATCCCGGTATAGCCAAGACCTCAGAAAAGATCAAGCGCTACTTCTGGTGGCCGTCTTGGAAAAAAGATATCAGAGACTTTATAATGTCCTGTGGAGTATGCGCCCAAAACAAGAGTCAAAAGGAAAGACCAGCAGTCCTCTTACGTCCTATTGACATCCCACCTCGCCCTTGGCATACGCTTTCTATGGACTTCATCACCGATCTACCTCCATGCTCCGGATACAATACGATTCTAGTAATCGTGGACTTATTCTCCAAGATGGCGCATTTCATTCCGCTCAAAGGCTTGCCAACAGCAGCAACTCTGGCCTGAGAATTTCTCGAAAACATCGTCCGACTGCACGGTTTTCCTTCGGTTCTAATTTCGGATCGAGGTAGTGAATTTATTTCTCATTTTTGGCGAAGTTGCTGTCGGTCGGCTCAAATTGATGTGAGACTATCGACCAGTCACCACCCTCAGACCGACGGACAAACCGAGAGGACCAATCAAACTCTGGAACAGTATTTACGCTGCATGCTGCAACAAACTGAAAAAACTTGGAAAGATATCCTTTGGATAGCCGAGTATGCCTACAATAACTCTGTCCACTCGGGAACTGGGAAAACCCCGTTTTTTCTTTTGTACGACAGTCACCCTCGAACCTCGGAGTTGGATCCCCTCCAAGATCTTGAAACACCAGCAGTAGACTACCTGCATTCTACAATCACCCAAGCCTTTAAGGAAGCTGTTTCTCACCTTCAAAGGGCTAAAGAACAATACAAGAAAGGAGCAGATCAACATCGGAAGGAAGCCCCTCACTATCAAGTAGGGGATCAAGTCTGGTTATCCACCAAATATCTATCTCTAAAAGGGCCACGCACATTCAACCCAAGATACCTTGGTCCCTATTCCATCACTACCATAGTAAACCCAGTAGCGGTCAAGTTGGACTTGCCCCCGCACATGAAGATACATCCGGTCTTCCACGTCTCTCTATTAAAACCCGTGCAACCTCAAACCCGACTAACCAAATCTCCAAAACCTATCCTAGTGGATGGAGAACTCGAGTTTGAAGTCAAAAGCATTCTGGACTCCAAGATCTCCAAATCTAAACTATTCTACCTAATTGACTGGAAAGGCTACGGCCCCCAAGAGAGATCCTGGGAACCTGCTGAATATGTCCACGCTCCTCGCCTAATCAAAAGATTTCACCGAACATTTCCTGACAAGCCAAAACCCCCGGAGAAGCCCGGTTTGGGAGGGGCCTTGAGGGGGGGTACTGTCATGATCTCTGCTTCCAAAAGGTCAGGGTTTTCCCCAACTCCCTTGGAAGCAGATCCATAACCCAGGTTCCAAGTGCCAACCAGTCCCAATTGGGACCTTTTGGACCCAGTCCTGGCGCCAGTGGCACCAGGCTCATAAATATGCCCAGTCCCAGCGCTGGAAGCGCCGGGCTCATAATGCTTGGGTGGATTTACCTGCAGCAGACCATGCTGCTTACTTGCCTGCCAGTTGAGCCTCTGATCCTCTTCTGTTTGGAACTACTTTTCCTGTTGGGTGGGGCTGGAGCCACTCCCTAGGTTTAGAACACTGGAACTCTTCTGGAAGGCAGGAACTCTTTTCTTACCAGGAACTCTTTTCTTACTTAGGCGTGGCTGTGGAAGGAGACACCTAAGCACTACAGGAGGCTATTTAAACCACACCCGGTGGATGAATCTTGCTTTGCGTTATTCTGCACCCTCTGCAGCAGGACGCTCATCGTGTCTTCTGCATCCAGTCCTGGGCCTAAGGAAAAAGGCTTACCATCCTGAATCCAGTCTTCAGCAACACCTATAAAGACAAGAAAGAACAGGTTAGCATTCCGGCATCTGAAAGGCAAAAGCTTACCATCCTGAATCCAGTCTTCAGCAACACCTATAAAGACAAGAAAGAACAGGTTAGCATTCCGGCATCGGAAAGGCAAAGGCTTACCTACTCTTCGTGCGCTCCGGAGGTCTTCATACTGCATTCCGGCATCTGAAAGACAAAAGGTTACCAACTCTTCGCACGCTCCGGAGGCCTTCGGCGCTGCATCCGCATCTGAAAGACAAAACAAGGTGCGTTTAAAGACATTGGGGAACTTTAATACTCACGTGCCATTACTCCTTTCCACATCTAATCCAGTGGGTATTCCGGCACCCTGCAGCCGCTCCGAACTCGTACCTGCAAAATAAAAAGACAGTTAGAGCGCATCGTGAAGCAGGCAACAAGCGCTTACTCACGTGCTTCCAGGCGCTTCTATTCATCACACGGGCTCCATCTTCAACTCACTTCAGCCCGTCATCCGCCATCGCCGGAACCCTGCAAAACAAGAGACATCATTACTAAAGACTTTAAAAAGACATTTGAATGACTCGAAACTTACCGTTCGTGCAGTAAACGACGGACAGCAGTCCTCTGAAGTCAAGAGGCCTGCGCTACCTATCCAGTGAAGAAACTGGCTACAGCACCCTGCCCCGAGGCTGATGGAGAGCTCGGCATTCACTTACCTAAGGTGAGAGCGTTAACCTTTGGGGTCTACAGGAGAGGAGAAGAGGAAAGAGATAGGGACACCCCAATAACCCCAGTTCATTAACCCCATATTTTCTATCTGCAGACATCTTACTCTACACGTCAGGCATACAGTGCACAGAGGTCCAGCCCAAAGAGCCAAATGGGTGCTACACATCACCTTTGAAGATACGGTAGTCGCCCAGTCAAGACCGGCGCCTCTGCGAGAATCAGGTGAGCGTTACACTTATGTCCCTTTGGGTCCCATAAACACAGGGGCCCTGGCTGGACTCAGTCCTGGTGCTTTTGGTGCCAGGCTCATATAGAGATGTGAGCAGGAACACTTTATTTCAGTGCAGGAGTGCTTTTATTTTACAAGACCTTTCCAGGAGATGAAAGCCTTTATTCCAGAGAACATCCTCATGTGCTTGCTCATCGGGTGTGGCAGGCAGGCTGAACCTGGTGGGCTTGGCTTCAGAAGCTCAGCTATATAAGCTGCTCCATCATTAAGGCTGGTGCTTCGTGTTACTGTGCACTCGGGTGCAACGTGACCCTCAACGCTGCCTGGACCAGTTTACTTACCTTTGAAACCAAGCTTTCTCCTGCATACTCACCTCCAGGAAACAGCTTCATCGCTTCATCGGCAGACTCATCTCCTGACATCCAGTGATCTTGATCCCGACGCCACAGCAGCGCACTCCGCATCCACGAACTCGGACCCTCTGAAGAAGAAGAAAAACAAGGTTAGAACATCCATCCTTGGGCCGCGTCGCATTTGAACCCTGCGCGCCTCCTAGTTAACAACTTACCAGCTACTGTACCGCTGCAGCTTCGTTCCTCATTCCCTCCGGCTGCAGCCTCGAGCTCCGCAGCTTCTGCCAGGCCGGCAACATCACCTGCAAGGGAAGAAAGCAAAAGAGCAAACATCAAAAGTGGAACAGACAGCAATACAAGACAACACAGTTTACAATGCAACAAAAACAGACGAGGAAAGACAAAGACAAACAGGAACACTTACCTGAAGTATAGTGGCTTAGTCGCAGCAGGACTGGACTGCCACGTGCAAGGGACCAGTGAAGGAACTTGGTCCAGATCATACAAGTGCCCCTGCCAGAAGCAGCAGGATGGAGTGCTCGCCAAAACTAATCAACAGGTGAGCTTTCCAGGGACAGCGCATACCACGGGTACCACGGTTTGGGAGAAGGGGTCTGGAAGCAGATCAGGCACACAATCTGGCATACTCACGCCCCCTATTCTCCATGCAGGAACAGTCCCAAGCAGCATCACCTATTACCACCTGTCACCACATAAGCGTAGAGGGCGAAGTCGGACCCGAGCAACCTCACCCCTGGGAGGGCTGCAACCGTGCCCCAACGCCTCCGCAGAAACCAGGTGAGTGTAACACATTGGTGCAGTATCGAAAAGTGTGATGCCCCTTGATGGCTCTCGTAGCCCTGCCCCCTTCACTGAGACAGAGTTTGAGCAGGTCCCTGAAAGGCTCTGGACAATAAATGCCCATGAGGAGAAACCCCAGTCCGAATAACACTGAAGCCAGGTGTTGTGCTGCCCTGGGTGAGGCAATATCCTTTATCGAGGAAGGCAGAGGAGGGGATATGGGACACTATTGCTGCCCTACTAAATCAGGGGATAATTGTACCATCCACCTGCCCATGCAACATAGCTTTATACCCGATAAAGAAGGCAAAGGGGGAGCTGGAGAATGATTTGAATTTGCGCCCCCTTAATGACATTGTAAAGGCAGAATTTCCAGTGGTCCCGAACCCTGCAACAATACTTTGTAAGATCCCTAAAGAGGTGACCCACTTTACTTTAGTGGATCTTAAGAGCGTCTTCTTTTCTGTCGCTTTGCACCCTGACTCACAATACCTTACTGCATTTAAGCATGGGGGGATGTGCTTTGAACACACAAGACTGCCTCTAGGGTATTGTGAATCCCCCTGCATTTTTAACAGGACATTTACTACTCGCTGATTTAGGCAATATTCAGGTGCATAGTACAATTATTCTATATGTTGATGATTTACCGTGTGCAGTGTCAGCGAGCACCAGTACAGGAAGGACTCCATTACGCTCCTACAGCTCTTGGTCCGCAAGGGATACAAGGTTCATAAGGCTAAATTACAGTACTGCCTTCAGGAGGTACTCTATTTGGGTCAATTGATCTCCTTAAATGGCAAAATAATAATTCCTGATTGCGCTGCCTCTGTGCGCGCCACCCCGCAACCCAAAACAGTGAAGGAGATGCAAACATTCTTGGGATTATGCAACTACTGTAGGGCATGGATACTTGACTATGCAGCATACACCAGGCCCCTTTTACCGGGCCTCAAGGAAGCTCAGAAAGATGACAACAAAATAGCATGGATTTAGGAAATGCTCACAAATTTGAATGACCTCAAGGAGGTCATATCCACAGCACCAGTGATAGCAAGCCCAGACTGCATGCAAGAGTTCTATTTATTTTCCAACTCCAACGGGCAACTGATGACTGCGGTGCTGACCCAGAAAAGCTGCATGGGCCACAAGCCATTGACCTATTACAGTAGCGTGTTAGACACAGTAAAGCACTGCCAATTTGCACTCCTAAGGAGTATGCCCAATCTGGCAAGAGTTTGCATCATGTATGTAAAGCATGGGTTCCACAGGAGGGATCACCATCTTAATTAGAAGCTGAAAGGTTGGAGGAGGAATGTTTGCAGAGGACAAATAACGGTGGAATTATTGGGTAGTTCATTGTAGTAGAATTAACAAAATGTGTGGAATGTTGGGAAGTGGTTCAGAATAAGGCAAAGGCCATGAAAATTAATATAAGAGACCAGGGGGGTGCTTTGAAAGTCCTTTACACGATCATATTATTGCATGCTTTGTAGATGTAGTGCACATATGGGAACAAATGGCATTTTAGGTTATTAGAAGCCATATTGGAACACAAGGCGTAAACACAGCATAGTAGCCAGCGTCATAGGCCTAGGCTGCAAGCATGAGGAAAGGAATAGGTTGTATTACGGGCACTGATGAGAAAGGTCAGAGCCGCAGAGATCGATAAACCTTTAATTGTCTTAAAAGTTACTAGTATTCGTGGTCTGGGAAGAATGTGCCCGGCAAGGCCACGGGTGGAGGGCTGAGCGCCTTTGAATGATAGAATTGCACGAGAAGGAGGGCATGGGCCTCCAAACCCCACCAGTCCCAACTCTTAAGTTATAGCACCCAAATGCCTTAGCCTTAAAACCTCTGTGTTCCAAGGTGCCAGCTAGCACCGGACCACTGACCATAAACCTGTTAGACCCCCGACTGATCAAGAGAGATCAGAACGCAGGACTTCCTGCCTTCACTTCTGGGTCACGTGGTTTGTGCTTCAAGGTGCATAGAGGGATACAAATATAGCCCAGAATAAGGGTGGGAGACCTTGGAGAGATGCCTGCCTATCTGGGACCAACGGAAGTTTGTTCGTTAGTATGACCTCGATTTTTTCACCATCCCCTCATCTGCTTGTACCAGTTGCACTGCTACATAGATAGAGATGTATTGTTTATTTTTTACATAATTGTCAATTAGCCACCACCTCATGACCAATGACGACTACAGCATCACCCACGTGGAAGAAGATGGACAGAAGGGGCGGAGACCAATGGCCTGGCATCCCCTATGGAGCAGGCAGCTTATGTATAGGGTCTCACCAACCAGCCACACAGGTTTCTACTGTATGTAATGATGTGACTGATGACACAATGTACCTTCTTAAAGTGTTGGTCATGAAGATTTTGGCAGAACATTCGGCGGCAGCAGAGCTCTTTGATGATGCCCTCCTATTTTGTAGGAATAAAATATGTGTTATCCTTGCAAGAGGTGTCTTCTGCCTTTTTCCCTAGTGGGTTGTATTTTTTCTAGTGTGAGCATTGAGGGGCTTTCCTACATATCAGAGGAAAGAGATGGCCACAGAGATAAAAATGGTGTGGCAATAAAGACACAGCGTTAGTTATTGATGCAGTAACAGAAATACATGTAGTGGCAGAGTTATGGATCTAACAGCAAAAATAGCTAAAGACTAAATGAGAGGTAGCAGCACAACAGAAAAACAGACAGCAAAGAAATGTAAAAGGGAATAAAAGTGAAAGGAATTCAACGAGGGGTGGCAAGAGACAGAAGAATCAACATGAACAGAAATGGAGTGAATGAAAGAGCAACATAGAAATAGTTGGATGGGTTTACAGTGTGTAAACTTGTGTGCATACCAAAATTGGGAAAGAAATTCAAATCCCACCCCCTTTCAGGCACTTCAGATTGGCTATTCTGGCATCTGCATCTCTCAATGTCAAATCGCTATACAAAATCGAATTTATTTCAATCATTGCATTTCTTTTAGTCTTCTTGCACACACAATTCTTTTAAAGTTATCCATTATTAAACATTCACCATCCTGAGAACTCATTCATGAGGCATTAATAGCTCCTACACCACAATGAGTAGCTCCTGCTTAGAGGGGAATCCTGACATTGTGGAGCTATGTACAGCTCCTGCTCTACAAAATCCAATTTCGACCCCTGGAAAGTAACATTAAAAAGACTGCAATACTCAGAATGCAATGGCAAGAAAACATATTGCACTGCCTGCTACATGCTTCCATTTCTATTCATCAACTCCTGGAGTTCATCTGGCTTCTCTCCCAAAGTCCTTCACAGAGATTGGAGATAACTACACCTGTGACTGGTTTTGTGCAGACCATTCAAATGATAGTGTTGGTGTCCTGCATCAGTGTTTGTGCCCTGCCTCATTCCTGAATCACTCAATTTTTCCAGCCTGGCCTTGGATGCTCAGCCTTTCTCCCTCTGCCCCGAGCCAGTCTGGATCTTTTCCCTCTCTCGTCAAGCACTCCTTTCTGCACCTCCTCCTTAAAAAGCCTTCTGCTGATCCTACCTGTCTGGCAAACTATCACACAATTTCTATCTCTCCTTTCCTAGGCAAACTTCTAAAAAAGCTACCCATCTTCCAGCTTACTGTCCACACTGAATCTGTTGGTTGTCTCCATGACCATCAGTCTGGCTTCAGAGCAGCCAGAGGCACAATAACTGCTCTCCTGAACACCCGTGAAGATCTGCTCTCTAATATGGATTCCTGCTCTCCCTCTGTCCTCATCCTCCTTGACCTTTCCTCTGCTTTTGACACGGTCAATCATGCCACCCTTATCAATCGACTATGTGAGAACCTGGGTATCACGGATCAGGCCCTAGCGCAGCTCACCCCCTTCCTCCTGCACCGACCCGCCCAGGTTCAACTTGGGTCCTTTGTCTCCACCACCTCTCTCTCTCCACATGTGGTGTCCCCTGGGGCTCTATCCTCTCACCCTGTCTCTTTGCTGTCTATCTGGCCCCTTCGGCCCTCTTGGTCTCCACCTTCTCATCTTTCAGTGTTACGCGAATGACACTCAGCTCTCTTTCAGACTTCCATCAGCCGCTTCATCTCCCTCGCTCATTCCTGACTGTCTATCCGCGATCCAGGGGTGGTGTGCCTCCAACAATCTCTGATTTAATGCAGTAAGATAGAGATCCTTCTCATTGGGACCCCTGCTCCCTCTGTCCCTCTCTCGCTCTGGTCGCCCTCCTTGGGCCCTCGACCCTTGCCTTTCTGTGGGGCAAAAAACCTTGGTGTCATCTTTGACTCCACTCTTTCCTTCTCTCCTCACATCTCGGACCTTTCCAAAAAGACCCACTCCCAGCTTCACCTACTCAGAGGTATTCTACCTTTTCTCATTTTCCCCCAGAAGACCCCTGTCTCCAGAGCCCTGGTGCTCTCCAGGCTAGACTACTGCAACAGCCTCTTTACCAATCTACCTGCCTCTACTCTCCGCCCTCTGTAACTAATCCAGAAAGGACTGCAAAACTTAACCTTGGCATTAATCCCAGGGACCGTATCTCTCCAGTCCTGAAATCTCTCCACTGGTTCCTGGTGGCTGCAAGGATCAAGTCCAAGACCCTCTGCATTGTCCACAAGGCTTTCTGGGGCCGGGGCCACACTACATCCAACTCTCTCTACCAAAATACCTTCCTTCTAGAGCTCTGCTTCCTCCAACTCTCTGAGGGCAGAAGCTTCTCTAGACAGAGAGTTTGTGGTAGATCTCTCTCCTCTGCAAGTGCCTTCCTCTGGAACAACCTCCTGCCCCTCTCGGACTTGAGCCGGATCACCTTAAGTTTCAGAAGCAGCTCAAGTCCTTCCTTTTCGCCTCTGCCTTCTCCCTCTCACTTCCCTGCTAACTTACCTGACTGCTGCCTGGTACCCTCAGAGTCTCACTGGGTATCAGGCACCTCCTAGCCCAGTCCTTATACTGCCCTCTGGCCTACCGTGCACTTAGGGGCTGTTAGCTGTAACCCCTAAGGCCCCCTGTTTCCTAGCAACCTAGAGCCGCGCTGTCTTGGCTTCACTTTCTCACAGTCAAGCTGCCCTGTTTGCACTTTCCCTTCCCCTCTCCCTTACATGTCCCCATCTCCCTTCCGCTTTCACTTCTCGTTGTCATACATGCACGATCCGAATGACAAAAGGCCTCGTATGATTGTTTGTTTTGTCTTCCCTTTGTCTTCCCTCCATTGTCTTGTGGCACCTAGAAACACTTGTGTACATGCGCAATATAAATGTCATATCATATCAGTCTCTTTACCCATTTTCCCTGTGCTGTGTACCTCCAGCTCCTGCTCCTTTTTTGTGTCTCTTTGGTCTCCAGCCCCTACTCTTTGTGCTATGTTCCTGCAGTCTCCAGTTCCTGTTCCTTTTATTGGGATATTGTGGTCTTCAGTCCTGCTCACTGGTCTGATCTTTTCTTGCTTAATCAACTCTATATAGTTTCAAGTTTTACCCTGTATAGTCGGCCTCTGTTTAACTTGTCTCTGTTTGCTTCTGTTCCCCATAGTTCTGAGTCCTATGCCCCTGCTTTCTATATATCAATTGTTTTAAGTCCAGTTCTACAGCTTGCTTCAGTTAACTAGATGTATTCCCTTGTTACAGTTTGCTAATTACCCAGTTTCAAGTCCCTTTCTACAGTTACCACGTTCTACTCCATTGCCAGTTACCTAGTCCTAGTAGGAAGCTAAAGGATTCATTATGTCTAGCACCTGTTCTGAATTAGTGTATCCTTTAACCTTACTTCTCACCTTTTATCCCTCTTGGGCTCATTGGGCCTCATTATGACTCTGGCGGTAGTCATGCCGATAAAAACAGCACGGCAGCCGCCAGAGTCATTTGTTTCCCGACGCCCGGCAATGGGGACATACCGGGGCATTACAGCCCTGGTGGTGCCTGTAATTCCCCATTGCCGGATGCCGTAAATATTACTTCCCATTCGAGTGCCATTGGACTCAATGGGAATGGGGAGGACGGAAGCACCGGCACTGTGTGCAACAGAGCCGGTGCTTCTGTCAGAGTCTACAGCCGGGTGCCGTTCCTCCTGCCAGGTCAGTCCTGGTGGGAGGAAAGGCACCTGGCCACAGTACTCAGGGTATGCCGGTCCAGCAGCAACGGTGCAGGTAGCTCACCGGTACCGTTGTTACCGGACCGGAATACTTGTAAGGACCCCCATTGTATCACAATGGTATGAAAGAGGCACACTAACTTGAGATAGTAGTAGAGTCCTTGAAGTTAGCAAAGTAATCCCGAAGACCGTCAGACCCCTGGATGATACAGGTGGTCGTGCGGAATTGGGGAAAAATCCCTAATGAGGGAAAAGAAAACTGTGATGTCTGCCATCTGGTGGAGGGAGGCGTTTCTTGCGTTAAGATTGGAAGAATGATCTAGTGGAGATGAATCATAGATCAGGTGAGGAGAAACAGTAAGCAAAATCCCATAACAAAAGTCCAGGAGGGAGAAGAGTAGGGTTTAGGGGAGATGAGTTTGAAGGTGAGTATGAGCGAGAAGGGTGTAGAAGGGAGGGCCAAGTGACTTCTGGTATAGGAAGTGTGCACACTGAAGTGGAGCAGGAAGGTATGGTCGCCTGGGACAAGAAGCGCTGTAGACAGAGGAGCCGTTTCAGTGGGGGACTCCAGGCAATGAAAAGCAGAAGCGAGGAGCGCGGGAAGCAGAGGTGCCACGGAAACGTGGTAGAGGCACCGCTCTTGGTAGATAGGAGGAAGCTTGCAAAATGGAAGCCTAATGGGAGTTGCAGGAGAATATCGTGGTGCAAGATTCCGGAAATAGGCAGGGAAGAAGAGAATAGAATGAGCAGAGGGGAGAAAAAGGAAGGCGCGAGATGCACCGAAGGAGAGGGTGCCACAGAAAGGAACAGCTATAGAGAGAGGGAAGGCAGGTAAGGTAATACCGGGTTTGGGTAGGCACAGCTGGGCTGAAGCTTTGAAAGGCAACAATCCGGGATCTGGTTCTCAGCTAACGGAAAGAGCATCCATCGAAAGTAGCAACCTGGGGAACAGAAGCTGCGTTGGGTTTAAATAGGACTGCCTCAATTCGTGTTGTTCCAAACTGGAACATTCTCTGGATTGGGGAGTGGCTGAAATTGGTGGCCATCTTGGTTGGACAGGGAACTTGTCTAACCTTCCATCTGTCCCAGAGTTTCCACTTTCTGGGGTCATATGCAGGTGCGGCCCCCACAACCAATCTACCGTCTGACAACTCGACTCTGCTTGCACACACAACATGGAGGCAACACAGGGCTTCGAAAAGACAATGGAATGTGAACCGGAAGGAAGAGAAAATATACAATGCAATCTGATCGGTGCTAGCTACATCTCCATACACAGAATTGAAATTCATGAAATTCTAAACAAAGGAGGAACCAACATACACTTTATAACAGATGTCTACAAGATGATAGCACCCGAATCCCTGCCAACTTCAAACGTATCGAAGTCAAACAGACCGGCAAAAGAGGAGAGGCTATTGCTGTGACACACAACAAACACCTCAACATATCAACTTCGATTGACATGGATTTTCAGGACTGTGAAGGCCTCCTGATCGACCTCACACTTAACTACCAAACAAAACTCTCCTTCCTACTTATTTAAAGACCACCATCACACAACCCCACCAACACAGAAACCTTTTCAGACATAATTGTAACCTAGCGATACAACACACTCCTCAGGGGCTTCACAATTTGGTTCCAGGAGAAAACAGTCAGAACCCAAAAGCTTGAGTTCTTACATGTCCAGCTTTTACCTCAAATGAATAGTCCAAAAAGCAACACACTGCTGGCCATACCCTTTATGCATTCTTTTTTTAAGCAGATCTAATAACCCCCATCCCCCATTTAGGTACGATGGAGCAATCATCTAATGATTTGTTTTACTATGAACACGCCCATGTGTCTTGACTCACAAAGGATAAACAGCCACCACTGGGAGAAGCTGAAAAACTATAAACCTGGAGCGACTTGGAAACCTCATGGAAGAGACCCAGACCAATCCCAACAAATCAGAACACTTGCTATTTGAAGGGGTTTTAATGACACTAGAAAACTGGATAACCAAAGCACTAGACCTCCTCATCCCACTAAAGTGCATCCCCCTTCTAAAAAAAAAGACTTCAGCACGATGGATCACATACCACCTATGAACACCACTGGAAAAAAGAAATTAAAAACTTGAATAAACATGGCGGAAACACTACAAACCACAATGAAAGGCTGCCTACCAAAGGCAGATCCACCACTACAAAGCAGAAAACCTTTAATAATGCACCTCATCCAGGGAAGAGAAAGAACTTTATCAAATCATTAATGAGATGTGAAACCCCACTTCTTGCAGCAATGTACCTTCACCTACACAGACATTACTTGACAATATCACCAACCATTTTAGAAACCATCAGCACTGCAATATGGAACTGAGTTGGAAGCAACATTCCATTCCTGGTCAATAATTTTAGGCCTACAACTCCATCGATGAACAGCTTTAATCCAATATCCGAACCAGACTTAAAACAAATCAGTGAAACCTAGCAACAAACAAGCTCTCTAATTGACCAATGGCCTCCATACATCTACAAGGGGATGCTTAAGAAGGAACTACCAGCTTTCTACTTTCACAAATTATTGTACTGCTCTCTCAATACAGGAATTGTTCCTAAAGCTTTCAAGACTGCCTACGTCAAAACACTTCTAAAACACTGTTGAGAACCAGAAGACCTCCATTTTTCATCCTATATCACATATACCTTACCCAGCCAACATGATTGAGAGCTACTTATACAGAGAAATATTTGGGCATGCAGTCTAATAACTTACTAGATCACTCACAAGTTTGTTTCCATTTGCGACAACCTCAAAATCTGTCAATAGACTTACCCGGTTGGCCCACCACGTCTCTTTTCTCTAGGGGGCACAATGGCAGCTTTGCGATCGCCTTCGCTGGCGTACCCAGCTCAGGTCTTCTCCTCTCCTGGGGTCCGCCATATTGGTTGAAGCATGCATGCCTCAAGGACCATTGTCCGCCTTCCACGCATGCACGGTTAGGACGGCTTGGTCCGTAGCCATGGAAACGTAGCAACAAGTGTGCGGCCTCCAGTTAAAGCCGCACAGTATATAAACATTGCCAACACCAATTCTGGTGCATCACAACCTTTTCTTTAAGGGGAAGTGCTGCTGAGCACTGCTCAGTTCTTTTGCTTACCTGGAACCTGCTGCTCTCTTGCTCGAATGCAGCCCCTGTTTCCTTCCTAGTGACTGGCCAGACTGGTATCTTTAGTTTCCTTCTTTCCAGCAGTTATTGCTTGGGTTCTGGATCTCTCGGTTCCTACCTACTACAACTATACGTTAACTTCTTTTTGTTGCTATTCAGACCTCCCAATGCCTGGTACAATGTTAATAGTGGGAAGTCTTATTTCATGGTGCTGAGGAACTTCTTGCTGTCCTTCATTAATAATCACTTTCTGGTATGTGGTCAGGAGGTGGATTTCCACATCACTCTGCCTACAGTACCGGACGGACACCACCTACAAGTATTATTCTAGAAAGCCATCAACGCCGACACACAGGTATTTGGGAATCACACGGGGTTCACCTTGATAAAATCACAGCAGATGACATCACCGCAGCACTAGTACTCCTCAACCTCTCATTGGCTTTTGACACTGTTAATCACAATAAACTAATTAGAAGGCTTGAAGAAACTGGACTCCATGACATATCTCTTCAATGGATGGATAAGATCTTTCTTAATGGACATAACAGAAATCACCTGGCTCCACCCTTTAAATTCAAATCCACAACCAATTACCTGTAGAGTACCCCAGGGATACAGTCTCTCGCTGCTCCTTTTCAACATTTTTATGATCTCTTTGATGAAGATCATAAAATATTATGGGCTCACCTGTAACAACAATGCGGATGAAACACAACTCATACAAAATGATTGACAACTGAAACTCCAGCCTCACCCTCAGCAATTGCCTTATGCAAATAAGCGAGTGGATGACTGTCAACTACCTCAAACTCTCAACCCACACAAAATGGAAATTATAGCATGCTGCACCTGAAACACCTCTGCCATGGCCTTTGGAAATGGATAACTGACTTAAACCATCTAAAGTTATTATGAACCTAAGCACAGTGGTCGAAGTGTACAAAAGGAAGTAGTGTAACTGTGTTCCCTGCTGGCCTGTCCGTGCTCTCCACAAACACCATTGCATGCCACCTTACACGTGCCATACACGCTCCTAAACATATGTGCCTGAATATTTCAGGGAACATTCAGTGCAGTGCACTGAAGTGCAAGTTTCAACTTCTTCCTACACTTTTATTTTAATAAAGTAGATGAGCACCACTCCCAACCGCTCCCGTCCTCTTCAACCACTGCCTAAGCATATTAATGGACAAAGGACTCACTCTGGAACGCCAGGTCAACGCAGTAGTCCACAAGTGGTTCTACCATTTATGCTCTGTCCAAGAGATTATGCTCTTCCTCTCCTTTGCACACAATCAACTACGCAAACAGCATTTACCCCGGTATGCCAGAGTCCCCCACAAAAAAAACTTTATTGAATCTAAAACACAGGAGCTAGACTACTACTCAGACTCTCTGGCCAGCAATCCAAAAAGGATACATTTCAAGGCCCTCTGCATTGACCAGAGAGCACTTGAAGGTAAAGGAGCAGAATTCCTGCGAAACAAAATCGCACTCTACCAAAACTGTATAAATCTAAAATCTTCATGCTTTACAGACAGAAAGTTTAACGTATGCCCATCAAGCAGCGAAAACAACTCCCCTCACTTTCACAAGCAGACACAACCTAACAGAACGCCATACCTTCTCCCGACAGTCTTCCTAGAACACAACCCACGACGCTCAGAAGCCTAGAACCACATCCAAACCTCACCAAAACCACAAGAGAACACCCTCCCTTTCTCCAAGAATATCTAAACCTCAACACCAGACATCTTCACACATCAAACACTAAGACCAAACAACTCTCGCTATAAAGAAACTGGCAGCAAGACCAGTCATTTGAAAGCATTACGGAAACCCCAAGAATACTTCCTACCTTTTGGTTAACCCTACATTTCTCTCCACCTTACCACACTCAAACGCAAACCAGCTACAAACCCACAGCTTAAAACAACCTCCTCCCAAAATGTAAATAGAACAAACTTACACCTTTAACCACAACCAATATACTCAGCCTCTGGCCAACACATGCCCAAACTATTAACACCAGGCGTCCCTCTGGACCTAAAGCCTTCAGTGCCTCCTACGCTTCTCATCTAGAGAGCCTACAAGCACGCAGCGCTCAAACCCATTTACACTCTTTCAGATCTGCCAGAATCCCTGCAGATCATGCACGTTGCAGTGGTAAACAGTACAAATCCTAGTAACATGACATATTTGTGTTCCTTTTTCTCTTGTTCCCCTGATCTCATTTGCTTTGCATATTCTTCTGTCCTGTTCTTCATTCTTGTTCTTTTTCCTGTTGTATGCACTTTGCCTGTCACTTTAGATGAGCTTCGGAGTTTCAAAACCTAGCCTTCTGACATGCTCCAGTAGTTTGCCGAATGCTCTTTCCGCTCTAGCCACAGTATAGCCGGCTCACCTGAATTGGGTACACATATTTTGGGGATGCACAATCGCATTCATCAGAGCATGTCCTGTAGGCACTAGGGCTTAGATCCCAGCACGTTCACAGTTCACACCTACAATGTTCAGTGAATACTTGACTGAGTACAGTGGCCAACAAGGCACAGTGCTGCATTTCCAATACCTATTGGATAATAAGGGCTCTTTGGAATCCTTGCGCAAAACCTCAGTGTTATTAACTGCTTTGCTGGTTCCAATATAATGTATCTGCGAGCGCTAACAATGCTTCAATGTCTGGCAGGGTGCTTTACAGTGCTAATTTATTCCTTAACGCCTGACCATTCATTTGCTGCAATGTATCATTGCTACTCGTCCACGTCATTGCACCGGCCTCTCCCATAGAGTTACCACAGTGCAGGGGAAATCAAGGGCTCTAGCGCATTCTAATGTCTGGACCGTGAGTGGTGAAAGGCATACCCCACCTGTGTAGTTGCACACCTGTGTTGAAGAGACACCAAAACATGGGCTGCGTCGTCCCTGGGCTGTGGGTGCTGGGTCCTGCCAGTAATAGATGCACCCACTTGGGAGGCCCCCACTGTAACAAGGGGAGCCTGCCAAGATGCCACTAAATCCACCACCGCCAGACTGTTTGCACTGTAGCTGCTCCACAATGGGTTTATAGCTGCTGTCTCTTTCCCGCTAGCCCTGGGCCAATACTTATTACTCAACGTTTGGGTTGTCCACCTCCTGGGCCTCGAGGGCCGGATCCATGCCAGGTTTTCAGGATACCCCTCAACAATATTCATGAGAGACATTTGCATACAATGATTGTAAATTTATGTACATTTTTCTTCAAGAATATTAATGAGGGATATCCTGAAAACCCATCAGGATTCGCGCTCTCGAGGCCCAGAGTTGGACAACCAATAGAGAAGGATGTAGGAAGGCACCAGACAGGGTCCCATCGGAGCTCTAAGAGTTGTGTAGAGCAATGGGGAGCTTAACAGAGGAACATGGGGTGAGCATCTACTCACGGCCTCCAGGTACGAGCAGTAGATGAGCCCACAAGTAACTTGCACACAGCACCAGCACTAGATGAGACCTCCAGGATGCCGAGGGAATGATGGTGGGAGTGCCGGGTCTGTCCACTTGTCGCTCATTGAAGTAAGTCAAGTAAAAAAGGCTGGCAGGTAAGTCTCTTTGTATTCAGCCCCTGTAATACCTTTACACTGCTCCTCATCAGACAGCGCATTCCACCGCTGACAGCAGTGAAATACCATTCTGGTTGTCCACAGCTTTGGACACACATCACCTACCATCTTAATTACATTTGGGTGCTATTCATCACATCCGATCAAAAATCCATTTTCCTTATAACCCACCTCAGGTATTCATTAATTATCCCCTTACAGTCGATTTGGCACTGTGAGCTAGCTAGTGGCATGGACAGGCTCCACTGACCACTATACTACCATAGAGGCATCAGGCCTATGACTTCCGGGGTGGGGGGGGTCTGACCCTGTGTTAAAGGCCAGCAGTGAGGGGGAGAAGGAGGAGACCCCTCCCTTCTAGCGATTAGATACCATGTACCTGGGATGAAGACATGATTACCCGTACCTTGCACACCTTTGAGTGGTGTGGCGGGACATCAATGATTGCAGTCTGAAAAACTACTTAGGACAGAGGGCAACGAAATAGACTGTCAATGGCTGACCCCCAATGCCTACATAGTTGTGGTGTACAGAGCCGGTCGCCATATTACAAGTGCAGGAGGTCCAACCTTCATCCAAGCCTATGCAAGAAGGGTGCTGGAAACCTTGGAAGTGCCAGGAACTGTGAACCACTTTTTTGTGCGACAAAAAGGGAGACACAAAACGACAAACTGTTGTGGATTAGGCAACCTGGTCTCACTCAGGACCACAGTTCTACGTAGACTAGGGTTTGGGATTTCTCAGTTACTTGATTGTTTTCTTTCAACCTCTGCATTCTATAAAAAAACAAATGTCCTTGTTTTGTTGCAGAGACATGCAGGTATGATCTATAAACCTTACTCCAGCCTCTGTGTTTTTCTACAACTAAAATGGAGTCATGCCCGATTGATTTGGGTGTCGAGTTTCCTGTTTATGATCTCTGTGCCTGTGACAAATGGCATTTCAGTGTAAATGCGAGCCACTCCATCTTCTGCTTGCATCTCCCAATGGATTGCATTGAAGCATTAACAATAACACACACACACACACACACACACACACACATGCATGCATGACAACGCTCTGGAATATCTCAAAGAGCGTCTGAAGTGGTACAAACCGACTCGAGAATTGCGATCAGGTTCTCAACATTTTATGTTCTGCTAACGAGCCAAACACACGCGTGTGATTGGTAAATCATTTCAGGTTTTGGCACCTGTATTGTGGAACTCCCTATTCCTATGGGGTCGGAATCCTCTCCCTTATCCTTTAGGAACAATTTGAAAACTTTTTTATTCTATACATTTTTTACATACATTAATTTTCTTGATTTAGATGCTGACCTCCATCCTTTGTTCTGAACTATTTCCATTGTTCTTTATTCTGGTTTTTGCCTATTGCCTTCCCCATGTCTGTTTTGATGTCATGCTATTGCGCTTTGACACCTGCGGGCTTAAGCAGATAATCAATAAATAAAAAAGAAATCTACATGGCTTCTTCTCTTTCCCTAGCGCATCCAGCATCTCTTTCTCTGGAAAGCAGAGACATTGCAGCACTAGCCCCTATCAATAGGGTGACCAGACGTCCCGGTTTTGCCGGGACTGCCCCAGTATTTGGTTCTCTGTCCCCATTTCTCAAGATTATGTTCCCATTGGGAACTGCAGTGGTCCCGGTTTTTTGTAGTAGGTCTTCACAGCTGGCAGGAAGGAATGCACAATCTCGCACAGAAGAAATGCGGTATTTTACAACTTAAGATAGTGTTAGTTTGTGATAAATTAAATTATAGTATGTGTTTCTTAAACCCCTTTCCCCTCCAAACGCTACTGAAGTGTAGTGCCTTGACAGTCACTTTCAAGAGTTAGTCCTACTTTTATGTTAGTTGCTGGGTCCCGGTTTTTAACTTTTTCAATCTGGTCTCTCTAACTATCAAGGCACCTTTATGGAAGGAGCAAAAATAACTCAAAACAAACCTGTATCGAGTAGAAACAAGGCACAATTATGCAGAGTCAATTTATAAGTGATCCTAGCAAATATGTGGCTCAAAATGAACCAGGCTCCTAACAATTCCTTCTGGGTGATCTCTTGTCCTTCCTGTGCTTTCGTAGCCAGGCATGCACAACCTTCTGGTCTTGATTATCTCTGAGGTGGCTTGCCAAACTGGTCATTCACAGCCAGGGATCTACATAATTTCTGGTCTTAATTACTTTTGGGTAATATTCATCACATCAGATCAAAAGTCCTTCCGGGTTAGCACCGCCTTGAGTAATTATTCCCACGGGAACCACCTGTTCACTTGCATACCCCATGCGGAGCACAGCCCAGGCCATTCTGTTAGACCAGAAAAGTCATCCCCTAGCCGAATGATACGTATAGTATGTTGGCCAGAAGCGAATCGCATCATGTGACAAACATCGCAATCCAAGAAACATGAATATAACCAAAGGTCGTCCATTTTGTGAAATGTCGGCCATTTTCTTTTCTCTTTTCTGTTAAACGCTTTGCAAATATATTCTATGCTTTAGATTCTCACACAGTGCGAGGCCGCAGCTTGAACGCTGAAATGCTAACGCAGACAGGAATGTCGAACTGTGCAGAAATACATTGTTTTTCTCTCTCATAAGTCCTTGAAGTCGAGCAGAAGCCGCATCTAATCAGTAGTCCAGGTGCCGGTTTGTCTTGCAAGCACTGTTGTAAAAGGCAGTTAAGCATGAATTATATTCTCCTAGCTGTGCTCCTTCACGGAGAATGGTATTCTCTGCTTCAGAACTATCTGACCCTTAGCTCATGAGCTGGAACACACAGATAACGTAGTATGGAATGTTTCTCTGCTAAGAACAAGATATCCTTACCGAGCCAGAGCTCCATGTTCCCCATAACAGAAAGCTGTCTTTGCTGCCTTTGCTAGTATAACTATGTTTAGACTGAATGAAGACTTGTCATAATGTGTCACAATTGTCAATCACTGAACCCTAGCCTGTATGACATGTATGAGGGCGGGTCGAATTGCTTTAACAAAAGATAATGTATGATGTATATATATTGCTGCTTGAGCGCTGTTCGCTCTCTCGCATCTCACAAGGTCTGGGAACACACGTCGTGAGGCGTTGAGACCCAGTCGGCCGACTGAGAAACTCTGAATAAAACCAGACCTGTTTGGAAAATGAACCTCGCGTCTGACGTGTCATTATAGTATATGGTTATTGTGCCTTAGTTTCCATATGCAGTCTTTATGGCCTAGCAATTCTGCAGTTGTTAAGGAGTACAACTGTCCTATTGGGTAAGACTGCACGTCACGTTCACACCTGCCTCTGTGGCTCTCAGGTAATCCTTATGATTGAAAGCTGTGGCAACATTCCCCCTGAGCTAAGATTTCCCAGTAACTCCTGTCTATGTGACAGGAGAAAAACAAAAGTAGTTAGATCCACTTACACTTCTTAACCTTCTACCCATCTCTAACCTATGCCAACCCTCACCGACCCTTTGCTTCAGCGTGGGTGGATAGGTTAACCTTCCTTGCCACCAAGTCGCAAAAGTGGCTTTCATTGTGGACACAGGGACTTATAAGGCCTTCTTGGATACAAATCCTCTACCCAGTATGACGCTGTTGGAGCCCCAACTTGCTCCCCATCCTGCCTCCACCCTTGGAGGTTTGGAGATGGCTGGTGGCCAGTGGGCCTACCCTCTATGGTTGCTGCACCTCTATCACCCTATTGAGGGAGAGTTCAACTGCTGCATCTGAGCTTAGGCTGAACTTGTTCTGTATCATTTGGAGCTGTGTGTCTCACCTTTCACTCTCCAACTGGCCCACAACACAAAATGAAAAGACCAATAGCCAAATGCAATGTATACATAATACACAATTGAACATAAGAAATGCCATTAGAAACAAAATAATATAAGTAATTATATGCTGTGAGCAGCAACAAAGAAGAGGGAGAATGTCTTAGGGAGAGTCTTGTTATACAAGCACATCTCATCTTTTGCACTGAAAAGCATTGAGAATCTGACCCATATAATTTTGCCCATTGCCTTTGACCCATTATACTTTAAATCCCTTCTAGAGAGTTTCCTCATATATACTATGTAAGGGTTCAGAAGTACAAGGGCAAAGACTTTTAGTTAAATAATAAAGAAAGGAAACACCTATCTTTCCCTAACTCTAAGAGGGGTTTCCCTGCCTCAACTAAAATACTAAGTAGCCAATCAGGATATCCATAAATCAATAGTCCACCATCCTGTGCCAAAATCCTATTTCCGTTCCCTACACTCGTAAACTAAGGATACAATTGGCCTTCTTGTTCCAGAAGAATGACTCCCTTCTTCTGGACTGAGGGTTAGTGTCCACCTCCTGGTGATGAAATGTATACTACAAAATGTGCAAAACAAAACATCCATTAGTTCTCTTGGGTGGTTTCTTTATAAACAATAACAACAGAAAAGAAAGTCTCTCAAAGTACATTTTCCTGCTCACAATACCAGGGGGGGACTCCCTCCCCTCTGATTCTTTGAGAGCTTAATTTGACAGTCATGGGGAATCTCTCCTTCCCTTGACTTCCTCTGGGATGGTCTTTCCCACTTCACAGTACCAGGGGGAATGGCTTCTTTCCCCTTGCTTTCGTTAGGCTTACAGTTCACAATATCAGGGGGATGACTCCCTCTACCTAACCTTCTTCAGGTTTACTTCTCATGGTTCGCACCACCAGTGGGAATGTCTTCCTTCCCCAAGTTTTTCTCAGACTCAATGCGGCAATTTGAAATGCCAAAGTGGAATTTCTCCCTTCCCCTAGCATTTCTCAGGCTTAAAAGGGCAGTTCACAATGTCTTTTGAAATAACTCTCTTCCACATGCTTTTATCAGGCTTCTCAAGGCAGTTTGCAATGCCAGGGGGAATGACTCCCTTCCCATGGCGTTTCTCAGTCTTATGTTTCAGCACACAATTCTTGGCCCAGGTCCTTCCCAGGTTTTCTTTACAGTTCACAGTATAGACTTTGTGTAGCAAACCTGGTTCACTAATCTGCCAGGTACTGTGATGTTGAAGAGGGTTAGTGATCTCCTTCTCCTTTGGTGGTGGGTCCCCAACCCTTCTTGATTCCTTACAGGTTGCCGCTGATGTACCTGGTTTACTACCCTGTCAGGTATTCTCTTGGCTCCATTTACTTAAGGCAGTCTCTGTATTTCTAAACTGGTTCCAGGACCCTGGTTCTTGGGCTTCCTGTGCCCTTCTGGCCTCCTCCAACAACCCTGGTACCTCCTGGTTTGTTGCTGGGTCTTCTCTGTCTGCACACAGAACTCCTGCTGCTCTGTTCGTTCTCCTGTGTTCTCTCTCTCTTGCAGGTTTTTCACTGGCTGTGGAAGCTCTGCAGCGATGCAGGCTTGGCGGCTGGAGCCTCTCTCCATGACTGCACGGTTCAATGGCTTAATTCCACCTGGTTTCCATTTCTCAAGCTCTCTGGCCTGTCTGCCAAATGCAGAACGAAAAGGGATGCCTCTTGAGTGTCTATCACATCCGGTTTACAGCCCCTTCTTGCAAGGCACAGCTTCCTTGCTCGATGCTCCTCGAGGGAGGACTTAACATATTTGTTAGTCTCTCTCTTCCCTTTTAATGACGAGTGGGCAGAAACAACGAGAATGTACATTCTATTTCTCATCTTGGCTCTTCATTGATCTCAGTACTTGTCATAGGCATCCTACTGCGGTAGTCTCTACTCTTCTTCATCTGTATCAGGTAATATTATCGCCATACATATAGTCGCTGGGAAACGGCATAGGTGACATTATTCATGGGGATAATTTATGGGAACGGGGGTTGCGGGGGTGTTCCCGCTCCCTTTAAAAAAATATGGGGATTGCGGGGGTGTCCCCCGTAGGATCCATGGGGTAATATCATTGCAAAAAAATGGTGCCATTCTTGTTTGGTGACATTTCTGTGGGGATATTATCACATGGAACCTCTTCATCTCAGTAGTTGTTAAGGGAGTCATGCGTATGTAGCCCCTACTCTTCCTCGTCTCAGTGAATCTTACTTTACTGGTCCTACCCAAGTACATAGGCAGGTTGGGCGTGGTATTGTGGTATACTCCAGCTGTAGGCGGAAGAGGGGTAATTAGGAGGGGGTCATAACTCATTCTCCCTAGATGCCTGTCCCTGCTCCCAGAGGAGTTGGCCCCCACGAGATCCACTCATGGTGTACCACCCCCACAGGGACTATCATGTAGCAGCCTCACTTCCCTGGCATCATGGGAAGGAGCTTCCCTTAGGGAGAAGTGACGACACCTACAGATTTGTCACAACTTGCATCGCATAAGTTGGCCAAGGGAGTAAGAGTAGCTCCTTGTAGCAGTTGGTGATAAGAGAAATAAGCATTTCCAGGCTTAGAAGCAGGAGCTAAATATGTCCCATCAATTTTGATTCCTGTGTAACACCCATTGTTAGTTTCATATAGTAATCGATGTGCTGCGCACTTAACATACTATATAAGTCAAGAGGGTTCTACCTTTGTTTTTAAATGGTGTTTTATTCTGCTTTCTTTGTCTCTTGCTCATTTTCTTGTGATGTATGTTATGTCAGACAGCCATGCTCTCTGAAAATGGGCCTGGGGCGTCACATAAGAGCCACAAAGGATTCCAGCGGCAACCAGGCTGATACCATTTTCCACTCCCTTAGTAACTCTAACACTTCCCTTTCGAGCCTGACTACTGAGATAGAAGGGGCTGTGTTGTGACAGAATGATAAAAAGAATCTGCAAAAGCCTACATTACTTAAATCAGTTCCCATTTTTTGTCCCTCCTATATCCCTTCTACCATTGATTATTATTACTTTTTTAAATTGTATTGTTTAAAGTGTGGACCTAACACAAGAGCAGCAGAGCACTGTATAGGGTGTGGGAAGCCATCATATGGGCTGACATCTTTTAACGGTAGCATACTACTGTGAGTTACAGTCTGTGTGTCGATCTGTACATTCATTGGGATTAGTCCTTGGTCAGGTGTTGAAAAAGCCACATTTGTAAAATTTGAGAATTGTGGGGGCATTCCAAGCCGATATAGGAATCATGTTCCAAAGGTTGGGAGCATGAAAAGAGAAGGATTGTTTGTGTATCCTCTCTTTGCGGGCAAGTTGTGATTCAAGCTGGTTTGCCGATTTGCTGCCTGAGGAGCATGGCCACCAGATATGTGGAGTGTAGCCACCAAGTACGCTGGTGTGCTACTCGTAACTGCTTTGTAGATGATACATGCAGTCTTGAACAGTATCCTGGCCTGGAGAGAAATCCTTACTAATAGCGGCTGATAAACATGGGGAGAGGCAATTGGCCTCATTAAAAGTCTGGCAGTCCGGAAAAAAGGGTGCCGGTCACGCCATACCGGCACCCTTCCTGGACCGCCACACTCCAACTCTGCCTTCCATGGCTGTTGCGCCAGGCAGGTCTGAACTTAGCAATGGTGCCGGTGCTTCCATGTCCCAATACCCATGGAGTCCTATCGCTTAGCCATAACTCATTGCAGTCAGCCATGCTTGGAAATACACACAAAGTGCAGGAAACCGAAGCCTTTATTCTTTACAGCCAGCTGGGAGCATTTCTCATGTCACAGATGTTCAGTTAGCATGGAAAGACCCAGAGTTATAGAATTAAGAAATTACACAACAGTTCTGTTCTAATATGAACCTTATAATATGATAGGCCAGAATAATATGTTAGGCCAGATGTTTGTAAGCAAAGTGTATTGACTTTTTTCATTGAACATAAAAACTTCCTGAAACACATGATTTCTTTTTTCTTGCAATGACCTTGTCTTATGCTAATTAGAATGACAGGTTGTTTTCCACATTCACTGAATCACAAGGCATATGTTGCAACTTTAAAACTCGCAAAAGCAGTTCTGGGATGACACACACTTGACCAAAACTCTAGCACACGCTGCCAATGACATGAGATTAGCTGCCGTGTTTTCATTGGTCACCTCGCTCTTATCTCCTTTTAGCCTTCTGGCAAATTTTTGTCTGAAACCCCCTTTGTGCAATGGTACCGCTAACATTGTATTTTTATTACCATTTAATAATGCCAAGTACCTGTACCTGACTTTCTGAACAGGCCCACCCTTGTTCCCAAATAACCTTGGCTTGAACTGTTATTTGTCTGAGCTTGCACACAGCCATATCATTTTGCTTGTTCAGCACCTTTAAATGTCCCTGGGAATTAAGGCCTTTAGCCATTTGTAATGCATACTGCGGTGTCCATTTTAAAAAGAAAGAGCATTTGTTGCTGTAATATTTCTTATGTCAGGGAGCTGTATTCTGTATGTATTTGACCACTATATTTTCTGATGTCTAGTGTCTATTGAGCATGGGTAATATCCTTCGTATCTAAACACAGTTTGGCCTAATGTCTGTGTAACTTTTTAATGAATACATTTTTGCCTTGACTCTTATGCAGCTAAATGTGTCATAGGTGAGATTACTTTACTTACTTCTGTCATCCTTTGCTCACACAGTGTTTATCCTCAGTGTTGCTGTTTGGTATGGATAATACAGTTGCTTGAGTGCATAAGTCTTCTCATATTTGCAATATTGAACCAGGGGGCTCGGACACAGGCCTTGAATTACATGTTCACCTGTCCGTCTCCAGAAGGAGAGAGGGCCTACTCCTCCTCAGAAGTTATTTTGAGACATTTTTATAACACCCTTCAGAAAAGCTCCATAGAAGTGCACAGTTTGTCTCTTAGTGAGCTGCTAAGCAATCTGAGTATCTACTAAATATAATGGCCTTTGAGGAGAACTCATAATAAAAGGAGGAGATTTCAATCTGAAATTGGGGAATAGCCCTCCTGAAAGTCTTTTTGATCCTGGACAGAATCTTGTTTGGTATCTGCCCATGGTCAATTTGAATGATTGTCTTTGTGATAATGAGGGATTGAGGTTTCACTCGTCATTGTTAGTACGGGTTCAAGGGCCATTAATGGATTAATGGTAGGGCTACTCGGGATAGGACAGGCAAGCCCATATTTAGGAACTCATGGTTCACTTTCTCCATGATCTGGGGTTCAATTGTCCCTTGTTGGGAGACTTTGTGTTTGCAAACAGACCTTGTTAGTGTGCAGTAGCACCTGGAGCATATCAAGTGCTAGACGGGATTACCACAATAACTGATTTCAAGCCCAAATGACCAGACAGACTCAAAGAATATGGAAAAACACTACTTTATTATCAGTTCAATAAAGTAGGGAAATCTGGTAAGCATAACAAATCGAAGCTCACACACTCTTGAATACATTAATGTTACACAAAGGCTTTATACCTCAATGTACATCAGCTATGATGTCATCGTATATGGCAAATAGTAAAACCCAATTGAGCGGACGGATAGGTTAAGGGAACCTATATACCTATACTTTATTTAGGGGTTAGTAACATCATTGGCTGCCCCTTATCAAGTAGGCATGCCTTTAGCTACCTCTAACTGCGTATAATACAGATAATAGTAGAATAATAGTAGCGGATTGACTTCTGCAACAATGCATAGTCAATCATTGCATAGACCATCCTAAATGGTTGGCACTCTCTTCCAACCTTGGACATTTGGCTTGTTAGCAGCACATAAGCAAAACAAAATCCAGGTGCAGGGAACAACATCAGACAGCTGCTCACTTGGCTAATTAGCCTACCATCTCTCATCAGTTAGGCCCTAAGCCAAAGCCTCTTCTTTGTAGTTGACCTTGCTTGCTGTTCTCTTCCTCAGAACTTTAAAGGGAGTGAAGGTACATTGCTATCTTCATCTGGAGCATTATGAATAGACCTTGTTTTCTGGTCTTGTACCCCATGATTTTGTCCATCTTATTCTCCTATTTAGTGCTATTTGATTCAATTATACTGGGTGCTATTACTCCCCTTGGCCTCTGGAGACTTGGTTGCTCCGTCCTGCATATGCTTTCTGCATCTTTAATTGTCCAATACTTGGCATTCGCAAATGTTTACTGCTTTACTTAATCTAAGAGAAATATGTCCTATGTACATGGCTTATCCACTTTGACTCCTTTTGTGCTTTGCAATTGCTTCGTGTTGCAGCATCCTTGATCCTGGGCCAAACAAATATTCCTTGTATTGTCACTGCCTGTCAGCTCTGCAGCCTTGGTCTCTCTCCTTGGGGTTTTTAGCTCATTATCATATGAAACCGAGGTCCATCTTCACAACATGGGTGCGCTACCCGTGTTATATTGCCTACGTTTAACAAGCTTCGCTATGTCTCATCACCATGTATTTTTGCATATATACATCTACTGCATCTCTTCTTACTTATCTTCTCAGTGTATATGATTTTTTCATATTTGCATGTGTTCACTTTGTTATTTCAGTCACATCTTCATTCTTTAAGTATTTGTATTTCGTTTCAGTGCATCCTCGTGTCTTCTCTTCTTGATGTCACTTTACACCTGTCAGACTTTGCTTATAGTTCTTCTATGTCCAGTGATGTCTGCAGACTTCCTTCTACCATATCAGTTCAAGAGTACATACAATACAGTTTCCTGAGCGCATAACATCTTTCACCTCTTCGGTGTGGTGTTGGGACAATACTGGGTGTCATGCACAGTGCTTTCTTGCTGTTCATCCAATATGACGGAGGTGATGGGGTGGGCTCCATGAGTGATGTGTACATCGGATTCTCTACATTAGTACCTACTGGGCCAACTAAGCCTCACCCTCCTATTTATGGGGTACCACAATTAGATCGAATTTCATGCACAGGAGAAATACTAGATGGTCATTCCTAATTGTTGATGAATTATTTTCCTCTGTGTTAAAATTGGGCTATAAGGATTTGATCTACGTCTTACTGAAAACAGTCATTTAGAAGATCTTGTTTCTATTTGTACAGCATTGGTATGCTGGATTCGACCTACCCTCTCCATTTACAAAAAAGTAGAACAAAATGCATATTTCGTACTTGTAGAACCCGACAATCCCATTATCTTCTTTAATAATGATTTTCTGGATGAATTCTCGTTAGCTGCAGTGGCAAAAACAGAACTAAAGCAAACTTCGAATCAAAAGCTCTGGTTCCAATTGCCGGCCAATGGATCTTTTTAAATATAGCATCGATTTCTGGGCCCTCTTATTCAAAGGACTTTTTATGCTGTGCCTGTAATATCTATTACATGCACAGCTTAACACTCATGACATCAAGCATCAATTGTTCCCATCTACAAGAAAGGGAATCGAAAAGTACCTACTTCCTATTGGCCCATTTTGCTCTTAGATGCCTCTTTGAGTATATTTGGTGGAGTAATCCAAAGGTTAGCTGAATGGGCCATTGAGAAGCATATGATGTCTGAGATGCAAGGTGGATTCCATTAGGGACTAGGTACAATGGAGGAAATCTTCAATGTATATATAATGTATGCTAAATATAATTAGTCTAGTATCTACCTTCCATTCATGGACAATAGTTAATCTTTTGACATGGTCAACCAAATCAAACTTTGGGGGATTTTAGAACAACTAACTACCCCCCTCTCACTGCTGTGTGTTGTTCAATCACTGCATCCAAGGAACTAGGTGAGGGTGCCATTTGACGAAGTGCACTGAATCTTTTCCTGGTATTGGAGGTGTTCATCAGGGCTCCTCCTCACTGATGGCTTAGCAGATGACTTGGAAAATGGTTCACTGGATGTAGCATCTTTGGCAGAGATGCATGTACCACTATTAAGCTATGCAGATGAAATGTATGCTAGCCAGGACACCGTCTATCCTACAAAGTTCGATCTATCATCGCTCTGATTTTATACATATCATAGATCTCCCCATTAACTCGAAAAAAGGAAAGACCTTTGTGGTAATTGCTAGGAAGCAGTGCAGTGCAGTTACTATTGTTATATATATATATATATATATATATATATATATATATATATATATATATATATATATATATATATATAATTGAGTTGTATCACTTTACATGCATATGCATCCCAAATATCAGTGCTATGTGAGTTTTCCTACAGAATTTGTAATATATTCCAAACGTACGTTTTTATCAAAACACAAACAGGCTTAATTACAAACTCAATTCCAAATCATCCTCCTCTCCCTACTCTGTCATTTTATCTGCTTTTCTTCCAATGTTATTGTGGGCTTAATTCAGTCACAGGTGGGCAAAATGCTTAATATTTAAATCTTTTTCGGTATACACAAGTTTGTTTCGTCTTTGCCTGCGTATTGCAACAGTGGGGCCCAGACCTTTTGGAATTCCTGTATGGTTTTCTTAAGCAGCGCTGTCATTCTTTCAACACTTAGCCTCTCCCAGATCTGCTGGTTCATTGTATAGCCAACTGAACCTCTTGTTTTTTCCAGTTTCTAGCGATGCGCCATTTAGCCGCTATTAGCAATTTCACACTTACGGTTAAGCTTCTCCCTTTTAATGCTCCTTCTCCCTTTTCTGGCCTTCCCAGTCGTACGAACAGATGAACGGATGGGACCGGTTTCTCTAATATCTTGATGATCATCTTTCTAACTTCCAGCCAAAGGTTTCTTAGTTTTGGCCACCCCACCATATGTGCAGTGTCATTCCACAATTGTCCCCCGTGCCCTCCCTTCACCCCTTCCCCCAGCAGCTACCGGGACATTTTGGATCCCTATTTTTTAGTACCTCCTGTGTGTATTGCCATCAACTGTATAGTATTTCTAACTGTAGATGCCTATTCAAGACCCCTTTCAGATAAATATGAACCCCTTGAACTATCTTATCCCATTCTTCTTCTGTGAATTCCTTCCCAATCTCTTTAACCCAACTTAGCATATATGATGCCAGTTTATGTTGCTTGTTTGCAATTCATATCTGGTAGATATTTGAAACGGGAATGGAAGTTTTTACCGAATCAGATTTGATTGCGGTAGAATTCATCAGGTTTTTGACCATGCATTTTGCTGCAAATATATGTGGGGGTGGGTTTAGGTGAATAATTAATGTTAGCGGTTAAGGGGGAGGGGCCTGGGGCGGTTGCCCCGCATATATTTGCTGCAAAATCGTTCAGTAGAAAAAAAAATGATTAATTCAACCACAATCAAATCAATTCGACCAAATCACCTAGAACCATTTGAAACAAATCCCTTGACAGATGCTGCCTGTGATATTACCACTTCAAACTGAGTTAATTTCTGCCTTTGTATCATTTCTTTTAAAGGGGTTGACACTCACCCAAGGTAAATATTTTCTCTACGTGGAAGCGTTTTCAATGAATCTTTGCATGGGTTTGACCACTTGAAGAGGCAAGCCACATTCATATCACAGACAAATTGAGCTATTGTACAGTTCATCAAGTGTGCGGCTAAACAATCCATTGAGGGTCTATAATGCGAAATCTTAATCCATTGTCTCATGTATCTGAATTGGCTGAGCCCACACATCAGGGCCAATCAAGGAGCCAGCAAGCAGACGCCGGCCCCCACCAAAGGCCCAATCCTGGTCAGCAACCTCCAACTTGCCATTACTAATACCCTTGACATTCTTGCCCCAGTCATGAGGATCCACCTAAAACAGGCCTCCAAGCATAACGCTTGGTACGACTCTGAACGTACAGTCCTGAAACGCAAGTGCAGAGCTGCAGAACGGAAGTGGCAGTCCTAAGACTCAAACTGGCCTGTCGCCTGCTCCAAAGACAATACAGACTCTCCATCTGCGCCAATCTCTGGTACATCCAACAACATGGCTGAACTCTTTAAAATCTGCAGGGAACTCGCCAACCCTTCCGCAGTCTCCTCCTCACCTCTTCCCTCCCAGGCCCTCTGCAACGCACTGACCACACACTTCACTGACATCCTGAGCACCCTAGTGATCCTCTCCCCATACCCCTCTCCCACTCCCTGCCTCCTATGACCTTACACCCTCCCTCTGCCTTTCTCTCCTATCACACAAAACCTTCTGCATACCCGTCTTGTCCAGCCAACTACCGCCCTATATCTATCACCCCCTTCCTTAGGAAACTCTTGGAGAAGCTGGTCTTCCCCCAACTGACCCAGCACCCTGAACTTTTTGGTTACCTCCACGACCAACAATTTTGATTCCGAGCATCCAGAGGCATGGAAACTGCTCTTCTGAACACACGTGAGGAACTGCTTGGATCTCTTAATTCCAACTCCCCAGCTGTCCTCATTCTACTTGATCTCTCCTTTGCATTTGATATGGTCAATCACTCCATCCTCATACAACGGCTCCACAATACCCTAGGTTTCTCGGATTGGGCACTGAACTGGCTGACCTCCTTCCTCAATGACCATCCATCCCAGGTCATACTGGGCTCTTTCTCCTCCCCACCTCTATCTCCACCTGCGGTCTCCCCCAGGGCTCCAACCTCTCTCCCTGGCTCTTTAACACTTATCTTTCTCGGCTTGCACACTTCATTCCCACCTTCACCCCTAGCTTTCAGTGTTATGCAGATGATACACAACTCTTCTTCAAACTTCCCTCTGACCCTCTTCTTACTTCTTCCATCATTCCTGACTTCCTATCTGCCATCCAGTCCTGGTGTACTTCCAACAATGTCTGCCTCAACGCCAGCAAGACTGAGATCCTTCCTATTGGAACTCCTGCTTCCTCTTTCTACCCTCACTCTGGCTATCCTCTATGGGCTTTTCTCCCTCTTACTTTTTCTGAAGCTAGAAACCTTGGAGTCATCTTCAGCTCCTCTCTTTCCTTCCTTCCTCACAGTCAGGAACTTGCCAAGAAGGCCCGCTTTCAAGTCTACCTCCTCAAAGGAATTCTTCCTTTCCCCACTTCCCCTAGAAGCTCAATGGGCCTCATTATGAGTCTGTCGGTAGCCGTGCTGGTAAATACCGGCACGGCTGCCGCTGGAGTCATTTTCTTTCCAGCGCTTGGCAATGGGGACCTACCTGGGCCTTACAGCCCCGGCGGTCCCGGTAATTCCCTATTGCGGGGCACCGGAAAAAAATTACTCCCCATCCCATTCGAATACCATTGGACTCAATAGGAATGGGAGGAGGAGGTAGGCACCGGCACCATTAATGAATGGTGCCGGTACATCCGGCAAGGTCTGCAAGCGGGTGCCGTTCCGCCCGCAGGTCCTGGCGGGCAGAAAGGCTCCTGCCCGCAGACCTCGTAGTTTGCCGGTCCGGTAACAACGGTACCGGCAAGCTTACCGGCACCGTTGTTACCAGACCGGTAAACCTGTAATGAGGCCCAATGTCTCTAGAGGTCTGGTTCTCTCTAGGCTAGATTATTTTCCTTAATCTACCCTCTTCCTCTCTACGACCCCTCCAGCTAATACAAAATTGGGCCGTGAGACTTATCCTTAACCTCAAACCCAGGGACCGCATCTCTCCAGCCCTAAAAACTCTCCACAGGCACCTGGTTGCTGCAAAGATCAAATTGAAATTCCCCTGCATCATCCATAAGGCTGTCTAGGGCTGGGGACCACGCTACCTACAGCTTGCCCTAACCAATTATTCACCCTCCAGATCTTTACGTTCTTCCGGCACCAACTCTTTGTGCGTCAATCGCTTTGCTAAACAGCAAGCTGGTGGCCGATCTCTTTCCACAGCAGGCTCCCTCCTATGGAACAACCTCCCCCTTCCCCTTCGTCTTGAGCTGGATCTCCTCAAACTCCAGAAGCTCCTCAAGACTTTCCTTTTCATCTCCTCCTTCCCTCCTCTGCTAAACCCACAGTTGCTGAGATTGGTGACCAGGGCCCTTATGTGTCCTCTTGGGTCCTGGCCCCCCACATCCAATCGCCTTCAGCCTCTGCCCGCTGCCAGCACTTGCCTTGGCACCCAGTCAACCACAAGCCTGCATTTACTTTAATGGCAGCTGACCACTCTCACCTAGGCACTTACAGCTGCTTGCTCCCTAGCACTTCCCTCCTGGTACACCTAGCACTTATCCCCTCCCCTACTCCCTACCAGCTTCTCTCTCTCAGCACTTGCACGTTCTGAATGCTCACAATGCCTATTAGGTCTGTCTCTATCTTTCATTGTTATATTTGATTTTCATTCCCATGTTCGCGTGCTGTTGCCCTGTGGGCGCTTTGAAACACTCTTTACTTGATGTATAAGCGCCTTACAAATGTACAATAAATAAAGAATAAAAAATGATGGGGCTGTGGTAATGTTAAATGTATCCAAGCAGTCGAAGACTCGTTTTTAAGTGTCTCTTAGTACTACCCCATGTTGCCCCAAACTTTGCAGTTCACAATGATTTAAATAAAAAGTTACACAATAGACGTATGCACAGTTAAGCCAGTGATATTCTAAGTGTCAATCTGCATGAACCCATTTGCCACTCTCTCGGATGCTCCCACAGTGGTTTTTGGACCCTGAAGTCATCACAAAAAGGACAAATCTACATCTGAAGATAGCTGTTGTTGGCCAAATACGGGCACCTACGAGAAGACACAGAGATGAATAAGGTGAGCAATGGGGCACCTACGAGAAGACACAGAGATGAATAAGGTGAGCAATGGGGCACCTACGAGAAGACACAGAGATGAATAAGGTGAGCAATGGGGCACCCACGAGAAGACACAGAAATGAATAAGGAGATAGGTGAGCAATTGGGGCACCTACGAGAAGACACAGAGATGAATAAGGTGAGCAATGGGGCACCTACGAGAAGACACAGAGATGAATAAGGTGATAGGTGAGCAATGGGGCACCTACGAGAAGACACAGAGATGAATAAGGTGAGCAATGGGGCACCTACGAGAAGACACAGAGATGAATAAGGTGATAGGTGAGCAATGGGGCACCTACGAGAAGACACAGAGATGAATAAGGTGAGCAATGGGGCACCTACGAGAAGACACAGAGATGAATAAGGTGAGCAATGGGGCACCTACGAGAAGACACAGAAATGATTAAGGAGATAGGTGAGCAATTGGGGCACCTACGAGAAGACACAGAGATGAATAAGGTGAGCAATGGGGCACCTACGAGAAGACACAGAGATGAATAAGGTGATAGGTGAGCAATGGGGCACCTACGAGAAGACACAGAGATGAATAAGGTGAGCAATGGGGCACCTACGAGAAGACACAGAGATGAATAAGGTGATAGGTGAGCAATGGGGCACCTACGAGAAGACACAGAGATGAATAAGGTGAGCAATGGGGCACCTACGAGAAGACACAGAGATGAATAAGGTGAGCAATGGGGCACCTACGAGAAGACACAGAGATGAATAAGGTGAGCAATGGGGCACCTATGAGAAGACACAGAGATGAATAAGGTGAGCAATGGGGCACCTACGAGAAGACACAGAGATGAATAAGGTGAGCAATGGGGCACCTACGAGAAGACACAGAGATGAATAAGGTGATAGGTGAGCAATGGGGCACCTACGAGAAGACACAGAGATGAATAAGGTGAGCAATGGGGCACCTACGAGAAGACACAGAGATGAATAAGGTGAGCAATGGGGCACCTACGAGAAGACACAGAGATGAATAAGGTGAGCAATGGGGCACCTACGAGAAGACACAGAGATGAATAAGGTGATAGGTGAGCAATGGGGCACCTACGAGAAGACACAGAGATGAATAAGGTGAGCAATGGGGCACCTATGAGAAGACACAGAGATGAATAAGGTGAGCAATGGGGCACCTACGAGAAGACACAGAGATGAATAAGGTGATAGGTGAGCAATGGGGCACCTACGAGAAGACACAGAGATGAATAAGGTGAGCAATGGGGCACCTATGAGAAGACACAGAGATGAATAAGGTGAGCAATGGGGTCCATCAGGGCATTAGATCGTATGGCCACACTGAGCAGTACTGGCTTTGCCGTTCTGACCTGTGTTGCAGGAAAGGGTTAACACTGTTTGGCTTTCATCTATTAACCATGATGGTGAGGACATTACCTTAGGTCCTTCTAACATCATTTAGATGAAGCAGTAATGCACTTTATATTAGAATCACTATTTTACCCCTTCTTACATCTAGGGGGACGGGCGACGGGGGGATTTAGCAAAGTCGACCTGCATTTTTGTACTAGTACATCATTCCAGATGCGGCAGTGGTGTGGCCACTTTGCATTTTTGTGCGCACAGCATTTGGGACAGGAAAGAAAGTAAATGAATTTTTCCAACCTTATAGTTTTGAATGTGCCCCAGTGTATTGTTTTGTGGCATATGCTGCATGGAGCTAATAATCGATGCAATTGCCGGCGCCCTAAACGTGTGTTGCGTGCTTTGTTCTGGTCCTACCTTGGATTGAACCAGCTGCAAAACGGATTTATTTGAATGAAATGAGGCTAAACCGTGTGATAGATTTCAGTCCCTACTTTAGATAGTGCAGTATTTGTAGTCATTACTGTAGGTGTGTAATTGAACGTTTTGTTTTTATTATGTATTGTGTTAGTACTTGTTTTTTGGGTGAATGCCTGCAATAAACATTTTATTGATTGTTTGATGATTGTTTGGTAGTAACAGTGCACGTGCGTAGCAATGGCACACGGGAGTTTGTGTTCCAACTGAAATAAAAGCAAATAGAGAGCAATAAACTAGATACTATGGCCCTCATTACATGTTTGGCGGTCTGGAAATAAGGCTGCCGGTAGCAACGTACTGGCACCCTTTCCGGACTGCCAAATTGCGGGTTTGCCAGTAGGGGCACAGGCCCCTACCGGCAGTGTTAGCAACGGTGCCAGTGCTTCAGTGACCCCATTCCCATGGAGTCCCATCGGCAGAGGTGTTGCTGGGGGGGGGGGGGCTAAGGGCGCTACAGCCCTGGGTCTATTGGTTTAAGCCCCGGATAGAAGCTCAGGTGCTAAACCAAAATGCTGACTAGCCAAGAGTTCCAACAGTCCCAACATTAGCTTAGCCCCTGATCTTTTCCAGACCTAGCAACACCCCTGCCTATGGGACTCCACAGGAATGGATATTTAACCTTTCCGCAGCCGGTCATGATATTTTCTCAGGCGGAGAAAACAGTGTTACAGGGTTGCCGGTAACCCACCGCCTACTGGCAGGTTTTACCATCAACCCCGTAACGAGGACCATTCTAGAGTGAGTATCCCTCTATTAACAGTGCACACGAGCAACCAGCATGTGTCGTGTGTGGAAACTAGTAATAACACACATAAATGAATTCACACAGAAACAGGAATGAGGTACTCAGGTATCTGTTCACACTAGTAACAACACGAACACGTAGTGGAAAGCTACACTATCCTGTGAGGTGTGCCATACTCCAATAACAGCCCACACAGAGTATTGACACAGTGTGCTGTGTTCTCATACCTCCATGCTTAAACTGTACCTCCTGCCACTGACCTCTTCCACGTTGGGTGGAGGGTGGGGTGTCACCCCCTGGTTCTTGGCCATTTCCCTTTGACGCTTGTGCAGCTCGGTGTGTTGCATGGTATGTTCCCTCTTTACAGCGTATATTAATTATGAATGTACCTTTCATATTCCCTTGGCTTACCCCCTCACGGTCAGTCTGACTGGTTGCCATTGTTCATGTCTCACTTTATGGAGCTGCTATAGAATTATCAAGGCTTATTTATGTATTTACATACAGGAGGAACAATGTTCTTTTGATCACAAAAGAACATACAAACGACTTGATGGGAAGCACTGAGCTTCTTACAATGGGGTGAGTTTGAAAGACTTTCTGACCAGGTTGTGGAGGGGAGTAAATTGTACTGTTACCAGGGACAATACATAAGTGGACATACATAGATTAAGGACAACCAACATTGGACATTTTTAAGTGCAGGTAGGCGGTACGGCCAGCTGTGCTTGGATGTGACCATGATGGGTGAAGTGCTAGAATGGAGGCATAGGAAGTGAGGGTCAGAGGCAAGTTATAGGCGAGGAAAAAATATTTGCTAGCAGGCAGATTAGAGGTATGTTAAGAGGGTAACTCAAAGCCAAGGAGGTAGGCTTTTAGTTTGGTTCTGAACAAATCAGTTTGAACTGTTTCTCGGTTGACCGGGGGAAGAGAGTTCCATGCAAGTGGAGCAAGAAGTGAGAAAGAGCGGAAGTGAGAGGAAGCACAGGGAGGGCGAGGAGCCACAAGGATAGGCGGGGAGGCAGAGCAGAGATTATGAGAAGGCTTATACAGTTGGATAGAGGAGGATAGATACAGTGGTGCCTTACCATGGAAAGATTTGTGAACCAGGAGAAATTTAAATCTGTGTTACGCTCACCTGGACCCCACAGGGGTGTTTATCGGACCCAGACAGCTGCGGTCTCCTTCAACGTGATGCGTAGTGCAGAGATGACTGTCTGGACTGGCCCGCCTAGTCTTGTCTGCTGGACCCGAAGAAGTATTTTCCTGCAAGTGGAGACAGGGATTAACCACCTGTGGGTTTTAGTGATGGCCTCCCAACTGTTCTTGATCTCCCCCACTAATTACCTCCGATATCCCCTTAGTAACCTCACCTTATGTTCGTAAAAGATGAGCTCTCCATCCTGCGTGTCTTGCAGGGGCGCGTAGATATCAGTTACTTTACTGGTTTGAAGGCATTGGGAGAGTTCCAGTAAGTATTGACTCTGAAGTCCCTGGCGGGATTGGTAAGTATCTAGTTCAAACGCTGTCCGATAACTATTGCATGCGTTAACGTGTTGTTTTTCTCCCTCTTTACAGATGCGGCATATGAAAATGTGGAGAGTTATGGAATAATACTGCCGGTGGTAAGTCTATGGTGGTAAGAAGTTCTATTTGTTGATTCCCTTGGCTCACCTTGTTTTTTCTTGTGTCCCCTAGGTGCCGGATTACGGCGAAGAAATGATGGAGACAGTGCCGGATCGAAAGATGCTGTGAGAACTGGTGAGTATGGCGCTGTGTTGGAGCTGGCGAAGCAACGCGTGCAGGACTGATGTACTTTCCAGGTCCAGAGATGAAATGCTTCCGGAATTAGGTGAGGAATTTGAAATAAGTTCGTTTTCTAACCTTGTCCTTTTCTTCTTCTTTATTCTAGGAGCTCCGGATTTGAGGCGGGCGTGGCAGAAGACTGGATGCTGGCTGCAGGCACGCGGGCGTGGCTGAAGACTGGATGCTGGCTGCAGGCACGGTGAGCGTCACGCTGCTGAATGCAGAATAACACGAAGCATGTGCTGCTGTTCGGGTGTGGTTTAAATAGCCTCCAAAGTAGTTCCAGGTAAGAAGTTCCCTAGAGCCACGCCCAAGTAAAAAATAGTCCCTGTAACAAAATAGTCCCATCCAGGCCTCATGTAGGCTTGGACTCTTTTGCAGCATGGTCTGCATCAGGTAAGTAAAGTCTATGAGCCTGGCGCGTATGGCGCCAGGACTGAACCCAGACAGCCCCTAGCCGGGGCTGCTGAGGTTTAAACAAATGTCTGGATGCCTGCTCCCGGAGCTGAGGGCCTTGGTCCTGATGCCCGGGGGTAGGCATCATGACAATCTGGCCCTGTTTTGCATCGTCAGCCATTCTGCCTGGTGACGGTACAAGGAAGTATGTGTGAAGTGAGGGAGTTCAAACAGTGTCCTGGTAGCTAAGTTAATGATCTTGTCGAGAGGACAGAAAGCATAGTTGGGGAGATCAAAGAGGATGCTGGCACAGTAGTCCAGTTTAGAGAAGACAAGAGTGGTTAAGAGATGCTTGGTGGTGTTGAAAGGAGGGGGTGCCTGATTTTCTCATATTTTGGAGGTTGAGGTGAGCTGCTGTTGCAGTTTTGGAAATGAAAGTAGAGAAGGTGTGAGAAGGCTCATAGATGAAGCAGAGGTTTCTAGCTGAAGAGAAGTAGGCAGAGTGTCTCATGGGAACTGGAAAAGCAGAGGGATAGATGAGAGAAAGCTTTTGGCAGGGATGAAGAGCTCCTGTGTGTTGGTAGAGTGTAACATCAGTGTGAAGCCATCCAATAGTTAATGGTAGACAGTTGGACATTTTGATAGAGGGATCAGAGGAGAGTTCAGGAAAAGAGAAGATTTGGGTGTCGCCCACAAAGAGTTGGTATGAGAACCCAAAGGAGGAGAATAGTGCAACTAGAGAAGAGGTGTAGAGTGTAAAAAGGAGCAGACCCAAGATAGAGCCTTGTGGAACAGCAACAGTTAGAGGAGTGAATTGAGAGGTGTTGTTGCTTGAGCAGACAGAGAATTGGTGAGGTGCAAGGCAGGATTAAATCCAGGCAAGTGCTCGATGACAAATCCCAAGAAAAAAGAGGGTATTAAGGAGATCAGAGTGATCAACACTGTCGCCAGGTCAAGGAGAATTAGGATAGAGGATAGGTTGGAGTGCTTAGCAGAAGCAATGAAGTTGGACACATTCATGAGAGCAGTTTCCATGGAGTGAGAGGAGCGGAAACCTGCTTGTATGGGGTCTCGAAGGTTGTGGATGCCTAACAAATTGGCAAGACGGTTCAACACAACCCTTTCAAGCACTTCAGAGTAGTGCAGAAGGAGAGACACAGTGCGAAAATGAGCTGGTAGTTTTGGGTCAGCCCCTTGCTTTTTTAGTTTTTAGCAGTGAGATGACCATGGCTGGCTTGAAAACATAGGGAAAGAAAGCAGAGTTGAAGGGCAGGTTGAAGAGTTCAGTGAGGTGAGAGGCCGGTAAACGGGCAATAGGCTTGACCAGCTGAGGAGCAAGAGGGTCTAGTGGGGCATAAGACGGGTTAGCCTTCATCAGCAGAGATAGCACTTTGTCAGCATTAGTGTGACTAAAATTGGAGATAGAGGCAGAGGAAGATGGTAGAGTAGGCAAAGTGTAAAATGTAGGAGAAGGGAGTGTGAGGAAGGTCAGGAGAGAGTCTCCAATGTTGGACATTTATGCAGCAAAGTATTCAGCTAGGTCATTAGCTGTGAGAGTGGAGTTTATATTCATAGACTTAGGAGGAGTGGGGAGTGAGTCTAGGGTGCCCTGTAACCGGCGAGGATGGTTGGAGTGGGAATCAATGCGGGTTAGGTAAAATTCCCTTTTCGCTCTATCAAGAGTGGACTTGACAGAGTTCAGGGCAGAGTGATAGAGTTGCAGGTCCTCATGCGAGGGGGTATGCCCCCATTTGCGCAGAAGCTGATGCACGTCTGTGCAGAGAGAGTGTGTGAATGGGGTGACCCATCATTGAGACTGCTGAGACCTAGGGGTGAAAGTAAGCAGTGGGAAGTGAGAGGAGAATGAGTCAAATAGTAGGGCTTGGAAGCTGGAGAAGGCAGTGTTGGTGGAAGAGGTATCAGGTGTGAAGGAGGAGAGTGAGAACTGTAAATTGGAGAAAAAGGGGGGGATGGCAGAAGGTTTACATTTCCTTTTAGTAATAGGTGAAGCAAGTGCCGAGGAAAGGTCTGAGGGTGAAAAGGAGATAGTGGTGGAAACAATTGAGTGATCAGATATGATGTTGTGACAGTAGTATTAATGGCTGAGACAGAGGTGGAGATGAATAAGAGATCCAAAGAGTTTCCTCTTGTGTGGCTAGGTTATGGATAGAGTGGAGAGCGTGGTCACTAAGAAAAGACTGAAGTGGTTGGAGAGGAAAGGTTACAGTCACCTAAGAGAATGAGGTGATGTTTAGTGGAAAGAGAATCAAGGCACTGGCCAAGATCATCAAAGAATGGTCCAGTGGAACCAGGAAGACAACAGATGGAGATGGGAACCGAGTGAGGTAGAGCAATAGTAGAGATGGTGAATTCAAAAAAGGTAGGTGAGGACGTGGTATTGGAGATTTATGAGCCATTGAGGCGAGAAGAGAGTAGGTGTCCAACGCCTCCACCTCTGCCAGTCAGTCGAGGAGAATGAATGAAGGATAGTTTGGAGGGGCAGATGGAGAAATCCAGGTTTCAGTGATAGCAAGAAGTTCTAGGGGGGGAGAGCTGGAGTGAAAGTAGCCAGTGATAAAGGAAGTTTTGTTGCATACAGACTGAGTATCCCAGAGTGCAATGTTCAGTTGATGGGATAAGGAAGAGTAGAGAAGTTGAGTCTCTGAGGAAGAGAGGCAAGGGATAGGTGTTAGAGGAGGTATGGTTAACACATCGACTTTGTTCGAAGGAGTTGGAGGAGAGATGAAGTAGTGGTAGTATCGAGATGTGAGTTTTATAATAGGGATAGGAAAGGAGGAGTTGTAGCATGACTGGTGAAAGCGTAGGGTGAAGTGAGTAGGAGGAGTAGCAGGAGGAAGAGGGGTGAATGCATTATAAGTGAATAGCACAGTGTAGAGTGACAGTACAGTGATTAGGAAGCTTGGGGTACTCACAGGTGCAACAGGGAGAAAGGCAAAAGCAAAGGCTCTTAAGCTCAGAGGCAAAGAAGCTGGTCAATGGCTTGTTTTCACCCTTCGCTGTTCCGCTCTTTGCTGGGGTGCCTCTGGCTGGACACCCCTAGGAAATTCAGAAGGGATGACACACGCTCTTGTCACCTGGGTCAAGGTGAATTACCATTCCTTGGAACTGGGTATATGGGACAAGTAACTATTGTTGAAAATGCAGGTGCTTGGTGGACATAATCGAATGACGACTACAATCAAGATTCGAGAAGGGGTGGTGTTCACGTCTTTGCTACTAGAAAATAAAGTGCAAATGGTGATCTTGTAAATGCAGCTCTGTGCAAAATGCAAAGGTTCGGTAAGCATGGACAAATGACAGCTACGATTGAGGTTCAGCTTAGGTCACACTAATCTGGTTGTCGTCCCTGAAGTAGTTCCGCCTAGACCCAATTTAAGGCTGATGCAGCGTTTGTCAGGGAAAATGGCCCATCTTTGTTACTGGAAGATAAAATGCAAATAGCAGGAACAATTGTACAAAATGAAAATGGTCAATAAACATATACAGGTAACAACCACGATTAGAAGCAGGAGGAGAGGGTTTTCCATACATTATTCCTGCCGTTAGTAAAAATAACTGTACCGAATGCAGATGTTCGAGAAGCATAAATAAAAAGCAACTGCAGTTGAGATTTAATTGAAAGCACTTCTAAAAAGATAAAATACAAAATGTCTGCTCCTTTTCTGCCAGGAATTATTCAGAAAGTACATTAATTGTGGATACATAAAATGGGTAGTTTCTGCTTGCTTCACTGCCCCTACACCTTATGACGCAGCACTTTCAAAGGTATTTCATGTATTGGTGGCTGGGGCATGAATCGAAATAAATAGCAGCAAGTAGATTTGAAACATATCACGAACAGAAGCCCGGTTTTGCAAGGAGCATGAGTAGCATGCTCAATGATACTCCTTCCAGACCCGAGTCAACTTTCTGACTGACACCACACACTAAGGAAAGTGTAATCTGTCCCTTGATTCCAACCCTGCAGAAAAGCATCTGTCACAACAGTGCACGGGCCTGGCCAACTGAATGTTCTGGGAAGTGATCTATTGGTACGCGAGGCCAAGAGGCCCATTTGGCATGGCCTCATCTCTCCATAAGTGAGCAAAACACTGATTTGTCGAGCTGCCAATTGACGGGGGTCTTGAAGTTATCACAAATCGCACTCTGCTGACAGAGATTCTGCTCTCATTAACCCGTTCCTTTTCAGATCATGTCACCAAAAATCATTGTCAATTTCGGCCAGAAGTCTTGATGTGGTAACTCTGAAGTGCTTGATATACCACACTGCAGATAGAGTGTCCAGTCTTAGCAGGATATGGCATTTTACTCTATCAGAAGTGTTTTAATGGCAAAGGAACATACTAGTATTTCCATGCAGTTTATCTGAAATACCAGTTCCCCATACAACCTGTCCTGGCTAGTGGACATATGCGCTCACTTGGCACCCCAGCCCAAATGCCTAGTGTCTGATTCTGTTTTCATAACTGGGTAAGAACCCGAAGCTCTCATACCTATTCCATGCGTCCATGTGCTCGAGCCACCATCACAGTTCCATGGAAGTCTCCCCTATCAGGAGAGCTACTTATTCTTGAATTTACAATAATCCTGTCTGGATGTTAGGAAATATTTCCATTTATGGGTAATTTTCCTTCCAGTTCTGAACCCGCCCCTACTTTTTACTGTTGTCTGACCATCCTAGCCTGACTTTTACCAGTGCAGCCCAGCCCCCTGCTGTACTCCGCTGGGCGTTTGCTCATTTTGTTATGGGAAAACTGACATGCCCTTAAGACTGTCAGTACTGGGAGACTTTGTTTCCCTTAGTCTTTCACTTTGTTGCTTTTCTTTAGTAACATGTTATCAATGCACAAAGTACCTTACAGTACAGTGCACTGGGGTCCCTTTTTCATTTTTAAAGCCCTAGACGCCCTTGAAGGACTTCTGGTGAATGTACAAGTGTGCCCTGAACAGAGCTGGTGGCAGCTTTTACTTTTTATGTATTTGACCCAGGAACTCCTTAATTGGTCATTCAGAACCCCACGCAAACCGAAGCTTTCTCAGGCTTCGGCATACCTTGTGTGTGTGCCTCCAGGATGTGAGCTGGAGCTGTCTAGTTCCAATATGCATCCTGGGTGCCAGGATGTCTGGTGTGCTGGGGTGACTGGGACCACCGTGGTATGTGATTGGTCCACGTCTGGGATGGCTGTATGTGAGCAGAGCTCTCATAGGTTTCTTTTCGTTTTGGTGTGAAGGAGATTTTGGATAAGAGAAGGCATTGTGCACCCATTCCAGGTTGATCTTCTGAGTTCACACTGAACTTAGTAAATGAGCCAAATATCCTGAAACGAAGAAGCAGCTCTGTGGAACCGCTGGTGACCCTTTGGAAGGTTTGGCACTGTGACCCTGCTATTGTCCCGTCAGACCCCCTGTTTCTGATTGAACCTAAAAGGCCTGCAAGGGTGCTTCGAGCCATTAGAATAGTGGGCCCAACTATTTTCGGCACCTGCTGCTTAACCTGTAAGCAAGCCTTTCCGGAAATGTACCTGGACCGCCCAGTGAACTGACAAGCTCGTACGGGACCTTTGCCCTGGAACCGCCGCCATCTTGAATACTGACGACCATTTGGAGCCTGTAAGCTCTGGGTATAAGGCACTTTCCCACCGAGTTTCGTACACCTAGCATTCCTAGATCTGGAATTAGGAGAGTATGCCTGAACCCGAGCATACGCGGTCACCGTGTTACCCAGCTGTGCTGACAAACTTTGTGGGTGCCTTGCTGCTGTGCCCACCTGTGCCCTCAGACTTGCTGCATTGGAACTGGCCTGATGCCTTCACCAGGAGAGGAGAAATCACCACTGTCCCGCCACGGAATCGATTCTGGTACGCAGCCCCTGAAAGCCGCAGATGTAATATATACACCTGACTAAGAGTAATTTGTGGTGTCATTTACTGTGTGTGCTCATTGTGGGCTTTCAAGCACCCTCAATCCTCCTGAGACCTAGTCTTGACCGCCACCAATGCTACCTTGATTGGTCTGGCTTGTCTAGTAGGTTACCCTGTACCAATAAACTAGGCTGGCCTTCTGACCCGCTGCCCACCGGGTCGGAGCTTACAAATCCATGTTAACACTGGAGATGTTGCACCGTGAACCTCCGTAATGCTCTGTATTGAAAAGGCCCTGGTCAAATGCTCTTAATAGAGGAGGTCAAAAGACCTACAATTGTGGCTTAGTCCCTGAGACAAACTCGCACCTTTTGAGAGACTGCATGAATTTCCCTCATGATTGATCGAAACGTCCGGCCCGGCAAAAACAACCAGGCCAAACGAATGTCTACTGTGAAACCTAGCAGCAAAGAAAGAAGAGGCGTCCATGGACAGGGACTATGAGGATTAGTTATTAGACTGGATGAATTGTCTTTCAAAACCTTTCAACTGCAGATTTCCTGGGTTGTATTTAAAATGCAGTGCATATTAGTTTTATATAGTTGCTGCTGATCAGTAAAGAAAGTGCAGAAGGTCTTGCCACGGATATCTGAGCATACTCCCAACTGTGTACTAGACAATGGGCCTCATTACGTGAATGGCGGTGCAGGTAAAACGGGTGGTAAAGTGACGGTAATTCAATTACTGCCACATTACTGCACAGGCATACCACGAGGCTTGGTGATGAAGTGGAGGAGTTACCTGCACTTTCTGTCCAAAACGTGTCTGTAGTACCATGGCAGAATTACCTACCGCTCATGCTAACGCTGAACAAATCCCAATAGAGTCCAATGGACTCCAAAAAATCTCAAAAATGGGAATTGACACCATCTTGCCACCACTCGTAATCCGGTGGTGATTTCCCGTGGCTGAGTGGTGGTAATTTTGACAGTCGTTTGATGGATTTATTGCCAAATGCTAGGCCCTATGGTATCAACTATAGTGTGGGAGACTCGAGAACATTGTTATGGTGAATATTTTTTTCTAGGTTGCAGCCAATTAATAGCCAGACCTTTGGATCAAGAAAGAACATTGATGATTTAATGGGGATGAAGCTACTGGGCATATTACAGGCGGCGATAGGCCCCTCACTTTGTTTGAAACTTACTTTGAATCAGAAATCCGTGCAAATAAAGAAATCACATTTTAAATCCAGGATATACCATGAGACCAAGTCACAGATACGTTTTCTTCACTTGCGCTTGCACAGGGCATCTGCAAGTGGAGATAACACTGTCATAAAAGTGACTTTGGGCACATTCATGTTCCCTGCTCTGAAGCAGGCGTCCACAGAAGGCTAGAAGCAGGAGGGTTGGGGTACAGGTGCCTGCGGACGGTGGGGCATTGCTGGGTTTCCTCTGGGATGCACTTCTGCCTGCGCCATTTCCTGTGCCTGGTCCTGCCTCCCGGAAATGAGACGCAGGGGAATGTACCATGCAGACGGGTGGACTTTCCTATCCTAAACAGAAACCTTCATACATAGCATGTGCGTTGCAATTGTTATTTTACGGCACCACCCAAAAGAAGTAGAAATGCAAAGCCTGCATTTGTAGTGATGGGCCTTGGAAGGCCAATGGCTGCCGATGTGCTCACCGCCCACACTTGAGAACACCCATAGGCGGGTTTTGAGATATGCACGAAGCGTCATCTTTCAAATCCGTATTGAGAATCAGGATCGTGAGAAGTGAGAACTGGGTCTGCAAAGATGAAAGGGACACGTTTTCATTGTAATCTGCACTGCACGTTTTTTGTGAATAGGCCTTGATATGTTCAATTATTCAAGAATAGCTGACCCAGATTTTAAACCAGAAATGGTGTAACGCACCATGGCTGTGCGGACCCCTTCCTGATGTCTTTCTTGGAATTTCTCATTTTTTGACCCAAATTAGTACTTCACGTCATAATGAGTGCTGATTCTCAATATGCAATTAGGCTCAATATAAAATCCTCTCGAGCTCATGTTGCATTTTGTCGTAACATGAATATAAAGTGTAAAAGCCTTGCGCCTTTTCAATCATTTGTATGGTGGAGAGGAGGGGCGGAACGCAACTTGTGTTTCTGCCACGTCCTTACTCCTCACCATACAAATGCTCCAGCATCTGCACCGGCATGGATTTTCATGCTGGCGCAAATGCTGGAGATGCGTATGGGGTACGTCTACTTTATGCACCAGCATAAAGCACACAGCCCTATAGGGATCTATTGTACATGCTGCCTGACATGCTTGCATGTCAGGCAGCGTTTAATTGTAATTGTGAACACTGTTTACCATGAGCACTAAAGTACTTTCCTAAACTTGGAACAATTTATTATACTTCTTTCTCATTCTTTTGATGAGCCTGGCACAAATGATCTAGCTATGCCATCATTCCCAACATGAATCAAGCTTTCTCTCCCAGTCCCTTTGTACTTGAGCTGGGATTTAAGGCCTCATCACGAGTTGGGATTCTGCCTTTAAATGCGGCAGTAATAATATTACTGCTGCGGTAATGCCATTAAGGTTTGGCCTAATCAAGAGTTGGGCAGTAAGTTGGAGTTTTACCTCCAGTTTTTTGCTGGAGGTAAAAATGTCCACTTACTGCTCGTTTTTGGCACTATTGCCGCCTGCATAATTACCATTGACGGTAATACCGCCCACCAACACCATTGGGTCCCATGGGCGCAATGGAGAATGGGATTTACCCCCTTGGCCCCGCAACTCGGGATCCAGCGGAAATTGTGCAGGGCCGAGTTGCGGTACCGCAAATTGTGTTTGATGGTATCCCAGCATCGGAGGACCTGAGAAACGAAACTCCGGAGTGATACGGCGTAGTCTGCTGAACTTTTCAGGGCTGAGTACCGGAGACAACCACTGAGACCCAGTGAAGCCACTGATTTCCACTTAATGGGTGCAACACTGGCCATTTGCTGATCAGACGTGTGCCACACAATCTATTGTGTTGGTAGAGACGAGTCCATGACCCACACTGCTGAGAAGGGCACTCTAACCTTCCCAAACCCGGAGTTGGAACGCTTCATTCACCTGACACTGGCAATACTCATGAGGACAATGAGCCGTGTGAACTAGAGACTCACTACTGCCGGACATGTAAAGTTTATGTTCATCTGACGGAAGAAACCTAGAGTTCTCCACCACGATGGGGAACTATCCGATGAAGCTCTCGTACTAGAATTCCTTGGAGTCACACATTGGAATTCCTGTGAAACCAACACACTGACCTCATTTTTTGTAATCTTTTTTACTCAACATTGTATGAATCAATGTCACAACGCTATGATTCCCACTTTGATTCTGCCCCTGAAGAATTTCCATGGAGTAAACCCTTGATAGGAAAGAAACATGTTGGGCTTGTTTTAAACTATTGCTGAAATGTATTTTTGTGTGAATGAATGAATAACATTTCATGAGTGTGTATGACTGGTATGAATGTCAAGAGTGGGTTAACAATCAATGAATAACTGATACTGTATACTCATTTTGTATAGGCCTTGAACCATCTAGACCTTTTTTGTGTGCGGGACCTAGTTGTGGAATTACGCTACCTCGGCCCTGTGCAGTGTGGTTTTTCTTTAATGTTCGTGTTTAAACTTTTTTATTACACTTCCCCTCTCTTTTGATTAAATCCATGAGAGGTTAATTGAATTGCTTGTGCATCAAACTGATAAAATGCATATGTGTTTGAAATAAATCTTTTTTTATGTAAAAAATACATTTTGGGACTTTTCTCAACCTTTGATGATGTTCTTGTGATTTGAGGATGAAGGTTGGTTTACTCCTACTCTGTTAAGGTAGCGGTCTAGTTTGGAGTCACAAGCCTTTTTTTTACTTGACAAGGGTTCAGCCCTTAAAGGTGTTGCTTGTGACTCACCTTTCTCCCTCAACCTCTTTGTGTCTGTATACGCTGGTATCCCAGCGCAGTTAGCACCGGGATACCACCCAATTTGTGATGAGGCCCTTGCACTTTGCTTCCCAGCATGTCACATGTGATTCTAGTCTTTCTCTTCTCTTGCAGCCGTTATTGGATTTGGGCTGAGCATTGGACTTAAGTTTCCCCTCATGCTACAAATTATTCACATTCTCTCCCTCAGTCTTTGTTGCGCTTGGGGTGGCCTTAGACTTCATTTCACAGTAAGTGACAAACAATACAAGTCTTTCTCTTCTCTCACGGTCTTTGCTAGATGTGTGCTTCATTTCCGAGTATACTTTAGGTTATCCAGTTTTGCTTTCGCAGTCTTTGTGAGCAGTGGTGGTTGGTGAATGTTTCCAGTGGAGGCATAACTATTTTAGCCGAATATTGCAAGTGTGTGCAGCGAGTGAGCCTGAACCATTTAAGGGTGATTGAAAGGCTTCCTTCCTCCTGACATCTTTAAAACAGCGGCTTGAAAAATGGTGAATTCTACAACATGAATTTCAAAAACAATGGCTAATAAAAGCCATACAGTTTACACTTGGTTTTGTGAGGGAACACATGAAAAACTCCAATAGTTGGCAGGTCAGCAACAGCACGCACAGTTTGTAAAGTATTTTATGCTGTCCGTGACCAATGAAAACTTTCAGGCCTGTCTCAACAGTAAATAACAGCATTGCCCTTTAAAACACAATTTTCATCATGCCAGTACAAAACAAATGCCAGTATTGCAACTGTAAAAACATGTTCATTCTGTCTACGTATGATAAATGGTATCATCCAACTGTAAAATCTCATTTTGTGCTGGCTTTGACCAATATATACCTCATCCCGGGGGAAAAACACACTTTAGTGTCTGCGAGACCCATTATGTGCAAATGTGCTACTGATAAAGCACGTTTGTTTTCATGATTGCTATGCCCTGTAGATGCCAATATTGACACTATAAAAACATTTTCACAGTATCTATGTCAGATGGTCCTTCATTGTGCACAATTAAATCTATGAGAATGTCTAAATCTGATCCCCTCATGGCTTTTGATGGGCCAGTGCTCCCCAATGACGTGTTTGGCCGGCAGGAATAGTGACTGCTGAGGCCTCTGCCTGGGACAGCACCCCACATAATGGCCAGCAGTTTCTCTGTCCCTGCAAGTACTATATAAGTTGAATTATCTGTTGTGCAGAGTGCTCCTGATGTGGAACACTGTACATGACAGAACATATGTGCTGGCCTGTGCATAGTGGGAGGGGCTGCTTCCCAATACCCATTAGGCACCGACCACCACTGTTTGTGAGGCTTGGACTGGGTGATGTTATCAGATCCCCTTGCATGAAACAAATGATTTGAGCTCTCTCTCTTCCTTCTGCATTATGGCTGTGCTGGGTACTCGAGACTTTGTTAGCCAGTTTTCAACTAATGACTCAACTCTTTCTCTTTCGTTCGTTGGGAAATGTGACTGGGTCCTGAATCTTGGTTCCCAGCATACAAAAACAAAATTCTCTCCTCTCTTTCAGGCTTCATTAGACCTGGGGTGGACATAGGTGTGTGTTTCCTCATTGTCTGCCAGTTGATTTAAGTCTTCTCTCTATTGTTCTGTGTTAGATTTGAGCTGGGTAATAGACTCTGTTATTTAGCATGCAGCAACCGAACCAAACGTCCCCCCCCACAGGCGTTGCTAGTGTTATACTGGGCTGTGTTGTCATTTCCTTCCATAGAGCTAAGAAATCAAAGCCATCGGAGCACTGTAGAAAGGGAATACCATGTTAGAGTTATATCACAGATAGGACTGTAGGGCTTTATATCTTCAGAGGTTGTTGAAAATGATTCATCTTCAGTTGTTTTCTGTAGGTTCTTATCTCATTTTAAGAGTGATATTATAGGTGTCTGCCCCCCAAACTGATAGAGCTTCTCCACCTGCTGATTTAAGGTTGCTGATTTTAAGGTTTAACCTAGGGTTGAACCCAGAGATTGCCGGCATATGTGCTGAAGAGAAGCCAAGTATTCTAGAAAGAAGATATGGTTTCAATCTCAACATCAGGTATTTACGGGCTTTGATGGATAGGCTCTTATCTGCCAATATGGTTGCCTTGGTAGAAAGATACTGGGAGCAAATGCACTTTTGATATAATAACAGAGGTTTGATGATGATAGTGAACTCTTATTCCCAAGAGCCCTTTAAGACGAGGTAGCAATGCTCGGAGGTGGATGGGGATGAGAAGTTACTCAGACATCAATGATCAAAACGACTCAGGAAGTTTGGCAAAGTGCTTTTCTGTTTTAATATCAATTATCTAAAACAGGGAGTACAACAGACATCATCCGACGCGGCACAGCTCAGTCGCAAAACATTTAACAAAAAACTGTCCTTTTCTAACAAAAATTCATCACTTTTGACATCATATTAGGTGGCAAACTACAAAATTTATGGGCACCCGTGATTGGCTTTGAACATCTAAGTATACATTCTATATAGCCACAGGTTATGATTGTCTACTCAAGTCAGGTGGGCATCAGAACCCACCCCCAATAACTGGTCACTATTGTCGTGACTAAATACATGACGATTCATTGGGTCTTCATACTATAGGACTCTTCATTATTCGGCCCACTATGATTGGTTTGGCACTCTTGTACCCTTCTGGAATACTCCTCACGCTAGCAGCACGCAGGCTACCATTGCAGGTGCATGGAAGCTCGGCGTGATCATGCCTCCCCTCCAATTAACCCACTATCTGTCAACACTCCTTCAGTTTGTTCAGGCAATTAGCTTTTGAACTTGGCCTTGTAGCCTTGGACTTTGTCTAGGAAATGAAGGGAGGATAGCTTCACTGTGTCTTTTGGTTTCGGTACAGCCTGACCTAAGCCATTCAGATTTTGCTCATGTGACTTGAAGACCACTGTTTTTGAGTCTTTTGCAGTATTTAATCCCTTTAAATGATGACCTGTAGAAACCTTCACTGTTTTTTCAGACTGCCTCAAACAAGAGTGTGTTCCTTTGTCACATTCGTTGTAGCTTTCTTGACAGAAATCAGTTACACTGTGGTCTTTTCCCTTGGTTCAGGGCCAGCCCCATGGTCTCTGTAACTTGCCATGCCATCAGTAATTTCCAGCTGCGCCACTCATTTTGAAAGTCTTTTTCTTGTTCATGAACTTTCAGGCCTGCTAAAAGTGCGTTGTGGAACATCCAGGTCATATACATTCCTTTGTACATACATTGGCGCATCGCCGCAATCTAATTCAATACGTAGCCAGCCTTTTGAATACCTTTCCCTACTTGCGTTTCCAGCAACTATACACCTGTAAACTGATACATATTCTTCAGCTTTTCTATAAACTGAGCATCTTCGTCTCAAGCCCGAAATGTTGCTAATCTGTGCTGTCTATTCTTGACATCTTTAGAGAATACTTGTTATGTTACTTCTCTCCGTCCAGCTTCTAGATACGTCAACTCCCTTTCATGTGATGTCATCAGGCTCCTTTCTGTGTTCAAATGCACATTTCCTCCGGTACTTCATCCAAAAGAGTGCTATGTCATCCAGTTAGATATGGATATATTGGGCCTCATTACGACCCAAGCGGTAAGGGGTTTACGGCAGCGTAAACAGCGCCGACCCTTACCGCCTGATTCGGAGGTCCCTTAGCGCCATGGAGGTTTTAACACCTGCTTTTAGCATGTGTTAAAATCCATGGCGCTAAGGGACCTTGTTGTTAATTACGGCACCGTAATCTACGGTGGCGTAATTAACGCCTTCCCCACTCCCATTATGCCCTATGGGGCAAAAATGGGAATGGGGAAGGGTAAATGGGGATTGGGGACTTACCGCCCCGCCAACCTCGGAATGGGGCGGTAAGTCCGCCAACCACCATGGCGTAAACATAGTTTACGCCATGGTGGTAAAGGTACGACCCAGGCGGTAACTTACCGCCTGGGTCGTAATGAGGCCCATTGTCTCAAAGGTTCTTTGCGGTATTGGTACCCTGACTGGAACTGCACATGTCGTCATCTCTGGTTCCCAACATATAGGCAACATAGGGGTGGAGCTTGGAGCAAGGATGTCTGACTGTACCACTACACTTTGGGGCATTGATGGGTATTGTGATGAATTGCAGGTATTTGTTCTATAAGGGAGGCATGGTGTTATAAGTGTGACACTGACACAAGAGGTACAAACTTCAAAACCTTTATTCAATTTTTGGGGATTTGGAAAAACTTCTGATTTGCCCTATAGCTATGATGGGAGTATTCTCTGTCATCAAATAATAAAGAAAACACAGTCCCAGTCAGTTTTTGTCAAATCAAAAAGGCCTATACTAACAAAACCTAATGCCTGCCATATCTCTTAATATAAAACGTGTGTAAAGGGGAATATGTATGCAAAGGAAAATCAGTGTTATAACATAAAGGATCAAAGTTACTGAGTCAGCTCTCCTGCCCACATTGGACAGCATGGAGTAAGGTGGCCCCAATGGACAGGAGGACGCACTCTGGCTCAGGTTCTCAAAACAAAGGCAGTTCAAAACGTGGATCGAGGCCCGCTGGCCCTTCCACGTTAAAGTAACTTTTTCCAATGTTCCAAAAGTGCTTTCACAGTTCAACAAAAAGTTCACATAGGTCTCCCTCAGTTGGGTTCGGACCTCTCAAAGCTTTAACAGTTCACATAGGCCTCCCTCTGCCAGGCTCGGACCTTTCTATCACAGTACTTGCAGGGGTTCACTTCCCCAAGCTTAATTCACATTCGTCAGAGGTTCCCTTCTCCTAACATATCACACTTCCAGTCTCCCTCAATCGGCTCAGACCTTTCATGGATGTTGAAGACTTTTGAATGTGCAAGGCTTTTACTATAGAACTCAGCAGGACCATTTTGACTTTCTCTTCAGTTCACACTCTCATGTTATTTGCCCCCGTGTCTCTTGGTCTTGGTAGATCAGTACTGTAAGCACAAACAATTCAAAGAAATCTTTCTCTTAAACATTCAACTTTTCACTTCTCCTTTTGCTGGGGTTAATCGTGACCAATACGCATTTCAGAGTTTGTTTACTTTGCCGCTTTATAACAAAACATTTCACATTTCGCAGAGACTTTCGAGTGGGCTACTTCCTTTTGCTGGACCATTCCGCTACTCTGTATTACTGGCTTCACACTTATCAGCCACTTCATCACTGTTAGCTTTCTTTTGCGTCTCATCAGCATGTGCGCAACCTTCACTTGTGAGATCCACTGTTGCGGCTTCAATCTTTCCATGACACAAACCAGCCTTTCATGTCTTTCGCTAACACACCAGTTGTGCATGTGCCTTTCTTGTCTCTGCAGCTTTGAGTCATGAGTCAAGGTTAATACCACAGGCTTGACCTCGCCTCCCGAACTCTGTCGTTCACCCAGGAGGGTTGCAGCCGTCCTTGAAACACAATGCAGGTTTCTTCTTGTCTATGATTTGGCTTTCTCCCCATCTCCTTCACAGCTTCCTGGAGACAACAACTTCCTGCAGGGAACTCCAGGGTTTCTCTACCTTTTGTTCTAGTCTCATCCTGCTTCAGTAGGTTTGCCTTCGCCCCGAAAGATCTGCTCCTTCTCGTGTTCCACCTTGCTCAGAGTGTGTCCCTATGTTCCACCTTTTATCCATGTGGGGAGAGCTAATGGGTATCAGATGTGTGTGATTAAAGTCAAGTGCCTGACTTTGCCTGACCGGATTAGCAGGACATGTCCAATGAGATATGTAAGGGATAGCCTCTTTACTCTCAGTCACCCTCTTCCTCCGCCCATTGTTTGTGCAAAAAAGGGGGGGTTGGGACATTGGAGAATCATATAAAATAGGATTTGGCATGGGTACGGGACAAGCGGGAATACCGTGTCTCACCATCGATGCATCACCCCCACTCCCCGAAGATCCCTCGCCCAGGTGATCCTCCCGCACTGGTCTACCCCCAGGGTCTGGATCCAAAAGTGATGGCCGTGCCCTAGCCACCTGAGAGAGATTCCCGGGACTAGTAGGTGAAACACGCTTTGGTTTCTCACAGTTCCTTATCCCCAAGGGGGACCCTCCCCCTTTGAGGCTAGGGAGGTAACCCTGCTCTGCAAGACCCTCCCTAGGGGTTGTGACAAGTGGGACCTCACTGGGAGAGACTCCCCCTTTGTGTAAAAGGACTCCAGCTCCTTTGAGGAACTCCCTAGACCACCTACCGCAGTCACATATGGGACTGTCTGATATAAGGAACAATGTGGCATCTTTACATTTAGCCGAAGGCAATACCACAAGAAACCAATATGAAAAAAGAGGTGTCTCTTTAAGGAGAGATGTGCATTTAACTGGGATGAGTCGGAGAAGGAGCGAGGGAAAGTATTATTTGCCGGGGAAGCCCTCCGACATCATCACGCCTCCTTGAGGCGGAGGCGAGACAGATCATAAAGCCTGCTACTTATGAGGAAACGAAGAACTCCAGTGCACAACGCTGGAAGCCCGGCATATGCAACAGCAACAAAATCATTGTGAAGAGGAAGAGAGGAACCACCTACCCGGTGGTGGCGTGACCACATCATCAGCATGGTGGGCAGGATACCTGAACAAGGACGCGGAGAACACTGTTGTGGCAGCTTTAACAGCTTCCTATCACCAGCGCCTGTGTATGACAGTAAACCCAACAAGAAGCTGGGAACGGGAATGCAGCAAGAGTGAGGAGCAAGAAGCCAGATACCGAAGAGCGTCGCCCGAGTGAGAGCTGAACTTTGCAACCTTCCCCTGCATGCAGAGAAGTACCGGGGGGACGGGGAGACATGGGAGTCTGCGGGGCATCATTATATGTATGGCGAAACCTGTCTCAGTCATAAGAACGAAACATGAAACCTAAGAATGTATAATTGGAATGGTGTGTAAAGATAGGGCCAAGTATACCAATGAAGAGAAAACACTCAATAAACAGAGTTACTTCAAGTGCATGAGAAAACCCAGCTTTATTCAGATAGGAATGGCCAGGAGAGCGTACAAAAGACGATCTCAAAATAGGGTTAGAAACAACAAGATTTTAAGTTAGAAAAAACATCACACCTGATGTCATGGTTAGTAATTATCATAAAAAGTCTATTAGCTTATTCAATTGGTTAGTGGAATATAGAACATATATGCCTATAAGTATATACAAGAAGAGTTCTCACTTCCAGACATGTTCGTGGCCTTGGTGTCTCCTCCCCCTCTCTAGATACACAATGAGCCTAGCAGGTGCACTATCTAATTGGGCATGGAATAAATGGTTACTGTTCCGACCATGTGATGAGGGACCGATGTGCTAAAACCATATCTGCCTATTTATTGGACTTTCTACTGCCATAATGTGTGTGTGCCTTACATCAATGGCCACTTGGGGCACTATATGTTTATTCGTTATGGGATCATTTCGCACAACAGCTACTTGCACCTGGCATTCAAAGATATGTCTGTTTTCTCGCTGCTACCAATAAAAACTAATTAATATAATAATTGCACGCTGTACCCTAGGAAACATTATCCTGTGCGGTTTTAACTCTTAGGCAGAACTCCCTTTCAGACACTGACATTGGTGCTTGAGCTTCTGTCTGAGCATTGTGAGGCCTGGAATTTTGTGTTAAGCTTCAATATTTCAGAACTGAGGCCTTGCAGGGTCCGGTCTGAATAATGGTGGTACTTCTGCCTATCCTCCGCCATGTTAGTGTTCTTTGTGTCTTGCACGCCGCCATTCATTATTCCCTGCACGTGTATCCTGCAACCTCTCCCAACCTGCTCATGTCTATGCTACTTGTGTAAGCCTGTCTAGGTATTCTGCAACCTTTCCCTGCTTCCATGAATGCACACTACTTCTCACCCTACTTGTGTTGCACAACCTATCCTACTCTTCACGGCGGCTGTGTGACCATTAGTGTTTTACTGACTCTTTACAGAATGTTTCTCAGCTTGTACTTTCGTTCATGCTTGGGAACCTGTGGGGGCATGGCCAGACCCGGTGCAACTCTTATCTGCACCAGTTCACACTCCCCCCCTCTGACGACAGCTCCATTCTCTTTTATCCCGTTGTATCCATATTTAGGTATCCATGCTTTACACCCCTCACCCCCTCAAGTTACCTCCTTGTTCTACGTACTCTTTTGGCCCCCATGTCATACAGCAGCAATCCTCGCCTTCTTCGCAATTGACCCAGTGTTGTGTGTAATTGTCAGGTTGAAAGGGGGCATGAACCTGGTGCCAGGGGGTTCAATAATTTGTTCGATGACGTGTATCAGGCTCCCAATCTTGCGGAGAGGTAGCACATACACCTACCTCCCCGTTGGGTCTTTGTTCGTGGCTTGATAGAAAACACAGGCCACCACGACCCGCCGGGGAAAAAGGGTTAGGGTCCGATGGGTTGGATAGGTAGGGGGAATTAGGGTAACCGGGTAAACGATAAGGGAGTGGTTATGGATAGGAAAGGGGGTTTTGGGAAAGGTCCATCTTGCTGTGCCCTGCTGGGGCTCCTGAGATCGCTGGTACTCCGCCCTTGCATACACCCTTACACTCATGCAGACAGTGGCTCCAAATCACTGTTAGACATAGTCAAGCCTCAATAATTAGCATTAGTTCATAACTCCTTATGCAACAGCGTTCCTGTCACGCTTTGGTTTCAAACATTTCCTTGGTTGTTTCTTAATCACAACCAACCCAAAATATAAACCCCGGCAATATTTCCAAGCACAATAATTGGAATAAACAAGTAGCACTTAGCTTTGTTTGATGCTGCTGAGTTGAGTGCTAGCCTGCTGCCCCAGTTCTTGCCATAACACTACGGCGACAAATCGAGTTCTTGCTGCAAATACAGCGGAGCGCCGCTACAAGGGAACCAAAAACAAGTATGAGTTCAGGCCAAGGACCGCGTTCCTTCAAACGGTAAAAACACAATCTATCTGTTCAGCGTATTGCAAGAGACGGTGTTTCTTCACACGGAATTAGTTACACCAGGTTAATGAGTGGCTTCTTGGCCCTTCCTGAGTTACAAAGTGACGCCAGGGCTTCCACCAGTCCGGCGCATACACCAAGCGCCGAATCCCAATGGCGCTTTCCGCAAAGGTGGGGCCACATACACTAGTCAAGCAATAATCATACGGCAAGTGTTTCTTTGATGATCGCTTGTTCGTAACAATGCACAGAGAAAAAGTAATACACTTATCTTGCCAGGGTGCGCGGGGCCTGCAGTATTCACAGGCGGGGTGTGGCCCCGCGGGTCGCTGCCTGCAGGAGCCCTCTGCCGATATGTCTGCTCCGGTCTATGTCCTCTAACGTAAGCGGGGATCCTTGCGTGCAACCACGCGCATCCATAGACCGTCGGGCGTTGGCCCAAATGTAGTTCCTTGGCTCGCGAGCATGCGAGTTTGCTGGGATTTGTAGTTTTTACTGGTCCTGATGCCGGATAGTGTTTTCTGCTGCCCTCAGCCTGCCTCCTGCAATAAGGGCATAACAATGTCCTGACATACGACAGTTTACACCACAACAAGCCTTTCAGTTGCCCAGAACCCATACTGGTTACTGTTGTGGCCCTGGCCGTACTCCCCCTCCCAACAGGCCCTGCTTTCGCGGGGTTATTTCTATGAAACATGCGCACTAGCCAGGGTGCATGAACATTGAATGCTGGTTCCCATGAGCGCTCTTCAGGCCCGTAGCCCAACCAATCCACTAGGTAGTACAACTGTCCCAGACGAAAGCGTGAATCTAAAATTGCTTTCACCTCGAACTCAGGAACCCCATCAACAGTTATCGGGGGAGGCCTTTTGGGGTGAATGGACACTGGGGCGGGTTTGAGCAGTGCCACATGAAACACAGGGTGGATTTTCATTTGCGTTGGTAAAGTAAGGCGGACTGCTACTGGATTTAGAACCTTTTCCACAGGGAATGGGCCCACAAACCTGGGCTGGAACTTATGTGGGCCTACCAGATGCAGATTATGCATGTTCAACCACACCTTATCCCCGACCCTATATGTTGGAGCCTGTCCCCTGTTAGCATCCGCATATTTTTTATAGGATGCCTTTGCAGTGTTCAGATTAGTCATGATGCTGTGCCAGACTTTTTCTAAATGTTTTTTGAGCAAGGCAACGGCTGGTACCTCAGTATTGGCTGCTTGTGGCACGGGCTGGAAACGTGGATGAAAGCCATAAGTACCATAAAAGGGGGACACTTTGGTGGAGGCATGTATGGCATTATTATATGCCAACTCTGCCAACCAGATGACATCTGCCCATGTAGATTTATTGTCATATGTCATACAGCGTATGTACTGCTCTAGGGTTTGGTTCACCCTTTCCGTTTGCCCATCTTTCTCGGGATGGTAACTGGTGGACAGTTTCAGTTGCATACCCACATTGGTACAAAAGGCTTGCCAGAAGCGAGAAGTAAACTGCGCTCCTCGATCCAATATAACATGTAGGGGTATACCGTGAAGGCGGACAATATTTTGGAGGAAAAGGTGAACTAAAGCTTGGGCCATGGGAACCCCTTTACAAGGTATGAAGTGTGCCAATTTAGTTAGAGAATCCACAACCACCAGTACAGTGTTAAAACCATGACTCAGTGGTAGATCTACTATAAAGTCTAGAGATATAGTATGCCAGGGCACTGGTGGAGTGGGTAAAGGACGTTACAATCCAGCTGGCTTTTGATGGTCTGCTTTGTTCCTCAAACAACATTCACACGTACGTAAGTATTGTTGAACATCTTGTTTCATTCTGGGCCACCAAAAATGACGTGTTAGCAGTTTGCAAGCTTTGGCAATTCCAGGATGCCCTACGAAAGAGGAATCATGACACCACTTGATGGCTTGTTGGCGAATGGCTGGCGTGGGTAGGTATAAAGCAGTTCCAAAAAAGGGTAGCCCATCTTTCACGGTCTTCTTTTTGTTTGGATCATTCCACTGAGCCACCTCTTGTGCTGTTAATGCCTTCCTGATTTCTGCGAACATGTCATCCACCACCACACTCCCAATGATGCGAGCTGGTGGTACTATAGGTTTTGGTTCTTCTACTTTGTCGCATTTAGGGTCTAGTTATGGGTAACGGGACAAGATGTCAGCTTTCCTATTTTCTACTCCAGGATGGTATGTGACTACAAAATCAAAGTCAGCAAAATACATGGCCCAACGGAGTTGGCGGGGGCTTAGCACCTTGGCGGATTTCAGGAATTGTAGATTTCTATGGTCGGTCAAAATCATTATAGTATGTTGAGCCTCCATCAGATAGTGACGCCACTCACTGAATGCTGCTTTAATGGCTAGCAGCTCTCTATCTGCTATTAGATAATTGCGTTCCGTGGGTAACAAGGTGCGAGAGTAGTACGCCACTGGGTGCAATTGACCAGTATTGTCTCGTTGAGATAATATGGCCCGAGAGTGTAAATTGAAGCGTCTGTTTCTATGATGTAGGGACGAGTTGGATCTGCATGCAATAAAACTGGAGCTGTTATGAACGCCTTTTTTAAGACTTGAAAACTTGCTTCCACTGCTCATCCCATTGGAACACTACTCCTTTCTTCAGAAGATGGGTAATTGGTTGCACCTTTTTTGCGAACCCATCAATAAACCGTTGATAGAAGTTAGCAAAACCCAGCACCGTCTGTACGTCCTTAACCGACACAGGAGACGGCCATTCAACAATGGCCCGTACCTTGTTTCAGTCCATGGTCACTCCTTTAGGTGAGAGGATAAACCCCAGAAATTCTACAGTAGTTTGGTGAAACACGCATTTCTCAATTTTGGCATATAATTGGTGTTCTATCAAATGCTGTAGGACAGCTTTTATGTGGCCCTGGTGTTCTTCTAAGTTTCGAGAATAAATGAGTATGTCGTCTATGTAGACGATGGCGAAAAGATCCAAATAACCCTGCAAAACCTCATCCAGGAAATGCTGAAAGGCAGCAGTGCATTGCAGAGGCTGAATGGCATGACTTGATATTCATAGAGCCTATACTTGGTTCTAACAGCAGTCTTCCACTCGTCCCCCTCACGCACCCTTACCAGATGGTAGGCACCTCGTAGGTCGAGTTTTGTGTAGATTTTAGCATTTCGTACCTCGTCCACAAAGGTGGGTATTAAAGGTAGTGGGTATTAATTCTTTATGGTTATTCGGATTATCGCTCTGTAGTCAATACAGGTTCCTAACTCTCTGGTCTTTTTCGGGATGAAGAATAATGGCGACGGCACTGGTGACATAGAATGACATATGAAGCCATTAGGCAAATTTGTCTCAATGTAATCCCGTAAATGCTCATTTTCAGCTTCCGTTAAAGCGTAGATGCGACTACACGGTAATGCTGCACCAGGCTCTAAATCGATCCTGCAGTCAAATGTTCGGTGAGGTGGCAAGGTTTCCACTGCGGCTTTGCTGAAAACATCCCTGTAGGCTTGGTAGACGGCTGGTAGAGTCTCTGTACTCCCGATCACGTGTTTTTGCCTTGGCATAGTTTGGACTTCTGGAACTTTGACTGGACTTTGGCGACAATGTTTAGAGCAGTGACTGGATGTAAAACGTAAGGAACCCAGAGCCCAATTCACTTCCGATTGTGAGTTCTTAACCAGGGTAACCCTAAGATCATTCCAAACTGAGGTGCTGCAATTACATCAAATCTAATATCCTCATGGTGCTCGGAGGTGCATTCCAAATGTACCCATCTGGTCTGTTTGGTTATGAGGCCCGAAGTGACTGATGACCCGTCCACTGATTTCACTTCCTCCGGGCATTCCTTGTCGTGGAGGGGTATCCTTAATTGGCATGCTAGATCTTGGTCGATGAAATTGCCTGTAGCTCCGGAGTCTACCATTAATGTTACTGGTATTCGCCGGGTAGCCCAACTAATATGACCTAAGACTGTCACATGGGCCACCTGCACGTGATGGGTATTTGCCAAAATTTTAGGGGTGTTTTCTGGTTGGCTCGCCTGGGCCACCCTCACTGGTGAGCTCTTTTGTTTCCCGGCAACTCCCCCTCGGGTTTTGCGGGACATTCCCTAACGAAGTGTCCCCCCTTACCGCAATATAAATAGAGCTTTCCTCTACGTCTTTTGTCCTTTTCCTCTTTGGTTAGCGGCCTGCGTACAGTTCCTATCTGCATAGGTTCATCTGCTGGTTTCTCAGACTTGGTACACTTTGGTTTTTGATCTAACCTGGCTATGGGTTTAGATTCCCATTTTCTTCTATCCTGCCTTCTTTCACTCTGTCTTTGGTCCAGTCGTAGTGCAAGGTCTATCATGGAGGAGCAGGTTTCTGGCTGTGGATACACTTGCACTATGAGATCTTTCATCTCATCACGTAGCCCTTGGTAGAATAAGGCCAAACGCTTCTCCTCTGGCCAATCTGTTTCCACAGCTAACCGATTAAATGTGGTTACATAAGTAACCAAGTCCTTTCCCCCCTGGCGTAGAGAGAGGAGCTCCCTATCCTTAATCAAGGTTGCTGCCTTACGATTAAAAATCTTACCAAACGCCTCAAGAAAAGTATCCCAACTATACAGTATGGCATCATCCTTGGTTACCCGGGGTGTGTCCCTCGATACAGCATCCCCACCCTGATATGAAATAACAAATGCAGTTCCGGACTGGCCACTACAAAATATGTTTGGCTTGGTGATAAAGTGCAGCTGACACTGCATAATGAACTGGTTGTAGCACTGCGGATCACTGGGGCTTACAAGGGCAAATGTGTCTCTGGGGCTGACAAAGGCAAAGGTGGTTCCGTAGACACTTGTACCTGAACTGGGGTGGGCGGACCATGATCCCTGGGCAAGGGGGTAGCCTGGGCAATGCTCTGTAGGGTAAGTGTATGCACTTGACCAGCTAGGTTTATGTAATCTTGGCGGGTGGCCTGTAATTCCCCTTTTAATTGTTGTAATGCTGCTAGAACCTCTTCCACAGTGTCGTGCTACCCAGGCGCTTAATGATACATGGGCTTGCGATACTGTCAGGCTCCCGATCTTGCGCGGAGGTAGCATGTACATCTACCTCCCCGTTGGGTCTTGGTGCCTGGCTTGGTAGAAAACACAGGCCACTGTGACCCACCGGGGAAAGAGGGTTAGGGTCCGATGGGTTGGATAGGTAGGGTGAATTAGGGTAACCGGGTTAAGGATAAGGAAGTGGTTATGGATAGGAAAGGGGGTTTTGGGAAAGGTCCATCTTGCTGTGCCCTGCTGGGGCTCCTGAGATCGCTGGTACTCCGCCCTTGCATACACCCTTATACTCATGCAGACTGTGGCTCCAAATCACTGTTAGACATATTCAACCCTCAATAATTAGCATTAGCACATAACTCCTTATGCAATAGCATTCCTGTCACGCTTTGTTTTCAAACATTTCCTTGCTTGTTTCTTAATCACAACCAACCCATAATATAACCCCCGGCAATATTTCCAAGCACAATAATTGGAATAACCAAGTAGCACGTAGCTTTGTTTGATGCTGCCGAGTTGAGTGCTAGGCTGCTACCCCAGTTCTTGCCATAACACTACGGCGACAAATCGAGTTCTTGCTGCAAATACAGAGGAGCGCCGCTACAAGGGAACCAAAAACAAGTATTAGTTCAGGCCAAGGACCGCGTTCCTTCACACGGTACAAACACACAATCTATCTGTTCAGCGTATTGCAAGAGACCGTGTTTCTTCACACGGAATTAGTTAAACCAGGTTAATGAGTGGGCTACTTGGCCCTTCCTGAGTTACAAAGTGACGCCGGGGCTTCCCCCAGTCCGGCGCATACACCAAGCGCCGAATCCCAATGGCGCTTTCCCCCAAGGTAGGGCTACATACACTAGTCAAGCAATAGTCATACAGCAAGCGTTTCTTTGATGATCGCTTGTTCGTAACAATGCACAGAGAAAAAGTAATGCACTTATCTTGCCAAGGTGCGCAGGGCCTGCAGTATTCAGAGGCGGGTGTGGCCCCGCGGGTCGCTGCCTGCAGGAGCCCTCTGCCGATACGTCTGCTCCGGCCCATGTCCTCTAGCGCAAGCGGGGATCCTTGCGCGCACCGCGCGCATGCGCAGATCATCGGGCGTTGTCCTAAATGTAGTTCTTTGGCTCGCGAGCACGCGAGTTTGCTGGGATTTGTAGTTTTTACCAGTCCTGATGCCGGATAGTGTTTTCTGCTGCCCTCAGCCTGCCTCCTGCAATAAGGGCATAACAATGGCCTGAAATACAGCAGTTTACACCATAACAAGCCTTTCTTAGACCCAGGTTGCTGCCTCTTATGCACCAAACTTACCAGTTGCCCAGAACCCATACTGGTTACTGTTGTGGCCCTGACAACGTGCATCTGAGTTATTTCGTCTGTGACGGTGGACTTATACCACATTATTTATGCCCAATATTACTGTCATCATGTGCTTCTCTACAACCTTTTTCCCTGTTTTTCTACACTGTGCTAATAATAGTTGCGAGACACAGAGATCAGTTAATACCAACACCAGAACTTCTATTATTATTTGAAACGTGTTACCTAACCAGGCAGACACCCATGAGAACCGTCCCTCAAACCAGTACTCATCTTCAGTTGCACTACTTTTCTGAACCCTCTTTGTGTGCATGTTTTACAGGGAAGTTATTGCTTCTATCAAGCCCCCATTCTACTCAGCGTGTGCTGGTTTGAATGCACAGCAACGTGAGCCTATTTTTGAGCATACTCCTCCTTCCATATCAGTGAGAAGGACACACCTGTTTTGTCATCAATCTAATAGCTCTCAGCTCCCCCTTAATCGCATTGAGCCCTTTCTCAGTGGCATTTATGGCTTGCAGTAACTCCCATCTAGTTATCTGCAGCCACTGGGCACTTACTGCAGTTTGCAAGCCAGGGGCAAGAAGAGATGCCTGTGTTCAGGTGGGATGACATCCAGTGCACTGTTCTTTGAGAAATAATTGTCTCTTTTTGTGCGTTGTAGTGTTTCGTATCTTTTCTCCTTCTGGTCACTTTTACCATAGGGTAGTTTCCTATTTGTGTCACATCACTTTGGGGTATCACTAGTGCCAGCGCATGTAACACTGCTAGTGAGCATGCACCACCCCAATTTGCCGGGAGCTGCATATGGGCCAGTTTACCACAGGCCCAATAGAGGTCCATAGGTACGGCTCTGCCTACTTTTATGCCTGGCATATCCATGATGCATTTGCATCCTTCATTGTCCCCTACTTTCAGTGTGCCATTGTTTCTGAAACACAGGGATGCATCACCATCCTTGTTATGTGCACTGGCACGTCTTCGTCCTCTACCTGTGTTAACAGTCTGGTATATTTTTTCCATTCTTTTAGACAAATCTTATTAGCATTTTCCACAGGTCCCCACAAGAATCCTATGAGTGCTTCTGCTCTACATCCATTCATCACTTCCACCCAACCTCAAGGGGTAAACACCTTTCCTATTATGTGTAACTGTGGTCTGTCCCAACATAGAGGCATCTAATTTCCGTGCTGGTCAGTACATTTTAAAAATGGATGTTCACTTATTGTTACGTCACCTATTTGTGGTCCTGACAATGTGTATTTCATCATCTTGCTCACCATTTTCTTTGATAAAATTATCTTCATGAAGGGACTCTGCTTTTGTCATCCATTTTAAGTAAGCCCAATTTCCCTGGAATTGCCCCCTTGTATTTCACATCACAAAATAAGTTAGGCAATGTGCCATGTTTACTGATATTTCCTTCCCACAAACAATTGGGAGACACTCAAAGCATACAGAAGGAGAGAGCATACAAAATAAATGTTCAGTCGATTTCTCCCTTCCCACCTTAGTCATGTGGCGATGGCATAGGTTGTTAATTTTTTGCTATAGCCTTCAAAGTTTTGTCTAGGAGGTGTTCGTCATCACTCACATCTCTGCTAACTTGTGTCATTCCTTCACTCATGATAGCAGCTAAGTGAGTATTATCATCACTAGAAAATGGTACTGCCATAGTATATGCGAACCAAAAAAACAAAAGAAAAATGCAGCAAACATTATACTTATAGAGTCCATTTTCTCCAAATATTTCTTCTTTTGCATGTTTTGGGATATTAAATAGAAAGTGTCCTTTGGTCTTGAAAAATACATTCTTCTGTCGTGTGACATCACGTGTCACATTGCTGGTCAGCTCTCGCTCCCGCCTGGGTCACGTTCCTTCTTCTTGTTCCTCTTACTCTGTTTCTTCTGACGGGGGAGCGTTCCATTGAATTTTTTAACATCAGTAATGTTCAGCCACGTTATCTGCCCTCTTAGTTTTACATACAAGGGTGTGACATATTCTACACTACGGGGGCCAGTGAATCATGGCTTGTGCCACTTTCGAATGTGATTGTGAATACACACAAGATCATTTGGAAACAGCTAACAGCTACAACTTACAACATTTGGATCTAATATTTCTTGTCCATTTTTGTTAGTTGTTGCTGGACCTCCCTCTCGCAACTGGACCTGTTTAAAAATAAATTTCAGTCATTTAGTCATAGCAGTCAAATAAGCATGGAATTCTTCACTAATCACGGTTGCTGAACTTTCTGCATCGGATCGAGCGCGTGTTAGAGGAGCAATATGAACATGCATTCTTCTACCCATCACCAATTCATGGGGCGTAAGATGGTGGTAAGAACCTGGCTGATTTTGTAAAGCAAAGAGTGCCAGGGGAAGGCAGAGCAGCCGATTTCTATTTAACGTACTTCGTAATTTTGATATTCCTTCCTTGAAAAGGCCATTGAGATGTTACACAACACCGTTGTCCTGGGATGATAGGCAGAACAAAGTTTGTTTTTATTGCCAAGCAGGGATGTTACTTCAGAAAACCACTGATTTAATTGTGTGGTCCATTATCTGATCGCAACACTTTGCACACTCCCCATCGGGGAAAAACTTTGCATACAAGGAACTTAGCAGCTGACTTGGCGTCTGCATGGGTGAATGGTCCAGCTTCTATCCACTCTGAAAGGGGGCATACTACCACAATTATGTATTGGTATCCATTACAACTTTGGAGCATATCAACATAATCTATGTGCAAATACCAAAAAGGCCTGTAGCGTGGGGTTTTGCTCCTCTCACCGTTCTCAAGGTATTGACAGCAGTATATTGTTGGCACGTGGTATAGTTAACAATAAAATGTACAACATGTTTGTGCAGATTGGGGATGAACCACACCTCTAAAATAATATTCCCTTGTGGTGTGTGCTGGGTAGTGCAGCTGTTCTAACGCTACTGTAAGTAACTCAAGGAGCATTACAGGCATCCCTGTGCTGTTCTGTCACTACACCAGGTCGGTGGGGCACAATGAACACCCCTGCTTTATCCACAGATCATGTTCCATCTGTGGTGTATGTCCCTGCAATTGCACTATCTGTGTCAGTGGTAAAACATCATAGCTCTCTTTTAACATCTTCTTGATCATCATTTTATGCGGAAGAATTGTTATCTCTGATATTTGTGGCAAATATTGTGCACTTTTTGCTCCTGCATCTGCTGCTTCATTACCATGAGAAATCAAATCTGTACCCTTAGTGTGAGCTGCAGACTTCACCATGGGAGTCGCCATGGGATATGCCAGTGCATCCAGTAATCTCACTCATAATGGGGCATGCAGTACTGGTGTGTTGTCTGCATGCTGAACACCCATCCTTCTCCACTGTGACAGTCCCAAATGTATTGTAGACTTCACGTAGGCAGACTCTGAATATATCAACACTGTCTGGTCCACATGCTGTTCAAGTGTTAGTATCATTGCCACTAACTCAACTGCCTATGTGGAAACATGTGCAGTCAATCTGCCATGTGTTACAACCTCAAAACCATCACCCTACTCCTTACCACCGCTGCTCCTGAATGCCTCAATCCCGTGCTCTGATCTATCGTTGATGAGCCATTAATGAAAAACCACCTCTTCCCCCTCTAACTTTGTTTCTCTTACTGAGGTTGAGGTCATGTATATCAATGTATGTACAACAGTCATGAACCCATTCTTCTCCCTGCGCTGGTTCAGCAATCGATCTCAAACGATTCACTGTGCGACATCTGACAAAGTTTATGGATGGATTGGACAGTATAACCTCATATCCAGATGCTTGCTATGTAATGAGCATTGACTTTGGTTTTTGGAGAATGGTAAACAGGGCATGCTCTACGTACACGGTTACTGCACAGCCTGTCTTGGACGATTACTCTATTGCAAAGGTTGCTACAGTAAGTGCTTGTTCACAAGGGAAATGCCTGGCATCACTGGATCTACGATCCCACTGTAGTACGCCAATGGTTTGTGCCGTATTTAATTTTTTTGCATGAGGACAGACGTCATCACATATCCATTTGAATATGAGAATAGATAGAATTCTTCCTAATAATCTGGTATCCCCAACACAGGGGCTTTAACTTTTGCTTGTTTCAGTTTCTCAAATGCAGCAATCATTTTGTCTGTACACAATATGGGGCTCTTTTGTTTGTGCTTCCATTAATCCTTCCAAAAGGGGTTGAACATAACATATATGCTGTAGTCAAAGACCCACACGCGACAATAGTTACGTAGCCCCAGAAATGGCTGTAATTCTTTCACTGTCACTGGGCGGGGCATATTTGCAATTGCCTCTGCTCTGTCAGGTTTCACCCTCCTCCATGCCTTTGATATTAGCAGACAATAGAGCAATTTCTCCTTGCACACCTTGTTTCCCTTCTCAGCCAGTAATGTTAATAACATCACAGAATCTGTTCTGCACTCGTCCTCTTTGGTACTAGACACTAGAAAATCATCAACATATTATATAATTGGGTTCTATGTGATTTTTTCAAAATTATTTTCAGAGAATGATTTTATAACTAATCATTTATAATGAAAACATAGATTATTTTATTTATTTATTTGTGGGGTCTGCCTGCCACCAAGACCCCCTTTGCCTATGCTTTTAACCCCACCTCAACTACCTCTCAACCTCTTTAACCCCTTAACCCATCCCCATATATATTCTTTTTTAAAAATCTATATTTTTTTGTTATTATTGTTTCTTTATAAAATCATTCTCTGAAACGTTTTAGTTAAAATCACTGGGTACCGTATAATTGCACTGGGTGCTTGTATATTTCCCAAGCCTTTCTGTAGCACCCTATTGGAGATAATGGGGGACTCACAGTACTCCTGTGGGAGCCTTGTGTGTTGGAGCCTGATCCCACGATATGTAACCGCTGTGAGATATTGGGAATCGGTGTGCAATGGTATGGAAAAGAAGGCATACTTTAGGTCAATGGCTGTGAAGTGTGTAGCATCATCACGCCTGCTTGAGGCGGAGGCGAGACAGATCATAAAGCCTGCTACTTATGAGGAAACGAAGAACGCCAGTGCACAACGCTGGAAGCCCGGCATATGCAACAGCAACAAAATCATTGTGAAGAGGAAGAGAGGAACCACCTACCCGGTGACCACATCATCAGCATGGTGGGCAGGATACCTGAACAAGGACGCTGAGAACACTGTTGCTGGCAGCTTTAACAGCTTCCTTTCACCAGCTCCTGTGTATGGCAGTAAACCCAACAAGAAGCTGGGAACGGGAATGCAGCAAGAGTGAGGAGCAAGAAGCCAGATACCGAAGAGCGTCGCCCGAGTGAGAGCTGAACTTTGCAACCTTCCCCTGCATGCAGAGAAGTACCGGGGGGACGGGGAGACATGGGAGTCTGCTGGGCATCATTATATGTATGGCGAAACCTGTCTCAGTCATAAGAACGAAACATGAAACCTAAGAATGTATAATTGGAATGGTGTGTAAAGATAGGGCCAAGTATACCAATGAAGAGAAAACACTCAATAAACAGAGTTACTTCAAGTGCATGAGAAAACCCAGCTTTATTCAGATAGGAATGGCCAGGAGAGCGTACAAAAGACGATCTCAAAATATGGTTAGAAACAACAAGATTTTAAGTTAGAAAAAACATCACACCTGATGTCATGGTTAGTAATTATCATAAAAAGTCTATTAGCTTATTCAATTGGTTAGTGGAATATAGAACATATATACCTATAAGTATATACAAGAAGAGTTCCCACTTCCAGACATGTTCGTGGCCTTGGTGTCTCCTCCCCCTCTCTAGATAGCCTATCTAATTGGGCATGGAATAAATGGTTACTGTTCCGACCATGTGATGAGGGACTGATGTGCTAAAACCATATCTGCCTATTTATTGGACTTTCTACTGCCATAATGTGTGTGTGCCTTACATCAATGGCCACTTGGGGCACTATATGTTTATTCGTTATGGGATCATTTCGCACAACAGCTACTTGCACCTGGCATTCAAAGATATGTCTGTTTTCTCGCTGCTACCAATAAAAACTAATTAATATAATAATTGCACGCTGTACCCTAGGAAACATTATCCTGTGCGGTTTTAACTCTTAGGCAGAACTCCCTTTCAGACACTGACCTTGGTGCTTGAGCTTCTATCTGAGCATTGTGAGGCCTGGAATTTTGTGTTAAGCTTCAATATTTCAGAATTGAGGCCTTGCAGGGTCCGGTCTGAGTAATGGTGGTACTTCTGCCTATCCTCCGCCATGTTAGTGTTCTTTGTGTGTGGCACGCCGCCATTCATTATTCCCTGCACGTGTATCCTGCAACCTCTCCCAACCTGCTCATGTCTATGCTACTTGTGTAACCCTGTCTAGGTTTTCTGCAACCTTTCCCTGCTTCCATGAATGCACACTACTTCTCACCCTACTTGTGTTGCACAACCTATCCTACTCCTCACGGCGGCTGCGTGACCATTAGTGTTTTACTGACTCTTTACAGAATGTTTCTCAGCTTGTACTTTCGTTCATGCTTGGGAACCTGTGGGGGCATGGCCAGACCCGGTGCAACTCTTATCTGCACCAGTTCACACTCCCCCCCTCTGATGACAGCTCCATTCTCCTTTATCCCCATATCCATATTTAGGTATCCATGCTTTACACCCCTCAACCCCTCAAGTTACCTCCTTGTTCTATGTACTCTTTTGGCCCCCATGTCATACAGCAGCAATCCTTGCCTTCTTCGCAATTGACCCAGTGTTGTGTGTAATTGTCAGGTTGAAAGGGGGCATGAACCTGGTGCCAGGGGGTTCAATAATTTGTTCGATGACGTGTGTCAGGCTCCCGATCTTGCGCTGAGGTAGCACGTACACCTACCTCCCCGTTGGGTCTTGGTGCGTGGCTTGGTAGAAAACACAGGCCACCGCGACCCGCCGGGGAAAGAGGGTTAGGGTCCGATGGGTTGGATAGGTAGGGGGAATTAGGGTAACCGGGTAAAGGATAAGGGAGTGGTTATGGATAGGAAAGCGGGTTTTGGGAAAGGTCCATCTTGCTGTGCCCTGCTGGGGCTCCTGAGATCGCTGGTACTCCGCCCTTGCATACACCCTTACACTCATGCAGACTGTGGCTCCAAATCACTGTTAGACATATTCAACCCTCAATAATTAGCATTAGCTCATAACTCCTTATGCAGCAGCGTTCCTGTCACGCTTTGGTTTCAAACATTTCCTTGGTTGTTTCTTAATAACAACCAACCCATAATATAACCCCCGGCAATATTTCCAATAATTGGAATAACCAAATAGCACTTAGCTTCGTTTGATGCTGCTGAGTTGAGTGCTAGGCTGCTGCCCCAGTTCTTGCCATAACACTACGGCGACAAATCGAGTTCTTGCTGCAAATACAGCGGAGCGCCGCTACAAGGGAAGCAAAAACAAGTATGAGTTCAGGCCAAGGACCATGTTCCTTCACACGTAAAAACGCAATCTATCTGTTCAGCGTATTGCAAGAGACCGTGTTTCTTCACACGGAATTAGTTACACCAGATTAATGAGTGGGCTTCTTGGCCCTTCCTGAGTTACGAAGTGACGCCGGGGCTTCCCCCAGTCCGGCGCATATACCAAGCGCCGAATCCCAATGGCGCTTTCCCCCAAGGTCGGGCTACATACACTAGTCAAGCAATAATCATACGGCAAGTGTTTCTTTGATGATCGCTTGTTCGTAACAATACACACAGAAAAAGTAATGCACTTATCTTGCCAGGGTGCGCGGGGCCTGCAGTATTCACAGGCGGGGTGTGGCCCCGTAGGTCGCTGCCTGCAGGAGCCCTCTGCCGATATGTCTGCTCCGGTCTATGTCCTCTAGCGCAAGCAGGGATCCTTGCGTGCAACCACGCGCATCCATAGACCGTCGGGCATTGTCCCAAATGTAGTTCCTTGGCTCGCGAGCATGCGAGTTTGCTGGGATTTGCAGTTTTTACTGGTCCTGATGCCGGATAGTGTTTTCTGCTCCCCTCAGCCTGCCTCCTGCAATAAGGGCATAACAATGTCCTGACATACGGCAGTTTACACCACAACAAGCCTTTCAGTTGCCCAGAACCCATACTGGTTACTGTTGTGGCCCTGACCGTACTCCCCCTCCCAACAGGCCCTGCTTTCGCTGGGTTATTTCTATGAAACATGCGCACTAGCCGGGGTGCATGAACATTGAATGCTGGTTCCCATGAGCGCTCTTCAGGCCCGTAGCCCAACCAATCCACTAGGTAGTACAACTGTCCCAGACGAAAGCGTGAATCTAAAATTGCTTTCATCTCGAACTCAGGAACCCCATCAACAGTTATCGGGGGAGGCCTTTTGGGGTGAATGGACGCTGGGGCGGGTTTGAGCGGTGCCACATGAAACACAGGGTGGATTTTCATTTGCGTTGGTAGGTAAAGTAAGGCGGACTGCTGCTGGATTTAGAACCTTTTCCACAGGGAATGGGCCCACAAACCTGGGCTGGAACTTACGTGGGCCTACCAGATGCAGATTATGCATGTTCAACCCCACCTTATCCCCGACCCTATATGTTGGAGCCTGTCCCCTGTTAGCATCCGCATATTAGTCATGATGCTGTGCCAGACTTTTTCTAAATGTTTTTTGAGCAAGGCAACGGCTGGTACCTCAGTATTGGCTGCGTGTGGCACGGGCTGGCAACGTGGATGAAAGCCATAAGTACCATAAAAAGGGGACATTTTGGTGGAGGAATGTATGGCATTATTATATGCCAACTCTGCCAACCAGATGACATCTGCCCACGTAGATTTATTGTCATATGTCATACAGCGTATGTACTGCTCTAGGGTTTGGTTCACCCTTTCCGTTTGCCCATCTTTCTAGGGATGGTAACTGGTGGACAGTTTCAGTTGCATACCCACATTAGTACAAAAGGCTTGCCAGAGGCGAGAAGTAAACTACGCTCCTCGATCCGATATAACATGTAGGGGTATACCGTGAAGGCGGACAATATTTTGGAGGAAATGGTGAACTAAAGCTTGGGCCGTGGGAACCCCTTTACAAGGTATGAAGTGTGCCAATTTAGTTAGAGAATCCACAACCACCAGTACAGTGTTAAAACCATGACTCAGTGGTAGATCTACTATAAAGTCTAGAGATATAGTATGCCAGGGCACTGGTGGAGTGGGTAAAGGACGTTACACTCCAGCTGGCTTTTGATGGTCTGCTTTGTTCCTCAAACAACATTCACACGTACGTAAGTATTGTTGAACATCTTGTTTCATTCTGGGCCACCAAAAATGACGTGTTAGCAGTTTGCAAGTTTTGGCAATTCCAGGATGCCCTACGAAAGGGGAATCATGACACCACTTGATGGCTTGTTGGCGAATGGCTGGCGTGGGTAGGTATAAAGCAGTTCCAAAAAAGGGTAGCCCATCTTTCACTGTCTTCTTTTTGTTTGGATCATTCCACTGAGCCACCTCTTGTGCTGTTAATGCCTTCCTGATTTCTGCGAACATGTCATCCACCACCACACTCCCAATGATGCGAGCTGGTGGTACTATAGGTTTTGGTTCTTCTACTTTGTCGCATTTAGGGTCTGGTTCTGGGTAACAGGAAAAGATGTCAGCTTTCCTATTTTCTACTCCAGGATGGTATGTGACTACAAAATCAAAGTCAGCAAAATACATGGCCCAATGGAGTTGGGGGGGGCTTAGCGCCTTGGCGGATTTCAGGAATTGTAGATTTCTATGGTCGGTCAAAATCATTATAGTATGTTGAGCCTCCATCAGATAGTGATGCCACTCACGGAATGCTGCTTTAATGGCTAGCAGCTCTCTATCTGCTATTACATAATTGCGTTCCGCGGGTAACAAGGTGCGAGAGTAGTACGCCATTGGGTGCAATTGACCAGTATTGTCTCGTTGAGATAATATGGCCCGAGAGCGTAACTTGAAGCATCTGTTTCTATGACGTAGGGACGAGTTGGATCTGCATGCAATAAAACTGGAGCTGTCACGAACGCCTTTTTTAAGACTTGAAAACTTGCTTCCGCTGCTGCATCCCATTGGAACACTACTACTTTCTTCAGAAGACGGGTAATTGGTTGCACCTTTTTTGCGAACCCATCAATAAACCGTTGATAGAAGTTAGCAAAACCCAGCACCGTCTGTACGTCCTTAACCGACGCGGGAGACGGCCATTCAACAATGGCCCGTACCTTGTTTTGGTCCATGGTCACTCCTTTAGGTGAGAGGATAAACCCCAGAAATTCTACAGTAGTTTGGTGAAACACGCATTTCTCAATTTTGGCATATAATTGGTGTTCTCTCAAATGCTGTAGGACAGCTTTTACATGGCCCTGGTGTTCTTCTAAGTTTCGAGAATAAATGAGTATGAGTCTATGTACACGATGGCGAAAAGATCCAAATAACCCTGCAAAATCTCATCCAGGAAATACTGAAAGGCAGCGGGTGCATTGCAGAGGCTGAATGGCATGACTTGATATTCATAGAGCCTATACTTGGTTCTAAAAGCAGTCTTCCACTCGTCCCCCTCACGCACCCTTACCAGATGGTAGGCACCTCGTACGTCGAGTTTTGTGTAGATTTTAGCATTTCGTACCTGGTCCACAAAGGTGGGTATTAAAGGTAGTGGGTATAGATTCTTTATGGTTATTCGTATTATCGCTCTGTAGTCAATACAGGTTCTTAACTCTCCGGTCTTTTTCGGGACGAAGAATAATGGCGACGACACTGGTGACATAGAATGACATACGAAGCCATTAGGCAAATTTTTCTCAATGTAATCCCGTAAATGCTCATTTTCAGCTTCCGTTAAAGCGTAGATGCGACTACACGATAATGCTGCACCAGGCTCTAAATCGATCCTGCAGTCAAATGTGAGGTGGCAAGGTTTCCACTGCGGCTTTGCTGAAAACATCCCTGTAGACTTGGTAGATGGCTGGTAGAGTCTCTGTACTCCCGATCACGTGTTTTTGCCTTGGCATAGTTTGGACTTCTGGAACTTTGACTGGACTTCAGCGAGAATGTTCAGAGCAGTGACTGGGTGTAAAACGTAAGGAACCCAGAGCCCAATTCACTTCCGATTGTGAGTTCTTAACCAGGGTAACCCTAAGATCATTCCAAACTGAGGTGCTGCAAATACATCAAATCTAATATCCTCATGGTGCTCGGAGGTGCATTCCAAATGTACCCATCTGGTCTGTTTGGTTATGAGGCCCGAAGTGACTGATGACCCGTCCACTGATTTCACTTCCTCCTGGCATTCCTTGTCGTGGAGGGGTATCCTTAATTCGCATGCTAGATCCTATTCAATGAAATTGCCTGTAGCTCTGGAGTCTACCATTAATGTTACTGGTATTCGCCAGGTAGCCCAACTAATATGACCTAAGACTGTCACATGGGCCACCTGCACGTGATGGGTATTTGCCAAAAGTTTAGGGGCGTTTTCTGGTTGGCTCGCCCGGGCCACCCTCACTGGCGAGCTCTTTTGTTTCCCGGCAACTCCCCCTCGGGTTTTGAGGGACATTCCCTAACGAAGTGTCCCCCCTTACCGCAATATAAACAGAGCTTTTCTCTATGTCTTTTGTCCTTTTCCTCCTTGGTTAGCAGCCCACGTACAGTTCCTATCTGCATAGGTTCATCTGCTGGTTTCTCAGACTTGGTAGACTTTGGTTGTTGATCTAACCTGGCTATGGGTTTAGATTCCCATTTTCTTCTATCCTGCCTTCTTTCACTCTTTCTTTGGTCCAGTCGTAGTGCAAGGTCTATCATGGAGGAGCAGGTTTCTGGCTGTGGATCCTCTTGCACTATGAGATCTTTCATCTCATCACGTAGTCCTTGGTAGAATAAGGCCAAACGCTTCTCCTCTGGCCAATCTGCTCCCACAGCTAACCGATTAAATGTGGTTACATAAGTAACCAAGTCCTTTCCCCCCTGGCATAGAGAGAGGAGCTCCCTATCCTTAATCAAGGTTTCTGCCTTACGATTAAAAATCTTACCAAACGCCTCAAGAAAAGTATCCCAACTATACAGTATGGCATCATCCTTGGACAAGGGTAAAGGTCGTTCCGTAGACACTTGTACCTGAACTGGGGTGGGCGGACCATGATCCCTGGGCAAGGGGGTAGCCTGGGCAGTGCTCTGTAGGGTAAGTGTATGTACTTGACCAGCTAGGTTTATGTAATCTTGGCGGGTGGCCTGTAATTCCCCTTTTAATTGTTGTAATGCTGCTAGAACCTCTTCCACGGTGTCGTGCTACCGAGGCGCTTAATGATACATGGGCTTCCGCTACTGTCAGGCTCCCGATCTTGCGCGGAGGTAGCATGTACACCTACCTCCCCGTTGGGTCTTGGAGCCTGGCTTGGTAGAAAACACAGACCACTGTGACCCACCGGGGAAAGAGGGTTAGGGACCGATGGGTTGGATAGGTAGGGGGAATTAGGGTAACCGGGTAAAGGATAAGGGAGTGGTTATGGATAGGAAAGGGGGTTTTGGGAAAGGTCCATCTTGCTGTGCCCTGCTGGGGCTCCTGAGATCGCTGGTACTCCGCCCTTGCATACACCCTTACACTCATGCAGACTGTGGTTCAAAATCACTGTTAGACATATTCAACCCTCAATAATTAGCATTAGCACATAACTCCTTATGCAATAGCATTCCTGTCATGCTTTGGTTTCAAACATTTCCTTGCTTGTTTCTTAATCACAACCAAACCATAATATAACCCCCGGCAATATTTCCAAGCACAATAATTGGAATAACCAAGTAGCACGTAGCTTCGTTTGATGCTGCCGAGTTGAGTGCTAGGCTGCTGCCCCAGTTCTTGCCATAACACTACAGCGACAAATCGAGTTCTTGCTGCAAATACAGCGGAGCGCCGCCACAAGGGAACCAAAAACAAGTATGAGTTCAGGCCAAGGACCGCGTTCCTTCACACAGTACAAACACACAATCTATCTGTTCAGCGTATTGCAAGAGACCGTGTTTCTTCACACGGAATTAGTTAAACCAGGTTAATGAGTGGGCTACTTGGCCCTTCCCGAGTTACGAAGTGACGCCGGGGCTTCCCCCAGTCCGGTGCATACACCAAGCGCCAAATCCCAATGGCGCTTTCCCCCAAGGTAGGGCTACATACACTAGTCAACCAATAGTCATACAGCAAGCGTTTCTTTGATGATCGCTTGTTCGTAACAATGCACAGAGAAAAAGTAATGCACTTATCTTGCCAAGGTGCGCAGGGCCTGCAGTATTCAGAGGCGGGGTGTGGCCCCGCGGTTCGCTGCCTGCAGGAGCCCTCTGCCGGTACATCTGCTCCGGTCCATGTCCTCTAGCGCAAGCGGGGATCCTTGCGCGCACCGCACGCATGCGCAGACCGTCGGGCATTGTCCCAAATGTAGTTCCTTGGCTCGCGAGCACGCAAGTTTGCTGGGATTTGTAGTTTTTACCAGTCCTGATGCCGGATAGTGTTTTCTGCTGCCCTCAGCCTGCCTCCTGCAATAAGGGCATAACAATGGCCTGAAATACAGCAGTTTACACCACAACAAGCCTTTCTTAGACCCAGGTTGCTGCCTCTTATGCACCAAACTTACTAGTTGCCCAGAACCCATACTGTTTACTGTTGTGGCCCTGACAACGTGCATCTGAGTTATTTCGTCTGTGACGGTGGACTTATACCACATTATTTATGCCCAATATTGCTGTCATCATGTGCTTCTCTACAACCTTTTTCCCTGTTTTTCTACACTGTGCTAATAATATTTGCAAGACACAGATCAGTTAATACCAATACCAGAACTTCTATTATTATTTGAAACGTGTTACCTAACCAGGCAGACACCCATGAGAACTGTCCCTCAAACCAGTACTCATCTTCAGTTGCACTACTTTTCTGAACCCTCTTTGTGTGCACGTTTTACAGGGAAGTTATTGCTTCTATCAAGCTCCCATTCTACTCAGCGTGTGCAGCAACGTGAGCCCATTTCTGTGCATACTCCTCCTTCCATATCAGTGAGAAGGACACACCTGTTTTGTCATCAATCTGATAGCTCTCAGCTCCCCCTTAATCGCATTGAGCCCTTTCTCAGGGGCATTTATGGCTTGCAGTAACTCCCATCTAGTTATCTGCAGTCACTGGTCACTTACTGCAGTTTGCAAGCCAGGGGCAAGAAGAGATGCCTGTGTTCAGGTGGGATGACATCCAGTGCGCTGTTAGATATCTTTGAGAAATAATTGTCTCTTTTTGTGCGTTGTAGTGTTTCGTATCTTTTCTCCTTCTGGTCACTTTTACCATAGGGTAGTTTCCTATTTGTATCACATCACTTTGGGGTATCACTAGTGCCAGCGCATGTAACACTGCTAGTGAGCATGCACCACCCCAATTTGCCGGGTTCTGCATATGGGCCAGTTTACCACAGGCCCAATAGAGGTCCGTTAGCATGGCTCTGCCTACTTTTATGCCTGTCATATCCATGATGCATTTGCATCCTTCATTGTCCCCTACTTTCAGTGTGCCATTGTTTCTGAAACACAGGGATGCATCACCATCCTTGTTATGTGCACTGGCACGTCTTTGTCCTCTACCTGTGTTACCAGTCTGGTATATTTTTTCCATTCTTTTAGACAAATCTTATTAGCATTTTCCACAGGTCCCCACGAGAATCCTATAAGTGCTTCTGCTCTACATCCATTCATCACTTCCACCCGACCTCAACGGGTAAACACCTTTCCTATTATGTGTATCTGTGGTCTGTCCCAACATAGAGGCATCTAATTTCCTTGCTGGTCAGTACATTTAAAAAATGGATCTTCACTTATTGTTACGTCACCTATTTGTGGCCCTGACAATTTGTATTTCATCATCTTGCTCACCATTTTCTTTGATAAAATTATCTTCATGAAGGGACTCTGCTTTTGTCATCCATTTTAAGTAATACCAGTTTCCCTGGAATTGCCCTCTTGTATTGCACATCACAAATAAGTTAGGCAATGTGCCATGTTTACTGATATTTCCTTCCCACAAACAATCGGGAGACACTCAAAGCATACAGAAGGTGAGAGCATACAAAATAAATGTTCAGTCGATTTCTCCCTTCCCACCTTAGTCATGTGGCGATACCATACGTTGTTAATTTTTTGCTATAGCCTTCAAAGTTTTGTCTAGGAGGTGTTCGTCATCACTCACATCTCTGCTAACTTGTGTCATTCCTTCACTCATGATAGCAGCTAAATGAGTACTATCATCACTAAAAAATGGTACTGCCATAGTATATGCGAACCAAAAAAAACAAAAGAAAAATGCGGCAAACATTATACTTATAAAGTCCATTTTCTCCAAATATTTCTTCTTTTGCATGTATTGGGATATTAAAGAGAAAGTGTCCTTTGGTCTTGAAAAATACATTCTTCTGTCGTGTGACATCACGTGTCACATTGCTGGTCAGCTCTCGCTCCTGCCTGGGTCCCGTCCCTTTTTCTTGTTCCTCTTACTCTGTTTCTTCTGACGGGGGGGCGTTCCATTGAATTTTTTAACATCAGTTATGTGCAGCCACGTTATCTGCCCTCTTAGTTTTACATACAAGGGTGTGACATATTCTACACTATGGGGGCCAGTGAATCATGGCTTGTGCGACTTTCGAATGTGATTGTGAATATACACAAGATCATTTGGAAACAGCTAACAGCTACAGCTTACAACATTTGGATCTAATATTTCTTGTCCATTTATGGTAGTTGTTGCTGGACCTCCCTCTCGCAACTGGACCTGTCTAAAAATAAAGTTCACTCATTTAGTCATAGCAGTCAAATAAGCATGGAATTCTTCACTAATCACGGTTGCTGAACTTTCTGCATCAGATCGAGCGCGTGTTAGAGGAGCAATATGAACATGCATTCTTCTACCCATCACCAATTCATGGGGCGTAAGATGGTGGTAAGAACCTGGCTGATTTTGTAAAGCAAAGAGTGCCAGGGGAAGGCAGAGCAGCTGATTTCTATTTAAGGTACTTTGTAATTTTGATATTCCTTCCTTGAAAAGGCCATTGAGATGTTCCACAACACCGTTGTCCTGGGATGATAGGCAGAACAAAGCTTGTTCTTAATGCCAAGCAGGGATGTTACTTCAGAAAACCACTGATTTAATTGTGTGGTCCATTATCTGATCGCAACACTTTGCACACTCCCCATCGGGGAAAAACTTTGCATACAAGGAATTTAGCAGCTGACTTGGCGTCTGCATGGGTGAATGGTTCAGCTTCTATCCACTCTGAAAGGGGGCATACTACCACAATTATGTATTACATGTATGCATTACAACTTTGGAGCATATCAACATAATCTATGTGCAAATACCAAAATGGCCTGTAGCGTGGGGTTTTGCTCCTCTCACCGTTCTCAAGGTATTGACAGCAGTATACTGTTGGCACGTGGTATAGTTAACAATAAAATGTACAACATGTTTGTGCAGATTGGGGATGAACCACTCCTCTAAAATAATATTCCCTTGTGGTGTGTGCTGGGTAGTGCAGCTGTTCTAATGCTACTGTAAGTAACTCAAGGAGCATTACAGGCATCCCTCTGCTATTCTGTCACTACACCAGGTCAGTGGGGCACAATGAACACCCCTGCTTTATCCACAGATCCTGTTCCATCTGTGGTGTATGTCCCTGCAATTGCACTATCTGTGTCAGTGGTAAAACATCATAGCTCTCTTTTAACATCTTCTTGATCATCATTTTATGTGTAAGAATTGTTATCTCTGATATTTGTGGCAAATATGCTGCCCTTTTTGCTTCTGCATCTGCTGCTTCATTACCATGAGAAATCAAATCTGTACCATCTGTACCCTTAGTGTGAACTGCAGACTTCACCATGGGAGTCGCCATGGGATATGCCAGTGCATCCAGTAATCTCACTCATAATGGGGCATGCAGTACTGGTGTGTTGTCTGCATGCTGAAAACCCCTCCTTCTCCACTGTGACAGTCCCAAATGTACTGTAGACTTCACGTAGGCAGACTCTGAATATATCAACACTGTCTGGTCCACGTGCTGTTCAAGTTTAGTATCATTGCCACTAACTCAACTGCCTATGTGGAAACATGTGCAGTCAATCTGCCACGTGTTACAACCTCAAAACCATCACCCTACTCCTTACCACCGCTGCTCCTGAATGCCTCAATCCCGTGGCCTGATCTATCGTTGATGAGCCATTAATGAAAAACCACCTCTTCCCCCTCTAACTTTGTTTCTCTTACTGAGGTTGAGGTCATGTATGTCAATGTATGTACAACAGTCATGAACCCATTCTTCTCCCTGCGCTGGTTCAGCAATCGATCTCAAAGGATTCACTGTGCGACATCTGACAATGTTTATGAATGGATTGGACAGTATAACCTCATATCCAGATGCTTGCTATGTAATGAGCATTGACTTTGGTTTTTGGAGAATGGTAAACAGGGCAGCTCTACGCACACGATTACTGCACAGCCTGTCATGGACGATTACTCTATTACAAAGGTTGCTACAGTAAGTGCTTGTTCACAGGGGAAATGCCTGGCATCACTGGATCTACGATCCCGCTGTAATACACCAATGGTTTGTGCCGTATTTAATTTTTTTGCACGAGGACAGACGTCATCACATATCCATTTGAATATGAGAATAGATAGAAGTCTTCCTAATAATCTGGTATCCCCAACACAGGGGATTTACCTTTTGCTTGTTTCAGTTTCTCAAATGCAGCAACCATTTTGTCTGTACACAATATGGGGCTCTTTTGTTTGTGCTTCCATTAATCCTTCCAAAAGTGGTTGAACATAACATACATGCTGTAGTCAAAGACCCACACGCGACAATAGTTACGTAGCCCCAGAAATTGCTGTAATTCTTTCACTGTCACTGGGCGGGGCATATTTGCAATTGCCTCTGCTCTGTCAGGTTTCACCCTTCTCCATGCCTTTGATATTAGCAAACAATAGAGCAATTTCTCCTTGCACACCTTGTTTCCCTTCTCAGCCAGTAATATTAATAACATCACTGAATCTGTTCTGCACTTGTCCCCTTTGGTACTAGACACTAGAAAATCATCAGCATATTATATAATTGGGTTCTATGTGATTTTTTCAAAATTATTTTCAGAGAATGATTTTATAACTAATCATTTATAATGAAAACATAGGTTATTTTATTTATTTATTTGTGGGGTCTGCCTGCCACCAAGACCCCCTTTGCCTATGCTTTTAACCCCACCTCAACTACCTCTCGACCTCTTTAATCCCTTAACCCACCCCATATATATTCTTTATTTAAAATCTATATTTTCTTGTTATTATTGTTTCTTTATAAAATCATTCTCTGAAACGTTTTAGTTAAAATCACTGGGTACCGTATAATTGCACTGGGTGCTTGTATATTTCCCAAGCCTTTCTGTAGCACCCTATTGGAGATAATGGGGGACTCACAGTACTCCTGTGGGAGCCTTGTGTGTTGGAGCCTGATCCCACGATATGTAACCGCTGTGAGATATTGGGAATCTGTGTGCAATGGTATGGAAAAGAAGGCATACTTTAGGTCAATGGCTGTGAAGTGTGTAGCACGACTGTAAATTCTGCCTCCACAATGTTGTTTTTAGAGGGTAAATCCTGTATAAATCTCCAAAACCCTCCTTTTGCTTTTGTCATAGGATACACTGCTGTGTTGCATTGGGATTCAGATTGCACAAGTAAGTGCTTTGCCTGGCTCTTTTGACATACCATACTGTTTCACTCGGGGTAAGATTGCTCCCTCCTTACATTTTATTTGTACCGCTCCAATCACTTTCAGCAAACTTACATCATAAGGGCCACTATTCCATAATTTACCTTTGCCAAATCTTCTTGTATAAAAAATGGTACCTTTTTAACCAACAATATTATCTGAGGTGTTTCCTGGTACTGTATTTGCAACTGGTATGGAATTCAAATTTCAAAACCGACCTAATTATCTGTATCGTTGTCTTCAAATAGATCATCATCTGTCATTTTGCTCAACAGCTGTGTTGGGTCGAGACCTATTCTAACACTACTCAGCCCTCTTGTACCGCCTCTGCTTCTAAATGTATTGTGTGAGGGGTCAGAAATGTGGCATGGACACACAGGTATAGTTTTCTTACAAGTTGCCATTTTTATTAAATAAAAAGGGGTGAGACAAATGCCTATCTTTACCTAACCTAACAATGATGTCCCTGCCTAACAAACTAAGGCAAAAGTAAAATTACCTGGTGTCAAAATGTATCTGACCCTCACCCTTAACATACACAACAACATCATACAAGGTTTGTTTGGCTGTCTTAAATCCCACCAACTAACATATCAATTCAAACTCAAAAGTTGTGACCAGTAATCCTTGTGACCAAGGGTGGATTATCTTCCCCTAGATGAATTCAGAAATAATTGGAACAAAGCTCATTTTCAATGTAGCATTCAGAGCCTGTTTCATCCAATATCCTCTCACTTGGCAAAGTGATTATCTCTCTTCCAAAGGCTTCTCTCAATTCAAAGCAATTGTTAATGTTTCCACAACCTCCTGCTTGATAAAACAAAAGTCATCTCCAAACATAAATTCACAAATCAAATGCAAGTATTATTTTTTCTAAAGGCCAAGCACTTGTTTGTACATCCTACTTCTTCTTCAAAAGAAAAACTGTAGTCAGGATGGTTCAACACACTTTCTGAAATGCAACAGTTTAACAAGACAAGGTGATGGAGTCAACACTTCTTTTCCACCACAACCTCCTACCAAAACCACAGTATTTTAAATCAGTTTCTTCTTCCTGGTGTACTCGCCTACCACAACCAACTACAATGTCTCCTTTCTGGGTGTTCTCGCCTGCCAGGATAAAAAACCTACCTCTACAATTTGTACTCTGTGGTAATGCTTCTTCCAAACTCTCCCCACTAGAGAGACTTTGTAACAGAGTGTTTGAGAAATTAAGATGTTTGATCCAACAACTGCTTCTCTTGATAGTCGTTTGATTCTTAACAGAATGTGTTACATTTCTTCCCAATTTGATATTCCACAAAAGGAGTCCTTTTTTACTGTTTCTGGTAGCTAAGACTAAGGAAGTGGACAAGGAAGGACTTCAGTACCCTTAAACCCCCTCCACCGGTATGGCAGTTGCGGCAGGTGAGACTGTCGAGTAGTACTCCTAGTGGTGTTTTGTTTGGGCATAAATGCTGCCATAGCAGCGGAACGTTATTTGACTATGAAAAACTATGCGGAGCCCATTTGCAGCCAAGACTGAGGAAGTGGAGAAGGAAGGGCTTCAGTACCCTTAAAAATCCTCCCATGGCATGTGGAAGGGAAGTTTCGGCTGCTTCGGCCATTTAGGCGAGTGAGGCAAAGGTGACTAAAACTATTTATTCAATTAAGCGTTGAAGATTGTCCTTAAATACTGAGGCACGCTCGTCATAACATACATTTCTTCCATAACATACATTTCTTGCTGGCACGTGAATGTGAAGATCGCTTATTGACATTAAAAGTGAGTCAAGTTTAGTGACTAATAACATTTATTTGATCTAGTGCTGGGGGCTGTGCTTTAATCCTGAGAAGTGCTTATCATAACATACTTCCCTTGCCGGGATGTGAAAGTGAAGACTGTTCCTTCACATTAAAGTGAGACAAGTTTAGTGACTAATAACATTTACCCGTTTGAGCTTTGGTGACAGTGCTTAAATCCTGAGGAGTGCTCATCATAACATACTTCCCTTGCCAGCACGTTAAAGTGAAGATTGCTCTTTCGTATTAATAGCCAGTCAAGTGTAGGGACAGTGACTGACGTGTTTTATGTGGGTCTTCTGTATTTCTTTGTCATTTTTCTTGTTGTTGATAGGTCCAGAGTCTGGAACATCCTTTGCAAGGTTGGGGTTTATCAGTGACAGGGGTGGAGGGCTTTATTGTCTGTTTCGAGACGGTTTAGTGTGGCAAAAGGGGTTTCTCTAATTTCTTTGGTTTCTTGGGGCACTGGAGACTGAAGGTCTCGCGTGTGTAACGAAACCTTAAGTGGTAAACATCCTAACATGTTCTGTACAGCAAATTCTGTGTTGTTCTTAAATCATGACCAAGACACGAGAAAATAAATGTTATAATTTAAGGAGTGGTAATAATACCCCACTTGATAATGAGGTGATTCAAAACATTCAAAAGGAGAAAGAGAATTTTGATAATAGGGTTCAAGGTAAAATAACATTGTTTTTTTCTGCCGGTCCAAACAAAATCATATAGTCAAGCTGTTGCATCTATCCAATCTATTCCTGATTCAGTGATGGTTGAGATTAGGAATGATTACTGTGAAGGTTTAGCTGTATCTGGGCCGGTGTTGAGGGAAATAGAAAGAAAGAATGGCAAGTATTTCTTTAACGGACGTTTGCATAAGTCTGGAGATGGTGATATCAGCGCTAGAAATTCCATCTACCAGACTGAGTGTTTCTCCAAGATTGTTTGATTCTCTGTATGATAGAGTAGTTAAAATTGTATCTAATATAACATGTGATATTAACCAAACACAGGATAGGGCTGAAATTTTAGGCATGATGAAATGATCACGCCAGTGCAAACAAAGGTTGGTGATAGGTTGATGGTACCTTTTTGTGGCCAGGATTCCGACAATAACAACTTACCAGAAATAGGTAATAGTCGATTGATTGCATTACATTTAGTTTTGCAGTCATTCATAAGATTGTATGACACATAGTAAGATCAAATTCCAGGACTCTTAATGAATTAAAAACATTACTGTTAATGAATATGTTTGCAGGGAATACTATGGTGAATGCTGTAGTGAATGAAGGTGGACATGTTGAAAATGTAAGTATGACATCCAACATGAATGTTGAAATGAATGAGAGTGGACCTGTGGAAAATGTAAGGGATAGCTCAAGGAATGGTAACTCACAGTGGATATCTGAGCCTAACAGTAGTGCTGAAAGCAGAGATGAAGGTAAGGGATTGGAGAAGCAGATGAATGGGAAGATTGTAAAATACATATATATATATATATATCTATATATATATATATATATAGATATATATATATGAAGGGGACTTTCCAACATAACAACAAAGGATCTAGAAAGTTCTTAAGAAATATTTTGAAGTAATCAAAAATGAAACAACTTGACTCTGAACAGATGTCTCTCCATTTAATGCCTGCAGTGATTGTGTTAATGACACAACTAAACATGTAGTTAGTAGTGGTAGGAATGTGGTTGATATTAACAGGCTGATTCATGGAAGTTGTGCGCCAAAAAACAGGGATTTGTGCAGCATTTCTGCCCGCAAATCCCCATTTGTTAAACAGGGATTTGCGGGCAGAACGGCGCACAAATCTCAGTTTTTTGGCGCACAACTTCCATGAATCAGCCCCTTAGTGTCTAACAACTGAGGATGTGATTGAAACGGAGTCCGTTTACAACAATATTGAAAGTCATGATATTGATTGTAGTAAGAAAACTTTTAAGAATGTCAGAGGAAAAGAAAGTAAGAAGGAGAAGCGAGATGAAACAGATAGGCCTAAGAAGATGGCTGTACTCAGGGTGAGTGTGGATGAGGATAAGGTAATAGAAGAAGTGGTTAATTGTATAGTCAAAGAAGATGAGATTGAAGTAGTGGGTTTGAGCTCACTAAATAACAGGACTCCGACATTGAACAATGAAGTAGAAAGTGGATATGGTTGTACACAATCTTCTAAGGCTAGTAATGACATGAGGTGTATTGAAAGTGAAATAACTTTGAATGAGTTGGGAAATTAGGTGAAAATCACAGTCAGAAATGGTGCAAACCAATTCTGATATGAAAAGGAGTACGAGTATAGGGGTTGTGAATTCGTCCAAACTTATATCACTAATTTTTGAGTCTGACATTCATAACGTTAACAATGTGCCATTGAATATGACTACAATGTTCTCACTGTTCTCAATCGGACCAGGCTTATCTGCCATTTCTTGGAAGGACCTGAAGTTTGTTGACTCCCACTGTGTGAAAACATAGTGTTAAGAAGCCAGACAAAGCTGATGAAAAGGGCTTCGATTGCTATGAAAGTAGTCTGGTAAAAGATGAAGTGGGAAAGAAGAAAGTGATGTCAGAGGTGTTGACAAAGAAGTTAAATATAAAATGCACTGGGAGTGACAGAGGTGGGAGTCAAGTCACTATGGACTTTGAACCAGCGAGCTAGCCTTTTTTCTCAAACTTATTCAAACACAGATTAAAAATATCAACGGAAAATATGAATACGATATTATATCTTGGAATACACATGGTCATAAGAGATTTCTTGATGAGGAGATGACTGCTGTTTTTTTTCAAGATATGATTGTGTGTGTTTGCAAGAAACATGGTTATGCAGCATGCCATTTATAGATGTTTTCATGATATGTGATGTTGGTGTGAAAAGAGGGCCTCGAGGTAGACCCTATATAGGGATTCTAACTACTGTTAAAAGCAGTCAAGGCAGCTCTAGTAAGGAACTACTTCCCTTATCAGATTCAGTGTTATCAACTATTATTGTGGACAAACAGACTAGGAGTTATAGTTTGCTTTTGCTGATAAATGTTGATTTTAAACCACTTAAGGGTGATTTAGATACAGTTATTAGCAAAATTGAAAACAGACTAATTGATTGGTCACTGAATGGAGACAAACAACCAATTGTTATTGTGGGTGATTTTAATAGTATATTTCCGAATACTAATCCTGAAACAATATACTTAGAAGAAGACCTGATCATGCTACTTGATCTACTCAAGATCAGTTGTGGCAAAAAGGTTTGGAATGGTGTGACTTGGTCCCTCTTCCTTGCAAAGTGGGGTTTTCATCAAGTTAATTCTCTTTTCAGGAGGGAATGCATTACCCACTTGGTTTGGAATAGCTTCAAAATCCACACTTGACCACATTTACATGGCAAATATTGATGTGTCCAACATACCCCAGCAACACCAGAGAGTGAGGTATCAGCCTACCCCTGCAGCACTCCACACTACAGAGGGAGGCTGATGCCGAAATACTGTCACCTGCTTTCAACCTCGGATCACTTGCTCCTTTCAAAATGGCCACCTGTGTGGATCTGAATCATCGAGTTGTCAGGGCTGCTGCCCGCAATGTTCTCCCGTCCGCAACACCATCTATTACAGCCTACTCCTGCTGTGATTGGAGGTTGTGGGAATAACCCCCTCATGTGACTGAAGCTGGCAGCCCCCCAAGCTCCCCGTAAGGCCAGCATCTGTTTAGGTATGTCCGGGGCTTTCCGGCAGCACAGCGCATCTCTCATCTCCTCACTTCCCTTATATGCTAATCCAACCGCTTGCCCATTTCGTGGCACCTCAATGACTGCTCTCTCCTTTCTCCTTGAAGGTAAGGATGACTCCTCAACTGCTATTACAGTTCTTTGGATGTGGGTCATCCCTCCACTTACTTTGACACAGCGTTTTACTTCCCTGCTTCACTGCTGGAGAGGTGATCTACATCCTCATTGACATCCCTATTTTTAACATCTCATCACTTACTTAGTTCCATATTATTTCGCATCTTATCTATTTGTACCTGTACATTTGATGTAGCCCCCCGCACCATGAGGTAACGCTTTCCCGATCTGTGTATCCTTACTATGTTGCATCTTACCTATTTGTACCTGTACATTTGATGTAGCCCCATGCCATGAGGTGAGGCTTTCCCAATCTGTGAATCCTCACTATGTCGCATTTTACCTATTTGTACTTGTACATTTGATGTAGCCTCCCGTACGAAGAGGCGAGGCTTTCCCAATCTGTGCTTCCATATTATGTCGCATCTTACCTATTTGTACCTGTACATTTGATGTAGCCCCCTTTCCCAATCTGTGTATCCTCACTATGTTGCATCTTATCTATTTTTACCTGTACATTTGATGTAGCCTCCCGTACCAAGAGGTGAGGCTTTCCCAGTCTGTGCATCCTTATTATGTTGCATCTTACCTATTTGCACCCGTACATTTGATGTAGCTCGCCCTTCTATTAGGTGAGGCTTTCCCAAGCTGTGCATCCGTACTATGTCGCATCTTACCTATTTGTACTTATTCATTTGGTGTAGCCACCTGTACCATGAGGTGAGGCTTCGTTAAT